>NC_134459.1:138866013-139491013 GCF_047948215.1 Lycorma delicatula | reverse complement strand
TAGATGGTAAGAACGACCAAATATTAAATTACTTGTAACTTAACAGATAATATAAAAAAACTGATAAGTTAATCGTTTAAAAACATTAAAAAATGTTCGTTTAAATATGATCACTTGAAAAAAAAACAAGTAGACGGGTTAACTTCTACTTCTTTTTTTCAACAGATCAACCTCATGAAAATAGACCACCCCTGTCTCTTGACGCTTTAAACTGTAATCTATGATTAAAATTTGATTCCAGTTATTAACGGGTGTTTTAATATGTAAAAAATAAAAAATAAGACTATCAGCGGTCTTTTCTGTTATTTTCCACAAAATGATAAGCTTTTTACCGCGTGTAATAAAAGATGCGGTATTAATGTAATTTTTTACGGGAAAAATAATGAAAAAACTATCCCACGAATATTTATCTATTTAAGAGCTAAGAGATTTAGCATTAAAAAGCAAACGTCTAACTAGACGGTCTAGCCCGTCTAAAATCCTTTTAATTGCAAACACAGTTTCATTTTTTACGCTAAAAATCTTCACCTTAATATTAACCTTAACACCTTACTGTAATAGATAAATAAAAATAATAATTGTAAATAACACAATGAAATTTAACTAACCTTTAAATCAAATTTTTGAACAAATATGAAAAAAAAAAACAACTTCATGTAATATACATATAACACTCGTTCCTCCTTTAATTTATTTGAATGAATTTACTTTTTTTTCTCTACATTTTATGTACAAAATAACAGAATCAAAAATAAATTTCAAACCACAGGAAGCTAGAAAGCTATTATGTTGGGTTAAATAAATTTCGTTCACGGTAACGCTGCCTCCACATAAAACTCGCAGCGAAATGATTCTTATTGGTACTCCTTCTTTCGACTTTTCGCTAGTTATTATTAATGTGCATGTTAGTAAATAATATGTGTTAATGTAGGGTTACATATATATATATATATATATATATATATATATAAAGCATCAAACCAGAGAGGATCTCAAAAGAAAAAAAAAAAGATTTTATTTGATAAACGTTACCGTTGCTATAGAACACATCTCTATTACACTGCTGTAGATATAACGAATTTTCTTTGTAATTTACTTACAGAATATGTGTTTTAAATGAACAAATGTTTGTTTTGTTTACTTACTTAGCTACTGTTAATAAAAATTATTTTAGATTTCTAGATTAATATATTAATGGTAATTAATTGTTAATACTGATATTATTTTGTTTTTAGGTTATTCATATTCATGGAAGATAGTCATTTTTCCATTAATAAAAATTATTATAAAAAATGTATATTTATTGCTATCGTATAAAAATTGTTAAAAATATTAATTAATGATATAATTTTTTAAAATTACTATAAATTATTTATTCTTTCTCTTTTTAATTTTGAATTTTACTATTGATAATTTCACATTTTATTATTCTTATTACTACTAAATTGTTTTTTTTTCATGACTAATTAATAAATAATTTTAAATATATATTAAAATCTATAATTAAAAAGTAATTATTTTTTTTTAATATAAAAACATAGAAGAGGTACAGAAATGCGGACTAAAAAGGAAACAGTGAATAGAAGAATTTGTAGTTCTATTATCAGCATAAAGTATTTCAATGAAATAATAATTATTAAAAAAATCAAGAATTCACGGTTTAAGAAAATATATAAGCAAAAGAATAAGCCGGCGTTGAATTTCGAATGATATGTACTCATAAAAAATCGTTCGGCGTGGATCTCTTTGGTACATCTAAAAAATAAAGCTTGGGTTAAGTCGTAACCCGTAATTAAGAGCGTCTATCCTACAATCCAGAAAGGAAACTGGTATTCCATGAAACGATCGAGGAACGTAATTGTGTACGAGTTAACCGGCCTTCCTCGGATCGATCGGACTTTTACAACTACAGATAATGAGAAAAACATGGCCTCCAGAACGTGTACTTCCTTTGTTGTGAAAATTTCGAACTGACATCAAAAATACTATCGTATTTATGTAAAAAGAATTTCGGCTTTCTGTCGTACAATTGACGCTTTCGTTTTTACAGAAGATGAAACAGTAAAAGAACAAGTTAACCGATTCATTAAGACGCTTCAAAATACAAAATACAGACGTAATGTAAAATTGGTTTTTTTAGATTTTAAGAGTGAATAATCGAAAATTTAAATCATGCGAAGGTCTTGGTTCGAATCCCGATCAAGCGTGACATTTTTCATTTGCTACGAAATTCCTTTTTCATATCCCACGAATAAAATTCAAGTTTATGTGGCGAAATCATGAAAAAAAATATCAAGGTTTACTAGTCCACAAAATAAAAATACGTCAGAAATTTCTTAATAGCCTATAAAAAAAAAACTGGGTCAATTATAGTCTATATATCGACATGCTTCACGATCACAGCCTCCTAAATTCGTACATTATAAATTGTAATAAGATTAAAATCATGGATACCGAACTTAAATACAATTCATGATACGATCGTTCATACTTTAGAAAAAATTCTGTAAGCTTTATGCGGAGACCAGAATAATTACTGCTTGGGTTCTTTTAATATTCTAAACTGAATTTAAATACACATTCAATATGTAAATGAATGACAGATTTATACGTATTTCCGAATAAAAATTGTGTTTTTTTTTAGTAAATAGTAATATAATAATTTATTCATATAAGATTATATTTTTGAATATTCTTTTTTTACATTAATAACGATAAAAATTGTTGATTACAAGAAAAATATTTAAATTTTTTATAATGAGTTTAAACATAATGAACGGTACAGTATTTTCGAAAAAATTTATGATAAAAAAGAAACATCAAACGTTTACATCGATATGTATTTTAAATGAATAATATTATACCGAGCGATTGTAAATGGAATAAGTAACTCATCTTCTCCTGCGGAAATAATATTTACTTATTTACAATTACAGGATTAATTAATTCTTCTGCCTCTTTTAGCAGATGATACTACATCTTTTAAGTTCTAAAATTCGAGCGAATGAATTATATTTTAAACAACAGAGAAAACAAATAATGCGTTAAAGAATCTACGTTTTTTTCTTTTAAGTACAAATCCCACGAAAGGAAATTCATTAAGTGTCAAGTAATACAATAACTTAATTTACTACTTCGTACTTTATCTACGTTATTACCGTAATAAATAAATAAATACGAGAAATAAAATTCAATAAGAAATTTTTCGCATTTATTTTACAGCATTTCTGTATAACTGATAAATCGTTAAACGAATATAAAAAATAACTAAGTGAAAAAAAAGAAGAAAAAAAAACAGGTCAGGTGAATAATAGACAGTATGTTATCAATGCATCAAAATAATTTATTTAGTAAAATAGGAAACAAGTTTTTATTTAAATTAAATTTCATAAATATAAAAAGTAAAGTATTACGTATTACAAATTTTATTATTTTTTAAGAAAAATACGACGTTTAAATAATAAAAATTTTACGATTCTCAATTTGAAAAGAAGCAATGGAATCTAATAATGAATGATGATAGAATAATAATAAATAAATAAATAATAAAATGTGAATAAGAAGAGTAACATAAAATAAAAAAAACATTGTTTTGGATAAACAAAATTTTGTATTATTTTATGTAAAAAAAAAAAAAAGAAGAAAGTATTATATAATATATAAAGGAACTTTTCAAAATGAAATAACAATAGTACCCCAATATCAGGAGCATTCTTCATCATAATGTATATATTGTACTTATAAAATTACACAGTAATACGATTGAATTTTTGAAATCTGTAATAAAATTTTTCAAATAAAATTTAAAATCTTATATTATTTTATAAAATTTATTTGAAACTAAAAGAAATAAAAACTAAACATTTACTTCGTAAGTTTATTATTTTTGAAAAAAGTTGTTTTTAAAATTAAAAGGAGTAATACATAAGTGTGTCAAGACAAAAAGTAACTGATAAATTTTATCACATTTCGTAAATAATCAAAGAATATCATAAACTTTGTGATAATGATGTATAAATAATTAATTAAGCGTACCGATGGTTTATGAATTCTGCCGGTTGAATAAATACTATAATTCACACATTTTAAGAAAGGTATTGACATTTGAGAAGAGAGGATACAGCGTGTTGTCGGCTTACACACTACAGCAAAAAAAAAAAAAAAACGGACTCGAAGAAAGTCTAACATGTGCGAGAGTAAATGAGGCTGACTTATAAACAAATCTGCCTTTTATTCAGTTTTACTCAGTAAATAAACATTTTTTTTTAAATCTACCGACCGCAATCCAGCTTTCTATAATAAAAGGGCAAATTACTGACTATAATTTGCTTTCGTAAAGACTTCGTTTTCACATAATTAATAAAACTGTCACCTGAATTATGAAAAAGAAAATAATAGCGGAATAAAAAAACAGTTCATTCGACTGAAAAATACTACATACTTTACTGAGAAAAGGAAATGTTTTCCTATTCTATATATTAAACGAACAGGAACAGTTAATTCGGTAACCTGTATACATCGATAAGAAATGTTAACGGCTTCAAAGTCTGTAAGGTAGAGTTCGATTAAATTTTTATATGAACTATTTATTTTTACTTTTACGTTCGTTTTTTGTTTATAGTATGCTGCGGAGGTACTTCCAAACTTGTGAATTTCATAACAAAAAACAATGGAAGATAGCAGCGACGCGGAGATTACAATTATGAAAATTAATACTGACCAAACCGGTTATTTAATTTTGGATAAAAGTAATCATCGATTTGTATTTGCGTATTAAAAATCTGTGTTAAACGTCCATCCGAACACTATTGCTTGAAAACTATTAACGACCCTTATATATCGTTACTGTATATACAATAGACGATATTATCTGCGCTTGATATTAAGGTATCGCTAGGGTATCATATTTTCCTTTAAAAACAAAATCATGAGAAAGACGAAAATATTTTGTTAGACGTTCGTTCTTCGATCGGTGAATACCGAAGCAGTTTCATCTATAAAAGAGTTTAAAACAGTTTAACGGTACGTTAAACTGATTTTCGAGCTGCATGAAACTTCTACGAACATCGGAATGAATCCGCATATATGATATTTTTAGAGATTTATGAAATTTGATGAAAAATTTACTGTATCGATAAAAATACGCTTAATATGATAATAATATAACTACTGTTTAAAAATGTCAAAGAAAATAATCGCATCGATTAGAATGATGTTTAAAGACATAAAAGAGGAAGTAAATAAGAAAAGATTTTCGACTGCAAAGCAACAGTACGACAACAGGGAAACGTCTGTGTTTTGATGTTACGTCAAACAAAACTCTCGATAATCGAAGTGGAAGGATCATTTATGAATCCATCCAAAAATATTCTATACCTACAATATCGTTTTAATTACAAGTTATGTTGTAATTTTAAAACGCGTTGCATAAATCTTGAAAAGGGGTAAAAACAATACCGGATATGAATACAAATAAAGTACTTTTAATAAAAAAAGGATCCGGTGACAAATATTTTGCTCTACTAATAAATTCTGTGTATGACACCTACTTAAAAGTTGTAAGGAAACAAAAATTTAGATCGACCGATTCAACCTGCAGTCGTTTTAAACTTATATCCACTGGTACCAGACCGACTTGGAGTTACTACGACTGCCTACCTACCTTCTGTCTTCCTATGCTACTTATCTTCCTGAGGAAGCTTAACTAATTCAAAATACTCTACAAGAATCTACGGGTGCTAACAACCAGGAATAAAAACCTTTTTTCGAACTTGAGTAGAAAGTAAATTTTAAGACAATCTCGGAGCTTTTAGCATTCAATCAAGTTATATAAAAAAAGCCTAAAACTACAACCTACTTCGAATGTTCAACGCACTACCACGTGTATGTACTGTTAGCGTTCGTGGATAATAACAAAGACAGGTAGACGTGTCTTAGGATGTTCAAAAAAAAAGAAATGAAGAACAATCAGTGTATGAGTAAAAGAGGATTGTGTAAAGAGAATCAGGCACAGTAAGGTCACCGACAAAGAGAAATATCATATTTATTAAGCACAATATTCTACGGTTTGGCCATTTTGAATGAGTTTACGAAGGTAGATTATAAAAAATCGTTTTGGTACAGTTATTAATCAGCAAAAAAGATGAACAAAGACTAGATGCATTATCAAGTGGTACACAATTAAAGAAAATGGTAGCGAGTGAGTGTAAGACATTTCAGTGTACAGAAAAACTTCACTCTAAAACTTCTCATGAGGTGTAGTACTCTTGTAAAAGAATTTGAAGAACGGTGAAAAGTCACAATAAGTTCAATGATGTAAAAATCTAACTACCTAAACTTTGAATATATATTTACTGAAATAAAATTTAGTATTATCAATGTAAATGAATAATTTTTTTATTAATAATTTTACCGAAGTGTGGTGATAGTTAATAACAGTAAAACACGTGCAACCGGAAATACAAAATAGCTCAATCAAGACAAATTGGAAACATACGTTTTACAATTTTTTTACAATTAAAGTTTTGTTGGTTAATACAATTTTTGTAAAAAATTAACTTGCAATCAAAAGATGCTCGTGATAAAAATCTAAAAAAAAAGAAAAATTTAGCGGAAAAATTTTAATTTAATTTTTATTAAATTATTTTAATAAATGAAGATAAAATTGAGGTTAAAAACTGAAATCAAAAGATAAAAGTTATAAATACTTAAATAGAAAAACTTGTAATAATGGAGGGAAGAAAATATAACAATTAGAAGAATTACAATAGATATAAGTGAAAACAAAATTTAATTTGGACGTCAGCGGGTAAAATACTACCCGACCTGCAATATACCTTTTAAAATAAAGTGAGAAAGAAATTTACATTTGATTCGAAAATACCCCTTCGATATTTTTCCATTATCCTCGTATCTGATTAAGGAAAAAGTAAGAAATAACTACTATAATATTCAATCATCTTTAATTTTTGGAAATTAAAATGTTGAAATTACAAGTAAATAGTAAACTTAATAAATTAGTCTTCATACGCAGATAGGAACGAAGTTAAACCCAATCAAACGAACTACAGATTCCGCAAGTCTAGGAAAATGTTTTAGAAGTATCTTTAAAAAAAAAACAGTTTGAAGAAATAAGCAAAATAAGGAACTGATAGAAGCTATATCTAATAAACAGATACCGTTTGACCGGGCGACTGTTTTTTTCCGTGAGAGACTGCAATTTTTTTAAAATTCTAACTTTAAAGTCGGATACAAATTTTTCCAGGTCTTTACTTCGATTTACCACGAGGTGAGCACAGACAAAAGTCGATCGATAGATCTGCAAAGATATAATCAACACAAACTACTAACCGAATTTAAGAAATTTTCTTGAAATTTACTCACACTTTTGAGTCGAATAAAACTTCATAATAGTTTTAACTTCATATGGGTTAAAACATCCTTTTGGTGAGTTCCAGTAATTAGATATGTATATATTTAAACATCGATTTTTGTCTTTTAGTTTGGTTAAAAAAAATTAATTTTCAAATATAAAACCGAGATGGTATTTACTAAATAGTGAGCACAATGTGCATTAGCTCAACGTTCCAGGAATCACATCGCATAGTAGCACAGAGGTCGCCTTTTAAGTTTTTACAAACGACCACTAGATGGCACTATTGAGATATGACATTTTTTTGCTGTAAAATTTGACTTTTTTTTATTGTTACAACAATGGTAGCTCAAAAGCGACCGAGTAGTTTGTTTAGTGGGCGTTTAAAAAAAAAAAAAAACAGTTTTGTGAAAAAATGAAACTTTCACGTGAAGGTTTTCTTTGGATGATTTTTTACGATTTTAGTAAGGGCCTAACTCAACAACGATGACCCGAACCGCTTCATTCAACTTTAAAACTTGATAATGAATCATCCTCAGAAAAGACTATTTACAATTGATTTCCAGAATTTCGTCGTGGTCGTACTATCGTAGTAATGAATTTCTTAAAGATCGACCAAAATAGGTTGTTCCAAAAAAACATCGCTGCTATGCGTAACATGATAGAAGAGGATCGGCATGTGACTTACCGTGAGATACAGGCATCTATAGGCATATCGAAGTCTCCATTACATTCGATTTTGCATGAACATTTAGCTGTGAAAAAGATCTGTTCCCGATGGATTCCGTGTAATTAGACCGAAGCTCAAAAACAGACTCTTGTCAATCGGTGTAAGGAAATTCTCAAAACATTCGACCGAGGAAATGCAAAATTCGTATCAACATCCTACAGGAGACGAAACTTGGATATATTCGTACGAGCCGGATACTAACCGGCAATCAACTGTTAATATGTTCCTAGATGAACAGAATCCAACAAAAGTGGTTCGTTCGCGAAGCACTTCCAAGAAAATAATCGCTTGTTTTTTCGGTTGTACTGGACATGTAGCAATCATTGCTTTAGAGGGTCAAAAAATAGTTAATGCTGAATGGTATACAACAATTTCTTTGCCAGAAGTCATCAAAGAAATCGGAAAAAACAAGCGAAAATTTCGCATCATCCTTCATCATGTTAATGCCAACTCTTACGCAGTACGTCGAATAATCTGATGGAGAAAAACATTGAATTAATGTCTCATTGCCCGTATTCACCTGATTTATCATCTAGCGACTTATTTTTGTTCCCGAATATCAAAGAAAAATTGCGTGGACAGCGATTTTCATCATCCCAAAAAGTTGTTGAATCCTTCGTAAACCATGTTTTTGAGGTAGCAATTTCGGTGGAAAAAATGTTTTAAGAATTAGTTTAAATGCATGCAAAAGCGTTTAAATCTTAAAGGCTAATATTTTGAGAAAACAGTAAAACGATTTGTACTACACAATTTTTTTTCTTTTGTTGTTTTTGTAAAACTTAAAAGGCGCCCCTCGTATGTTTCTTATTTTTTTGAGCAACCAGTACCGATCACGAAATCCTACGACCGGTGCCATCTTAAGGATACCGTAAAGATAAGTACGAATCATTATCGGCTAAGACATCTGTAAAAGTTCCACGAGTTTAAGGAAGTTTTCCATACTAGTTAATAGGAAATTTTTCTTGCTAAAGTAGGATTTAAATAGGAGTATTATATCGTATCTACTTCAGAAGTTTAGAGAAATAGGCTGAACGTTACTAGATAAGAATGTCATTTCCACTCGATTAAACGTTAACTATGACTTGCCAACTATTTATCTATCGCATTCATACAATTTATCTGAAGAACACAGGGACTTTATGCAGCAAAAAACATTTCACCGGAGGTTAGAAATGAAGCAGCATCCGATCGACGAGTGTTGTCGAAAACTTATCACAATTTTTATTTTTTTCATCGACAACATATTCTTCATAAGCATTTTTTTGTAATTAAAAACTTAAAAAAGAGAAGTTACGTAATCTGTTTAATTATATACATTTTTTTTAAAATAAAAGAACTATTAAAATATATGAAGCTTTATATAACTGTTTTTTATATAAATTGTTTTCTTAAATGAAATTAACTTAAATTTTTTTAAATTTATTAATTTTATAAAAAAATTATAATGTTTTTTTTGAAAATTAAGGAAAAAGGATATTAGATTTTATTACAAAGGAAGAATCTAGTAACGATAATAAAAAGTAAATTTGGAAACTTTTTCTATCGCGTAGTAAAATTACAAAGGATGAACGAGAAAAAAAACAAAAAGTGGAAATATCCATGAAATGCCACGAGTAAGGAAAGCTTATCTAAAGAAAACAAATGTACATTTTTTATTAAAAACAGAAAACGGAGGTGTTTTCAGAACTACATAAAAGAACTCAGATGAAAGATTTAAAATCAAGTACAAATTGCCATAAACATTACCCGAAAACGTTTCATTTTTCATACCGATATCCCATCCGATAAATTAGTCCGGTTGATGAAATTCTCAGCTGTAACAATCGCAACCGTTCTATTTCCGAAAATATACTGTGAATTTTTAAATTTGTCATCTTTTGCTCGAGGATGTACTCGTTCTTTTACGAAAAGAAATGTAATTTTTACAAGGCGGATTCAGAAGATTAAATTCGAACCGTTCGTGAACAGTTAAATATAGCGGCCGATCGGTCAGGAAGTACCGATTTCTACCCGGTCAGGAGTACGATATACCCCTGAGCTCATCATGATACATTTCTTATTTCGGGAGTGCATCAAGACCCTCGTTTATTCTACAGCGTTGGAGAGTACTAAGGAGTTGCTAAGGAGTACTAAGTAGGTGATGCTTTGATAATCTGACGGCATAAATCACCCGATATGTGTTTAAGAATCCATTTATCTATATCGAGATCGTCGATGCCGGGTTGAATCTTAAGTGAAGGCGGTCATTTTTTTCTTATTTTCAATTATTTACCTCGATCGGTCCCATAGCATGAATTATCCTTTGATAGTAACACTTTCGTGAACAGATCTCGGTCATTTCGTATTGAGAGTAACGCGTTAAGCCCTACAACGAAATTTAATTATTAAATTGTAATTAAAATATAAAAAAGGAACGGTCAATTGTAATTTATCGAGAAAAGTTTAACTGATGCTAAAAATAATCTTATGGCATTACCGGTATCTTGTTTTTTTTTTATTGGAGAAAAGAAAAACCAGAAAAAGTTATGTCGCGAATGAAACCTGCGGCAATGTCATCGCCGTTTAAATTCTTATATCACAGTAGTAAACGCGTTAATGATGTGGGCGATCTTCAGTCGGTGTACTAAAATAATATTCAAATTAATTTAAAAATATATTACAAGATAAGAACCGATATCCTTCAAATCATGACGACAATAAATCTTTACAGTTTATTTTCGGTTTAAAAACCTATTTTACCGAATTTATTACGTACCTTCGCATTATAATCGAACCTGAAGCTTTATAGTGCCTGCTAAAACCAGGAGATATTTGATTTTATTCCACTATTTTTTTTTAACTCGCACAATTTTATGAAATTGTTTTTAAAAGATCAGTTTCTGCATTCCAGTGTGTAGCGATGTTTCAATCTAGATAACTTACATTTTGATTATTCTACCGAAGAAGGATTTCTTACACCTCCGGTAAAAGAAAGTTTTATGTTATTTACAGATGTAAAAGATTTCTGATGATTTTACTCGTTTCAAAACGACCGAATCATTGTCTACAACCGTACATAGAGGTTACATTTGTAAACGTTAATCTATGAAATGGAAAGCAAAGTGACTTTCCGAACGTGCAGTATTTTAACCGTTATAACGAAATCAGGTATTTGTAGTCAAATTTATCAGCGAGAATAATGTGAATAGTAATAACGATACAGCATTTTACATTATTTTTGAAGTTGCTGTTTATAAGGAAAAATATAAATGTTCAGGAACTCCGACCCTCGAAAAAACAGATGTCGCTACAAATGGATATCTTCTACTAAGTATTCGACTGAATTATTCTTCTTTTTTTTTTCGAAATAAAAAATATATTAAGCATAATTTAAAATATATATATGTTTTTAAACAAAGTAATCACAGGAATTAATTCAACAGGAGAATGTATATAAATCTGTAGTCTATACAAATAATTATTTATTTATTTTTAAATTAAAAAAGAAAAGAGAAAAAACGCTATAAAACATTTATAACAAAAATCTTTTTTATTTATTCATTAATAGAGATGGAAATAAAGTACACATATATTTTCAAATGAAGAACATTAAAACGGAAAAATGAAATCTCAACAGAATCGAATGTATATAATCAAATCAGAATTAATGAAGAAATATTAATAACAGTTAAAACGAAAATAGTTAATTTTGTATGAATAATTTATTAAAGAGTATAGGAATAAAAAATATTTCACGTATCTACGAAGTAATTAAAATTATTAAAAAGGTAAGTTTTATTAAACTTAACATATACACACACGTACACAATTGATACGCAAAAGGTGCATTACGCAGAGTAATATCAAATGTTATTTTAATATATAACAACTTTTTTTATTTGTAAAATAAAAATGTCGTAATTTTTAAATATTAAGTCGGTATGAAACTAAGCATATTTATTTATTTTTTAAATAATACAATGAGACTCCAGTTATCCGACCGAGCAGTGTTCGTCGGATAACAAAAAAAAAAACTGAGTTCTGTGTTGACGGTAATGAAAAGTAAAACGGGATTTAAAACGCTAAATAAGTTAACAGATCGAAAGAGATTTACTTTTATCTTGTAATTCATTTTTTGAATTCACACTAGGTTTCTTTTCTATGTTTATAAATATTGTTAAAAAGAAAAAATATAGTAATATAATAAATATAATTATGACATGGGTGTAGTAAAGTTATCCTACCCTACTAAAAAGCATTTGTATGTGTGTCTGCGCGTGCGTTCCCCTTAGCGTAGCAACGAAATGTATCGTTCACTTGCAGAAAATTCCGATTCGTTAGTAGATGACTGGTGGTGGTCAGGTGTATACATGTTATATTATTATATCGATATACCGTATATATTTATATATCAAAGTTTTCGGAAAATTTTGTAGTTTTAACCAGATCCGAATTTTCGGGCGAAAATCCCAAATATTTAGAAAACGATCGGTCCTAGCGCTCTGAAAAAATTGTTCGACCTCCTCGTCAGCACTCTAATCCGCTCCCAGAAGTACCCGTCGGAAGATCATATTTTCAAGTGCCCCCGTGGCGCCGTTCGTAATTGGGGAGGGTTGCAATAGGGTGCCATCGTAATATCTCGGCAACCGCTCGTTCGATTTTCGTGATTCAAGCGGCGTATGTATCAGCAGGTCGAGCGCTAACTGTTTAATACATCGGATACACTTTTGATCGACCGGTGTTTGGTTATCCGGAAATTTAATCGTTTAGCCCTATGTTTCGGTTGCACTCGTCCACCGTAAAACGTACCACTCCGATCTTTCGCTAAATACGCTCAAACCTGTGCGCTAGCGTAGCAATAAAGAATATGCTTATGAAGACTAAAAAGTAGAATATAACAAAATATTTAAAAAGCCTTTTAAAAACCACTTTTAAATCAAACGCACTTAAATGTAAAAAATAAGTTTCGGACGGTATCTCAGAATAGATTTACAAGCTTTGATTGTGATATATAAGATTATGTGAAAGTCATTGTTTCAAATTAAAAATTTGATGTTGCCAATTTATTCATATGCGTGGTGACCTAAAGAGTGGGGTGCCGCGTCACCCCAATCTTTTTTTCTCTATCATGTAAGAACTTATTTAAACAGTAATAAATAGGTTGTCTGCATTTTCCCAAAAATTTTATTTTTATCATCTATTTTTTCCCCCGGCTAATATAACTATACTGAAGGGAAAATATAACAATCGATTTCAAAAAAAATGATTAAAAAAACACCTTAATTAAACTGTGATTCAAGGGAACAATTTTAGAAAAAAAGTCTAAAAAAATCCTAACTTTATTTATATCAGAATTGCAAAAAAAGCTTTTTTTTAACGTTATCCGCAACCCAAAATCTTCTTTTTTATAAGTTAATTTTTATGTACTTATATTCGCCTACTTGAAGCTTCATAATTCCGGAATTCATAAACCAATTTTCTTCAAACTTGGTAGAAAGATGAACTCACTAATAAGGTCTAAGGTTCAAACCCTAGTAAAGGCAGTTACTTTTATACGGATTTGAATATTAGATCGTGGATACCAGTGTTCTTTGGTTGTTGGGTTTCAATTAATCACACGTCTCAGGAATGGTCAATCTGAGTCTGTACAAGACTACACACTTCACTTACATTCATACATTTCATCCTCTGAAGTATTGACTTACGGTGATTCCGGAAGCTAAACAGAAAAAGAAAGAGTGGTAGAAAGATGCCGTCCTCAGGGGGATTTATTATATTATCCCCCAGTAAAAATGTTGAAATAATTAGAAAAAGGGATAGGGATATTTTGTCTAAAATAGAATCAAAAATTTTTACTGGATCATTTTTTCAAATCCGTTTTCTTACAAAATTTGAAGCCCTTTTTAGGATAAAAAATTGCTCTTTTTTTATATTCTCTTCCACCCTCAAAAAAGACAAAAAATTTAGCTATATTTTGCTTTAGAAAAGGTGTTAATGGAAAATTTTACAATAATACTTTTTACATAAATGGGTCTTTAAATTATACAAATTTTTTCTGACGAACGAAAAGTCATTTTTTGAATTTTTTAAAAGTTTAATGGATATTCTACCCATTGTGTTTAAAATGTGAAAGTATTCATATTACATTATCCCCAAATATATAGTATATCTACAAAAAAATTAGCAAAATATTTTCACCCTCTTCCTAAAAAATCAGAGTGAAATAATTTATTTAAAATTATGGCTGCATCTTTTTATTTTAACAATTTTTTTTAGATTTAGTATTGCCATCTTGGGGCTACTTTTTCAATATTAATTTTACGTACTTACGCCCCCCAAAGTAAGGAAGCCGACCCTTTTGGGTCTTTTGAATTTTTTTTGGAAAAAATAATTTAAAAAATCTGTACTATGTATTAGGCCGTCGACCTCTAAACTGCAAACAGTTGGAAATTGTTGTATCGTTAATATCACCCGATATAACCATTATATTACCATTTTCATTTTTTTATATTATAAATAAATTTAACCAAACTTAACCGACGCTCGCTATCCTTCAGTAATATTTTCAATATTTAATAAATTCAGTAATTATTGCAATTTATTTATTTATTTAATCCCTTTTAACCACACTAGGTCAACCGGTAACCGCCTGAAAGACGTTGACTCGTTTGATTTAATGTGACGATGCGATGTGTAACCACCACCCGTCAGCATTACAATTTATAATTTAAATAATCGTTAATTAGTCGAGGTTAACGAGCGTAGGATAAGTTTGATTAATTTATATCTATAATTATAAGCAATAATTGCTATATTTTTAATCTGTAAAATATGTTATGATCCCGTAAGTTACGAATAATGATCTATTCAAAGTTACGGGATCATTATGGTCATGGTTGAGAGGCTAATACATACATAAATACCGAAAAATCAAATTTTTTCCAATTCCGAATTATCAATGCCTAAAACTTATTATTGTAAATATAAAAGTTACAAATAAAGTCCCTTTTATTGCGGCGACCTCCAATTTAAAAAAAAAAGTTGGATAAGCACGTATAATTGCAAAAAAATTAACATTTGTAACAATTTATTATTATAATTTTTTTAAATGCAGTTTTACTTTAACAATACTTAATTATAATTAGCATTTAACATACATGTTATGATGGGTACTGCTATCTCCACCCTCACTGGTTGCTTTCGCTGATTACTGCAGCTATAGACAGTAAAAAAAAAATCATCTTGTCGCCATAGCTGAGATCTGTTTCTTTCAAAGAAGGGAATTGAGTAGGTATTGTGTTTTCACTATTTATGCCACACACAGGCTACGAGAGAGATGCTGCTTCGCCCGTAGCGGTTTGTATTGTAATCGGTAACATGTTATTTATCACAATATTTAATTTACGCCGATGCTGTTAGTGTTAAAATGGTGAAAACGATCGAATAATTGTTAAAATATTAAAAATCATATCGCTTCTACATTAGGTTAGTATAAAAAATCAATTTGAAATTTCTAGAAATAAAAATATTTTCGTCAAATATTTAAACAAGACTCTTTCAAAAAATTGTCCAATGCTTCCTGTATATAAGCAATGAACAGGATAGATGACAGATGACAATCTTGTCTTACTCTTTTTTTTGTATCTTTGCTTCTTCTTGTTTTCCTAATCTCAACATTGCTCTTTTTTCTGTACAATTCCTAAAAAAAATCTTTGGTCTCTTCATTTAATGCTGTACAGCAATGATTCTCAATCTTTATAGCTACACGATCCCCAAAATGTAAAAACATATATATAATGATTATTTCGCGACCCCCCTCCCCCAACCACAACCCAAGGAAACCTAGTTAAAACTAATTAGCTGCGTCGACAGCGACATGTATGGACATGCATGTATGAAATGTACAAACATGAGCGATTTACAGGTTCCAACTTGATGTGTACGTGCTCCTTGTAATTTGGTGTACTTGCATCACAATCGCTACGAGAACGGACATGCATCTGATACGTTTGAACACGTCGTGCTCTCAGCAATAAAGAAGATATGTAAGGGATTTTAAAATCTCAGGTAAGTTTCGAATGCAAAGCGAACGTCTGGTGCCTTTATTTAAGTTTTTAAAAGCGTTGTTTTATTGAAATAATAATAATTGAGGTTTCAGTTGTTTTAGTGAGTGGTCAAACAGGTTTTTTTTTCAATTAGATTCTTATGCAAAATGGCTAAAATTTGTGAAAAAACGAAGTGAACTATTTACATCTAATGAATCGTTTGGTAAAAAGACAAGATTTTTCAATGACAGTTATTTAAATTGTGATTTTGCCTCATGGGATAGAAAGCCACAGAGTATTGTTAGCTAACAAGTCCTCTCCGATGAAAGAAGTATGAATTCTGTAATCTCTACTCCCAAAAATATCCTTACAATAACCTATCAGTCAATTTCCATTCTTTCCATTTCTAATTTGATATTTGCTGGATTTTCACCCTGTAGCAACGTTTCATGTTGTCGATCTCATCTATTATTGCCTTTTGTTAGGTCTAGATACTTCTCGAGTAGTCCCCCTCCAGAGATCCAAGCCGGGAACTATTTTACATCCGGAACATTTACCTAAAGAAGACTTCATCATACTTGGTGATGCTCAGGTGAGAGAGGGTGCCCAACCTTTACCTGATCACCTGCCTTCCAGAGAGGCAGAATTTAATTATTTAAAAAAAAATAACAGGATTTAAATAGAGGAAAATAAATTTAAAAAAAAGAATTAATTATGTATCTTCATTAACAATAACTTCATACCCAAAGACTGAAAGATTTGCAGTGCGTTCGGAAAGTCGCTGTACTGTATGCTTTAGAATTATGTGGTGCACTCTGGCGTAGGTTGGTTGCCCTTTGGGTTCGTTGGGCGTTGCTCAATAATAAACCAAGAAGTCAGTTTATTTGTGACTGAACTTACTTCGTTTCGTTTATCGAAATCAATAGTTATGAGAAACGTAATGGTTCTTTCGGTAGAGGAACAGATTTTCTCACTGAACAAGTCTTTCGTGAAGGCGACAAGTATACTGATTTAGTAAAGCACAAGTTTTTCTGAAAAGATTCCAAATATTCCTGTTCCTCACCGCAACGCAGTTCGAACTCTTATCGAAAAGTGTCGGACAGCAAGCTCTGTTGAAGACGCTGATCGAAGTAGATGACCACCTAATCAAAGGAACAAAAGCTGCTTGATATTTCGGATGCTATAGCCGAAAGTCCATTAATGTCGATGTGTAAGTTTATACAGCAGCAAGATATCGGACTTTCTACCACATATAAAACTAATAAAAGAACTAAACGTTTTCTTCTTCAAAGTAATGTGTGTTCAAAAACTGAAACCTGCAGATAGTGCTAAAATACTAAATTATTGTTGATGGTTTAAACGTTTTATTGACCAAAATTCCGTAGGTATTCTCGAAATACGTTTTAGAAGCGTGGTTTCATCTGGGAAGGTATATTAATGTACAAAATACACACAATTGTGGTCGTCAACTCCCCATCAATTCACAATCTTTACACAAAGGGAAAGTTGGAGTCTGGGTCTGTACGAGTAGAATGCGCATTGTGAGTCCAATATTTTTTTGAAAATACTGTTAAATAGTGTTCTTTTTTTGAAAATACTTTCTTTTTTTAAATATTAAATAGTGATCGTTATTGTGCCGTTTTAACAAAGTTCCTAAATCATTTAATATAAGTGCAATTCATTCACGGTTAGTTCCAACAAAATGGCGCCACAACGCTCACAGCTAACACCAATGACATTTTTACGAAATTTTTTTTTGTGAACGAATCATTTCGAGGGATTTGTGGCCTGTACGATCGCACGATCTGACTCCCTTAGATTACTTTCTATGGGGAGCAGCGAAACGAGCAGTGTATCGCAACAGACGAACTAAAAACCGCAATTACTGCATTAAGTACGAAAAATTCCAGTACATCAGCTGGTTAAAATGTTTGAAAACAAATTGAAACGTGTACAGTGTTGTATTGATGTAGGAGGAGGTAATTTTCAACATCGTTTATGAACTATTCCAGTCATTGTAATATCCGTAAAAATACAAAGTAATAATTAAGAAAGTTTTGTCGTTACATTTCCATAATTCCATCGCATAGAAACTTTCTGAACGCTCTATATAATAATATATTTTATAATTAAATAACTTGATGTACTCATCAATCATTTTATTAAAAAATATTCCATTCGCACTAAGCCACTTAAAAGAATAGAAAAGAATACAAAATTTCTAATTAATTTAGAAAAAATTTCCTTTTTACTTTTACAAAGATCACTACCAAAAGCTTCTGCGCAGTTGGCTTTGTCCGGTAGGATTAAGATTACGAGAATCTTATTCTATTTAAATACTCATTCACAAAAACACTAACTCAAACAATATGAATATAACCTAATTTATTAATAACCAGGGACCAAATTTATTAATTTACTATTTAAACATGTTTTTCTTTATTAAATCGTTCGGCTTATTAACTGAAATTTTGAAAAAAAATTCCTACGATCGGACGTCATCCATAAACACTACATTTAATTTGAAATTTATTCTAATTCTTTATTGTCTAATAGTCAAAACATAAGAAATCTGACAAAGATTTTTAATAGCTGTTTTGAAAATATACTTTTGAGTTGTAAAGAACTTATTATGCGTATGAGAATCAAGACTACCCCGAAGTCGCAATGCTGTATTGCATTAAAGTCTATGCATATACAAAATACATTTTTTAATGATATTTATATCAATTGTATTATTTTTATAAAACTGGTCCATCAAATAATTGAATTTCGTACTCGGATATTTAATGTGTTGTTTTCATTTAATTCTCCGTATCTACTTATAACAGTCGTTAACAGTATAAAATGCTTCACGAAATTTTACCCTTCGTTGTGACTCGTTCTAAATTAATTCTTGCTCAGAATATTTACAAGCGACATAATTTCTTCGTTTTCTTGTTAGGGTTTTTTCCACTCTTTAACACCACACTAGAGCAAAAGTATACCGAATAGCGTTTGGGATAAATCTATGAACGTAACTCTGATTTACAAATTCTCATTATGAGGACGAAATCGTTATCGCTGACCTATCGCGACACCGAACGTAGTAAAACATCGGATAATCGAAATTCTACTACATGAAGAAAAGTTATATTTAATTAAGATTTCTGTAGTTTTTAATAATTAAAAATTTTGAATATTTTATTATATACACAGCTGTTTTGTGTAAGACAAAAAATATTTTAATGGATTATCCTGAAACGGTAAACTACCAAAAATAATACTATATTAGGAGATTAATTCGATTAGTTATTTAATACTCTCTTTTTTAATACATTAATTAATGTATTAATAGATTAATCGATCGGTATAAAATCTATCTTTCTCTATTCATAGTAATTCATTTATACCCATTTTTTAAATTTATTTATTCGTAACGTGTACGTTGCAATCTGTTATAAGCAACCCCCCACCCCAGACAATGCCCAATGAGACGAGGATGATTAATATGACGGGTAAATGAAGTGTATAGACTCAGTCCAACCATTCCTGAATTGTGCGGTTAATTGAATCCCAACCACCAAAGTACACCGGTATCCACATTCTAGTATTCAAATCTGTACAAAAGCAAATGACTTTTACTAGGATTCGAACCTTAAAATCTTGACGTCAAAAATCAGCAGTTAAACAACTGATTTGTGACTACGCGTTTACCACTAGACCAACCAGGTGGGCTGATTATACCCATTTAATTAGATTTCTTTTTTTGTTAAATTAATTACTACAGAATAAATAGTTACGATATAGTAAGCATGTTAGGTAATTTTGCAGGAACCCACGTTTATGAAAAATGTTAAAAATATAATTTACATTTTATGGTGTTTCTTCCCCCTCCCCAACCAACCAAAAAAATACAACATCCAAATTGATCTGTACTTTGGGACAGGCGATATGAGCTCAAAACTGATTTGATTAAAACATAAATAATGTGAGCGCGTGCGCGGGAATAGATTAGCATTTGTGCACACTAAATTTAAATCGGATAATTACAAATTTTTTAATTAAAAAAGAAACACCTTTATAATATAAAAATATAGATTTGCATTCCTTTTTTATAAAACTAATCGATTAAATTAACGGTTTGTCGTAATAGTCATGTTATTTTATGTAATGCTAAAAGATCCCGGTTTCAAAACGAAGTAACTTTTTTCTTTTTTTTTTTTTAAGAAATCCATTTTAATTTATTTTATAGTAGATTTTTCCTCGTTTCTTCTGAAAGTAACGATGGATTCTGGATCAATGATTTATGTCATTGTAAATTACATACCTTATTGAGCTAAAACAGGTAGTTGAAATTTCACAGGTAATATTTAACTTTAATCGTTGGTATAACCATTCTTAGATAGACGTAACTTTGCTAATAGCCCGCATAGAATTCCCATTAATGATGTATAGTATTTCTGTTGCACGTAGAATAAAATTTCTGGGTGTTTCTTTGGGTGAAAATTTTCCTCTGGATAATCAAATTGATTTCGTTTACAACAAAGTCAAACCACACTGATTTGCTTTAAAGCACATTAATAAAACGCTAACTTGTCATCATTATTAAGTATGGTTACGACTTGGGGCTGCCTCAAAAAATCAGAATGAGTTTTCGAGTTTTAGAAATTGGATTTCACATCGTTTGGTGTCCAAAAGTATTAATCATATAATTCGATATTTAGAAAATTAAACGTTAATTTTGTGTTTACATTTTTACAATTTTTTTCAATGTACAGTGTTTGCTAAAAATGATAGTTTCTTTAATACTTTTCACATCTGCGAAAGCAGATAGAAAAATGGTCTCGATCCGTCGAAATTCGCGGAAATAGAGCGATTTTTTCGCACTCCGCCGATTTGAAGTTACGAATTCAGCTTCATTCGCGCGCGACCTGCGAACCGCTTCCCCCTCCACGAATACTGCCAAAGTACGCTCATTTTTTTGAAGAAATTAAAACAAGTTTTACATTAATCTTTGATCTAAAACTTTTAACCGTTCGAAAGTACAAGTCTTGAAGAATAGATTGCACTTGAAATAGACACGAAAACGTTCATAAAAGCCAGAATAATTACAGTTGCCTGAAGAGTCTTTTTATAAACAAATCGCAATATCTCGGCAACGAATAAACCAATTTTCTTGTGTAACCACTCATTGAATTCGGAATTCCAAGAGATAACGTTTAAAACAATAAAAGTAATAAAAACTTTATTTTTGCAATAAATATTGGCTTTGCAAAAACTGCTATTTTTAACAGTTTTTCAGCTTTTTTGCAGGAACTAATTAACAATATTCAACATTTAATGGCTTAAATTATAGGTAATGCAAATGCTCATAACTTTTTTAAAAACTTTTCGCCTAGGAAGTTTACCTTGGCCTACAAAATTGAAAAACCGATTTTCACTACTTCGGAACGGCCGCCATTTTTTCCAATCGCATATAAAAACAAATTATATTTACCCTAATGTAAAATCCCTTGTGTTTATCTAAACTCTCCTAATTTTCTTCAAAAATCTACATTTTCCCCCTACTGACTGGACTATTGGGAGGTGGAAGATATCGCGAAAAAAACGGTTTCTATTTTCTTCGGAGACATGTTAAAGAAAACTTTATTAAAGCAAATTTATTATCTGCAGCGCACACATAAATAAGCCCCAAACAATATTTTTCAAATATTTTACTTCTGAAAATTGAATTATGTTTTTTTGTTCTTTCTCTATTGTATCTTACTTCAGTTTAACAATTTTTAACAATTTTTGGAAATTTCCACTTCAGAATACAAGTATCAAGAGATGCCTACAATTTTTTTTCAATTACAGACACTGGACCTAAAATGCAGAAAGTTTTTTTTAAAAAAATTACTTTTTCTTATTTTAATCTTTATTGAAGGAGTATTCGATTTTAGCGAGCGCTTTACTTAAAAAAATTTGTTAAGCTTAACCTATATATGAATATTTAAAAAAATTATTTATAGAAAATATTTATAATTTTTATATTATTTATAGAAAATATTTATAATTTTTATATTATTTATAGAAAAATATATATAATCTGTGTTTTGTTTTTGGGCTATTACCCTTAATTTTTATTATTAACAGCCATGAAAGTTAAAAACATACTTTTCTTCATTTAATTTAAATGTTCCGTATTTGTAGGTTTACTAACATTCATACATTTGACTTATTCCCCATTTACTGTTTTATAACAAAATATACTGTTTAGGGTTTTTCCTTTTTTATATAAGTTTGTTTATATCTTTTCCGATGAGTTTGAAAATACCTTTTGCTTCAACATAATAAAAGTAAAAAATTTATTATAGTCGTATTTTATTTACCGATCACTTTTTATTGTTAATTTATTGTTTTATTTTAAATATCAAACATTTATTTAGAAAAGTTTTTAAAAAAGTCACTTTTATTAAAAAGAACTTAAAAGGCTCAGTATTCGAACTAACGCACGTGTGAAACGGGATAAGAACATTTAAATATATATCCCAAAAGGTAACAGGCCTATCTCATTATTCTCATCCGATTTGGAAATTTTTAGATTAGGATTTCTCAATTAGCAGCTCTTTGTAATACTTTCCTGGCATTGGTTATTTATATTTATTCTTATATAATGAAAAATAATGATATATGAAAAACATTATCTAAGATTTATTTTTTGGAGCGAGGGTAATTTATGATGAAGTTTATTGTAAAATTATCATTATACGTTTAAACAAGCCAAAAAATTTTATTTCTGGCTTTGATCTTTTTCTGCTCTTCCATTTCCAAAATCACCTTCCAAAGAGATTTTTCTGTTTACTTTGTTAATGGAAGAAACTACAAAAGAATTCCACTAAAAAATGTAAAACCATAAAAAGTTACTTAAGATCTCTTTTTTAGTGAAAGGGGTGTATTATGATGAAATTTTTATTAATATTATTATTAAAAATTTAAATAAACCAAAAAAGTTTTAAAAAATTAAAAAAAATCTGAATTCTTAACATTTGATCGGCTCCCCCATCCACAATATTGCCCCCAAAGTTTTTTTTTTGTCATATTATTACAACTATGTATAGGAAGAAATAAAAAAACAATTGTGTTAAAAAAATATGCAATAAGTAAAAAGATAGCTTTTTCAATTTTGGGGGAAATTTTTTTTTTTTTAAATTAAGATGAGTATGCACTCATGTACTGGGGCTTAAGGGAAGGTGGTACCTTGTATCTCGGTAATGTAATATTAGTGATATTTACATATATTTTTCTAAATTACTAGTTTTCATAGAAACATGAATCTTACATCATTTGAAAGGGACTTTTTTTTTGTAGAATATACACCTTTTTTCTTTATTTCTTCTTTTGCTGAAAATTTTCAGCAATAAAATATCTATTAAAATTTGTTCGTTACAGAAACAAAACTAAAAAAAAAGTGAAGGAAAATGTTAATCTAGTAAACACCCATAAGAAATTTCATTTAATTCTTGCGAGTAATTTTAGAGAAAAGTGTACCTAGATATTTAAAAATAATAATTTACGGAAATTTTAAGTTAAAAGTTTTTCTTATCTTTGTAATACATCCCTACTCCATAATCTGGATCATCAAGATTTTCTTCCCCATCATTCATTCAGTTTTCTTTTTTTATTCATTTTTACTCCAAAATGTTTTACTTGCTGTTCATATTCAGCTTGATTTACACATTTCACATCTATTTCTTTGAAAATAGTATTTGCATTGACTCCCACTTCTAACCCCATTTGTTGCAGCACTTTTTGTCTTCCCCATACACATACCTTTGTATGATAAAACTGCATCCATCATATACTTCTACATTAAACGTTTTGTAATCTACAAACACAGTTTTAGGAATTCTAGTCCAAACAATACTATTTAAAGATTTGTTGGGATTCTAGGTTTGTCCATGCAAGCACTTTTTTAGTAGTTCAGGATCTGATAAATGCTCAAATACTGGCCTGATTATGACGGCTACACTTTGAGGTGATTGTGATGGTAAGGTATCAAAAAATCTAGCTTTATTGTATTTGCACCACATTGATTCATCACCTGGGCAGAATACATGTCAAGTGAAATGGTATGTAGATATCCTATGGTAATAGATTGCCCGTACAGCTTGTCTCATAGCACCTACAGGATGAATATAGCTTGCCCATAATAATTTTGTTTGAGATTATTGTTAAATCTACCTTGTCCAGACAAATCCTACCAGCGTTAAGTTTTTTTACCAACATATTCTTTATGCAAATTTCTAAGCCTACAACCCGTACGCTTTTGGATATGCCCTGATGCATTCAAGCTTTTCAATATATACATCCTCACCATAATGTTTAATTTCTAAAACCTTCTTTAATGCTTTGCTGTCCCCATCCCCTAGATATCTGACACGTTGTTCAACAGAACGCTCGATCATCACCACAGCACCTGCCACCACTGGTATCCATATAATTTGCACAACATGTATTCCCCTTTTTGTGCCCATCTAATTAATTTATATTAGTTTATAAATTTACACACACTTAACAACATTTTGACATTACTTCTATGTCAAAAACTTTGCTTGTATCAATACTAGTTGGAGAAACTAATCCGTTGAGACTGGCGTGTTCTTGTTTTTGCCAGCTACCATCTAGCACCACCACCATGTCCTTACATCCTTCATTCTGCATTATAGCTCCTTGCAGTGCATCGAAGACTGTTATGCACACTCTTTTGTAATGGACAAATATCTTTATTCAATTTTCTAAATTTAGTCGGTGGTTTTGGACATTCCATAATAACACACAAAGTTTTTACGTCAACATGGTCTTCCCCAATGGAGTGTAGGCCATACACAAATCTGGTATTTACTTCATAACCATAGTTTTCTTGTCTGATGAATAAAAGCTGTATTCATCCCCACATTTTGTACAGCCAAGTAATATTTTTGATGCAAGTCCAGCCCTAAATTTTTTTTTTCATATAATTCAATGTCATTTTCAGATAAACAGTACTTGCACTGAACAAAAGATTTTATTACATTGGACAACAAAGATAAACTAAAACTAATATTTCCAGCTGATATAATCTTTCAGTTACATAAGTACTGATCAAAGATAATTTTTTTTTGGATGAAGTAGGAGTATAAGCTTCACTAACTGAAGGAGTCTCACCTAATCTAGATGTACTTGACTGTCATCTCGATAATTAGAATAATTATTAACAATAATGTTAATATTTCCATCAGTATTTACATCACTGTTTCTTTTTTCCCCTACCTGGTCCGCCACGGCACTTTTTAGAAAACTAGAAACTTTGCCTGGGCATTTTTTCACAGGATCACAAACACTACTTTACTTTCACCAGCTTATAAAATTAAAAATATGAAGTTGTTTACACAGATTGTCCAGTTGAAAAGGTAGAAAATTTCCTTCTAATAACAAAAAATTTCCTTTTTGCTCCAAATTAAAAAAAAATATTGAATAAGAAAGAAGAAAATATCCTTTTACATAGTTGAACCTATTAAAAATCATCATGCAACCAAATCATTAAAATATTATTTTTAGGCTTCTAACTAATTACTGGGGGTTTATTATCTTTTTATTATATTATAGGTATTTAATAAAAAAATATGCCAAAAAAAAATTGAAGTTTGTACCCAATTTTGGGGTACCACTTCCCCTTAATGTAAAGTGAGTTTATGTTGCAAAATTAAAAAAAAATTACTCCAAAAAACTACTTACCTCACCTCATGGAGATATTGACTCCTAACTTTTACCAATAGATGGACCCCATTTACATGAGGTGTGCCAAACTTCATCAAACTCTGTTTATCTAGTCAAAAGTTACTAATCTTTAAAACATGCCAACACTAGTTCATACGTATGAATGAACATTATCCCTCCCACTTTCTGTTTTGTTTTTTGGGATCCCTGGTTTATGAAACGTCGAGAAATAGAAAAAAACCCATATCCCATTTTTTGACGGACTACCTTATTTCCTCCTTGCAGCATAGCTCTAGATCTATAATGCCAGGAAAGTAATATTGTAAAAACTGAAAGTCGAGATGAGTAATTAAATATAATCATGTTATTACATTATATGTAGAAGAATAATATTTAAAGAAAGAAAGTTCTTTTTTAACACGTTGACCGAGATTTTAAAATATCTCTTGTAGTGAAAAACGTATTGTAAAGACCCCGTTCATATAGTCTACGTAACTGCATTGCTTTTTTTTAAGATAAGCAAATGAAGAAGAAATTATGATTGCTACTCATTTTTTTCTAAAGGTTACTATTACACATCGTTCGCAGTGCAACTAAATATTTAATCAAATGCTTATTTATATTTATCGTTTCAATCCTGTTCTGTTTACAAAATATAAAACAAAAATTTTAAAACGTTACTTCTATTACATGTGACATCGTAAAATCAGCGTATTTATACATTTAAAATCACTTAATGGAAATCACGTTTAATTTTTATATTGTGTCCATATTTTCGATTAAAAAACGAAGCGAAATACAATTTTTCAGTGAAACATACTAAAATAGAAAAGTTATTTTTAAAACAAATCATACACAGTGAATAGTAAGAAAATTTGTAAGCAAAGCGATCGACTATTTATAATCTGTGTAGATCCGGCCGGCTTACATAAACAAGGGTATAAAAAATATAATTCATTTGTAGATATCAATAATCTGTCCGAAATATGTTCCGCTTGACTGATTTATCATCGTACCCGTTTGAAAAATATATATATTCTATTCTGGTTTATTATTATTATAAGCACGTTTCTGTGACATTTGTACGGTTTAACAGAAAACAAGTTATTCGTTTGTTTTTATTCCGAATAACCAGAAATAACATTTTTTGCCGTAAATTATTATACGTAATTGTCTACCATTAATGAGAGGAAGTTTGAACGTTTATTATTTAGCGCAACAAAAAAAAAAGGCCAACACTATTTTTATTTTAAGCATTTACATGAACGTTTCGACACAGAATTTGACGAAAATTTTTAACTATTTCTAGAAGATATAATTAAAGGAATACATGTATCGCGTTATTTATAACCGACATTACACTGTAAATGTAGCCAAATCGGGCTCTTGAGTAGGGAAGTTTAATTCTTAAATTACTTCGACGGTTATCCGGATCGCAGTATAAATATGACTGGTTAAAGTATATTCTGATGATTTATTTATCGCTAATAATAGGTCTTTCATTTTCAGCACAAGTAAAATCGTAATAAAACAAATGTGCAATATAAACAAAAGTTTTTTATTTATTTTGAAATTTATAAACATTACATTTTTTTCAGAAAACAATATCATACCATTCACGGCTTTGCTTACAGAGTGAAGTCTAGAAACAAGATCTTGCGTGACTTTCGCACAAATTGGCTTGAACTTCAATAACAGGATCGAATATTTGCTTTCAATTTATCAGTCATTCGTGGTTTGTTGCTACAGACTTGTGATAACATAACCCAAGAGAAGAAAATCAAATCACATGATCTTGGTGGCCAATTAACAATACCATTTATGAAATTATCGAATCACAAACTTTTGACGCAATAATCAATTTTTTTCACCCACTATGTGGCGTGTGACCCCCATCCTGTTGAAACCAAATCTCATTCAAATCAAAATTTCCAAATTTTCAAACAAAAAATCACGTATCAGAGCTCAATAGCGTTCACCATTTATTATAACAACATTTTGCTCATTTTCGAAAGAAAAAAATTGGTCCAATTGTGCCACCAGCAATTTACACCAAACAATGATTGTTTTTGGATGTAATGGTCGCTGTTGAATCATTTGTTGATCGGAATCATCCCAAATACGGTCATTTTGCTTGTTTACAAAGCCATTAAGTCAAAAAACGGGCCCCGCTCTCTTTGAAAAGATAATTTTTTTGGATCCACTTTCAGCTGCTGTATAGTCCAATCAGCAAACCGTTATCGCAAAAAATGGTCTCGTTGCTTTTAATTCTTGAGTTAGTTCAATCTTATATGGGTGTAGATCTTTACGCACAAAATTTGCCATGTTGTTGAAGAAAGGCCTTCTTGCGAACGATGTGATCTCGATAAATTTCGATTTTCACGAACATTTGCACTTACAGCAGCAATATTTTCTTACCTTGGCAGTTTTGGTGAATTAGTGTTTCAACATCAAGTAGGGAAAAACTCTTTGAATTTTTAATCTAATGATGATGTGCTTTTGATTGGTCGATTATGCATACCATAAATATCGCGAAACGCATTATACGTAAACCTGTAACTGATTCCATATTTCGTTAATAAATTTGTATGATTTGTAAACGTTGTTGAAACGTGTTATGTTTCATGATGATTTGCCACAAACTACTGAAAGCATATTCGCTTGAAAAATCTAAAAAAAAAACCAAGTCGCCATCATGATCTGTTTTTTTTTTGCGCTCAATTTGAAAGTGTATTTATATATATAAACTAATATTCTCCTGACTTTAAAAACGAGACAACTGTAAAGTTTGTAATTCCTCTACGATTCCGATTTTGGCTGTGCAAGTTTAAACCTCAAGGAAAATAAATAGGATGAACGAATTATACTAATTCGTTTAATTGTAAAAAAAAGGAATTCAATTTCCACCAAATTTTAATTACTTAATATAATTTAAAAACATTTCGATATAATAATTAAAATAATCGTTCGAAATATAATATTCATTAACTTCTGATATATTGGGAAGATATCGTCAACCATTATTTTGAATATATAAAGGTTGATGATATCTCGTAATATATATGAGGTATATTACATGAGATTTTTATTCTATCTTAATTTTATTTTTTATGTATATTCTAAAATTATTTATCACAGAAAGAACCAGTATTAGCAGTCTCTTGAGGTGTTACAAGTTTTTACCGTCACGTAACTTAAGGGAAAGATTTTTTTTTTGTCTTTATCGTAGTAACTGTGTCGCTGGAAACATTAAAAAAAATTAATTACACCAGCTATAATTATCAATATTTTCTTTGAAAAATGTATAAAAAAAGAGGTAGATATTAAAAATTAAAAAATACGAATGCCAAAAAAATGTTGCTGACGAACCACTGCTGTTTAATATAGGATAATTAAAGAACGTGCAAGTGACAATTTTGTATATATATATATAATTTTTGTTATAATTGTTTTAATTTATTTAAACAAATATATATATATATATATATGTATACACAGTCTAGAATTCCATCGCGAGGTCATACATTTAAATCGGTTCAGCCGTTGAGCTGCTACGGTGGAACAAATATACGTGTACATACACCCTAAATATATTACACTCCTTTTTAGGCAATTCAGAGATATATATTATACGATGAGTTTTATGTTATTAAGAATTTCTATTAAGAACTACCGTGCGACACGATAGAAAATCGTAAAATATGTATAAATATAATTATTATTACAATCTATCGAATTACTTTCTTTTTGTCGTCACTAAATCTATGGATATAGTTTTATCTCAGAATGTGCTTTCACATTAACTTCTGTAACAGATTTGTAAATAGTATATTCGTATGCTATTCAATTTTTATTTTTATCCAATTTTCCTGGAGGCTAAACAAGAAAAGAAAGAAAGAACTCAATTCATTAAAGTTTGTGCTTCAACCGTCATATCTCCATTATTACTGCTACTAAGCAGACACACACACACACATATATATATATATACTTGTATATATACAGGTTTTATATGTTTAAAACCTGTGACACTCCCGATAACGTAAGAATCCCAACGCACGGGATCACACAACTAAATCGGTTCAGCCGTTGAGTTGCTACAGTGGAACAAACATACATATACTGTAAATACATTAATTTTTTTTGGGCAGTCGTGTAAAGAAAATGTAGGTATTATTTCGTGTAAAAATGTATTAAAATTCATTTTAAAATTTTAAATATTTAAGGGTTGTACTTTACGAAAATGTACATATTCATGCACGTTTCAGCTTATCTGATAAAAATATGATGAAAAATAACATTGAAAAAACTAAAAAGTTGTATAAATCTGGCCCACCCACAAATCTGGATTTATATTATTTTTTTATTTTGTTTTTTAACTTTAGATTGTTTCAGGTTGTTCATTTCAATTACTTTCATTATTTTCTTATAGATAAGGTGTTAAGATGTAAAAAAATTGTCTATAATTATCATATGTCAGAGAGTTAACTATCCCTACCCTTTAAAATGAAAGATTCTAAATTTTCTAACTTTCTAAATCGGAACTTTTATTTATTTATTTTTTTTTAAACAAAGTGTTGTATATGTATTAAGTACCATATCGGTAACGAATGGAGGTGACACGTCACGAATTACGTGTCACTTTTGGAAATAAATTGCCGTTCTCAAAAATAACAAGCGACCAGTGGCGGTATTACTGGAATAAAGAGAGATGGAAATGGTTTTTCGTTACCCGTTTTCACTGAAAAAAATTACGATCGATATACGTTGCATATCAGTACGTGTCAAGCCCATTTAAATGCTGTCGATACTCAGCTCTATTTCACTCCAATTACCGCAAGGACTAGCCGGGAGATGAACACGATTACTCAAAGCCCGAAAGCGACTTAAACCGGTTACACTTATTCGTACAGAACTTTATATCGGTCACAGCTACTACAAAAATCGGGATAAATGATGAAAAGCAGAACTTAATGCACCCTTTTCCGTGGTGAAACGATGCGTTTCATTACCGCTGCGACTAGGCAGAAATAAACGAATGAAATGTTTTTCCTCTGCGACCAGGCAGAGGGAAAACATAATGTGAAATATTTTTCAATTTTATCAGTAAAAATTATAATTTTAAATTCTGTCAGAATTAAAATCTTAAATTCTGTTTAAATTCTGTTTTTTTGTTTGTGGGCGAAAAACGCCCGTGCGTTATCATCGCCCGGTAGTTATTAGTAAAAGGGTAAAATAACTCCGAAATAATAAATGGATGTTGTAACCTGATATTCTTTAAGAATTATTACGGCATCTTAAGACAAAACATAAAATTACGCGTTGACGTAGAGAGAAAAATTGGCGTTTGTATTCATGAGGGAACAAGTTTCTACAGCTCGTAGACACGACTACGGCCCGTAGAATATGGTACGGCTCGTTCTAGTTTCCGGCTACCGCTCGGCTTTCTAAATCTTTCCCTATGAAAGAGAAAGGTTTAGTCGGTGATGAAACCACCGACCGACTATCCTCTCATTACCTACTAGCATCCCTACGCTAGCGACGCGGCTTCGCCCGCGCTAAATGGTTACATACGATTAATTGTGTGTCGACTAATATTTTGTCATTTTGGACGAATACGAGCCAAATCGGACCATAAATACAAGTTTTCGAAATATCTCGACCCCATCGCCAACTAGCGGGTCCAAATAAATTCAAAAAGCTTCGGAGCGTGCGCACAATTTAGCAAAGTTTCATCGCAATCGGATGAATGGTATAGTAACGCATACGGGACAAACTAACAAAAAAAGAAACATTCATTTTTATATACCGTATGTAGAAGGTAACGTACTCTCAGCCGAATTTTAAAAATAAATAATAAAGAAAATGTTATGAAACTGGATACGATGTGACAGTACTTAATGTAAGCGTAGGATGGCCGCAATTCTGTAAAAAAAAAAAATACTTAAGTCGTTCGGTGAAATACCGCGGAAACTTACTTCAATCTTATATATATATATATATATATAAATTGGGATGATACTTTGGTGAGTTGTGGGCATGCCCGCGAAGGTTTCTGAATTAGTTTGAACCCGCTAGGTGGCGTTGGTTTCGAGATATTTCGAAGAATTATATTTATTGTCCGATTTGGCTCATATTCAGAATATATTATATTAGTTACATGAAAAGAAATATTTTTGCAAAAACTATACCCGCTTACCCGCTAGGTGGCGCCAGGTCGAGATATTTACGAAACAAACAAATATACATATAGACTTTCTTCTTCTATATATATAAAAGGCAATGTTCGTGTGTGTGTCCGCTGTAGACTAAAAAACTACTGGACCGATTTACGCGCGGAAAAATGGGAAAAAGGGAAAGGGGAAGGGGAAAAGTGTAAAGGGGACATGGAAAACGGGAAAAAAGTAGGGAACAGAGAAATAGGAATAAAGGGAAATAGAGTAAAAGTGCAAGGTTAACTTTGTGAAGTCCCGTAATGTTCAGTTTTTTAATGTTTTATCAAACGTTCAGTTCTGTTAATTTAATCTATATATATACATACTAAATCTAACAATAGCGAAGCATTGCCGGTTCAGCTAGTAAATCTGATGACTCGTTTAGCCGTAAATGCGTTCCAAACAGAGGAAATGGCAAAAGGTAGAATTAAAGAACGGACCTTCTTTTGCCGAGTCGACAGTTAATAAAATAAAATACAGTAAAATGATTTTAATGTAGTCGTTAAATTATTTTCTGCGGAGAAGAAAGTACGGTATCGACCGTTTATAACCACATTCCTGCTACTACGTACTGCGGCTCAAAAAAAAGAAGCTGGAACAATCTTACCTAAGATATATTGCTTAGCTTTCATTCGTAACTACATCGCCACTCATTAAATTATTCCAGGTCGAGTTCTTTCCTTTACGAACCTAGCCGGTTCTCAGGTGAAATTACTAATGTCTTTAACTGAGTTCGATACCACGATCTCCAGAGGAACTGTGAAGGAATGGTGCTAACTCTCCGAACGGACCTTCGGGCTATACTCCGAGTAGAAGTTGTTCCGTCTCATAAATTGTTCTTCCAAGGTATAAGTGAGAAAAAATTAACATAGCTAAAAAGGAAAGACAATGGAAAAAGACGATCTATTCGCGTCAAACGGACTTAAACGGGGCGGTCATTTTATTCCTTCCACTGCGGTCATAGATATCCTGAACTGTACTTAAGAATTTGAACTACATCTCTCGGTCGCCAGAGATCATCCCTCCTCCGATTTTGAGTTTTATGGGAGAGGTAAATATAACGATACGTTCTGCGAGAGAATGAACCTGCTCGTTCCGTTCTGAGGATGTTAGGACCTTTTAAACCAGTTTAGCCTACACAAGATTTGATTTGATGGGAAAACTGCCTTTAGACTGATAGGGGGGATTCACTTCCTACCGCTGGCCGGACCCTAAAGCGTCTTATCGAGGAAAGACAGGTTTCCCAATTCATTCCAAAATACAAATACTGAATACACTGTATTTCTATCGTATTGTGAGAAATGTTTTATCGATTTTTATTTTCAGATATCATTTCACCCACGGCAAAACTTTTATTCCTTAATATAAGTATTTTGTTAATCAACGTTCTAGCGGTTTTAATTCTTTTTAGCCAATTGCCAACTGAAATAGTTATTACCTAAAGATATAACTAGTAACAGCAATACCCTCAGTTGCACTAGACGATGAAAAGGAGGAAGCCCACCGGACTGGTCTAATGGGTTCCTCGTCATCACAAATCAGCTAATTTCGAAGTCCAAGTTCTAAGGTTCAAATCCTAGTTACTTTTATTCGGATTTGAATACTATTTTAATACTATTATTCAAATAAATATTTGAATAGATCTTGGATATACCGGTGTTCTTTGGTGTTGGGTTTTTTCAATTAACCACACATCTCAGGAATGGTCGACCTGAGGCTACACAAGACTGCACCTCATTTATATCATCCTCCGAAGCCTCATTTATAATCATACATATCATCCTCCGAAGTAATACCTTACGATGGGGCTCCAGAGGCTAAACAGAAAAAGTAAGAGACTATGAAAAGGAGGAAAAACCGTTAAGCAGATACAGACATAAATTTCACTTATGTTCAGTATGTTTATAGATGTACTAACTATCATTTATACATACATTTTTTTTCAGTTCTGTGTAAAATGTCTAAATACAAATCTATTAGGAAAAAAAAACCGGGATTTTGTTTACTGTTTTTGGTAATGAGAAAGTTGCGTGTGTTTACAGAACACTGATCAGGCTGGATTTTATTACGAGTTGTTCGTTTAAAATGCTTCAGACTCTTAGGTTAACATATTCATATTCATTTATAGATAAGATTACTGACGCAAAAAAAAGAAATTATTTCAGAGTTAAAGATTCAATTGAACAACATGTATTTAATGTTTCATAATTAACTGTAATAGCGTATAATTATTCGTAAAAGATTCACAAATTGTCATAAATAATGAAAATAATAACAGACTAAACACATGAAAAAAAAAAATTGCTTCCACGTGTCGAGGGCAGTCAAGGTGACGCGTATTTAGCTCGGTGCGTCACTACTACAGTATATGTGTACTTAAATGCTTAGTAGGTTTACTGCGTTGAACAGCATTCAGATATCATCCACCAGCCAGCCTACAAGACCACGCGATTTACTTTTATCGTAAAAATCGAAAAAAAGATAAAGAAGTTTAATAAGACGAAAACAAAGTATAGGGTAAGCGAGCGGGGAGCAATTTATATACGATCGTCTTCTGCACTCCATTACGATTGGAACAGGTCCCTCTCTTAAAAGTACATTCGCTACACGCCGAGTTATCTTAAGTTAAATTAACCTTTTCTTATGTACTTCGTTAATCCGATTTTAAACGTAAATGTCTTTACCGTAGAATATATGTAATCAGCAAACCTTCTATAAAACCCGGGTCGATTTCGTTATCGCATAAACAACAAAATTTCCTTTTTTTAAAATTACCTGTATATTTAATATCTGTATATATTTTTATAATTTTCAATAACGTCTTTTTAATTGTGAATTATTTAGCAGTTATTCTTTATATTTAACAATATTTATGTATTTATCTTAAATTTTTTTACATGTTAATATTTTAAATAAATTATATGAACTTAAAATAATATCTATTTTCTATCTTATAATTAACTGTGCATTCTTTAATGCTTCTCTGATCGAAGTTTTACAGCGGTTTCCTTTTATACGCGGCATATTCTTTTTATCCGTGGAGTAGCATATTTACCCATTCTTGAAGTGATCTGTGTATTGTATTGTTATGTACCGATCAGAAAAAGTTGTATTTATATACCTAATGTTAATCCAGTACATTATAGTCTTCAGTCTAACTTCATTGGTACGAACTTTCAGATTTTCTCGTAAGAAGAAAAAAAATGATTAAAAAAGTTGATGTCAAATTAAAAACTATTAAATAATACTGGCACTGATTTAAAAAAAATTATAAATTATTTAAGGGCGGGATTAGTGAAGTCTGTTGTTGTATTGTTATTATTTAAATTTATTTTACGTATTTTGTTTTATTACTACCTTGTACGAAGTAAAGAAAGTATTGTGATCGCGAAAATTTCGGTTTTCAGATTTCAACGGAAATATCCATTTTGACCATCCTTGAATCCATTTTGACTAGTTTCAGCGTGACGTCTGTACGTACGTACGTATCTCGCATAACTCAAAAACATAAGTCGTATTATGTTGAAATTTTGGATTTAGAACTTTTGTAACATTTAGTTGTGCAACTCCTCTTTTGATTGCAATCGATCGACCAAAAGTATCCAAAATCCAAAAACATTTGGATTTTGGACTTTTTTTATCTGCAGTAATAAACCCTCATCGGGAGATTTTCGACTAAATGTTGGTTTGTTTGGCATTTCTCCAGCCACCACCCCATTCGGTTGCCCTAAAGCATAAGACCAAATGTCTGTGCCACAAACGCCTACTGAGCCTCGAACTGCTACGCCTAGGTCGCTGAATGCCACGAGCAAGTACCTGTCCACCATGTTATAGCGCTTGGAGCCATAATAATTTGTTGGTGGTCAGCCAAACTCAGAGTTAGCTTCACACGGTAATGCGGTAAGAGTGTTTCCCTTAAGCAAACTACGGATGCCGGTTGAGCAAAACAACCACATCTAGGAACTTCCACACGGTCCGACAATGCGGCTCTCTCCACATTGAGTCGCCGTTTGTGAGTGGCCAATTTTCCCCATGATCTCTAAGTTCCAGAATGGCCCGGTCTCTCCCCCCCCCCCCCCAAGAGCAGGGCAGTCAAACATCAGTTGTTCATTTGACTGGACCTCCCGGCAGACGTACAGCTCATCAGCTGCCAGGCGGAACCAAAACAGATATTGTTGAAAATTAACGTGGTTGGTAATTCAACGATGTATAATAAGAAGTACTTACTTTCAATGGGTCCAGAGTTAGAGCCAAATAAAATTTTAATTAATGATATTTGGATCTGTAATGGGAAGGCACATCGGTTCGAATCAGACTTCGTCTCCTTTTTGTTAATTAATTTTTTTAATCCTATTTTTTATTTAAATATCTTTATTTATTAATAATTATTAACCTTTGATTGTAAAAAAGGTTTTACGATAAATTAGAATTCAATAAGTTACTAATGAAATCGATTTTTACGTACTTTTCATTTTTTTTAAAGTTGTATATGTAATTTAATAGTCGTACAAGTAAGTCATATGGTGTCCACATCACATCTTTTTTATTTAAGTTTATATATGTACATATATATATATATAAAATGAAATGTATGAAAAAAGGCCCCGTTCTCAAGAAACGGAAAGAAATCTTACGACTCCTTATAAACAACTGAACTACAAAAAAAAAAAAAAAGAGTGAAATGAGCTGACTAACTACTTCTCTGGAATGCGGGAATATATACTAACTTTTTTCGATTTGTTAATTACTAACAATTTTTTCGTGAAAATAGTAAGAATATCGGTGTAGTTCGGGGTATATATTATTATAATATTAACATCAATACTTAACATTAATGAGATAAAAATAAAAAACAACTTAAAATCGTCTATGTAGGTCTTAATTTACCATTACAAAAAGAAACAATGTAGACTGAATATAAAAATAACGTTCTCTTAAATGCTATTTACTTTAAATCTATTTACCTTTTAACAGAGTATCGGAGAGCAGCTAATGCATTTTCTGAAAACTGCTCGTTTACTTCTCTCTAAATGTCACATTTCTATATTAGGAGGCAGATTGTTGGAAATTGTTGTTGAAAATATTGTAATTAATTTCCGCTTTAAATTTTGTTTAATTAGTTCAATGACCAGTGAAATTAAATAATATACAGTTACAGTAAGTTAATAAAAAAAAAAAAAAAATTGTGATATTACAGGTAACTTTTACTAATTAGAAAAGTATGAGTCAGTTAAACCCAGTTGGTTGATGTTTGACGGGTAAAAATGTGTACATACGTATAAAAGAACATGCGAGTGATTCGTAATCAAACACCTGACAAAAACTCCAGAAGATAAATTGATGAAAATTTGTATACACATTCTTCTTACGGTTTAAGTGAACGCTAAAAAAGGATTTTTTGAAATTCCAAGTTAAAAGGGTTAAAATGGAGTAACAATGAAATTTACTCTTTTTTTTAATTCTCGGTAAAAAATTTTTGGTGCATAAACATTCATGTGAATATCTGAAAACCAGTTTCTATATGTTATGTACATAAAATATAATGGGAATTTTTTTTTCATAAGATCGATTAAGAAATCGACTGTAATCAAAATGAAACGAAAATTCATCATAGGTTATCTTATAACGGGTCAAAAACTACTTTTTTAAGTGCCCATGAGGTTAAATCTCATCGCAAATAAGGTGATTTCGAAGTCAAGAGTTCTAAAGTTCAAAGGTTAGTAAATGTTACATTTATTCGGATTTGTATACTAGATCGTGGATACCGGTGTACTTTGGTAGTTGGGTTTATTAACCACACATCTCAGGGCCTAGCCTTGGGACTAGGAAGTGTAGTCTTGTACAGTACAAGACTACACTTCACTTACATTCATATATAATATTATCCTCTTATGTAATACCTTAACCGTGGTTCCAGAGGCTTAAAAAAGCCTTCGTCATCAAAAGAATAATTTTGATTGCTTAAATCGCATACTTAACTGAAAAACCATACGATGACCTTAAAACCGGAAAATTTTCATTATAGAAGCTCAAGCATTTATTGAAAATTTACTCTTTAAATAACGTTTAAAGAGTAAACGTTATTAAACCATTGTTTAACATTTTTTCCTGTCTATTTTTTTTTTTTTTTTTTTTATATAGCTACCGCAATGAATCTTGAAGGTTGGACTACAACGGCTAGTGTGTGCCTGTTATTCCAAATTGAAACATTCACTTTAATTTTCACGTGGGATACAAATTTCTTTGTTGTAAATATAATATGCTATTTTATGTTACTGGATGGTATTATTGACCAGTTTTAAATATTTTCTAATTCTGTTGTTTATATTTATAAATGATAAAGTATTTTGCCATAAAAAAATGTTATGGTATAAAAACGTAGCCCTACTCTCAACTAGTATTATAATTACGTCAGCAGATAAACGCCAAGTGATAAATTAACTAACATTATAACTGTCTGACATATATAAACATAGTTTATAACTAATCTGATTTTATTTATCGTAAAAGTAAGCATATGGACTAGTCAAATAATATATACTCAATAAATTAGTCACCTTTCTTAGAATCTTATCAAGAAACAATATTGTTGCAATTAAATCTGAAATAACATGCATATAAGTATACAAATATAAATTTTTTTAAATTTAAAAAAATATTGTTCTGTGATCCAAATCGTAGATCACAAAACGTCTTACGAAAGCCCATTCGCTGTTAGATAATGGAGCAAATGTTACGCTAAAAGGATATTAAAATGATTGGAATTGCCGGCCTTTGCTGTTGTGGGACCTTCTTCCCCGAAGTTTTTTTGATTTTTCTACGTTTAGGTTAAGGTTAAATGGAAGAAAAAAAAATTCCACTGAAAGATCTCCAATCAGTAAAAAGTTACTTAATGTTTCTTCTTTCAATCATGATGAAATGCAATTGTAATATTATTACTAAACCTTTTATTAAAAAAATTTGAAAAATTAAAAAAATTCTGTTTTTAAACTTTGATCGGCTCCGCGATCTTGCCCCCAAAGTATTTTTTGAGGTCGCATTCACTACTACTATGCCTAGAAAGACATGAAAAAAAAATTCGGTTACAAAATATCCAATAAATACAAAGATAAAGTTGTAAGATTTTTAGGGAAGGGTGAATTTTGAAGTAAAATTTTTTAATGGTAAGATAAGCATGTACACATTTACTGAGTTTAATATAAAGTAGGGTTATGTTTGCAAAGATTTGAGAAAGTTGACCCCTCCAAATCCCTTCCCTGGAAATATTGACCCCAAAACTTTTATCAACGAAGTCCTGTGTATACGGGTCTCTGTACAAAATTTCATCAAAATCGGTTCATCCAGTCATAACTTATTAAACTTCAAACACAACACGTACGTATGATCAAACATTACCTACCCTCTTTTTATTTTTTTTTGTTGGAGATTCTTGCATTTTTCGATGCAAAAAACCCATACCCCATTTTTTAACTGATTACCATACTTTCATTCTTGCAGCTTAGCTCTAGAGCTATGATGCCAGGAAAGGAAAAAATCAATATCTATCTCACAAAAAAAAAACTGTTCCTTCGAATTGTGGAAAGAAATTTCCGTTTAACATTTCTATTTCGCAGATTTGAAATTTTCTATTCGCTTAATTTAAATAGCTTGAATTTTTTCACTAAAACACAAGTTTTTTAAGGACAACTTAAAAACAGCAATAGTTAAGGTAGCTTTTAATTGACTAATTGATAACAATAATTTAAAGTATAAATAGATTTTAGTGCAGTATTTAAATATTTTCTTTTAAATACAGTAAAAAGAAATACAAATTTTGCTTGTTACAGAAAAAAAAACCAATACAAGAGGAGTCAAAAAATTGATTTAAACAAACAAAATAGGATAGGATAGGATATTTATGATAGAACATTTAACAATTCACAAACCATCATCCTACCTATAGCTAAGATGAAAATAATTTTTTTTTTGCCAAAAATTTGGGTAAAATTGTATTCATTTCAAACGGAAGACGTTTGAAACGAACAAGAAAACCTCCAACAAAAAAATTTCTAATAAAATATTCGTTGGATTTTCTTTGTTAAAATGCATTCTGAGTGTATAAAATTTTTCAAGCCTTATTAAACAGTTTAAGCTAGAACTTAAATAGGTAGCTATCTTAATTGTACAAGAAGTTATTTTTTTCAAATTTCGTTGTAAAAAGTTGCTTCTTTCATGTGCAGTATTTTTGAACGTTTTACATACAGCTCTATATATGCATATGTATATTATCGCCGAATGGCTTCGACTGCACGTGATACTTACTAACCTTATGGTAGCCCTGAAAAGAGCCGTTTTTTTCGTCGATTGGCTTCGAATTTCTTTAGACAACAGTCAATGATTTTGTTTCTGGGTACCAGTATTCGGAGTATGCTTTCTACTGGCGACGCCACGGTACTGTAAGCCGGGATCATAACAATTTGGCTTGTGCAGTAACCTAACGCAGCTGCTATTTGACCGAGAATGTTTAAAGTAAATTTAGTTTATGCGACTTAATTGTTGTCGCTTCAAGATTACTCATAAAACACTACAGACTGCTGCAAAATAAAAACTATACTCGTTTTTCAAACCCCGCAGTTCTTTCTCGAACACCTGATATAAATTGCTTTTGATTTTTTTTTTAAATTTGTTTATAACTACTGATTAATAATTGTTTAGTGTTCGAAATGAGCATCCACATAAATATTTTTAGTATTTTAAAATATTTCTAGGCGCTTAGGCGCTTAGGTGCTTTCTTTGTTATTTTTTAACTACTGTAATTTATATTAAACTTCATAATTTTACATTACAATCAAAAATAAAAGAGTAATTATTAATTTCTTTTGTCTTTATTGTTAATTAACTAATTAGCTTTGCTTCTAACCTCTTTCCTTGCTTAGAGGCAGGGACGAAAATACACACACACACACACACACACACACACACACACACACACACACACACACACACACACACACACACACACACACACACACACCCACACACACACACACACACACACACACACTCATTTCCGTAGTAATGTTACAAAATTGTTTAAAAATAAATAAAAAAAACAGGAGAATTATCTGAGGTTAAGAGGTTAATTCGAATTATAATTAAAATTACACTCTAATAAGATTGTTGTTAACAACATTACCTTACCTGAAACTAAGTTACATTTTTTACAGTAGGAAAATAAGCAAAATAAAACACTAATACTATACGACAATATATATACAATAGGTTCATTGTATTGACGTATAAATGAAAATTATCTATCTCGGTGAAAAATGTAAACCATACATTTGACACTTGATTATACAAGTATGTTTACCCACGAATTATCATAATATTGACTTAATTTATTACTTTTAAGTTCCCACACGTGCGCACTTATTTACAGGTTTGCATTAAGTAAGAGTTTAATTTAATACAGTTTGGTATAGTTATAGCACGACAAATAATTGATTTAGTTCGATCGATTAGTCTTACGCTATAAGAATAAAATTAAATAATAACTCGGGGGGTTTTTCTTCCAGTACTTACTTGCGAATAAATGAACAAGGTCAGCGTAATTACTAAAAATGAATATTTTTCTTTACTTATACATAACCGCTCAGACAGCTGCGTAACAACTTAATTTGCGTTTAAATTATTTGTTACGTAGGTGAATAAAAGCTTGTCATTACTTAAAACAAGTTACTCGATTATTTTTAACATATAGAAATAAATGCGGGCGACCTTAAAAACTATCACTAATATTGTTTATGCACTGTAAGACTGCGTTTATGAACGTGCGAGGTAGTAAAACCATTAGGTAACGAAGAAGGTCTAGCGTGTGTAAATAATTTCTTCGCTTTCAAAAAGATTCGTTTTAGTATTATCTATTCTCGCCCGTGGAGGGCATTGTTAGATTCTTATCAAAGCATCTTAAATATTTCTCCAATCCGGGATTTTAATACGCCTTCAGCAAAATCGTGGGGTTCTTTAAAAGGTTCCTACCGGATTTGTTTCCGCCGCTGAAATTAATACAAGAAAACGAAACGGGAATACTCGTTCAGAACGCATAATATAATCGGTAAAATCAGTTGTACAAATAAAATGCTACCCTATTTCGGTGACAGTAATGTAGACCTGAAGAGATGTGCCAAAATTAACGTACGAATAACGCGTGTCGCAGAGGGTGTTAATTATAAGTGAAATTTTACTTCTTGTTCAGCAGTCCCGTCAGCCGAATTAGGTGGCGTTTACGAGGTAATGAAGAAATAAGATGGCACTGCTCGTCCTTTAGGAAGTAGCAGTTCACCTTTAATAATGTCTTTCAAGAACCCCCGCCACCGGAAAGAAAAATTACTTAATAAAGCGTACGCAGAGAGTGAACCGTTATCGAAATAGTGTTTGACCGAATAAAAGACTCATTTTCCACATCAGTTAACATTATTGGAATGAAATTAGAAAATTTACCTACTACATGTGTATAGTTTTACATAAAATCGATAGAATGTAAATGATAATTACATAGAAACAAAAGAGATTGAAACTGTCGAGGAGATTATATAGATAACGAAGAGAATTTAGACCGTGTTATTCCAAAATGTATTGCAATAAATTTCCTATCATTTCACCTAATTTTACAGTTTCGTACCTTTAAAAAAAATAAATGTATTCAGAGAACGTATCGGGTAACAAAAATGTATTAACAAAACATTACAATAAAATAAATAATAAAAAAAGGTAAAGGTAAATAAGATTTACGAAGCGATGTTATGAAAAAAAATTAGATCATGAGAAAAAATTAGACAAGATCTAAAAAGCATGGCTACAACGATGACTGGTGCTAACAATAAAATGTAGATCATTTGAAGAGTCAGAGGAGTCCTGATGGCTGATCTGGAGAAACTGGGAAGGTACTTCCGGAGACGGCGCCTCCAACCGAATGCTAGTAAAACAGAGGTGTCATGCTTCCATCTGCGTAACAAGTTTGCTAATAGGGAGCTTAAAATTCTATTCGATGATACATGGCTCTTTCACAATAAGACACCAAAATACTTAGGTGTGACACTTGATATAACGCTTTCATTTAAGGAGCACCTAATGAATACTGCAGGGAAATTGAGAGCGAGAAACCACATCATGCATAAGCTCTGTGGAACGACGTGGGGAGCATCGGCTTCCACTTTGCGCACATCGGCTCTGAACCTGGTCTTCTCGGCTGCTGAATATTGTGCGCCAGTGTGGCTTAACAGCCCTTATGTTCATACAATTGATGCTCAACTTAATAACACTATGAAAATGATTGCCGGGGTTATCAGGTCTACTACCGTGGAATGGCTCCTGGTATTGAGCCACATACCACCCCCGAACCTGCGCCGTATGAACGCTCTTGTAAGAGAGTACAAGAAGATTATGAATAATCGAAACCTACCAATACATGAGGACATTGAGGATTCCAATCGTGGTCGCCTTCGATGTAGAAAGCCACCTATCAAAACAGCAATTGCTGCCGCAGAGGACGGATTTAACCTAACTGACGCCATGTATTACTCAAAGGCCGCCGGGTTTTGACTTGCCACGTAAGATATGGTCAACGCTAAACAGAATACGAACTCAGCATGGTAGGTGCGCCTATTTCCTGTATAAATGGGGTAAAACCCCGACGCCCCTTTGTGAGTGTGGTGAAAATCAAACTGTTAGACACAAATCACAGAAGTTTGGCCTAGAACAGCTTATGAAAGGAATCCTTAAGATTTCCTGATGGCGACTCCAGAATCAGTAGCATACGTTAGTTTGTTAAATCTTTGTTTTGTAATTTTGACTTTAATTGGTGTTGTGTTTTGGAGCCATACGCTAGATAAATAAATAAATATGAAAAAAGCTTTTCAGAAGCGTATGACGCGTAGTGTTGTCTTTGCCTTTATTAAATGAGCCAGGTTGCACTGCATTCATTGAACATAGCCCCTAAAAGAGCATATAACCTGACAACATTGAAATATTCTAAATGGTAAACAATTATATTTTCTTTTTCCTTTAAAAATGTATATACATTCATCGATTTTTCTCTTAAAATCCTTTGAACCTTTTTAATATGTCGAATGAAGTCTCATATGAAATGTTTGCTTTTTTAGTATATCACTGATAAAATTCAAATATTGATTCCACTACGGTCATACAGTTCTTTTTCACGTTATTCCTTAGTTATCGTCACCGTAGACATCGAATGAATGCCACTTCACCCTGTTATTAATTCGAGGTAGAGTCGACGCGTTTTCCGTATCGCGATAACATTTTGTATAATATCGGATCAACGATTTGACAACAGTATCTTCGATCGTCTATTCTCCCTCTTCGCGCGTATCCGTAATCTGAATTCTATGAGATATTTATTGACATAAATTACTTAATTACGTAGAGTTTATTTTTCTTGGCCGGTGAATATCGATCCGTTTTACATAATGATGGCACACCCTCTTTATAACAGAGCGGGTAGCGGGTGTTAATATATATATATATATATAAAATATATTAGTTTTAGGGAAATTACACCCTGGATTTTTTTCATTGTATGTGAAAAAAATAGCATGAATAATTCTATCATTAAATGCAGTTTTAATTCCATTGTTTAGTACACAAAACTGAAATTATTTTATTCAAATTGAAATTCTGCTTTTGAAAACATAGTTTTCGAAATAGTTAGGGATTATACAGCCAATTTCCGATATTAAAAAAAAAAATCTTGCACAAAGGTAACAAGACAGAAGAAGATTCTGTTTTAAGGTATCATTAAAATAGGTAAATGAAAAAATTAAATAAACTTAAAAAAGTAAAACTAAATTTCAAAGAATTCCCTAAATAAAATATTTAAAAAAACTGTTTTCAAATTCTTTAAATTTCATTTTTTTTTTAAATCGATGCAGCAGACGTCAAAACAATTACTAACCTTTAATTTGGTGCCGACTTAAAACATTCAACATTCAAAGAAATTAAAAATGTATTACTTATATATATTTTTGGGAGGTTTAGTTCTAAAATCGTTAATAATAATAAAGCGTGTATTTTATATGTAGATATTTAAAATATCTACAGACTTGCAAACACACTACCGATGTGAAAAAAAAAACACCTTTATTAAAAACATACAGGCGGGGAATAAAGTAAAATATCTTGATAAAAATAAGAAAACCTCTCCACAGAAAACACAAAAAGAAAGCCTTTGTAATCGAGCTTGAGGTTGTCTATTTAAATTGTGAGAATGTTTTTTTTTTTTTTTTTTTTACCCTAAGTTTTCGAAAAGTTTCTTTAATTTTGGCACAAAAATACTTTCATTATGAGAATAATATCAGATTTTCTATTATTACGACGTAAAAAACCAATATCAAACAAGGATAACGACAAAAAAATGAAAAATGTTCAAATCCGTCTTATGTAATTGCAGTTTAATAAATGTTCAATTTATAATATGAAAAATCTACTAATGGACGACTAGAAATTTCTCTAAAAATGAAAAAAAAAGAATCTTCTAAACCGATCCATTTGTAAGGAAAATAGCATGAGGAAAAAGAAAAATGCCAGTCAAAAGAAGAGAATACAGGTTTCCACGATCTAGTTAGATCGTGGATACCGGTGTTCTTTGGTGATTGGGTTTCAATTAACCAAACTTATCAGGAACGATCTACCTGAGACCATATAAGACTACACTTCATTTACATTCATACATATCATCCTCTGAAGTAATAATACCTTACGGTGGTTCCGGAAGCTAAACAGAAAAAGGAAGTCAAGAAGAAGAGTCCTTTCTTTTCTGAAATCTGTTAAAACCTAAACTGTATTTTGAACTAACTCGGAAAAAAGATTGTTTAACAATTTACCCAACCTCTCGAATAAAAAATCAATCATTAAATAAATAATCATAATAATAATAAATCAAACTTGTAAGGTGGTAATCTGAAACTGTGAAAAGTTAGAAAAATTTTAAAACTTTTTATTGAAAAGGTAATTACTTCTAACCCGATGAGAAGTCGTGAAAATTTTTCCATCACGATAACGGTTGATTTAAAGAAGAATCATTAAAACTTTCAAGATTATAGATTGCAAATAAAATTAAAAATTAATAAAATCCTATTTTTAATATCGGGAAGTATTTACTTCCTATCTTTGAGAAGCGTTGAAAATTGTTCCTATTCTGATAATAAGTTGGGATCCTTGATGGGTTCGACTTGATAATAATTTGTCGACGCGATAGGTTGAAAAAGTTAAAAAATACTTTTAAATACAATGTTTTTTTTTTTTTTAATTCAGTACATTTTCTAAAAATAACATTCAGTTGTTTGTTGCTCAACCTTCGTTTTGGCAAAGCTTTTTAATCTTAACTCTGTCTGCAATATTTGTAACGCGGTTGTGCGATCAAATGCGTTTACAAATTTTTATGAAAATTTGCATTAAGCTTCTTTACCATTAGGCGGAACAGCGAACACAATAATTTTACACAAAATAGTACTCTCAACCGTATGCCGGATTTTCAATATACGATTTTGTTTTTCGGTTTCTAAACAAATATGTTTATGGCATCTGCTTCCTACATTCTGATCAGTCAGTGATGTCTGATTTCCCTGGAAACAGAATTGACGATTTTCAAATATAATAAAGATATTTTTGGACACCCACTAAACTATTCCTACGACGAATTACTTCTGACAATTTCGATTTGTGCTTTATTTTTATTTTCAGTTATTATTATAATTCGTTAAATAGCCCTATTTGTCAAGTCGAGTACAAAATGAGCCAGGTCTACTGTTCACAGAACCATTAAAATATATTCTTGATGATGAATTATGGATTAAGCGAATAAAAAGTAGTAAATATGTAAACATTTTTATTGTTAGAAAAGTAAATGTTACCCCTCATTTCTTGACACGCGTTCCAGAGCCGAACCCGCACTTAAGCATAAACACAGCTCCGGGAGGTGCCATCGCTTTAAACCACCCGGGCAGGAACCCTGAGCCCGGTTATGCCGTCCCCAAGACTCCACCCAGACAACCGGGACTCGGTCTCGTGCCACGCCTCTAATAAGGGTAAGGGGATCCCAGAAGGGATCCCTTCTGGAATCCCCTCAGCCATTGCCTTGCTTCAAATAAGGGATCCCGAAGGAGTTCCTCTTCCGGGATTATGGTTTTTCCTTCCTCCCATACTGTGTTCCAGGGAGTTCCCGTTCAATCACCGAAGGTGGGACATCTGAGAACCACACCTCTCCTAAACCACGCTGTTCCCCGGAGCGCAGAAATGAATAAATTTTTACTAAAACCTGAAGAAAATTTTTATTTCATTTAAGTATTTTTATGTAGCATGTCAATATAAATTTGTAGTTTCCCGTGTTTACTAATGTTTAATTACTTTACTCAGCGGCATGGTGAACATACGTTTCAAATTTTAACAAGAAAAGATGGCGCAGTATAATTTCACCTGTAATTTTCATGTTCGTCATTAATAAAAAATAAACGCCGTATTCGTTTAGTGCACGAATTACTTAAAATTTAGGATTATACAAAATAAAAAAAAAGATTTTTTCTTTATTTCAGGTTAATGAGTTTACATTGTACAGTTCTACTCGATTTCTCTATAAGTGTATCGAGTCAGTTTGCGACTTTTTTTCTTAATTCGTTACCTGTGTTTACTACGGGTAACATCATCGAAGAATGTTGCCAACATTTTTCCAATACCGGTTTGAATAACCTGCGATCGGCGTCTCTCCATCCGTTCCGTTGACGAATCAAATGCAATTCTCCATCTGCCCTCATAGAATTCAATCTTAAACGATGGTGTTTAATTGAGTCGCGGTACCGCGTTCGAGGCTATTCCCGACGTAAACGTTTAATGTAGTTTTTGAAGAACGTAGTTTAGATTATTAATTTCCTCCCATTTTTTTATGTCTTTATTCCTCTGTTTTCTTCCGTTCTTCTGGTTTCCATTTTTTTCTTTCTTAACCGGCAATATTTTTTACTTTTAAAAACAATAATTTTTATTAATTAAAGTAATATTAGTAATTTTAGAGTTTTACGGTTTAATTATGAAATCTTCAAAATCCTTTGGATCTAAAAATTAATATTTTATTGGAAATCTTTATCATACGCAATTTCATATTTCACATTGGATTTTCTGAAGTGATTTTTTAATTTTTTTTTTTATTTTTACCACTGATATCCCATATCCGATACGACAATTCAGACGTAATTATAACTTTTTTTTTTACTAATTATATAAACCAGAACAATCTATTCAATATCGATACGAAATTTAGTACATACATTATTCGTGCTTATATTTAACAAACCAAAAGACCACGACATTACGTCTGATTTCCGAACTTGTAAAAGTCGTCCGCGAAAACATCCTGTTTAAATTGTGGAACATCGACGGAGATCACATCATACGATATGATCATATGACCATTTGTGATACGATCGTTGAAGTTCTCTATTTTTTATGTAGAATGTTATGTATATTTGTATTGCATCTAACCGAATGCTAAATAGTCCACAAAACATCTGTTTGTATTTTTTTACTACCGATTTCAGCAAAGCCGTACACATACTTCGTTTTGCGTTTTAACTCCCATTTAACAGTTATTTTTAATTGAATGTTTGATAATATTTTTTTTAGCCGATACAATATTAATACTGTTTTTTTTTTGTGAATGTTTTAAACTAATGTAACATTTACTTGCCTTTTTTATATGAAATAAATTATGCTTCTAAAAAAATTTTAGTTTGTTTCATTAGACCCCACTGAGGTAGTCTTCTTACCGATTATCCCCAATTTTGACTGAAGGAATATTATCTCCATGCTCAGTAGATTTTATGATTAATCATCCGAATAATCATTTATAGCATCCGGGTGAATAGTCAGAAGCCCTTTATAATTTTTACGATTTCGAGAGTTCATGTAAACAACTTCTATTTTCTAAGATGGTCTAATTAATATTTTAAATTGGACAGTATTTTATTAAACAAAAGGTAAAAGGAAACGTTTATTTAACTCATTTTAAGTACTTTAGCTCAATAAATACTATCGGAAGATGCAAAAAAGGAAAAGTTTTAATTTTTATTTACAAATTACCAAGCGTTTACTGAGAACCGGACCGGTAAACGTAAACGATATCTTTATTCACTTAACTCAATAACATATAACACATTGAAAAAAGGAAAAGAAAAGTAATAAAACGTTTTATTCTAAGGATTTGTTTAACGTTTGATTATTTCAAACTATCTAATTTTTTTTACTACCTAAGAAAATGCAGATTACCTATCAAATTATAAATTTATACTTATTTTACAACCGGTTTCTCAGGTAATTACAAAATGTTTTTTTTCCTATTCTTACGAAAAGCAATAAAATAAATAAATAAAATCTTAATAATTATTTTCATTTCTGTCGCTGAGATAAAGGTTAAGTTTTAAGGCAACTGCTGCGTAAGTTCAGCTGTATCGTTGCCAGGTTTTTTAAAGAAATATTTTTTATTTGTGCTGTGTTAAGGAATATATATGCAAACGCTAAATGAATGTCGTCTACTGTATTTCTGTTCTGGTATTGCGTCGACCGTAAAATTTTAATCATACATTTTTGCATATAGCAGAAAATGTTATGGCTACAACTAGTCTGTAGCTGGTGTCAAATAAGAGGGCATCTTTTAATTACTTGAGCTACGCATTTATAATTAAAGTATTACATCTCGTTACGTTAAAAATTTATGAAGAAAGTGATGATAGTAAATAGTGAATAAATAAAATTTAATCGAATTGTCGACAAATAAAGAAATTAAAAAAAAAAATGTATTGTTTACATATATAGACTTTTACTCCAATCGTTTTTGTAAACCTTACGTTCTAAGAATTCAAATATTAATATACCTGTAGTTAACCGAGTATCATTTAAAAACTGTTTTTAACATTAAAAATTGATCGTTACGGGGGGGGGGGGGTTAATATTTAATTCCAAAACTTTGATTCTATTGTGTATATATATAGGAATAAGAAAATATGTTAATTTATCGCAGGATTATTATTTTAACTAATTTATACTGACAGTATATTAAATTACGCATACACTTTTATTTTCCCGTCCATATAGCATGTATAGATAAATAGAAGGAAAAGTAGGTGATCGGTCAAAATAGAGAAAATCCGGTTTTCACCGAATCTTGACGAATTGACCCCTAACGATCCCAAAAAACCGATAATTGACAACGACAAAATGTGCGTAGATATGTATGAACGTTGGCGTGTAAATCGCATTATATCTCCAGAACTACTCGACCGATTTTCACCAAACTTGGCTATAATATTTCTATGGTAGGGGCATTGATGCTATTAAATTTTAATTTAAAAATATCAGGGGATGGGGGATACAGGGGAGAAAAACAAAATCATCTCCAGATTTTGCATACTTAAGTTTATAAATTTTTTTATAGTTTTGTGACTATTATTATTAAACAACTTCTGTAAAAAAAATTTTGCTAAATTTCACCCCCACCATTAAAAATAGTTTCAATTTTGAAGAGTTACAGAAGGCAGAACAGGGAGTGATTTTCTTTGCATTTTTGTGAACAATTATAAAAATCATCTTTTATGTAAAAGTGTTTTCCTAAATTGGACCCCCACTCCAAAAAATAGTAATATTTTTGAAACGTTTTAAAAGTCAGTACAGTGGGTCTCTTTCAATTTTTTCTATTAGCATCTCGCTGGCTCCACAAATTTGTTTCCTATTCTTTGTAGTCCACCCACTTAGCGGCTGGACTACTGCTCTAGTCATGCTGTTGTGACGTCACACGTGTGCGGTATAATTAAATAAATGACTAATATTTAAAGTGTAAAAATTTATTTAAAATGGCCGCCGCTAGTACTGTCACACCCGCGACGAAATATGGTATGTGCGCGCGCTTTAGTTAGAATCATTGAATTGAATAAACAAAAAATATTTTATATAAATAAAATGATAAATATTTTAAATCAAATTGTGTGTGTAAGCGGTGCATTGAAAAAAGCCGCTTGACGGGAGTTCTACAACTGTGTAGTCAGCTTTTTTTGTTTGGCATGATTTTCACGTGACCGTAAATATAATGTTAAAATTTGTGTTTACTCGGCGTTTTTTGCATAAAAATTCTAATTTTAGATCGGATTTATAATATTTGTATACTTAGTAATAATTTAAATTTCTATATTGAATTTTGTAAACAAACAAATAAATAAACTTAATAAATAAAAATCTGTTTCATTTATAAATAAAAGAGAGGAAGAGATCCATAGAATATTTATTTATTAATGCAACTTAAAGAACCATGGTACCCTCTACAGTTAACCAGATTTTTCTTTTTTTTAATAATGGGTGTTAAAAGTACGAGAACCCTTACATAACGTTTCAATAATTAAACATAGAAAAATTTAATTAATCCCTACTCGAAAACGATCTACTTTTTTCGGTGTGAGACCACCACCATTTCCGGTCACCATAAGAAAAAGAAACTCAAACATTTTTAATGATACAAATAGTGTTGGGACAGGTTATTTAAAAGGTATCGATAAACAAATATTTTGACGTAAAAAAAACTTCTGGCTACAACAGCATTAACCATTTAATATGTTTAGCTAGATTCAAAAGCTAATTAATCAAAAAGCCAATTTAATTTTTTTTCCTACTGTAAAATTCGAGTAACAGTCTCTTACCTTAACAGATCGTATAAAGGTAAAAAGTAATCGGTAAATTTTACTTTACTCCTTTTACTTTTGAAACTAGCAGTACAAAACATTAAACGACCCGTTTTGGTTACAGTTACCGCGACCCGTAGTGTTCTCGCTATCCGCTAAATTTTATTTTTCTGTGTTTTAACGATCGAAGAGCTATTTAAGGATTCCCATACTTTATTAACACCCTGCACGTAATTTCACACTCGGCTATTATTAGATCGCTTTATCAAAAATGCAAATTTAACGTCGACGAGGAAAACCTAACAATAATATTTACACGAACAAATGTTCATTTTGGAAATCATTTGAAATAAAAAAAAAAACAAAAAAACATTATCTTTAAATATACTTCACCGATACGAAAAAAATACGCGTGAAAATAATTTCAAATAACAATAAATCAAAAAAATAACATTCAAAAAATGAAATAATAATCCAAGGTCTATAAAACGTCGAAAATAAACCCTATTTTCCCTTTAATAATTTTTATTTATAAAATTTATTGTATTTACTTATTTTTCATCTTATGAAAATCTTCCAGTTCTTTTACGATTACAGTTTATTGTAGCATAACATAAAAAGATCAACTGAAGGTGGCTGCTCTAGATTTTGGAACCAGTACTCCGTTGTTTTTGTTCTTTTATTTTTGTTCTTTTCAAATAGATAATTTTGTTTTTATTCTTTTATAAACCTATAAACGCAACGACACCAGTTAAGTACTGTCAGCGCTCTCGTTTGCAGTGGCGGCTCGCGTACAAGGAATGTGGAACTGCACACCCCCTATTTCCATTTGATATTATCGATAACATTTAATATGAGCCTTTATTCTTTAATTCTTTCTTTATACTTGTACAATATATAATCCTTAAGCTTAATGTCAGTAGCCATTCCCAAGTTTATGAAAAAGATACAAAAATATTTGTATGGAACTTTGCGCTTCACAGTTCAAGCGGCGTAGTGTTTGGCTGTTGTGCGCATGCGCACATAGTAAGCCGCACGCGAGGCTGCGAGGGAGAGAGCACTGTCGTTCCCGCAGTGCCGACCCTGAAGTGCTGGTGGTAGTTTCGTTTACTCCGCGTGTGTATGGAACGTTCCTTGTTCGTTCCATTTTCTAATTTAGTCGGTGGAAGGAATATGAAAGCGGTTTAGTTGTTTTTTCTGTAGTGATCAGAAGATGGCGGAAAGCAAGGGCTCTCTGATTGCCAAATCTGTCCAAAAACACGCTGGAAGGTCGAAAGAGAAGGTAATTAATTAGTAAAAGCTAATTATGTATTTGTTTCTGTGTACATAGAAATTTAAATTAAACACCACTGGACTGTATTGCTTTTAAGAGCAATTAAATTACTATCTAATAATACTAAAAGACATTATGTGTATAGCAATTTTATTATTTATTCGGTTTAACCGAAAACAGTTTTTAAGCACAATTTGCTTATAAACCGTGCATCGTATTCTTGAATACGGTAAAATGTAGAATTAGATTTTTATCCTGCTTCCAGCTACTCTATTTCTTCCATTTCTTTCCGGTTCTTTTATTTCACAGAAAACCTAACCATGGACTTGAAAAGGCCCAGAAAAAAATTTTCTAGAGCAGTATTCCCACTAATTTTAGCCATGAGCTAAAATTAGTGGGAATTAAAAGGAAGAGTACGGTGTCCATGTCGAAATGGGGTATAGGTTTTTTTTTACTAATCATTCGTTTTAGGATCAACTAATTCATCTAGGAAAAAAATCATTTGTATATATGGATGTATGTAATGTCAGACTGCTTTTGATCTTATATCTCAGGACTGACCGAACCGATTTTTTTCAAATTTGACTGGAATATTTCTATATAAGGGACATTGATCATATTATTTATTTTTTCTAAATTCGTTCTAGTGATGGGGGATATCGTGAAAAAACTAATTTCGATTTTCTTCAGGGCATTTTAGCAATTTTGTTACCTAATTTGCATATATAAATAATAAATTTTTTTTTCAAAATATCATTCCCTACCTCTTAAAATGATTATATCTGTACCTACAAAGCAACTTGTCCTGGCTGACTGATTCATAAACGTCCAGCAAAAACTATTACAGCTAAATTAATGAAAATTTGTGTGTACGTTCTTCTTATGTTGTAAGTGCACACTAAGAAAAGATTATTTTAAATCCCGAGTTTTAACAGGTTAAAATGGAGTATCGATGAAATTTACTATTTTTTTTAATTCTAGGTAAAAAAATTAAGATAACAGGTTGATTTTTGGTGTACTCTTTACGTGAATATCTAAAATCGAATTTCCAGATTTTTTGAAATTTCGAGTTAAAGGGATTTTGAAATTTTATGAAACCCACATATTTCTTTTTGTTTTTCTCGCTAACAAATAAAGACATCGCGCCGAAATTAGTCAAAATGGATTCAGGGATGGTCAAAATGAATATTTCCGTTAAAATCTGAAAACCGAAATTTTTCGCGATCACAGTACTTCCTTTATTTCGTACAAGGAAGCAAAAATTGAACAATGCTTACAAATTTCCGACTATACTGTACTGTGAGATATTCACTAGAGCTTGCAAATACTATTTACATAAATATCTAAAAACCATTTTCGGGTTTTTTGAATTTCTATTTTTAAGGGGTTCGACGTTGTAAAGCTCAGCGGCTCTACCAATATACCCGCTGCTACTGTTACTGTATATGCGACGCGACGAATGCACCTGCCTCCGGTTACTTAACTGAAAAACAATAAAACAAATTGACCGTGATGGGAAACTCTGGTAACCAAATAGCGCGGCCGGCCGCCGTGGCGCGAGTGGTAGCGTCTCGGCCTTTCATCCGGGGGTCCCGGGTTCGAATTCCGGTCAGGCATGGCATTTTCACTCACGCTACAAATCATTCATCTCATACTCTGAAGTACCTAACAGTGGTCCTGGAGAATAAAAAGAAAAAATAACAAATAGCGTTGGCGAAACCGCTTTATACTCTTTATACGGTTTTTATATTGTTCTACCTCCTTTCGGTTTTAATATTTTTTTTAACTTTTTTTAATATTACGTATACCATACACAGGGTCATCAAAAAAAGGCTGTTATTTTCCAAAATTATATTTTTCCCGGATCTTAAACATCGAGGTTTTTTTGATGATTTTTCTGTTCTTGTTTTAACCTTTACTGGAAGGGATGTCAGATTTAGAGAAATCTTTACTTACGCAAATTTCTGAAGCTTAATCTACGTATGAATATTTTTAGAAAGATTTTAATTTGCTTATATTTTGTTTTTGGCTCTTAATTCTTTTAATCTTTATTATTAAAATAAAAATTAAGTTTTGATTATCACAAAAAAAATTTAAGTAGTTTTTACCACTATGCTACACCCCCGAACACAAAATTAGAAGAAAATCTTTTTATTAATGTCATAAAGTTATACTTTATTTTTTCAATATTTTTAAACTTTTTTAAAATTCTTTATAAAATATTTTTTTCTAAACTGTCCCCACAATGTAAAGGACCCTCAAAATCAGAAATCATTTATTTGAAATTTTGATGCTTATTTCTTATTTTGTTAATAATAAAAAAGACAGACCCGTTTCTAAGGGGGAACCAAAATTTTAAAAATTCGGGAAATTTTTCTTGTTATTTATATTTAAAGGTCTATTATGAAAATAAAAATAAAGACTTTTAATAGAAAAGTCTTTTGCCGGAAAGATAGCAAAGTATTGCATGACTTGACCGGCGAACCCGGGAAAGCCTTCTCTTAGATCCAAGAATTGAGGAAGTAATTTATACGTATTTTAAATTTAATTTTCTTTAACACAACAATTTTTTTTGTAATTACGGAAAAGGGTAAATAAATACTTTGCCAGATTTTTTAAATACCCGTATAATTTGTGCTTCCCATGTAACCGCCTAGCGAGAGGCAATGGATATAGTTATGATATCAGAACCCAACGAGACGGTGGTGGAGGGACGTCGGTGGATGGTGGATCGGACATCCAAGGATGCTACTGGTCTCCCTTCATCCACTGTACCAGTCGTCGGCTGTGGAGGAGGAAGCGGTTTTTTTTGGGCTGACTTCGCTGGTGTTCCGCTGCTACCATTCGCCCAACACCGGGATTGACGACTTTGTAGAATTTCTGGACTGTTTCGGGGAGAAGGTCGCCTAGTGTAGGTATCAACGAGTTCTGGTAGCGGGGGACTTTAACGTAAGGTATCCCGAATTCGCCGGCACAACAACGACGACACGAGGACTTCACCTTAGTGAGCGGATGAACGCGCTGGGCTTAGGTTGTATTAACGGAGAAGGAGATACGTTTATGTGGAAGAAGTCGCGTTCAGCTATTGAACTGGCATTTGACACCCAGGAACATATCGCTGATTACTGCAACTGGAGGGTACTTCAGAAGGAGAGCCTGTCGGACCATCAGATTTTATTCCCGAGCAAGGCACCGAATTGACCCTCCAGAGAGGTTGGCCACATCCAGGACGGACTGTATAGCGTTCTCACAAGGATTTTCGGAGTTAATTCCCCGGATATCCTGATGAAGACTGTGGCTGATGAATGTAGACTATCTCGAGTCACATACATGCAACCGCGATGGAGGCACGTTTACTGGTGGAGTCTGGTGGAGCTCGGAGTTAGAAGAGTTACGCAAACGGTTCTGGGCCAGTAAGAGGGCCTACAAGCGTGCCAGAGCTAGAAACTCCGACTCCGCAGACACGGAAGACCTGCATGCACCAAGAATACCTGGTGGCGAAAGCGGCCCTCGCGTCGACGGCAGAAAGGGCTAAGAAACGGTGCTGGAGGAAGCTGTGCGAGCAGATTGATGAGGACCCGTGGGGAAGAGGGTTCCAAATTGTTACTGAGCGGTTCGGTAGATCATTGCCCGTGCTAACGTAAGAGCAAGTGCGGGCTAGTGGTAGGGTGCCGCCCTTCCCGCCCGAAGAAGCCCAGCCTAGGGAGGAGGTTGTGGCTGATTCCCTTCCCGCCTTTCCTTTGCGTCCTTCCTGCCTTTCGGAATTGAAGAGATTATCCGAGCCAGCAGGCGGATGAAGCTACACAAGAGCCCAGGTTCGAATGGAATACCGGTCGAGGTGATCCCAATCTTGGTGTTTATGCTCATATAAAACGTATAAAAAATCCTATGAATATGTATCACTTGGTAACAAATCTAATCCTTTCCAAACCCGATTCCAGTGTTTTTTAGCTTAGGGTTTTCCGATTACTGGCCATTTTCTAAACGAATAGTTTTTTCATTCTGTAATAGTAATTTCTAAAATCATGACAAAAATGTGTATTGTTGGTTTTGGGAAGCTGGAATATTTAATTGTGTACAGTAATTAAAAGTAGCCATTTTTACGACAGTGTTTTGGCATTTTAGATCAAATGTTTTTCACAGATGAAGCGTGATTTCACTTTGGTGGGTATGTTAATAGTCAGAACTATCGGACCTAGGGTATTAAAAACCCGTACATATTCTTTGAATCTTCCGTACAGTTACAAAACATAGGGATATATTGCAAAAAATTGCAAAAAAAAAGCCAAAAATTGCAAAAAAATTGCAAAAAATTAAAAATAAATCAAATAAGCAAATAATGTACCGTATAAAAAAAACGATATATAAAAAAAAAGGAAAAAAAACAATGGATTTTTATACTCAAGCAAGATGCCTGATTAAAGGATTACTTTGATGAAGTAAATTAAGTGAAACCTCACTCATGCTAAATTGTAAAATCCAGAATTAAACTGAAACTGAAGAAATCAAAATTCTTAATGCATCACACATCCTTTTACAAAAAGATAAGCTAAATCAAGCTTATGGGTTCATACCCCATCAATGAATAAATTCTCTTTTTAATTAAAATAAATTTATCAAAAACAATATTTATAACAACAATAACCATAAGAATTATTATAACAATATCCTCCAACAGAATAATATTTTCACGGTTTCACGGCGACGAATAAATAGAACCTTGTTTTTTTTAAAAACTGGATGCTGTCGTCTACCAAGAAATCATCCATCAGTTCATAGTTCACTGTAAGAAGATTAGCGTGACTGCTAGTCGTAAAAGGGTAGCGCCACTTGTCACACAGCTTGCTGAACTATAGAAATGCTGCAGGATTTATTCGATGGAAAATCATTTTTAAAGGATTATGGCCATCAAGATTCCTGATGTGACTAGTCCAGACTTCTTTCTGTGGGGTTACTTAAAACAAATTATTTCTAGAAGCAACCCACACACCCTTCAGGAATTGAAGATAAACATTACCAATGCCATCCAGGAAATAGACAGGATACAGCTAACAACAGTAGTCAACGTGACAAGTGCATAGAAGTGGATGGACATAATTTTCAACATCTTTTTTGAATTATAATGTAAGTGTTCGCAATAAACTATTATTTATAGACCAATGGGGCCTCTTTTAAGTTAACATTCTATACTTTACAATAATTTTTTTAAAAAATAATTTGTACATCTACCGCTAAGAAGCGGAGAAAGTATTGCGATATTCGTGTAATATACTCGTCCATTGCATCGTACAATTGATATTATTAAAAAGCTACTTATAAAAATATACTCTCGCTAATCACATTCTTATGAAATTGCAATTACGTGTAAGCTACACTTCCTCGAGTAATTCGTTATAATCTGCCCTGAGGCGGCGGACTCTATTCCCGATTAAACGTTTGAGTTCCTATTAGCTTCTATTTTGTATCATACCGTTTATAATTTTGTATCTTTTCTTGACATCTCTTAATTCCATCTTACCGTTTCTTTTAGCTCTGTTTAAATCGATCCTTCATTATATTTCTTTACTGGTAATACGGAGCCGAGACGTTTTTAATTGTTCAATTATTCCTTTTTTATAAAGAAATTCATCGGTTTATTGTCATCTCTACTGATTATTCTTGTTTTTTGACATTAATTTTCATTTCATATTGTGTCAATGTTTTTTTAATTTTTAAATCATCTGCGGAAATCTTTTGCTTCTCACGTTTAATACATCACATTTTTAATCATAAATATCATTTCATCCACCACCTAAAAACGGTTGTTTTACAGTATTCCACACGTTTTCATCCCTCTATTTTTTTTGCTTTTAATTACTTTTCGAAAGAGAAAGTGATATTAAACGAAGCAAAAAGGTGACAGACATACTGAATAGTATCGGTCAAAAAATACCGAACCGGGCGACGTCAATGAGTAAAGATAAGTTTTTAGGACTACTATACGGCATATTTACAGAAAGGTTTTTGCGCAATTCATCCGTGTTTTAAATCGGATTAAGATAAAAATTGTCAAAAAGAGGTACTTTTTAGTTTCTATTTTTCAAGACAAATTTTATAAATAAAATTAAATACACAAATTGAAAAAACCTTCAGAAATAAAATACCTTTATAAATACCTTTTATTAAAGAACCTTCAAAAGTAAATATGAACGCTCTAATTTCATGCATTTAATTACGATTACTATTCTGATAGATATTTTCGTTCTCCCGAAGCTACAAATCGCAACGAAAAGTTCAGGCAGGACTAGAAAATTCTATTCTAAGATTTATTCGGATATCGGGGTAGTTTCGTTACCGTCAATATCATGCATACAACTTATGATTATTTATTATTAGCCGAATAATAAGCGGAGTTGATGAGTTGTTCCTACCAAACCGCTCATATTCCAAGGATACGATCGTTCACCTTCACCCGTTAGCACTCATCGGTAAACGTTTAACTTAAAAAAAAGACGAGGAAAAAACGAGGTGAGTAGTAGATAAGAAACGATCTACCCGAAGAAGCAAGGTGGAACGAGACAACCCCACTCCAAGTAATTCCGTAGGGTCACCAGGTAGCGGTCATCTATCTGTCCCATCTATCCTTCAATAGATCGTAGTAACTCTATCTGAAATTATTGAACGTATAACTTCAATAACTGTTTCAAAACAATGAACACGGCCGAGTTTCATCTCGAAAGTCAATTTGGTAGCGGGAAAAGTTCAAGAGAGTTTTCTCTAAAAATTCTCATACAGTTCAAGGAACTGAAAACCAGAATTACCAAAATGAAGAAGAAATCGCACCGAATCCCATCAAAATGGTAACGCGGCAGTAGAAAATGTTATAACCGAACTTCAAAAGGGAGTTATCACTCGGATGACATCATAATTAAAACAAAGTAATGTATTAAATAAATTCTTCAGCATGTAAAAAGTGAATTCGCTGTAATAATTTCATTAAGTCTCATTTGCTTCCCGACTTCTATATTTGTTGTATTTACTCTTCGACAGAATGAAAGTAGGACCGACTCAAAATTCCTTTATACGCAAAAAACAACTGATGAAAATTAATCATAAACGATAGAAGTACTGAAGGTGGCCTGTCCGAACCTGCCTGAAGGGACAATAAAGAAACTGAATAACCACAACAAGGGAAAGAAAATTATTATACAGATCAAGAAATACAAATAAAAACCAATAAACAGTACGATAAAGATTAAGATTCTGGGTTAGATCTGAGAAATTCTATCACATCTTATTGCTACCGACACAAAAATCCATGAATAATGAAAAATTAAGAGTCAAATAAATAATTAACTTTCCATTATTACAGGGAAAGTTTTGGTAACCCGTTTTTCATTCTTCAAAGTTTTGGGATCCGAGTAAAAAAAATTGTTCTCCTGCATGTTTACGGGCATGAGTTGTCACCTATATTTTCCTTATTATGGCAGAAATGGGTGAACGTATAATCGTAAAATTTTGCATGGGGATATCGTGCAGGAGTATGGGATAGTTCCTCTTTAAATAACGGCTTTTATATTCAGGCAAGTACGTACATTTTGATAAAACTTTCACCGAGGAACTACTACATTATTAATATATGAAACTCTCTAACTCTTAAAACGAAAAAAAAATCGGACAAAAGAGTAGAGCAACTTCTTTGAGACCCTGAAATTAGTGAAATGTAAAATGGGACGTGTAAAAATAAATCTTTTAAACTTTCCTCCGAAATTAAAATATCTTCTGAACCAATAAAGCATATAATGTTCGGTCTTTAAACACAAACAATTATAGTATAATTACATATTAAAAAAATAGGAGGAGGAGGAGGAGGAGGAGAAAGTGAACGCCTTTTTGCAGATCAAGGAGGAAGTAATTTAAAAAGATATGAATTTTTAATTAATTTTTCTTTAACAAATCAATTTTTACCGTAATTAAGGAAAAGAGTAAATAAATGAGGAAGAAAATTAGTGAAGTCCTTTCATTAATTACTTAAGCATAACTACGTAAGTTTACAGCATCATTCTCTACAGTACATGACCACGGGGAATAGATACAGAAATCTTCCAACCTAGTCGTCTAGTAGAAATTGTACATCTTTTGTAGTATAAAATGCATCAAAATAAAACGACTTTTACACAACTGTAGAACAGATTATTGATTTTAGAATAGAAAATAGATAAAATATAGCTTTTATCTAAAAAAAAATTAGAATAAAATCCGGCTCCTTCGATTAGATATTTATTTAGTTATTAAGGACAATGTTTAGTCTTTATTAAGTACATATTAAGTTGACAAAGTAAAAATCAAATTCGATTAATTTTTATCATTATTTAGTACATATTATTATATTTATTGTAAAATAAATTTTACTATTAAAAAATAATAAATAATTTAACATTATAAAGTATATACAATTACAATTGTATATACTAAAAGTTTTTTCCTAAAAAATTTATTAAAATTGTTTCCTAAAAGTTTTCCATAGGGAAAACTTTTAGGAAAGGATAGAATAACAATTATAAACGATTTACTTTCAGAAAACGATGGCAATGAACAAAAATGATGTTGTTTGACACAATACTATAAAAATGTTCATTATACATTTTGTTATAAATAATAAATAACAATAAAGTATTATTTCGTACCGAAAATATCTAATAAGTAAATTGGAAAATGCAATCTTTCTTTTAAATTTTAACATTAAATTTAAAAAATTATTTAATATTTTTTTACATTTTTATTCTCTATTAGTTTTCTATATATAATTTTCTTCCAGAAATTAGAGAAAAAAGTTAATTTATTAAAAAATTTGTAGTTTTAATATAAAAAAAATTCTTGTGCAGTCTGCGCAAGAAGACAGACTTTCGTAATGTCTTTTGCATGATTTTTACCGCAAGAAATGTACAAAACATAATTTGAATAACAAAGCTAATTTTTACAAATGATAAATATTAAAACATATTTTCTGTTAATAAGAAAACAAACCGGGTTCGTCTAGCCAGCAACCTGGACCCTCGGGGCTCAGGTCATCCCAGGCGAATCCCCGAGCCAACGCAGGGGCCTCAAGAGGCGTACCCCATGGCCGCAGTGCTCGCTTCGCTCGCCGTTCCCAATTTGCCAGGGGGACCGGCGCCCTGGACATCCGCAGAGCTTGAGCTTCGGTTGCCATTCCAATCTACCCACGGCTCCACCCCTTGGACCCCCACACTGTCCTTTCATTATCCTCATGGTTGTGAAAATAATACTAATAAATAGTGAGAATAATACTGATAAATAATAATTATAGTATTCAGACTTTATAGAAACCTGAAAAAGATAGAATAATAAATATTAATTAATATTAATTAATATTAATTAATTAATAGTAACTATAAAGTTCACACACCTTTGATGACGAAAAATTCATAACTTATTTCTTTGCCGTGGTGTCAGAAATATAATAACGAAGTAAAAGGATTAATTTATGTTTTCTTTAATGAATATCTTTAATTCCCAACTTCACCCCCTCCTTGGGGGCGAAAAAATAATGAATATTTTTAATATCTTAAAACTTCAAGGAAGTTAGGGCCTCAGTCGAAGGCTTAAACCCTTCTTTGGGATAACACAAATGTATCCTGCAAATTTGAAAGTAATCGGTCTGTTGGTTCTCGCGTGATGCGATAACAGACTGATAAATTTTATATATATATATATATATATATTTACTAATAACTGTGGTCTGTTAGATCGAGAGTATACCTGATGCATTAGCCTTCAACCTAATAGCAAATACCCCGTTTGAATTTTTAAAATCGGACGATTGTTTGTAGAGATATTATAAGAGATCCCATTGTATCTCCCTAAAAAGCGTCCTAGGAGCACTCCGTATTTTACCCAGTGAATGGTGATAATTGTTTTCTTTTATCCTCTTTATTTTTCCCGCCCCTGGGATCCGGATTCGGATCCACAACTAACCATAAAGGTAGATCGAAGGGTGCCAGCGCCTCAAACTACCTCGGAAGAGCACAAGACCCCGCCCAGATAACCGGGACTCGGTTTTTCCTTGTTTGCCATGCCTCTAATGGGTAGCTCCCAAAAGTAAACCACCCAACGGGACTCCGGTCTTGATGCCTCACTTCTAGTGGGGAACTCCCAAGGGATACCCCCGACGTGACTACAGTCTTACATTTCTCCCAATGGCATCTTAAAGGAGTCCCCACCCGATCATTGAAGGTATAAGATCAAAGCCTCCCACTCCTACCGGATGGGGCTGTCCCTCAAAGACACCATGACGTTACTGAAGCACAACTCCTGACGCAGATGGAGCCGTCTTGCATCCCCGATGTCCGGTCGCATGACCGTGCAGCTTGAAAATCGAGGCTTCTGTTTACAATTTTTATGTGCATGGCCGGCCTTACCACATGTGAAACAATGTCCACTCCTATCGGTGCCGTTACAGAACTTGGCCCTATGGCCTGGACTCCAACATCTGAAGCAGAGGTCGTCAGGGGTACCCCGTATCACCCGACAAGCCACCCACCCAATCCGAACACGCCCATCAGACAGCAGTTTGTCCGCAAGGATGGACGGCACTGCTAACGTGACTGTTTGCGTTGAGCTGTTAGCCGGCCGCATTGATAAAACGTCGTGACGTACTCGCCCGTTATTTTGCGAAGTTCCCCAAGAAACTCATCTGCGTCGTAAGAGAATCTACGTCCTTAACTAGGAGGTGGACCTAGTGATGGTTGGTTTAGCCTCTGATGAGGTGTACGCATACCAAATTTAATTCTATTATTTTTGTAATATTCATTCGAATCATTCAGTTCAAACCCAGCTCACGCAATAATAGAGACCCACAGTTCATTAATTCAATTCTTAAAAGTTTGTACTTCACTACTACATAAATATTAACATATATTTTTTTGAGATGAAATATATCTAAATGTTCTCAGTTACGCCAAGAAACGGTAAAATTTGGTTGCGATTGATCGGTTTTTCTTTTTGGTATACTTTAAATGTTCTTATGATTTTTTTTATCCAGAACAAACTAAAGCCCTCTTTTTCTTTATACGTATAATAGTATAGATTAAATTATTATAACCGTAATTTTATGAAATAATTAAAAATAACGAGTAGACCCTACACACAAGCATAAAGTTTAAACTCACTCGCCCACCACTGTGACTACCTGCATAAGCGCATATGAAAATACATAAAATCAACATAACCTTAACTTGAGGTTTTTTTAACCTCCGGGACCCCCATTAGGTATTGCTTCAGAGGATGAGATGAATGACAATTTTTTTAGCGTGTGAAAATGCCATGCCTGACCGGGATTCGAACCCGGGACCTCCGGATGAAAGGTTATATTGTCTGTTGTCAACCTTAAATTGAATGTACGATTCAACCAATCTTTATGAAATCTTCACATGCATAACTTTATACACTACTGCAGCATATCTAAATTTCAATGAAACTGATCGACTAGTTTTGGAGGTTTTCAGGATACAAAATTTTATAATGTTATTTTGAGATTTTCGAGCCACAAACTTTTATACATGAATGTTATTTTCGTAATCCTTATACCTCAGAACGTAAAGGAAACTCATTTTCGCCTCCCAATCACACCATGCAACCGAAATAAATACCTCAAATTGAGGTTATGATGTCTGTTGTCGACTTTAAATAGAGCGTAACTCAAGAACGATTCAATACTCAACTTCAGATACACTAGTCTATAGCATCTAGATTGCAATGATATTGATCTAGTAGTTTTGGAGATTTTCGAGCCTAATACATATACAGTTATATATATATTGCATTTTAAGTGAATGGTTTTCGTATTACTCATACCCCAAAACGTAAAGAAGAGCAATTTCACTTCCCCCTCCCGGCAATCACACCTTGCGACCGAAAGTAATACCGTACGATTCAAACCGATGTGCCTTCCCCTTCTAATATCCAAGTATTTCATCAATTAAAATTTCACTTGGCTATAACCAAGATCCAACTTTTTTTTGGATTTTGGGCTTTTTGGACACTTTTGGTTCAGTCGACTGCAATCAAAAGCGGAAGTGCACAACTGGATGTTACAACAGTCCAAAATCCAAAATTTGAACGTCCTACGGCTAATCGGTTTTGAGTTATGCGTGATACATACGTAAGTACATACAGACGTCACACCGAAACTAGTCAAAATGGATATTTCCGATAAAATCTGAATACCGAAATCTTTCACGATCACAATACTTCCTTTACTTCGTACAAGGAGTAATAAACAGCTGAAAACGTTAAAATAATTCAAATTCTTTGGGTAAAATTTCTTTATTTTATATCTTACTTTTATTATTCAACTAAAGATAACGTAAGAACCGGCGGTTGGAGAGATGACGTAAAATCTGACGGATTCTCACGCGGTAGATTGGCGGAGGGGGGTCTACGGACCATAATTTTTGCTTGCGTAGTTTATGGATGACTTTTAGGAATGAAATTTCTCAATAGAAGAAAAGTTAAATTTTAATCTAAATAAATGTAGAGAAAGTTTAGATGCATTGATGCAATCTTTTCAAATAATAATTTAACGAAAAGATCGATTAATTTCAATTACCAATTTGTTTTTAAGAAAAATTATTTTCACAATCGTTAAAAGGAGCTTGAATGAAAAATCAAGCCTATTTTAAAAAATTTACGAATGAATGTTTTTGTAAAACTTTTTACAAAAAATTAATATTCCTACTTCCTACCGATTCAACAAATCCATCTGTTTCAGATTGACTTATTTTTGAGAAAATTATGCACCTATTTGTTGATATTTAAAAGCTTTTAAACGTTTCAAAGACAGGCTGCAACTTAAAGAAACAAACCCAGATGTTATCTCGATACTTTAGCCATCCACCTGCATCAATAAAAATTTTATGCTCGCAATAAAACCTTATTTTTAATAAAGCGGAATTTAATCTAATACGATAATTAATTTAGCTTATATATATATATACTGTTACTATCTAAATGTAACACGCAAATCATAAATATAATATTTTAATTTTAGTAGGTAAAATCACTAACCGAGATCCGTTAATATGTAAGTACCGTGTACTGAATTTCAATTCCGCTAAAAAGGTATTTATTTTAAAGTTAATATGAAAGGAAAAAAATAGTTAAAATTAATACGGATTAGAAAAACAGAAGAAGATACAGAGTTAAAAAATACCAACGGTTATTAAGTGATCCGCGCAGAAAATAAGAACTGAAATGGAGTTAAGATTCTATTACTCAAAAAGGTACGTCGGGACGACCCGTAGCTTTCTCAACTTTGCGGAGAAATTTTCTTATCCCATTAAAGATTTACCGATATCATATCTCATACTTAGAATTCACGTTACGGAATTTAAAGTTTTTATATTAATAATTTTCGGAGGTTCGAACAGTTACTGAAATTAATGTCTCCAATTCTTTTGAAATATTCAACGAATTATGAATTACGACATTCATCGAATAAATTATATTTTTACAACGATAATTAACTAGATATTAAATTAAAATAGAATTAGTGAATCGATTCTGGCATAAATTTGTATATTTGAAATAATTGGGGGGGTGATTTTTTTTGCAAACTTTTTTTGCATATCTTGCTCAACTTGAAAAACATGACAAAACGACACGTTCCTAAAAGCAGTCCAAAAACATAATTTAAACAGATATTTAATTATTGAATCGTAATAAAATTAGTTTAATAGCACCGTTTGAAACGCGTACATTTTTAAATACTTGAGAGAAGTAGTCGCTTTCAATCTTTTTTATGCAAGTATAACAAATATCAAAAAAGTAAAGAAAAAATCTAACCTTTAGATATTTTTACCGAGATATGAGACCCACCTATCACCTTATCACCCCACCCGTTCTATAGATTATTTTAATAATTTAATAGAATCAGTACCCCCAAACAGAAAAATCATCCTACAAATTTCAACGTACTACATCAACCCGTTCCTGAGGCATTAGGCGAAAGAGATTCTGACACACCGCTAACCAGCTGGAACGGAAGGAAATTAATATGGTTAAACAAATATTCTTCTACGGATTCGTCAAACATTTTATTGCCATCTGCCGAACACTATATGAGTATATTTAAATTTTGTTTAAAATCTGTCGGTGAATTAAAGGATTTTTAAATGACGTAAACTGGGCAGTTTTTAGTATTGTTAGGAATCATGGGAATCAATTAATTTAAAAAATTTAATTAATGTTTTTATGCGTTAATCTATTTTAATTTATTTGAGATATAAATTTTTGCCGAAATGAAACGACTAGCACTAGATAAGGAATCTTGGAGAGCTGCATAAAACCAGTCAAATGACTGAAGACAAAAAAATAAATTTTTGTTCCTTTATTATTTTGTTTACGATACTCGTATCACAAACCTCTAATATTAGTGTGTATATAAAACAATATTTTCTGAGGAATGTAAATGTTTTCTATTTAAATATAACTTTGTTATTATCATTAGATTACAGCACACCGTACATATTAAAAGTAGTTTTTTTTAGGTTTTCGATTTTTCTTTTTCCTTGAGCTAGAAAAATCTAGGTAGATTATTTTTGACAGGATAATTATTCTTCACCTGTATTTTATTCTGTAATAGTCGGGAAAGAAAACGGAAAATTCAATCAAAAAGTCAAAGAAAAAAATAATACTTAGATCTAATACAAAAATATATTGAAATAATTTACGATTACATTTTTTTATTTAAATTAAGAAAAGAAAACAGAAAAATGATTCGGGAATAAAAAGATTACTGTAGCGTCCAACTCATTTGGACAATTATAACACAACTATTATAAATAAGTAAATATGTTATGAATTACAAAAGTAGTAAAATACAGAAAAAAAAATCAATCAACACTTAGTATGTTAAATTTTATACGCAAAACGATTCGCCTATTAAACCTCTAAAAAGAGAAAAGAAATTGTTGAAAGTTTCCCACTTTTTTCCATTTTTTTTTTTTTTTTCAGTTGTTAGCAGTAAACTATAAACTTAAATGTTTTACACGTATTAAAAAAGAAAGAATGATTTATATCCAGTCTAAAGTTTTTTGACAAAAGAATTTGTGCTGTTCATAGATATAATATACGTGGGTCTACATAATACTTTTCTTTCGGCGACATTTACGATTTTATGTATATAAATTATAAATTTAGAACTGAACTGGACGTGCAACATATACACACACACACAGAGAGAGAGAGAGGGACCCAGATATATATATATAAAATAGGTAGTATACTTTTGTCGGCCACATTTTTATTACTTTCATTTTTAAAAATCGCTTTTAAGTTAATTTTCTTTTTTTTTTATTCTTGTTAATTTTTTTTAATATAATCCCTCATTTTTTGTTAGTTAATTTTTTTTTATTTTTTAATTATGTTTTTACGGTTTTCTTATTTTTTTTATTTAAACTAATCGATTCCAAATATAAATGTATTTCAGTAACGATTCGATAACTGCAATGTTAACCTAACACTAAAGAAAATAATAGAAAATTTATAGTACAAAACAAAATTAATCATGTTAAAGAATTAACCCTTTTCCCAGAAGAGTTTAAAATTATTGTTATCCTTACAACCTAACTTATTTTCTTACCAAGAAAATCCTTTATATTATTATTTATTTGACAAGTTTTAAAATTACCACCAACTCGTTCCTTTACGCATCACACATATTTTAAAGCGTTATGATATTTTAAAATGGCATAAAACGTAGTTTAAATCTACTATTATTTTTGAGTATATTTATATATATACTACCGGACACGACAGACGTTGTCCTGACGCGGCATTATTCTGTAATAAATGCACACACATAAATATAAGTAACTTAATTAAGTTAAAATTAGCAGGAATGTGTTCTAAATTTCATTAAAATGACTATTAGTATGATATTATCAGTTTGGGATTGTTGTATTATTGTAATGGGTTTATTGATTAAATATCTGTAGTATGGTTAATATTTATTTTTACTAAATATTGAGATGTCCGATGAAAATTGAATTAAAAAATCGAAACGTCGTAAATTTATTAATTAGTGTAATTAATAAATTTTCATCCACATTACTACTAATTTTCACTTAACATCATTCTAAAAAAGTACCTCCAACATATATTTTTTTTTATTTAATAATTTTGATGTTTCATAACCATGTAACAGCTTAATTAATCAATTAATAAAAAAATTAAAGCACTAAAAAAGCAACGTAGTTAAAATTTTAGTCGAAATTTTATTAATTTTTCTCATTCTTTATTTTAACATCTATCTTACCAAATTTTAGATAATTGTAAATTAAAAATAATTTTAGAAAACTTTTTATAAAATTAATCAGCTAAAACATTATAAATTAATTTTTTTAAATATACTTTAAACTATATTATAAGTAACTTATATTTTAATTTTATAAATGTTATAATTTATTTTACAAACTTAAATTTTTATTTTCAAAGAGCCGTTCAATACTTCATAAGTTGCATAGAATCAAATGAGAACTGACAATTTAAATTTCTAGGTTAAGTTGATTGTTATTGAATGCATGTGTATACATCATTAAAATTCATGAAAAATCATATAAAATACTCACTTCAATACTGCACCTTACAAATTTGCACAATGTACATTTTTTAATTAAACTTTAAAACGTTATTTCAATAAATAATAATATAATATAATATTCTCAATAAGCGCGCAATTCTAGCAGACTCGGCAATGCTTCGCTATTGCTAGATCTCAGTATACAAACAGATTAAATGACAACAATTGAAAGTTTCATAAAATCTTAAAAACTGAACATTAGCAATTTAACAAAATTTAACCTTTCACTTTATAAAAGTCAGAATGTAAATAAATCCAAATGGCAAAACCACAGCACTACCTATTGGATTTAATTCACACCACTCTCTTAATCACAGTATTCGGTGGAAAATAATTTTTTAACGAAAAGTGTTGTGGCTGCAAAATCATTGCAGTTAATACTGAACATTAAGAAACTTACAAAACATTACGGAACCTTATAAAATTTCACCTTTAACTTAATAAAATTCAGAATGTAAATAAATCCAATTGCCAGAACAGCACTACCTATCTATTCTCTATTCAAACTATTCTCTAAATAAGAATTTTAATGTAAGAATAACACTAAGCTACGACGCAAGTAACTGATATGCGAAATAGCAACAAAATAAAAAAAATTCCTAGAATTCTATCGCAGCACCAACTACCAGGTTTAACTGATAAACCAAAAATTAAAAAAAACTTCTAAAACGCGATCGCAGCTCTGCCTACCGGACCCAATTGTGAACCTTAACCATCAAGATCAACAACACATAAATAAATTAAAAAAACATTTTCACTTCAATACTGTACCTTACAAATTTGCACAATGTATATTTTTTAATTACACTTTAAAACGTTATTTCAAAAAATAATAATATAATATTTCTCAATACGCGCACAATTCTAAACGCGATCGCAGTGCTGCCTACTTGTTACTTAATCAGTTGTGATTTTGTTTACATTGGCAACGGCCATACGGGCTCTTTGTGATTGGTCGTTGTGTTTGACAGCGGCCATCTTGCATTGATCTGATTGGTTTTCCTTTGTTTACATTTCCATCTGATTTATTAGCCTCTTATTTATTAAAAAACTGTTTTCTCGCGATTTTTTGCAACACAATAATAACATAAAATTACGAAATATTTTTCTCAATTTGATCGCAGCCCCAACTGTCCGGACAAACTAAAATTAAAATAGAATATTATTGAATATTCGATACTGCTATGGTAGTGCAGTCTGCCGGATCCAATGTAGAACATTCCAAAATCAACAACTACTTATAAATACAAAATTAATTAAAAAATCATTTTCCAGTGGACCAACTTGTGAATCTAAATCATTCTCGAATCCCCTTGAACACACACACAAAATTTCATCAAAATCAGTCCAGCCGTTTAGGACGAGTTCACTTTCATACACACGCACACAAGAAATATATATATATAAAGATATATCTTTGAATTAATTAAAATTTTATATTTTAACATTAGTTATTAAAATTATTAGAGTCGTTAATTTAAAACTAGTTGTAACTATTTGTTTTTTTTTATGGTTAAAACTGATAACTGAACCAACTGGTAAGAGTTTAAAAGACTGTTCCAATCAGAGAGTGACTCGCCGAAATAATATGTCTTTAACGTAAGAGTTCTTTAATTCGATCCGTATAAAAAAAAACCCGCTCTTCACGAAAGGGCTGGTTCAGCGTTCAAGTCATAGTAAAATCAGTTATTTTTACACGGATTTGAATACTAGATCGTAGATACCGGTGTTCTTTGGTGGTTGGGTTTCATCTAACCACACATCTCAGGAATGGTCGAACTGAGACTGTAGACTACGTTTCATTTACACTCATACATATCATCTTCATTCATCCTCTGAAGTATTATCTGAATGGTAATTACCGGAGGCTAAACAGGAAAAAGGAAAAGAAAGAGAAAAGGTCGACCATTCCTGAGAAGTGTGGCTAATTGAACCCCAACCACCAAACTCCACCGTCATCCACTGCCTAGTATTCAAATCCATATTAGACTAATTATACTCGGATTTAATCCTGAAAACCTTCTTAGATTTTGAAAATCGCTGTTAACAACTGATTTACAACGACGAGTTAAATACTAGACCACCAAATACTAGACTAGATAGCCCGGAGGGCTATCTTTATTTTGTGCAAAAATTTTCTGCTGGTCTTTGTTCTTACACTTATAGTGTAACATCATATAAACGAAATTAATTGTTCAATGAATTGTTCAAACGAAAATAATTGTTCAAATGTTCAATGAAAAAATGTAAGTCCGAATTGACATCCTTTCTCAAATGACGTTTTTAGCTTTAAAATTATGCAGTATTAAAAGTATAATTTGAGAAACAGAATTAAAAATTCTTATTTAAACCTTTAGATCCCAGTTGACGGTCATAATCAAGTGACGTTTTCATTATCATAACTGTACGTATTTTGATAATAATTGTTAAAAAAAGAAATTCACAACTTGAGAAACAAACAAAAAACATCCAGTTGAATCGAAAATTACATTTAAAAAAATAATATTTTAAATACAACTTCCAATCAGCCCTCAAGTTTTTTGGGGCTTAAAAGTATATTTAATAATTATTTATTTCGATAAATCTGATCGATTTAGTGTAATGTTATTCAACAAGGATTTTAGGTATTTTTTTACTGCTTACAAGAGAAAATCTTAAGACGTAAGGTAAAACCTTATATATATGTAACAGTATTACTCTTATTTTTGGTAAATCTGTAATGCAAATGAATATTGAAAAACCGTGTTAAAATAACTCTTATAGTACAGCCAATTTGTCATCAAAATAGGCTTTCTTTCTTTTTCCTGTTTAGCCTCCGGTAACTACAGTTTAGATAATACTTCAGAGGATGAATGAGGATGATATGTACGAGTGTGAATGAAGTGTAGTCTTGTACATTCTCAGTTCGACCATACCTGAGATGTGTGGTTAATTGAAACCCAACCACCAAAGAACGCCGGTATCCACGATCTAGTATTCAAGTCCGTGTAAAAATAGCTGGCTTTACTAGGACTTGAACGCTGGAACTCTCGAATTCCAAATCAGCTGATTTGGGAAGACGCGTTCACCACTAGACCAACCCGGTGGGTATCAAAGTAGGCTGTATTTGAAAATCCTTACCTACCGATTGATCTTTTGTCCATGCGTTAGGGGTGATGAGGGAAGCTTAACTTCAGATTTTTAACATCCCCCCTCCCATAGAGTTTTTAAAAACTCAAAAAGTTTTGAAATACGTTTTTCTCTGAATCTATGCATTTTAGAGAAACGTTTTTCTAACAAAAAATGTAAAGGACATTCTCCTCTACAATTACTGTCTTTGAAGTTATGCCGTATAATTTGAAATTGAAATACTAGGTGGCGCTGAAGTTGTAAAAAACGTTGTAAACGAGTAGACCGGTTTCGAACACGTGCCCAATTCACAACATTTTCACACTTTCACAAGCTATAGTTCCAAAACGGTAAGTCGTACAAGAAAATTGTTTAAATAAAAGTTGTACCTGTTTTTTTTTTAATTTTTCCAAATGCAAAACAGACGAAAAACAATTTTTCCGGTGAAAAACCCCGAAAAAAACACGTTTTTTACAACTTCAGCGCCACCTAGTATTTCAATTTAAAATTATACGGCATAACTTCAAAAACATTAATTGTAGAGGAGAATGTCGTCTACATTTTTTGTTTGACAAACTTTTCTCTAAATGCATAGATTTAGAGAAAAACGCATTTCAAAAACTTTTTGAGTTTTTCAAACATCTAAGGGAGAGGGATGTTAAAAATCTGGAGTTAAGCTTCCCTCATTACCCCTAACATATGGAAAAAACATCAATCGGTAGGTAAGGATTTTCAAATAAAAATATAGATTGACTGTACTATTACTTTTCGAACAAAACCAGTTGATCAGCAAAAGATTTCAACGATACATCATTTTTCTATATTTAATATAATTAAAATTTAATAATTTTTTTTTATAAACTTGATAATAATCTAAAAAAAAATTATTCTACATAATTAAATTGATTAACGTTTCAATCAAGAGAAATTGTGATTTTTTCAATTGAAAAACTAAAATCATCTTTTGTAAAACCATAACGTAGAATCAACGACAAAATTTGATTCCTACAACATTTATTTAGAAAGTTTTTTAAACATAATGGCGAAATGTGTATTACCGTGAGTAGTTGGGGTTTTACGACTTGTCACTGTTTTATAATGTCCTTGCCATAAAACTGAAGAACTTGAATTTTTGTTGTTAAGAGTAGTACATTTTTCAAATATACTTAAGTACGGTCGAAAAGCATAATATTTATAGGAAAAAAAGGAACTCGTTTAATTTAATGACGAAGATTATTTATATTACTTATTAAAGCGGCACTAATTTGAACCAACGAGTTCCTTTTAACCGATGATCGCTGGAAATCGTAAATAAGTTAAAAGATTTTAAAGCGTGAAATTATGTTGTAAAACAATCGACAGACAAGTGTACATACGACCCTGACCTTATTAATAGAGACGCGTAATTCTTCACCTAATCTCCCCACTCCTTTCATAAAATTTAAAATTCACTTGCAACGAGGAACAATTCCGTGTAACCTAGACAATGAAACTATCAGAAGTTGTTACTTATAAATTTAATGATAATTAATTCAACGATAACACTGTTCGATTTAGGTATTTAATTAAATACATATAATATATTTTTAGTAGCGATTTCTCTGGAACCGGAGAGAAGAGCTGACGGTCAATAAATTCCAGCTACTTCTCAAAAATGTTCATTTTTACTTGGTAGTATTAAATAAAATGAAATGTCTTTCAAACAAATTATTTCTACAAAGCATTTTCGTATGATGTATATAGACACAACTATTATTTTGTTTTGTATTGTATTAGGATGTCCGGCTACACCTCTCCAACGTAATAGACTTTTTGGGTAACCATTCGATAGGAAACAAAGAGGCCCGTTAGGTGCAATCGCCAACTAAATTCTAAGACTTTAAAAAACTTTTAAAGGGCCGTACATCCTTAACACACGAGAAATCAGATAAAACTCATACAAACACCTTCTAAAGGAAAAGAAAGTTAATGAACAACCGCAGAAGGAGACCAACAACCGAACCGGAAGACGTTCTTCACAGGTGCTTCTAGGCAGCGGTCATTCATCTCGCTTACAATCCTTCGATATTTCTTTACCGAAGAAAGCAGCATATCGCTGCTGTAAATGACGTTGTGTTGACCGGTTAGTATATTTTCCTGAGATGCTAATCAGCCGCCTGAAAACAGATTTCCTTAACAAAAACCCTCGCAATAATTATGTGAACTCTTCAACTATTTTACAAAACTAAAAAATCTACACACGTTTCTATTTGTTTTTATGAACAAAGTTAAATCCTGGTAGTTCCAACGAAATCTTTTATCACTATTTTCGGTAGCTTGGTACTTAGTATTAAATTTTCGTGAGTCTTTCGTATAATTTGTTTTAAAGTAAAGCGCAATTATTAATATAAAACATTCCAAAAAAAAATTAATCGTTCTGCTCGTAAAATTTTGTTTCGAATTATTATTTTTGCGGTATAGCCGTTAAAAAATGAGTTGACGCCTTTTCCGAACACACTTCCACCACATTAGTCCATTCCCTCTAATAGAGATATGACTGAACGATTCGTATTGTTAAACCGTATACTTGCTAAAGTTATACACAGTTCTGGAGATGATCAAAGTTTGTCTTCCTGAACCTCGGTCCAGGGGGCTCTTTTAGTATGTCGTTATTTTTAGTAAGACCTCTGGTTTTTTGTAAGGGAATGGGATGTTTTCTTGCAGTACATATTAAATCGGCGGAAGAAAACTCGTCGATTAGTTATGTGCTGCTTTTTCCCGATAAAAATTTTCTCGCGGAAGGTAGTGAAGAGAAATAGGCATTCGCTGCCTAAGGGGATCTTAAAGGTGTCCTTTGAACGAGGTTATTTTTCATGAAAGATGGTCGTACCACAGGTACATCCTTCCTCAATGAAACCGCTGATATACGCGGATAAATAATTATGTTCTTCATATTATCTAAGCTAGTTTTTCGCAAAGCTTTGAAGCATTACAACATTTGAAATATTATAGAACACATCTGAAGTTACAAAATAATTTTATACCAAATACATTTGTACAGTTTCATACGACGGGAGAAAGCTTTAAATTCGTATAGTATGATAACCCGGCAGACAGGCTTCGTTCTATCTTCCTTATCTTTGTATCTTCTTTTTTATTTGAATACACAAAGGACCTGTTAACGTATAGCCCAAAATATGAACCGATGAAAAATTAATTCCAACATTCACGAATGTCCTTGAAAGAAAAGTATTACTCTAAATATCGGTCATAATATCTCTCTTTAGAAAAAAACAAACAAAATAATAAATATATTTTTATTTAGACGGTCATTGTTTCTGTTTAACGTCATTGTCGTTTCCCGTGTTGCCCCATCAAACGGCTGCCAAATCACGTCCCCGTGATTAGCTACACTGAATAATGCACCGTAAAGCAAACTGCAGAAACGTGCTGTTCCATTGCTCGATCACACGTTACGAATGGAAATGGAACAAGAAACAAAGAAACGTATTATTTAAGCCCGCAACAAACTTCTTTCCCTCCCCCTCCACGCACACCTTACCACAACAAATTACCTTTAAGTCTGTGTAGCTCCGTCTTCTATATCGGAGAGCACATTTCAATTATTCAACCGTATTAAAACATAACGACAACAGCTATAACAATATAACATTTTATTACTTGTTTCATGCCTCTTAATAAGAAATGCGTCTTTAAAGTAAAAAGAAAGAACTAAGAACACATTAAATGTATATGTGTTATTAGGTTCTCCGTATTATATCTAAATGTTTAATACATAACTCCTACGAAACCAGTCGTTTCATTTTCAACGTTTACATTAAATGTTCTTCTCAAACCTTTTAGTACTACGTTTTTTTTTTTTTAACTCTCTGATTACTATAAGAAATTAAATAATTAAATTAACCGTTAATGAGATAAAAGTAACAACGATGTAATCTTTTTTGTGAATATACAATTTTACAGGATCGGTACGAAATATAGGCCGATCAAGTTACTGCAAAGAGCGCCCAGCGAAGGGAATTCGAAAATTCAGAAAGGTGGAATCGGCTCCGAAAATCGATTTGTGTAATTAGATTATAGTTAACAAGCGTTTTAACGCTTCTGTATTGGTTCTAAATCAACAATTCGAAAACATACCTCATTACTCATAGCGACTTTTTCCTCATTTAGAATATATACGAGTCATCATTCATTTGTGTGTTCTCTATTCATTATTATTTTCATCTTTCATCATATAACCTCTACATAATTACTACATCCAATAGTTTCAGCTATAGCTGAAACTATTGGATGTTTGTTGTTTTAACTATTGGAAACTATTGTTGTTTTAATGTACAGCCGAACACTACAGTTCATCTTTTAAAAGATTTCTCTACGTTTTCCTATTCTTTTGAAACTTCAAATTTCGTACTTAATCTTTTACAGGAGTATATACGGTGGAGGAGTGTGATGGTTACAACCCTGCGCTTCAGAGACTATTCATTCCGCTTTTGCTTTTCGTACCGTCTATATCTGCCTACCGTAAACCGCTACATACAACAAATATTTTTCTAATCGTTAAGTTCTACATACGATATCAGTATACTTCTTTCTACACAAAAGTTCTTCTCTTTTCTATTACCGGTCTGCTTTCGATCTCCATCTTACATGGTCCATCTTGTAAAACTTTGCGATTAATAATGACGTAAAGTTTATTGAAATACTAAGTCGATAAAAATTTACACAGAAAAATAAACAAACTCATTATAACCTAACAATTACGTAAAACTAACCTAACATGACGTGAGGTAGTCTGCCGAATCGCCAACATTTGTACACTTTAACTAACAATGTAGCTGAAAATATTAAATTAAACTATACCGAACAAATCAAGACTCCTCGTTTGGGAGTCGAGTGAATTTCCGCCTCAAACTCAAACACAACAGAGAAAAAACATAAGAAAACGACAAACGGGTGTTATTCACAGTAACGGTGTAGCTTCTAATGAAAGGTCGCGACTTTTTATTTATTAGAACATGCACAACATGATGACCACCGCTAGTTACTACTTTGTTATGCACTTTTCTTTATATCAAAGCTATTTTCAATATTAAATATTCATTAATCGACACGTTAACATGTTTTTTACTCTTTTTTAATCGTCACGCAAAATGAATCCGCCATTTCTATTCTTCTTAGACAGCAAGCCAACACATTAAATGGCACAAAAAAAAAATGGTTAGCTTTATAAAAAACTAATTCCGTTTTGTTTATAATTAGTCAGAAGGCGCAGGCTATAGTTACCTATCTTTTTCCGTTTAGCCTCCTGAACCACCGTAAGATATTAGAGGATGAATGAGGATGATATACATGAATGTAAATGACGTCTAGTCTTATACAGTCTGAGGTCGACCACTCCTGAGATCTTGGGTGATTGAAACCCAACCACCAAAGAACACACATTTCACAAGACCACCAATGGTTTTACTCTTTTCATGTTAAAAAAAATTGAAACCATTTTCTCTGCGTGTGTGTGTGTGTGTGTATTCTATCAGATGGTGGAAGCTGTCATGGTTCAGAAAACACTAGGGTGTTTCAAAAGGTTATGAAAAAATATTTTAATCAATTATTCGTAAGAATTTAATAGAATATGAATTAAAATGTAAAAAAAAAATAAATATATAAGATAAAATATAATTAATTAAATATAATGAAATTAGAAATAACGAATAGTTTATTAATTACGATTTTTGCCCCAAAAGTAATTGTATTGATTTTCCTACGGACGAACAAGTGATGTAAAACGTCCTTGATCTATAACAGCGCGTAGGTGACCTTGGCTGCACGTGCATACTTTTTTCAACTGGATCGGTTTAGTCGCGCACTACTGCTCTTCGTGTATGGTCGTGTTTTATAACCCCGTTACGTTTGCGACGGAGGACAATATTGAACAACGTTACGCTATCAATTTCTGTGTGAAACTTAAAAAGTCTGCCACAGAAACATTTGATTCTTTAACCCAAGCGTATGGAGATGCCACTCTATCGAGAACTATGGTCTTTAAGAGTGGCACAAAGCTTTCAAAGAGGGTCGAGGAAAACGTTGAAGATAACCCTCGTTATGGAAGACCAACTTCGTCAACAAACGATGAAAATGCGGAAGTGATACGAACTGTGCAGTGTGCACGAAGAATTTGTACCTCCAGGGCAGACAGTTAATAGCGTCTTTTATAAAGATGTCTTGGAAAAACTTCGAAAACGGGTCCAGCGAGTCCGAACGGACATTGCACATGATTTGGTGCTGCATCACGATAACGCCAGCTCACACTTCGTTTTCAATTCAAGAATTTCTGGTGAAGAAAAACATTCCCTTACTTCGACAGTCTCCCTACAGCTCAGATCTAGCTCCGTACGATTTCTACCTCTTCCCTAAGTTGAAGAAGCGTTATCATTTCGGGACGAAAAAACAAAAAAAAAAATTCTTTTTTTTCTACACCAGAACAGGCGTAGAAAACTGTTCTGCCATTTTATTCCTCACAGCCCAATATACAGCCGCCATATTAACATGGCTTTGTCAGTTACCATAGATAAAGTTGACGGACATACAAATATATGATCGGCTGTCATTTCTTCTTCGTTGCATATGATGCACTGTGAAGTTTCAGCTACTTCTATTCTGTTTAGATGGTGTCGCAAATAATCGTGTCAGTGCTACCGCTCTAGGTAAAGTCGGTAGAGGTCGTTTTTTTAGGGTCGAGCATTGACGCCCGACGTTTGTCTCAACAATCTCTAAAATTTGCTGCTCTTCCTCTCTCCTTGATAGCACTGCAGATCATTTGTTTCGCACTACGCATAAATAGGCAGGATGAGCTGTGGTAGGCGTGCACCCACCCGCGCAAGATGATCCGCTTTTTCATTTCCATAGTTACCGCAACGGGCCGGAATCTATTGCATCGCTAGCCCACGTACGTTTTTACTAAGGGTGACCGTATTTTTTCGGCATGCGAGGATTCCATAAGTAGAAGGGGTTGACTAGAGGCAATCGCAAGCAGTGCTGCCTTCGAATCCGACAGCAGCACTATCTTTTTCCCCGGCAACATCCGTCATTTTTCCCAAGGTCGGTGTAATAGCAACCTACCTCTCCGTCAAAATTTGAGGTATTTTTCCCGACAGCTGCTGAAAGTTGAAACAGGCTGATATACACACCTGCGTCTGCATCAGTATTTGCTCCAGTAACTGATCCATCCATGTATATTCGAATCCATTCTGGCTCAGGATAGCGTTCAGCTATAGTGGCCGATGGCACCGCATTTTGTTCTTCCACAAGAGTCAGGAATTTGTTGATGAGCATTATTAGGTCTAAAGTAACCGTAATCGGACACGTCCAACAACCATGTTTAGATAGGTCTGGCAGAGTCTCTCTTAATTCAAAGTTCAGGCCTAGGTTTGAGGTGATAGATTTTGTCACATGGCTAAACGTCACTTCTGATTTTTACCTCTTGGTTGTATTCCTATTGTTTGCCCAGTAGTCACTACCGTTTCTAAGAACGCGCTCATACAGGAGGCGTTCCTTTCTCGTCTGTCTTTCAGGGTCTCAAGTTCTGCATGTATTTGCATGGCTAATATCGGGGTTGATTTTGTCGCTCCGGTAATGATCCTAAGTGCCTTCTTTTCAACCAAATCAAGATGCCTCAAGGCTGAGTCACCATAATTCCGGATCCATACTTCGGAACTGGTCTTACATATGATGTATAAGCAGTTTCTAAAACCTCTGCGGTAGCTCCCCATTTTATGGCTGTTATTCGTTACATCAGCCGTTTGTTTCAGTCAGTTCTGTTTGACTATGTGTGCGTGGTCCCTAGAGGTCTAATTGAAAAAAACGTATAAAGATTATACAAAGATGTATAAACATATAAATAATGTATAAACATTTATATGAAGTAAGTATTTTTGCCGGGAAGACGATAACTATCATGTAAAGGTAAAATAGCCTATTTCATTTTATTTATTTTACGTCATCATATACATCACGATGAAAGAGAAGAAAGGTATAACCGAAATAGCTGTTATAACAACCATAGAAAGTTTGTATTATAATTGATTTCAAAAATCAATTTTTTTTTAATTCGGAACAAACAATTGTTTTTTGAGGGATACCTTCACACTGTAAATATTTTTCGAGGGTTTGTATTATTGGCAATTTTCTTAACTTCATGTTTTTGTCATAAGAGATACACTAACACTTACAATGAACTGTTTTTTTGGTGGTTATGATATAATTTTATCTTTTATAAGAAGAATATCCTTTTTTTATAATTAAATTTACCTACTAATAAATGTAAACTGTAAATCAAACTAAACAAAAATTACACTATAACGGGCATATCATGGGACGTGGACCTTTTATTTTCAATAGTTAACTTCTAATATGAAATAAAAAATTTCGGCTAAAAGAAAGAAAATTTTGTGGAATTAAACGGAATCGAGCAACTTAATCGTAAATATAAATAGACCACCCTTTACATATAATAAATATTTTCCGAATATTAACTCGTACTCTAACACTATAAGCGTAAAAAAATCAAGAATTCCGTTTCTCGTATTTTTACCCGATTTATAAAAGATGTCTCTTATTTAATAATAATCAAACTATTAAAAAAGAAATGTTGGCAGTCCAAAGTAAACAAAGTATGAAACCATACGAGAGTCGACAAGACACTAACATGCCCTCTTTAAAATAAATAAATCCTACGGCACAAAGAAAAAATAAAAATAAATATATATTAAGTTAACTAAGAAAATTTTAGTTCTTAATTTAATATACATTTCATTTTTAAGTGGATCAAAAATATGTATATATACTTATTTGAGTGACATTATTCTAGCCCGATAAATTTAACATTTATTAATAGTTAGCTCATACAATAACAAATACTAATCACTCCAGTTCAGATTATAAAAAATAAATGTTTACCGAATTGAGCGTACATCATTAACTGTTAATATCAGTACCTATATTTCTATTAAACCTATCTGCTCACAAATGGACAATAAGATTAAAAAAAAATCGAATCGAATACCAAATTCACCATTTAACAACTTCTGCTTATTCCATAATTTTGAATATTATTACATTAAGCGCTGCAATTATCCTTAAGACTTTATACATTAAACGCTCTCTAATCAGTGAATAATTAAGTGGCGATTTTAAAAATAATACTAATAAATTGGCCGTGATTCTCGACCGTAATTTCTCCTAAACAGCGATTCGGCTCACTATCACATAATTGTAACAAAACTATCTCTTTCTAATTCAAAAGATATCTTTCGATTTTCTCACATCACTTATAGCCTACCCAAAGTTAATTCATCAGGTAATATCTGTTAATTCTTTTTTTTTTTTTTAATACGGCCGATTTTAATGATTTTACTAGAAAAGACCATCCAACAACTTGCATAAAAGAGTCGGCAAAATATATTTAACGAATATAGCAAAAACTTAAAAAAATATGGAAGACCAAAGAATCTGGATAAAAATTACATATCCTTGTACGTATAGTTACAAGATAATGAATATTTTTAAAATACCAACTTTAATGTTATTCACGGCTAGTCTTTAGAAAATCAACTTATGTTCTCGGATATATTAACGATAAAGTTAAATCCGTCGAAAGAACGGGCAAATATAAATTGATTTATAAAGACAATAACTGAAATTTTGGATAATAGGGCGAAATAAAAGCAAAATTGAAAATAAAATAAAGAAGAGTCTCGTTACAATTATAAGTTATCAGAGAATATACAAGTATTAACAAAAAAAAAAACAAAAAAACTGCAAGGCGGCTGAAAAGAAATGAGTAACGGACGGATAAGACCTAAGACCTTAATAAGTTTTAAGTAAATAGTACCTGATGAAATATAAGATGTCAAAACAACCTTGGAAAAGCCGAAGGCTTACTATCATTCATACCTATCAAAAGTGTGATTTCGTACCGATCGCATTCATCGGAACAAAAAAAGTTTCAATAGGCGATTACCATAATCAAATAGTGGGATCGACTTCGAGAGTCGTCTAAGAGATACACCGATTCGGAATTTAAATCCAAACTTTTTCATTAAATACTGTCTCTCGGAAATAAGCGATTCATCAGGAACGGTTTACCGAACACGGCATTCGGTTTAAAAATAATTTTTGATCGGAGTTAATCCCTGTCGTTATGAATTGAAGCGAAGTAAAAACTTGAATAGTCGCACGAAATGTTAAAATTTAATATATATGAGGTTAAGAAACTTTTGCGAAGAAACGTTTACCCGAAAGGGACCGCTTTTAACTCTATTATCGCTTCGTGAACGTCGAAGAATTCATTTCGAAAGATGGTGTTATTGATTAAATATATGAATTAATACTGGACAACATGATAGCGATAGTTCGCGGAAACTGTATAATCGAAAACTAGTCGGACAGAATACCGAGGTTTGATAAAATCTTGTGTAGCGTGATAATTAAATACGTACGGGAGTTGCGCTCTTTGTAACAAACAGTTGTTTTAAAAGTTTTATATCATTTTATATAAGTAAATATTATATTTAAACAAATTAATGTAAACTTAAATAAAGTAAATTCTCTTATTAGAATTGACTGAAAATAATCATTTTTCTAACAGTTACCGTTTATTATTTTTTGTTTTACAGTTAAAAAGTTTTTTCAGTGTAAGGTATACATGGTTTTTGCACAGTTAGTATATGTAAGTAGGAAACATGTAATGTTATTTGCCTATCCCTATATGTCTCGGTGAACCGTAAGTATAATAATAAGTTCGCAATTACAACCATCTTAGAAAGAAAAAAAAAATAGAAACAATAAGGAAAGAAAACGAAGGAATGCGGTACGGCGAAAACGATGTCGCCTAGACGACAGATTCGACACATCTAGTAGTACAAAGTTCTTCTCGGTTGTTAGATAATTTCTATACGAGATCAAAGCTGTATATCACCGACCCAACAATTTTGTGCTAAGCTCCTTAAATGTGAGTTATCTTATATTTAAACTGTCGACGAAAACGAACGTCGAAATTTCATCATTCCTAGGGATACAAATATTCAGTTCATAGAAACGTTTGAGTGCTGTAATGTAGAAAAATATTGTAAATATTTATTATATGGGAAATGGACGTGTTAAGGACTCGAGATGTTCTTTGTAGTATTCGTTCTGTGGCAAAATTGATGGTCTTTTCGATGAATGGATCCCGATCAAGGTTCACTTGATGATGAGTTATTCGTGGACAATTTAAAGTTTCGATAAACGACCCTAATTAAGTTATATTAGAAGTAAAATAAAATCAAAAAATTAATTTTTCATCATTGTTTGGAATGACAAATTACAAGGAATAAAATTCAACATCTACTATACGTAAATTTCTATTAAGAAAAATCATCCAAGTAGACGATCGGTTTAAACGCGCTGAATTTGTATGTTAGATGATGATATGAATTTTTATAACCCGGGTTTTTGTTTACCGATGAAGCCACTTGTAATGCTAATGGGGCAGTTAACACTAAAAGTGTAGAATTTTAAGGAGTTGACCGAATGTAATTTACGAGTACATGCCGGAATCTCTATAAGCGATCGTGATGTGTAGGTTACTACCTGTAATTTCATCTTTGAAAGAAAAACCATCAAGAGAAATATTAAGATAAATTTATTAAAAAGTTATTTTACCTCAAATTGAAAATATTAACTGAGAAAAAAGCGACCATGTTACTTTCATGCAGGAAACTTTGAACACAGAAAGGTTAAACCAGTAGAGATAGGTATATTTCTGGCCTCCTCTAAACCCGGAACTTATAACATTTTTATTTCTTTAAATCGATTAAGAAACACTGAAAAAATATGTGATGACAACAAAGGATTCTTTCTGCAGGTGTGATGGTTACACCCAATTTGACTAAGTGAATGAACATAGGAAGAGATTGTTAAAATCTACAGAACTACTTATGCACCACATATTAAATCTTATTAAGGTATATAAATATTGGGGAACCTTCTAAGATTACAAATTCCTGAAATTCCAGCATTATTTTTTTAATTTTATCTGCTGCAACAAAAGTACCTTTTCTTTCAGAAATTTTTGATCTGCATTTTTCACAATCTAATTTTCCAACCGTAAAAATCAAACAAACATTACATTAATGTTATTATGTATTATTTAAATATTAATGTTGAATTACGTTGGGTAGGCTGTAACTCATATTTGCTGGTGTATATCATTGCCAGCAGCCATAATAATCCACCAAATTATTCTTACGCGGACAAAACTGTGAAATCATCACACAATGGATACTTGCAAGCTTATTAGCTCATCAACTGCTAGCAATTCTTCTTTACAGTGATTTTCTTTGGTTCTGTGCAATCTCATCAACTGCTAGCAATTCTTCTTTACAGTGATTTTCTTTGGTTCTGTGCAATCGTGCAAAGTAATTTTAACTACAAATTTTACTATATTACAATAAGTTTCAATGTGATACTAATAACTCTTTCTGAAGGAGTGATTGAGATTTATTGTGCAGTCCAGTAATTATAGTTGTGGTCAATTCAAGCCCACACACTTTCAAGCAAACATCAACTCTGAAAAATACGGAACTATATAATTTTAGATTACTTTTTGTGGATTTACCTTTTAAACACATTCTCAACTATTTGGACCCTTTGTGTAACCTCCAAATAGAAAAAGATAGATTCTTCTAGACAAATAGAAAAGCCTGGAGAGAGAAAGAGAAAGAAACAGATATCAAGCAAGATGAAACCAGACAGGTGGTTGATTCGTCTCTATTGTATTTAACTAGAGAAAGCAGAATGAAGATTTAAAGAGGAATGGTGGAGAAAGAGGAAAGAGATTTCTTCAAGAAATAGTTTACATGATCTACCAATGAGAGTTTACGATTCTGAAATATTACTTATCAAATACTTTCTTACTTTTACATAGTAACGTGTTCCATGTTTGTACATGCATATAACACGTTGCATATTTCCAACTGATACAACAATACGGTAAGTACAAAAAAGGTCTAATAGTAGCCTTTTTTTGTTACCTTCCTTTATCTCACTTCTTAGTCATTTTTAACTTAATTAAAATTAGTTTTTATTGTCAGTGGACTTGCTTTTTTTATAATTGTTAAGAAATTTTTAACTAATTTATTCAATTTGATGGAACTACAAGAAAAAAATTGTTACTCTCTATATATACTCCCGTGAAGTCGATGAGAATGTTAATGTGGTCAATCATTGATAATCAATTAACTAACAGCAGTATCTAAGGGATTTTCGTGTGATACTGGAAAAGATCAGCTTAGGAACTGTGATTGCACTTACTGCATGTTGCAAGACATTATAATCCAGAGTAGCAAAATAAGTTCCTTCAAGAAAATAACATACAGAATAATTAGGTGAATGATCTGTGATAAATAGTTCAGTAGTTTTACCACCAGTTCATTAGTGTACAATTTGACATTCATGCATAGAGACTAATATAAAATTAATAAAATTCACGTGCAATGACTACTTGTAAATATCTGATCAGCTGTTCTAGCTTTTACATAATTTCTGATTATAAAGTTCTTGTAAGTTGGGTCTAAAGTGGATACGGTAACTATCCTGTGGTCATCATTCTTATATACAAATACATCAACTAATATTGATATTTAGACTCTACTAGCCTCACATTCTAAATTGTCAGCAATAAGTCTTGGCCTAACATTACCAACCAACACACTTTTATAGAGTCTAAAAGAGTAGAATGACTAGAATCAGTCACAATAAAGAAATCAAACTATGGAGTATTAAGCATGACTGTTTACATGCTCTTGATAAAATAAGGTATTAGTCATTATTTATGAATGCTCTTTTGTAGTTGTATACTGTGCAATAGAGAATTGGTGGTGTATATGAAAATTTATTATACTTTAGAAATCTTAATGTTACAAGGTTTTGAAAATGTATAAAGGTCGTATAAAATGTATCTAGTCTGCCAACTAGTCCTTAAACATGAAGTTAATGTTGAATTAACTTCAGTAACTAAATTGTTCTCTTAATAGATAAATTGAAATTGGATTAAGACCATGGCCCTGCAAGTATTAAGTACAGTTGTAATTTATTGTCAGTAAGCAATAATTTTAAACACTAATTTTGAATTGTTCCCATTTTTTGCACATTTGCTGAAAGTGTTAATTTATTTTATTTTCTATCTTGATTAAAGAAAAAATTGTATATATGTGTTCAATTTTGAAATGATATATAGCTCAGGTGGAGCTGAGAGCTGAAAGAGGAAGACATCCTCTCTGGTCGATATATTACCCACCGCAATCACCGACAGCAACAACCGTCTACAAGCCACATTCCACAACGCTTGGCATGCCGTTACCATGGGCATTATCCCCATATCGTTACCCCCAACATCCCTACTTCGTAGCTTCATCTCCATACACAAGGTAATTATATAAGGAATAAAAAGGTACTATATTTACTGTTTATAGTGCTTTTCAAAACATTTTACCCTACCTAAAAAGTACTGAGATTTTAACCTGTTATTGTAAGAAATAAATATCTTTGTGAATAAATATATTTATCTATCCATGTATTTATGTTTTGTTTTTTTTAAGTTTAAAGTTCCTCAGACACATTTTATCAGATTATGTGACATATTTTAATGTTAACATACTTAAACTGTTAACATGGGAACAACTCACAAATAATATTTTGTGACATGAAAATCAGCCAGCTATCATTCAGACAATGATTGCAGAAAATTTGTGTGAATTGTTGAAAATTACTCATAAAACATGTACCCCATTCTTCTCCTCTAATCTTGTTAGTGCAACTTCAACATTCCATAAATTAATTACAAGATTATATAAAAAAACAATTAAAATTTAAATATATTTACAACAATTTTAATTATACTTATCATTTAAGTATTAAAAGTATTTTTGTAATTGATCAAGAACCATGAGATTATGATTGCAGAAGGCAATTTTTTAAATCGGTATTTATTTTGGTTCTCAAAAAAATAATACATTTTATTTACTAAATTATGTATAAAATCAGCACTAGTTATGGGGCAGTATAAAACATAAAAGATGGAAAAGACCAATTATATTTGAGTTTGAAAAAAACATTTTGGGCAGATGCAATAATAATAATAATAGTGCAAAAGGATTCAGAATCTGAAAATGTATAGAAGAGAAAAAAGAATAATTAAAAGTGTATGAGAAGATCAAATGGAAAATGACTATTAAAAGGACTCAAGTGGAGTTGGTGGAGGGATGTGAATCTTAAAATTCTGTTAGTAAATTAGAACACATGGAGGAGACTGAAGAGCGAGGCAAAAATTGACTTCATTTCAAGTAGCCAGACAGGTAAGGTAAGCTAAAGTAGATAATGTTTTAATAACAGTACATTTATAGAATTATAATTTCATTTTACATCAGGATAGAATAAATAGAGATGTGGGGAAAAGAACAGTTTCTATTAAAACTACTAGGAATCTCAGCTATTAGTTAACAAAATGTAAAGTTGCTTCATTCAATCATGTAATTTAGTACAGGACCTCGTACATGTCATGCAACTGTTTTTATACAAAACATCTACCCTGTGTTTTATAATTATGACTGAAATTCCCAGCAGTTTTAATTATTTTTCCGTTTTCTCTCTTTTTTATCCAGAAGTTGATAAATTTATGAAACTGCACAATTCATAATGGTGCTGTTAGAATATACAATTTGTACAAAAAAATCTTTTCTACCTAAATGAGAAAGTGAAAGACCACAGGTTCATTTTTTGGAGTTACTAATTATACTTAAATGATCTAAAAACTCTTCTTAAATATCTTTTTAATGTTAAAATTTTGTATTGTCTTAAAAGAACTTTTGGATCTTTGACTGTCTTTCACTGTCAAGAGGAGATGAGAAAAAAAACTGAAAATTTTTATCACAAGTTCCTGTAATTTGAGTTTTTCTTCAAATTAGTTGAACCTCACAACAGTAATACAGTAAATAATATGTTTTAACTGAGGATAAATGTTGATTTTTTTCCCCATTGAGCGATTCATAGTATAAGTCTTAAAAAGCAAACTTTTTCTTTCTTGATATTTGTTAGTCTCAATATTTCATTAGTATTTGATCAAACATCATGAACAAACTTACTTATATATCATATTTTGATTAATCTTTTTTTTTCTAAATTATTTGAAACAAAAAAAATAACTTTCAATTTTGAATTAAGATATGTGTAGAAGATTTCATATGACAAAATATAGTGAAGGAAGTTGTAGTATACAACTGAGAAACCCTGAGAAACGTAAAGCACCATAAGTTGGGTTTGTAAATAAAATTATTTTAATTAACTGTTAAAGAAGTATATGTATTATAATGTATTGAGGCTATGCTAAACAAGCGCTAATAGCATCAAGTTTATAATGCTTTTTTTTTACAGAAATTAAGCCAATTGATGAATGGAATTATATGATACTTACCACATAATAATACATTGGTTGTATTAAGACTGTGCTATATAAGCATAAATGCTTGCAGGAGGAAATTACGATATGAATTGTTAACTCTGACGGTTTTTTGGGAGATTTTTAAACAATTAAAAACTTCAAAATGCAAAGAGATAACCACAAGAACCAATATAAACTAGTCATACATAATATAGTCAAATAATTAGCATCTAATTTTTAAAAAAGTAAAAACATTATTGAATTTTATAATGCAGCATTGAGTCGTATTCATTTGCAGATTTTATCCATGGGTATTTACTAAAGTTCAATACAGGCTTCTTGGGGAATATGGTAGTTGTTATTTATAAGTGATTTCATCTCAAATTCTACTAAACAAATTTTTACCTACAGTTCTGCAAATGAACTGTTATCCCCATTTACGGTTCATCTAGATTTACAAGAGGTGGTACAAAAAACCTTTCCTTTTGGGTGGGCTCACACAGAGAAATCAGTGAATATTTAATTCAGTGATAGTAATTATTACGCTGTTCTGTTACCATCAGAAGAATGTCGGTATCTTTGATAGTCCAAGATAGTTTTCAACATTTGATGTTTTACCTTGCCACTTTGGATGTAAAACAGTTTCATTGTGTAATATAATTTGAAAAAGGAAAAAAATTTCATCATTGTCTTTATTCTACGGATAATTCAAACACAAAATTGTGTCATATTTCTTTATCACTTACTTCTTTACCATAGTTTGTATCAAACTACGTTATAAATTTACAAAGTTTAAAATGCAGGCATTTTTTCAAAATCGTACACAGTGAAACCTTAGTTCTACACTTATATAGTAATTCCATTTCTTTTGACTACAAATGAATGTCTGTATGGTCATTTTAACATCTTATCTGTGACTAGAGGTCTACCTGATGTCATTTACTGTACACAGTTGATATCAGAAAATGTATATATTTTTTCTTTTTGGTTTTTCATGCCTGAATAACCAGAAATGTTATCATCAGCTGAATATAAAAAATGCTGCGCTATTTATTTTGTTAGAGCAATTATTTAATTTAAACAAATTTAAAAACAGAAAACTCATGAAAGTATAAAAAAATGTTTTGTTAGTAATGGTAAATAATACATAAAAAATGTAACAGAAATTGAATGGATGTCTGGTTAAAGGGTACTTGCAGAAGCTGAGTTAAGTGAAAGTAAATATAAACAAAGAACTTTTGCTCTTATTGACCATAATATATTTTAGTGATAATGTATTGTGATACAACCTGATAAATCATTTAATTTTATATTTTGAAATCAGTTTTCTTTGTAATTAATATTGGCCCCATACAGGTAGTACAGGATCTTTCTGCTCATGGTAGAGCTTGTGTATTACATCGATCCTGAGAAATATGCCAGTAAAATGTAGTTTGCCAGTAGTAGAGCCTCCCAACCCAAAGGTTAGAGGCAGATGCAGAAGACTCAAACAGAACTGTCTGTTAAGTAGTAAGACTAAAACTGTTAAATGTTTTAAAGTCACATCCCATTAGGATCTGGATGCAACACAAGAAGTAACAGCAATCTGCTGCTAGGAAGAAATCATCAAAAGATGGAAGAAGGATATTAATAACATTGAATGCAAGCAGGTAGGCTGGGAATTTAAAGAGAGATATGAAAATAAAATAGAATGGATATAACTGGATTAAGTAAACTGAAATAGAAAGATAAAGTGAGCAATGATGATTGAAATGCTCCGTTCAGGGAATAAAAAAAGGCATATGCATTGCTTTACAAAAAAAAAAAAAAAAAAAATGACAGGATGTATACAAAACATTTTTTAAATTAATAAAATACAATGTCATTTGAATACTGTATATTGTCATACAATGCTATTGTCATCTGTCTGACAGGATAAGCATATGAAGGATTTGCTTTTAATATAGTAGCATTTGCCAGCTAATCTTTATGAGGATAATTCAACTGAATTGATGTATAAATGAACAGAAGATTGTTAAAAAGGAAGTTAAAGATTGTTGTAAGATAGTAATAGAGGATTGGAACATGAAGAAAGAGAGAAAGGGAAGAAAAGGAAGACCAAGTGATGGAAAAGTGTAGACCGAGTGCATGAAATGAAAGGGGATAAAGGCTTGTTGATCATTATAAAGAAAATGAAATAATCATCATAAGTAGTCAATCTGAATATTATAAAAGTAAACTCTTTATGTGGAAATGATTAGGAGGTAAAAAACATATTAGTTAAACTTTATTTATGTTTAGTTCTATCCTGATATAATCAGTGTGACGTAACAAAACATTCTCTAACCGGCTCGTTAAACTGCCAGCTGAATTAGTAAAGGAATAAGAGTTAGCATAATGCAAACATTACAGTTTGCTGGCCTCTGTGGCGTGAATGGTAGTGTCTCGGCCTTTCATCCAGAGGTCCCGGGTTCGAATCCCAGTCAGGCATGGCATTTTCACTTGCTACTTGTCATTCATCTCATCCTCTGATGCAATACCTAACGATGGTCCCAGAGGTTAAAAAAAAAATTGCAGTTTCAATCTAATGCTACAATTCTTAAAACTAGAGCTAATACTGTCAACCACATTGTATGAATGTTTGTACCATAAATAGCATCTCCTAATCAATGAGATATTTTCAAATACTTTTTACTATGAGTTCAATTTGGTTACATAAATATAGAAATAAGAAAAAGTAAAGCATATATAATTGCAGCAAGAACATTCAAAAATGTGATTAAAAAGGCACACGATTGGGTGGAGCTGACATAAATAGTGATCATATTCTTCTGGTTGAAGAGATAAAAGTAGTAATGAAGAGTCTACACGAGAGGGAAGAAAATAAATAAATTGTATATTAAAAAACTAAAAAAAAAAAAACTTTTTATGAAGAGGTTTTAGGAGAGAAGTTAGCTCAACTAGAGGAAGTTAGCTCAACAAAAGGTGACAGTGTATTGAATTTTGAGGGAATATGAATTGTACCTTAATTGTACTTGGTTCTGCTACTTTTTAAAAAAAAGCAGCAGAACAACAATTGGATTTTGTAAGGGGGAAGAAAAAAGAAGCCATAGGTTACTAGAGAAATGACTGGAAAATGGAAGACAAAAGAAAATGCAAGACAGTAAGGACGAAGAAGTAAAAAGGCTCCATAGAAATAGAATAACAAATTAAGAAGACTACCACAAAAACTAAATGAGAAATGTTAATGATCAAATGTAGAAAATTTAAAAGAAAAGGGTGGTATGTAATAATCTATGAAAAAGTAAAAACATAACACAAACATTGGATGAATGTTAAAAGAGTAGAAACATTAAATAAATTACCAACAAAGATAGCAATGCGTTGTACAAAGAGCAAGAGATAATTAAAAGATAGAAGTAATACAAGGAGGAAGTACTACACCAGTCCTAGAGAAAGACTACTGACTGTGCTGTGTACTGATTTCGTGATCAAATTGTTGCGAGCATGACTTTCCTGGTTGTATTGGGTTTAGTCAACATTTCATCTTAATGGGAAAACTAATGCACATAATGTGCATATCTAGGGGCCAGAAATTCTCCAACTTTTACAATGCAAAAGGGACTCCTCAAACTTAAATGTTTTCTATGTGATATCCTGACAGTAAATTTATGGACTGTTCTTTTTCTCTGAAGCAAGCATATAACAGGAGTTGATTCTTTGGATATGCTAGAATGCTGTACCAACCACCGACCTAAGAAGGGCTCAGCATAACAGAAACGTTTGGAAATGTAGTACAAGATATTCAACAGGTAATTTCAAAATTAAAAGATTTACAGTATGGAAATAAAAATAATATTATTAATTATTATTACTACATATATTACTTATTTATTTAGTTTTATTCTTAATAAAATTAAGAAACAAAAATAAAGAGGCTAGGAGACAAGTGAGAAAGTAATGAGGAAGGGAAAAGCTAATAAATGTTTACACAGTAGAAAGGAAGGATTGAAGAGTAATAATGCAGTATTGATAGTAACATACCATGCTAACAGAAGATTGCAGAAGTATAAACATGAAATAGCAACTGCTAAGAAATTGTTTAATAAAAAGAAATAGTTATTATAGTGAGATGGAGTTAGGAGTTGAAGAAGCTCTTGTGAAGTGTTATGCTAGAGATGTACTTCTCGCTGATTCAGCCTTACGGCTGATTCATACAAAATGTGAGTATGAAGAATATTGGAGAAGATAAAATAGAAGAGTGAATGATAAACAAAGTAATGAGCAAAGTCAACAAATATAGAAGGTTAATTAGAACAATTGAGAGTAGGAAAATTAATTGGCTGAGAAATATCATTAGAGGAAAAGAACTGATTTAAATACTGTTAAAAAGATCAGATGCAAACATGAAAGGTCAATATAAAAAGTAGATAAATATTAGATACGTTAAATTCCAAAAACTAACTGATCTTTTTAAGCAAAAGATTTTTAAAAGTTTAAGAGAATACAACAATAAAAGGAAAAATTTTTCAAATGTTACTGATCATTTCATCATACACAGACATACAATAAAAAATATAGACAATAATTTAGAAATAAATAATAATAAAAATCTTTAATAAAAGAATATTTTATTTAAAAATATAAACAAAAATAGACTCTTATAAATGAACAGGAAAATTTTGAAAATGTTTAATAAATTAAAGTAGCATACATGCTTTAATAGCTTAATTGTAATAGATATTCAACGAATTAACTATGAAAACGGTAAATTTTAATATAATGAGGGCATTGCATGGCCTAAAAGAAAATGAAAAATCTGTTTGAAAAGCACTTTTTATTCAAATTAGTAAATTTTATATTAAGCTTGTTAATTTGGTGTGTTCATGGGTTATCTTTGTTAATAATTAAAATATTAATTTTATGCCCTAGACTTGTTTAATTTATATGTAGCTACTCATTGGTCTAACAGTTAATTTATAGAATGGTATCAGTAGAATTGCACTGATTGGAATAATAATAAACCAAACTTATTTGAACACTTAATTAAAAAAAAAAACAACATAGGATAAATAATGAAATGAAAACGCTTACTACAATATTAAAATAGATAAATGAAGGATGGGATTTTAAGATTTTTAGATAAAGATTTTGTACTTAGAACAAAATTTTTTTATTAAAAAATAAAATTTGTTAAAATTAAGTAATTAAATAATTTAATTTTATAATGATAGTTTATTCAATTTGATATTTAAATAATAATATATTAAGAGTATAATGTTATCTATACAAATGATTTTAAAATATATATTTTTTTTAAATTCAATAATTTTAAGATATAATAAATTTTAACAGGAACATCCTGTTCAAAATACTTGGCGTAATCAATTGGTTACTTTTCTAAAAAAGTAAAAAAAAATTATTCAAATGACAATAATTAAAAATAAATAATAAATTCTATAACTCTTTCAATTATTATTATAAGATATCAAAGACATCATATAAAATAAAAACAGATAGATTAACATTACTTAGCAGAATTTTTTTTTTTAATAATAAACATTCTTTAATAGGTATGTGTTATTTAATTATTCATGATTTTATGATTCTGAGAACATTAACGTTGAATGGTGAAGTACAAGTGTAATTCTCTAATAGATGCCTTTCATCAACATAAAACTATCAGCAATGCATAATATTCAGTGCTCATGTAGCATGAACCTACAGCTCACAGATAGCAAATTATCATTGCTCACATATATTTTAACATGTTTTCAGAGCATTAAAAGGTGTTACAAATGCAAAGGATTTACCGCTCGTGTAGCATGGACCTTAGTGATAGTGTTCAGCTTCTACATCACATTTTGGTCTCGGAGATTTTGGGGTCTTCCTCTGCAGGGCTTACTCCCTAGTTACAAGTTATACTCTGTGAAGAGGTATGGAAGTGAGGTAGGTTGAAATAATCAACTTCCTTGGTCTGCAGTGTGTGTGATATGATGTCATATCATGCGTAACTGTTATTTATTACATTAATATGAGTAACTGTTGTAATGTTTGAAATTTATTATAAAAGAAAAGCTTTTATTTTACTGAAAAAAAAAGTTACAGTAATAGAATTACTGTCTTTTAATGCCTTCCTGGGATTTATAGAATTTAAAATTTAAACCTTCTTTTTGTGATAAAGTTGAAAAATAATTTTCTTTTACTTCATTAATTTTATTATCTAATATAGAACAGTAAGAGATATTATAAATTAAAATTTTTTAATTATTATTTTGTATTCGTGTATCCCTTTGACCTTTTTACCAGTCAAGAATTCTGATAACAAAAATTATGCAGTAATTCCTTAAATTTTATCATAAATGTTTAGTTTTTCCTTGCTGTGAAAACATCAATCTGCACACTCATGAATGAAAAGGTAAATTTTGAAAATGATGAATTATTTAAATCACCACACCTTATTTAATAGTTGGCTAACATTTTTATAACCAATATTAAAGTTTGTTAATCATAACGACAATCATCTTAGTATAATGAGGGCAGTGGATAACGAAACAGTATTTAATAACTTATGATGAATCCACAGCAGATTAACAGTAACAATAATTAGAAAAAAATCAGGTACTGTAAAAAAGTTAAAGAAGAATTAATTGAGATTCTAAAGTTAACATTTAAAATTTTATTTGACTGAGAAAAAGAAATCAAAAAAGTCCCATTTTTTATGATGAAAGAGGATGATATCTACATGCTGTATAACCTAAGTTTGAATCACAGTGAATCATAATTAAAATGTTAATTTAATTCAAGCTTGTATCTCTCTTCTTCTTGTCGCAGAGTATGATACATTACACAATTACAGGTTGTTTCTTCAAATTCATATTTTTGTTTACCACAAATACAAATTTGAAGTTTTGTCTTTTATTACCACTAAATACCAAATTATCCATAAAAACTTACTGTATGATCATGTATGTAATGTGACCAAACAAAAAACTTCCTCTACAACTGAAAAAAGTCTTCAAACCCCTGTATCTAATTGTGAATAAGACTTGAGAAAATTAAGAATAACTTGTGGATAAGAATTAAGAAAAAAGTTATAGATTGAACTAATACACTTATTCTTTTTCTAAACTCGGTTAAAATTAAAAAAAAGGCCTTCATATATTACATTAAAATAGAAGCATTTGTTTTCATTTTTTAAGTGTGAACCATTTTTAATACAGCAAATTAGTTTGAAATTCAAGATGTGACGATCCGTGGCCTCATTTCAAGATTTCTGTTTATTAATTATATTTCACAATTCACTGATTAATATTAATTTTATCAGTAAACACAGTAAATGGTCTGTTTAAATTATCTTAATTGAGCTTGATGATTTGGTGTAATATTGGTTGTTTTTCAAAATACCCACTATCAAAATTATGAATAGTTTAATTTGGTAGAATTTCAAAGATAATTTCAGAGTCAACTCTATTTAAAAAAATCCATACTTTTTCTTCAGATTTATTATTTCTTTTACTAACATATGCACTGCACTCCACTTATAGGGTTCTGGAGTCCCATGAGCGGTTTTGTATACATACTGATTGATTTTAACTGCTTGCCAAAATATTGTTAGTTATATAAGTTTAACTGATAAATATATATATATTTTTTTAATTTTGTTTAGAAAAGAATGATTTTTTTTTAGGTGTTGGTTGTATTGTGTATCATACAATATTAGATGTCCTTGTGGAATAAATCTTTGTTGATTAGATAAAGCCATCACAATAGACTTGTACATTTTTAGTGTCAATTATACTGTTGTCAAATACTGAAAATGTCAGTCAACAGTTAAAAATTAAACTTAAATTTTTACCCTTTTTCCACTATGGGAACTAAGAATACTATATTTTATTTTAATAGTTTAAAATATGGTTACCTGTTTTTCAGTTATGCAGTTCATTCATTCCAGTTGCCTATGATTTATCCAATACACAAACACTGCTTTTGTCCAAACATTACAAAAAAGTACTATCAAAATTCTGCATATAATATTAATTCTTTTTCGATATTATTTTCATTTTATCAAAGCTTGATGATTTTAGGTTACAATTTTACCATGTTAAGAATAGAACAATAAAAAGCACCGATAAATTAATAAATGCGAAGTACCGTTTTCACATTCAAGTAATCATTAAATAATAGCAATTTTTAAAGGAATACATTTACAAAAATCACACTTTTCAATCGCGCGGGAACTGTACGAAACAACTTTTACAATCCAGCCGATGGATGAGCTGCCGGATGCTACGAACGTATGACTTCTGAACGTATTGAAAGAGTGTGCATCACAAACTTCCAATATGCGATCTATGCTCATCAGAGTCGAATAAACATCAAATCTGAATACGTGTACGTTGGTAGGCGTAAACAGATAAACTTAAGGGAAAAAGAGTCACATCGGTCACCAAAAGGATTAATATGTAACTCAAAGAAGCCAACCTATTTTTTACTAACAGCGTTTCGATGTGTTTTGCATAGTAAGCATTTCAACAAAATCTGTTAGGCTTTTCATTACTATTTTATAAATGTATCGTACATAAAATTTTGGCTCCTACTTGAAAATTACATCTTTTATTGGTATTCCTATCCTTAAATTTATTAAATTCGAAGTTATATTTGTGTTTCTTTTGTGAATGAATTTTTTACTTCCTTGTACGAAGTAAAGGAAGTATTGGGATCGCGAAAAATTTTGGTTATCTGATTGCAACTCAAATACCAATTTTGATCATTTATGAATCCCTGACTAGTTTCGGCATGACGTATGTCTCTCGCATAACTAAAAAACGATTAGCCGCAGGATGTTGAAATTTTGGATTAAGAACTGTTGTCACATCTTCTAGTTGTGCACTTCCCGTTTTGATTGTAATCGACTGAACCAAAAGTGTCCAAAAAAGACCAAAATCCAAAAAAATTGGATTTTAGTCCTTTTCTTAACTGCAGTAATTAGCTCTCATTAAGAGCTTTTCAACAATATATCATAATTGGTACTTATTTTCATTGATTCCAGAGTTATAACCAAATAAGATTTTAATTAATGAAATATTTGGATCTTACATCGGGAAAGCAAATCCTTCAAATCAAACTTCATCTCCTTTTTTTTTAATTTAAATATATTGATTTATTAATAATTATTAACCTGCGACTGTTAAAAAAATGTATGATAAATAACATTTCAATAACAGTAAAAAAAATATGAAAAAATATCAGTTGTTAATGAAATAAAATTTTATATACTTTTCATTTGAAAAAAGGTGTATATGTAATTTAATAGGTGTACAAGGAAGTCATGTAGTGTCCACATCAGATTTTTATTCAGACATTAGTTTTCCATAGCTCAACTCACATTTAAAAAATGAAATAAACTTTCCTTTTTTTAAAAATAAAACTTCAATTTCAAAATATGCATTAAAATTTATTAAAACTATCATGTGAAATAGCAAATCAAACAAAATTTTACAATCTTTATAATGATTTGCTTCAAAATGTTTTCACTCACTATTAAAATCTGCAGTAACGCTTGCAATCAAACTCATTAAAAGTAAAATATAATGCTCTTCAAGTTTTTTAAATTAAACTGTTTAGAAATCGGTGCCAAATTAAATGTTAGAAAATTTCCATTTATAAATTGTTTCATAATTTGAGTCAACCTCAAAAAAATGTTATTTCAGTCAGTAAAAAATGACATATTATAAAATTTGATTTTATAATAAATGATATATTTATAATATATTTATATAAGAAATATTTTTTTTTTGTCTTGAGTCATATTGTGTATGACAAATTTTTTTCATTTCTGTTATGTGCTAATCTTCTAAATCTCAATACTACATCCTTATTTATCCAATACATCTATTTCTTCTTATGGTTCATCTTGCTTTGTACTTTTTATCTTCATCTCTCTTACTATGAAATAATATTATTGTAGATTTTTATTTTAATGATATTCTGATATTCTCTTTTTTAACATTCTCAAATACCATAAATCAAATGATTTGTGTTGCTATCTGTAAAGTGTTTTATGTTTTTCTAAATTAAAGTTTCCAGATATTAAAGTTTCTGTTCTTTTCCCTTCTGGCTTCTTTATAGTACAAATTACAGTATTTAAAATTTTTACACTTCATAAGATTTCCTTCAAAAGGTTTTTATGTTATAGTCCACTTGTCAACCAACACTATTTAATGCAGCTGTAAATAAAATATGACTAGCGATATTATTTTATTAACATAATTTAAGGGGAAAATTTAATTTATGTATTCATCAAAAGCGAGTATTATTGATTTTCTTTTCAATTAATGTGAACATCAAATGCATTCAAATGTAAAAGAGAGAAAATATATAAATTGCAGCTCAATACCCATATTATCAAAACAATGAATAATATCCCATCTTTTAATAGCAGCTATAAACATAAAACAATACCAGTTTATGGGATAGTGAGGCCTCTAACTGTAAGCCTCCTCCCTAGAGCAGTAAAATACAGGCTTGGTTCAGTCATTTATTGTTAAACATTAACTTACAATAGCAGTTTTATAATTTCTAGATGTGTTCATGCTTTTATGTATAAACATAAATAGAAAAAAGTAGAAATAAAACCTATCCATGCAAAATTTTGTAAAGGGTTAGGAATATCTCTGTTGTAAAAGATGAAAATGTTTTATATTCTGTCATCAGTCGGTAACTTCAATTTGAATATTAATAAAAGTGTCATAATAATAAATAAAATAAATTTACAATAAAAATGGAAGCGCTGCCTATTATTTCTTTACAATATAATTATGTACAGTACTACCTAATAGATGATAAAAGAAATAATGAGTTGATTATAATTGTTGTGCATTAGAGTAAATAAACGATTTATTTTCAAAGATTTATATTGGATGTGTATTTTTATTTATTTTCTACTATTATATAAATGTTTAGGTAACAGCTGTTTTTTTTAATAATAAAATTAACAGTTTTTTAAGGTTGTTCATAAGAAACACAAAGTCGGGAAACCTGCTTCTTGAAAAAATAAAAAAAATTTGTGCAGAAAAATAATGTCAAATTATAATTGAATTTTAACTAATGTTCCATGGTATATGGAGATTGTATTATTTTGTTACTTTAGTTTATTCGCATTGTTTGGTACTTCTAACATGTACTATTTTTTTTTATATGGAAACTGCAGATTAAGTTAAAAAATCTAATTGGTTCAATTTTGTTATAAAAAAAAAAATAAAATAAAATAATCACTCCATTTTATATCGTTGATACATTTATATAATAATATTCCAGAAAGCACTGATAAACTGAGAAGCAACCAGGTATTATCTTGAAATTGCACATGGTGCTTAATTATCACCTATGTTCATAAAGGCGACTTTTTTGTTACTATAACAGTAATGAGGGGAATCCAAAAACAGTAATGGCTATTTTACAGTAGCTGCTTTGGCTCATTTTTAGTAACTAGTAATGACTATCGCTATTTTATTTTAGGTAATATTAATTGCTAATGACATATTGTTACATAACACAGCTGAAAAAAAAGTTACAAAAAATAAAAAATACATTGTTTATTAGTAACAATCAAGTAAATATTACAACAATATTTTTGTTCCTAATGGTCAGTAGACGAAATTATATAAAACTATTCATTTTTTAACAAAAAAACCAAATCGAATGTAAGAAACATAGGATTTTAAAAATTCATATATTTCTACTTTTAGTCGCAACTTCTGCCATCTTCCATGAGGGGTCTAGGTGTTTCAAACGCTGTTGTCAGTTGATGTTATGGCTGGTGGTTTTATTCATTTACAAAAATGTATTTTGAAAATGATCTATTGAATACTTACAGCACTGTAGCAGCATTGAGCTTTCCTACAAGATCATCAATATAAATCTTAAATAAACTTTTTACTAAGAATTTTAATTTTTTTCTCAATTATATTTTTAATGCTGCATAATTTTTAAGGTAAAAATGTCACTTGATAAAAGGGGTCAAATAAGAGCCAAATTTGTTTATTAAACATTTTGATATTTTTCACAATTATACTCTAAATATTCCATAATTAAGTTACTAATATTTTAAAACTCTACAGCATATTTGATATAAAAAATTTGTCAAGGGCAAAACTAGGTAAGTTATGCAACACTTGCATAACATTTTTTATACTTATAATATACCACTATGGTAAAAGGTACTTTTTTCACTGTTTCAAATGTGTATACAAACAAAATATTATATTTTAATGTTAACTTACAATAAAAGTTTTTATGTAGTTAGTTGTGTTTTATCTCTAAGCCATTAAATTACTTAATTTAGAGCAGTGTGGCTTTTTAACTTGTTAATGTATTTTATTCTATTTATATAATTTTATTGTTTATTATTTTATTTATTTTAGTTTAGTGTAATAAATGGTTGGTAAATAAATCAAGATGAACTTGAAAAAATCTTAAAAATATATTATCATTATTTTGAAATATTAATATTACATTACTAAAGAAAATTGGGTTCTCTTTAAGAACAATAAACAAGTAGACAAGATCATATTGCAAATAACAAAACAACTGAAAAAACAAGCTGAGAAATGCATAATTCAGCAGTATACTAACTAAACTGCTGTTATGATATTGGACATACTAGACTCACACTTACCACCGACACAAGCGTATATAAAGTGTTTTTAAATGTCATTGGATTCAAAGTTTGCAAATAATTTTGTAGTTAAAGGCAATAGCCACAACATGAAAATTTTACACAAAAACCAAGTCTATGATGTTGGTTTCTGTAAAATTTATGCCATGTAACTTGTAATTAACTCCTTGTATTCTCCATTAATTAAAATGGCTTTTGTATACATTTATTTATAACATATGTATGAAATATAATTCAAAATAGTTTATAACATATATTACAATAATATACTTATATAATATATTATATAATTACTGTGTAATGTACATATATACTATATAGTATATATATTATATGTAATATAGTGATTATTTATTTATTTTATCTTCTTTAAATATTTACAAAAAATACATTATTAACTTGAAAATAATTTTCTTTTTTTCAGATGAAATGATGTGGAGGATACCATGTCTATATAAAAAAACTGAGTTGAACTAAATCATTTTGAAAAAAATGTTCTGAAAAAATCCAAAGATAATTGTTACTGAATCAAATTAGTTATGAAAATTACATTATCATGTTATTGTAAGATAATCTTTAATATGATAATTAACTCATCACAAATTAATTTTATGTAAAATATATGTATTAAAACATTTTTAAATGTACAGTTCAATGGAAATTATAGGTATTATTTATGTAAAATTATGTTAGATGGCATTTACAAAACATTTGTAAGTAATGTAGAAATTGTTAAAAAAAGAAAGCAGTTTTATTTTTTATAAAAGCAAAAAAAAACTTGTGTTGTATTACTTACTGCTTAAAAATTAAGCATTGCATTTATTTATTTTTTTAATTCACTCAATATTAATAAAATTTACTTAATACATTAACATTTTAATAACAACACTATGTAAAATAATGATTTTTATTTTATAATTTTACCATTAAGATAGTACATAAAACATTAATGTTTCTGTTAGAAATTTAAAATGCAGTTATAGAATAACTGAATCCATTAATGCATTTGACTTTTCTAAAACAAAGTCCTATGTAGCTATGTTCCACGTTGGAATAAAACAAAAGCTCCATCAATATTAGAATAGTAAAATGGCAAGCACTATACTAGTTCCAGTGCTGGTTTGAGAAAGATATAGAAATTACAGTTCTCTAAAAGTTTTTACACTTTTAATTTTCATGAAAGATAAAAAACTGTACCATATTTTTAAAAAAGTATTGTATTATTGTTTCATTTTAGCTTTTATCAGGAACTGCTAGCATTTCTGATCTTATAAGCTGTGGAGGAAGGACTGTCCATGTTATTTACTGATATCAAATTATTTACTTGTGATATAAGTATTAACTCCTGTTTTTTTCCAAAGCTCTGTATCTGATAAGTTATTTTCTTTTAATAGTGCTTGGGTAGCTTATTGCCTTTATAAATTTTTATCATTAACAAACTTTACTGGCTACACTTGAATGAAAAGTGTGATCTAAGTTTAATGGTCATATGATTGTTTCTTTGTGAAATTTAGTTACTGAATGTAAAGATATTTGAATGATTAATACATGGAAGTGAATTGTTTGATTATTTTACTCACCAATACACAATAATATATATTAACATTAACAGCTTAGTACATAATGTACAATATTTACATTTAAGTGTAAAAACAAGAATATAGGATCTAATGCATCGTTTGAAATAATTAAATTATAATGATTTTTTAAATATTAAAAAATTACTGTCATTTTAATTATATCATTAGAATGATTACCAATCTAAACTGATGTTGACTTATTTGTATATATTTTTGTGGAGTTTATTATTTGCTCTTATTCATTTAAAATAAATATTACTTTTACAGTAGATGGTTTTGAATGGGCAATATTTTATAATTTTTTTTTTTTTTACAGGCAGTAGTTGTATAATAAAATAACAAACCACATTATGTGCTAAATAAACGAAAAAAAAAATGTATCCATAAAAGTAGTAATACCCTGTAAATCAAGAATAAATGAATAATGTAACAAAAATATCATTTCATATGGCATATGAAACAATTTCTTAAAATTGACTTCTACTGAATAAATATTTTCTAATTTCTTAAATTTTTATAAACAACATAGTTTATTTATTTGCTATGCTTCAATATGAATAAGTAGTAATAGGATGTGAATGTGAATAGCAGCTGATATCAGTGCCAAGTTATAACAACATATAAAATATAAACATTGCTGTTTGAAACAAGTGCAGTTGAATTCAGCTGTAGTGTTTGTTATACATCAGCTGACTTTGAAATAATATACCCAAAACCAAATTGCATTATAATTGGATAATGTAAAGACTTTTGCATATTTTTAATGATTTTTACTTAAATTTTTAAGATGATGAAATCTTAACCCATGATATGTAAGGATTGAAATAATTCAAGAAACACATTGGTTTTTCTCAAATTAATCTACCTAATAACTGTTGCTATTTATTTTATTTTTATTTAATTAAAACATGAGATATAACAAACAGTTATAAGAAATAGTTATAAAAAATAAAGATTTCCTAAAAATGAAAAAGTACTAATACAGTATTTAGAATGTGGTTAGAAAATGCAGCTTACCTGTTTATAAAATTTGCTGTTATATAATTAATTAATGCACATGTGTATATCTAATGATGTTTTGGTCTGCAAAATCACTTATAAATGCATTTTTCACATAATTTGATAATCTTTTACTTTTTTTACTATAGAATCATTTCTCTTACTTTGAAAAATAGTTAGGATTGTACAATCAAATTAAAAAATAATAATTTCAGTTAACATTATACCATTATTTAATTTTATAATTGTGTAATGTGATCAATTTATAATGCATACTAATGCAACAGTAAGAATCTGCAAAACTGGCACTAGTTTTTATAATACATACTAATGCATTAGAAAGAATCTGTAAAACTGGCACTGTTTAAATACAGAGAAATTAGCACTAATTTTTTTGAACCAAATCTTCAAAAAGATCAATTACAGTTCTGCATTTCTATGGATTTAGTGCAAAAAGAAGTCACCTGTACTAAAAGAATGACTTTAGCTGATACTAGTAAATAAAAAAGTACTTTTGACATTTCTGATAAAGTAAGAGGGCTTTGCATCCAATTGATACAGCATTTCATGTAGTATCAAAAACAACCTTTTGCTTTTTTTTCAAAATAAGTATATAAACTTATAAAACACTTTTTGAAACAATGCATTTTTAAATTAAAAAAACTATATTTTTTAAAAATTGTTAAATAACTTTTTTATTTTTTCATAAACACATTTGAATAAAAAATGCATTCTATTAGTTTGCAAAATACAGTTCTTTAATCATCAGTTTTGTCTAACCCTACATGACATAAATTACATAATTTATCAACAGTGGAAATACTCTATACAATCTAATTTGTGTAGTTCGACCCGATTAGATTGTCTCACCACCTGCCATATTGGAATGTGCCAGTAAGCATGATCTTCACATTTATTTTTGTCTGCAGAAAATGACTTGCTACTTAACATTATCATTAAATTATAGAAAATGTTGTAGCCAGTATTTCCTTAAAATCAAATTTATGTTTATTGAAAGAATTTTGTTGTGTTTAAGAATTTGTTTTCTTGCTAAAATCCATTTATTAACTATCTAAGATTACAACTAAGAAAATAAGCCAGAAAATAAATATACCCACATCTTCATAAACTGCTTCTTTTTTTTTGAAAAGCCTCAACAACCAACAGTTGAGCTTATCATGTGTTTGTAATTTACATGTTTTATTATTTAATTATTCTGTTTGTGCTAAAATAAATTCATATGAGTTATCTGTCCTCTTTCTGTTTCAAATTCACCCATCTAGGGGTACATTAGATCAAGCTATTATTGTGTGTTGTTCTTGTCTTCCAATATTCCTTTTGGTCGAGACTTATTCTTAAAATCTCAGATCTTAGTCTTTCAATATTGGTCTTTTGTCTGTTGGTGATATAATTTTCTTGGATCTTTGGTTTTTTCATGTTTTTTAAACCAGTTTGTTTTAGTTTTTTCTATTGATGAAGAAGTCAAAAATTCTATTTCGATTAATCTCTTTGATGTGGCAGTAGAACCTGACAGTCCTTTTCCTCATCATGTTGGAGAATTTTTTTATTTTCTTGTTATTATTTTTTATATTTATTATGGTATCATGTCCATGAATTCTCAATAGCTATAATAGTATCATATAACTAAACATGCAGTTTTATTAACTGTTTATTTGAACCATAATTGTATACATGAATGTCAAGAAAATATTACGGCTAGTTTTGTTCTACACTTTGTTGACATCTAATCTCTACATTCAAATGGAATAAAAAAAATTGATAACATAATAAAGTATTGATTAAAAACATTTTTTTTTGTGATGGGTTAATAAATAAATAATTAATTGTAAATATGGAAGCAAAATAATCTTTATTAATATGTAGATATAAGGTTTATATCATGTTAAATAATTATAATGTACATATGTCATTAATTTAACATTATTAATAAATAAACTACATTTATACAATTTGTACTAGTTTAAATTAATTTGTTTAATGTAGATGAAGTGAATTTATTATAAAATACAGTAAAAGTTGTATATAATGAAATTTAAGCAACAAAAAAAAAACACTATCCACTATGAAAGTAATAAAACATTATAACAAAAAATTCATAAATTATTTGTCATCAAATGTTATTTTTTTTTTTGTGGAGCAAGAGTTTTTTGGTCCAGTAATAAAACAGTATTATTAACAATTTTACTACTATAACTACAATTACTGGAAATGTTAATGGTTTTTGTATTTTGTTTATAATATTAAAACATTGTTTGATAATTCTTGTTTCCTGTTAAGTTTTTTATTTACATTCCATAAGTGACTTTACATCAGGTAGATTTTTTATTTCTTGATGCAACATTTTTGGTCACTATTTTTTTCCAGTTATAACAATATCAGAATATAATGTAACAAATTTTCTGATCAGTTAGATTTATTCCACCTTTTATCAAAATTTCCTCACAGATAGTTTACACTAATTTTGTATGTGTACTATTTATTTAGACTAAGTATGCATGCTGTTATTTTTTTCTTTTTGATTAATTCTATCTTGTGTTTTTACTTATATATATTATATTAACTTGTTTCAAAATATATAATATTCATTACACTAGCTATACAATGAACTGGATTAAGTACAATGTAGTATGTGTATATCTGCATTAGAAAAAGGTTAGAATTATAAGCAAAACATTGTGTAGTTATTTATGTTATGCTTATCTGTTTATATATAGTACGTTAGCAATATTACAAAACAATAAAGATAAAATTAATATTTATATGTCATTCTACATATAACTAATTAAAAAAAATATTGTAGTTTATTTGTATTTTTCATATACATATGTGCTTCCTTTTTTTTATAGTTTGTTTTTGTAAATTATATTTACATTTTGTTTAACATTAACTGTGTCAAGGAAGCCGTTTGGAGTATTCCTTGTGTACCTAATTTTTTTTGTTTTTAATAAATAAACATCCTAAAATAAAAAAATTAAATAGTTATCTGTAGTAATAATTCATAAACTTACAAGAAAGTGTACGGGTGTGTTAATTTTTTGTTATGAAAATTCTACGCCAGTATTTTTATAATAGTCAGTAAAAATTTCAATATAATTATGCACTAAGTCGGCCTTATTTAAAAAAAAGCACTTTCAAGAACATTATCATTAAAGAATATGATTATTTTAAACTGCTAATATATGAAAAAATTGTTAACCAATATTAAACATTTATATAAATCCTAATACGATGTACTATTATTTAATTCTTTTGCTCCTGATTTATATGCATATATAAAAAAAAAAATTTTATTTATCTAAGATAAATTCTTAACTAATTTAAAACAAATACATCCAAAAGAAATGTGTAAAATAATAAATAAATACTAAAGTAACAAATAATTACATAGTGCTAGAAGTAAGAAAAGTGTTGGTGAAGACTGTGCGTGTAAATGCAAACAGATGAAATGATTGTAGTTAGAATGTGGACTAAAAAATCTAGAAAAAATGTATGGTGAAAAATAATATATAAAGTTTTGTGGAAGAGCCAGTAATTCTTTGTTTTCTTCATTTTTATTCGTCAAACGTATAATACAAAATAGTTTAACTATCAAATAACAAAATTTAAATACCAAATTACTGCCAAGTGTAAGGAGACCTCCATCTCTTGGACAGAAAAAAAGTTTTACAACAATGTAGTAAGAGCTTAATAGAACTTTTACTGCAATTTTAATAGAAATCATTCCTGTAAACTAAAATAAATGAAATTAAAATTTTGTCATTGTAGGTACCTACAGATATGAAGCAGTGAGCGATATCGGTTTTTAAAAAATGTAATTACTAATCTACCACGCAAGTGTAAAGCTTGTATGTGGGAATGTGATTTAGAGATTTTTTACCACACTACTGAGTTCAGTATAAAGAACTACTTATTATATTTTATTTGGTCAAAAAATTTATTAACTTTCAGTGTCGAGCCAAAAATACCAAATTCACTTTGCTGCTATCTTTTTAATAATCCCCAAAAAGATTATGTTGGTTATTTCTGATTATTTTTGTTTATAAATAATTTTTAAAGTAAATGTTACCTTGTAATATCTACAGACAGTGAAATGAGACCTAATTGTCGGTGACTGTTGAGTATATAACTTTCATCCAAAAGCGACATTTTTATTTTTATTGGTAATTTATAACTAGATAATTTTGAAATCAATTTTTTGAAATAATTTGTAATCAGTATTTATAATTGATCTATGTATGCTTTTATTATATATTTTATTAGTTACGATTACAATAAGAGCTTATAGGGGTTAATCTTCCTTAAGATAAAGTCTTCCTCTATCACATCCACATAGGAGGGCAGAAAGATATAAACATTAAATTTGTCCTTTTTATTTTATAAATCACTGTCTTTTTATAATTTCTAATCTGGTTTGCATTACATGAAAAACATGTAATCATAAGGCTATGGAGTACAAGGATAATCCATTTTGGATTTACTAAAGCCAACCATTGTCATCTTAATTCATATGCCATTCAGGTCAGTTGTAATTTCACTTATCAGTCATAGTTATTCTGTAACATATTCTACACATATAGTAAGGTGGTTTCATTATACTATATTGTTCATTATATAATATTATTGTTGCCTAATTTATTTATTTAATGGTGTAAATATTTAGGTGTTTTGCAAATAGTAATAATTGACTTGAGACATAATTCTTTAAGCAAAGACAAAATCTATTTTTTTATTTTGTGGCTAAGGAAGAGTAGTTTGTTAATAAAAAGTTAAATATGAATGTTAAACAATAAAAACAGTTAACAAATCTTTATTTATTTATTTTTTTTTGGGGGGGAAAAAGAAAAACAGTTACCAGGTAAATTTTAATCACTTTTCAGTGGCAGAGTAGTTAAAAATATGTTGATTTGATCAAAGCAAATTTACCAATAACTTTAAAAAATAAGTATGAAATATGTAGAACTATGGATTTATAATATTCCTTTATATAGGAGGAAAAATCGACTGCACAACACTTGACATCAGGCATAGGAATAGAAAATTTTTGAATTTAAATATAAACATCATAACAACTAATACCTTGAGCATATAAGTTAATAGTATCACTGATCTGAAGGTCCAGCGATCAATTTCTGGCAAGGTCTAAATCAAAAGTTTTAAAAATGTAAATTGCTCTCTTATGCTAAGAAGTCCATGTGCACTTCTGTAAAAAAATTCTTACTTTTTTCCTTATTCTAAAATGATGAGTTTATTACTTTTTTTAAATTTTTGTATTAGGTTGCACAAATTGCTGTGGTCTTTAGTCATCAATAAACATCTACAGCAGCAATGAAATTATCGGTTAATTTTGGTGATCTATAAGAACAGGTTTATTAAAATGCCTTTGCCAATCTGTATTTTATCCTTAATTCATCTATTTCAATTTCCAAGATGATAGTCCTTCATTCCAGTTTTGTAGAACCATTTAGAGGTAGGGATACAATCTACCACCTTACCCAAAACTCTTGTTTTTTGTTAAGTACTGTTTATGTACTCATATACTTATTAATATATGATAAGATAAAAGAACTGTTGAATTCCTATTTAACCAAGATTCCATTATGATCATCTTCTCTTGCATTGAAGTACTGTTTCTTGTACATAAATAATTTATAATTATTAATTGCAGTACACTAAACAAAATGCTTAATAAAAATTGTAAATAATTTAATAGATGAATATTTATACATATTTCATGTATCATATGTATTTAAATGATCTTATTTAATCTTAATTACAATTAATTGTATACATTCTTTTAGATCCGTTGATAACTTATATAAACTTTTTAAATAATATTGTATATTTACTATTTATTACTTGCTATATGTGGTTTTAATTATTTACAATTTAAGTTTTGCTTAAAATACTTAAAAGATTATAGATTAATTTTGTAAAAAGCCTAACATTACTAAGTGAACAAAGTATATAATATATTGTTAATAGTCTTCATTCTTAATATTTTTAAATTATTAAATATAAAAGAAAATCACTTTTAATTTGACTTCATTGAAGCTCTCAAGAAAAAATTCCAGTACTCTGTAGGCTGTTTTATATTTAATAATTTTAAAGTGTTAACAATTTCATTGTGCTGTTATTGAATAAAATTTAATATTTACTAGAAAGAATATAAATGCGAGGTAACTAAAACAAACTAGTCTAAAAGTACAGGTTATTTCAATTTTGATATCTACTTTTTTTGTGTGAATGCATGTGCCAAAATCCATGTGTTTGTTTATAAATGAATATTAATATATTGAAAAATGTTTTTGAAATTAATAGTTTAACTCTACTGCCTATTTGAAACCTTTTTTGCTTTTCCTTTACACCTCTTTTTCATTCATATTCATTTTAGCTTTCTTTAATCATCAATAGCTTCTGTAACGTGTACAAAACGTGGGCAACTAATTTAATGTGCAATTAGTAAAAAGAATTCTTTACTCCTGTATTATGCAAGTAAAATGCTACTCAATAACACTTAACTTGCATTATTATAGACATAATTTTAAGATAATGATTAAGTTATTGATAAATTGGGATGTCCAATGAATAACAAACTTATGCTTATGTGTGATTTTTTCTTAAAAAGCTAAATTAATTAATTAATCATAATAAACTTTTTTCAACAGATATGATATAGTATAACAACGTTTTACAATTTCTATATAACTACAATCAGAATAATTTTATAGGCTGGCTGATCACAAAACATTAATAAACCATTTTGTCTATTGCAGTGACAAACTCCTAAAATATACTCACTACCTGAGAACATTACATTCATGCTGTATCATGAATGAAAAGTTTTATGTTTTTAATGTTATTAATTTATGTGTTTCATTTTTTAGTGATATAATATTATTTGATATAGCTCCAAACTACCTCTATCTAATTTAAAGAGAAATAAACTTATGACAATGATGTCCTTTTTTACTAAATTCAGTATCATCAATTATTTAAACATTGGTCATCAAAGAAATACAAGATATTACCTCTCAGTAACCTTTATTATTATTTTGGAGCACAATACTGTTTGTAAATGGTTCCAGTTATGATGAATCAACTACTGCAGTGCCTGCTTTCCATTCTGTCACATTTCAGTTTTTTTACAAATTTATGAACGTTATAAATGTCTTGTGCACATGTTTAGTAATTTTTAAGTGATTATTTTGAATCGGTGATAAAACAGATCATACAGTGTTTCTGAGAAAATAAACATTTAAAAGGAGTTACTAGATCTATAAAGTTGTGAAATGTGGTAATATTTTACATTAAAATTAATAATGAATATCATGGGGTCTTGAAAGTAAAGACGCTTACTCAGAAAAGCAGTGAGAATAGTTGAAGATAATGATTTAGATAAGATAATTCACACTTAATTAATGTAGGTAAATAGCCAAGGTCAACGGTTCCTTAATGTATGAGGCACTAGAATGCAATAAAAAATTAAGTAGTTGTTCAAATTTTAAAGCCACTACTGGCTGGTTTCAACAATTCATATCAAAACTGGGATAAGGGGGCAGGATATTCAAGGGAAACATCAGTTTGATATGAAGCTGTTACATCAACAATAAGTAAAGAACTCTGTGGTTGATGAAGAGGACAAGTTGATTTCTCAAACATCTGATCTCCAGTTGAATCCGATATCCAATATTTTATCTATCGAAATGAATATTTGTTTGTAATTGATGCATCTTATGCTTTAGCATATTCAATGAAAGTTCACTTTACATGCCTGCAGTAAATAACATTTCCCACTGCTATCATATTACTTTCCATTAATATCTGTATATATTTTTTCAAAATAAGTTATAAAACTCTCCAGTCCCTAATGGGTATAATAACAATTTATTTTTTTATTTCAGATTAAGTACTTAAGAAATTATGAAGAATAAACCATTATTCTTTGTAGAGTCAAAAGTTTAGATCAGTCATTCTCAAGGTGGGCGATAGCACCCCCTTGTGGGTGTTGGGAGGCCTTCATGGGGGGGGGGGGGGTAGAAGACCCAAAATTAGGGGCGTTCAGGTGGTCTAGGAAGATGATAACTGATTAAAAAAAGGCAAAAATGATGTTTTCCTGATATTTCAAACTAAACTGTAAGTTTCAACTCAGAAATAGGATATGCCACGTTTAAAAACAATAATTGCAATTGTTTTTAAGAGCTCATCTTAAAACCAGCAATTACAGTTATTATTTTTAGCAGATGCAATTAAAAAATGTTTGATTCTCAATGTGGATGGTGAGTGAAAAAATTTGAGTATCAATGCTTTAAACCATATTAAAGCTTCCAAAAACACATCTAGTATCACTCCAGATGTTGGATACTACATGTCCCTCCTCATTGACCTATGTTTCAGACATTTAATCATTTGTTTGATCATTTACCTGGCACTCCTTTATTTTCCTCAAATAGTTAATTATTTCTAAAATCATACTTATTTTCTTTCAGTAATCTTATATTTCTGTCTCTTTTTAAGTAATTAAAATCAACTTTATTTTTTATTGATAAATTAATTCACCACATATGAATATGTGTAATTCCCACATATGTGAGAATATGAATATGGAAATTTTCATGTGTATGAAAAATGTCATGCTAACTGGAATTTGAACACAGGACCTACAGATAAAGGACTGAGACACTACCATTCTGCCATGATCGGCACCTGTAAAGAATTTTTTTATATTGGTAAATGTAGATCCTCTTTTTGTCAGAACTTTATTAGTTTAGGTGCTTCATTTTCTGAAAAAAAAAGAACTGCACTTTTAAAAAGTTCATCATACTACCCAGAAATTTTCTTTTGAATGGCATCTGTAACCTTAAAATTGTTTTCATTTCATTCCTTGTGTTGTAAACTGAATATATAAAAATATTTCAATTTTCATGTTAATTTTTTCAAAATTTTTTTTATAGACAGAAAAATATTTTCTATACATATTCAAAATGATATAAATACTTTTTTCTCAATGTTCCTGGCAGGATCACCTTATTGATTAAGTGACCCTGCTGGTTCAGGTAACACAACTTTATCAAAATTAAGATTATTTATTTACCAATTAGAAATTTTGTAACTGAAATCAAAGCAATGCAACTCTTATTTAAAATTATAGGTTGACCAAGAAATAACCTAAATAAAGGACATGTAAAACTTTATGCATGTAACAATGAAAAAACTCTGATGTGGACACCACAAGACTTCCTTGTACGCCTATTAAATTACATATACACATATTTTGCCCAGTTAAACTTTTTTCATCTGAAGGCGAGTTACAATCCTCCAATGCATTAATAAAGAATTTTATTATTTTTTTTATTGAATTATTATTAATTGTAAAATTTCTTTTACAATCATAGATTAATAATTATTAATAAATCAATAAATTTAATTTAAAAAAAAGGAAGTCTGATTTGAACCGATGTGCCTTCCCCTTATAAGGTACAAATATTTCATTAATAAAAATTTTATTTCGCTATAACTCTGGAATCAATGAAAAAAGTACCACTTATGATATATCACTGAAAAGCTCTCAGTGCGGGCTTATTACTGCAGTTAAGAAAAAGTTCAAAATCCAATTTTTTTTTTAGATTTTGGGCTTTTTTGGTTCAGTCGATTGCAATTAAAAGGGCAGGTGCACAACTAGTCGTTACAACAATCCTAAATCCAAAATTTCAACATCCTTTGACTAATTGTTTTTGAGGTATGCAAGATACATAAGTACTTATAGATGTCACGCCAAAACTAGTCAAAATGCTTTCAGGGATGATGCTTACAATGAGAGGGCAAAACTTTATATAGTTTTGATACTGAACGTAGCATAAGTAAATATATATTTGTGAACAATAATAATTAAGAGAATCAATTACTTAAGTGCTAAAATAAGTAATAATGATAAGAATAATAACATTCATATATCATTTATATCACATGGCAATTTATATTAATCCATGCTAATCGATAAATAAAAATCTCTGCCTATCATCCAGAGGTTCCTAGTTCAAGTCCTGGTAGGGCGTGTTTTCATGTTACTAAAGTCTTCCATCAATAACTGTTATGGGTATCAGCTATCAGCTTATTGTTACTGTATAAATAAATAAATAAAAATCTAAACCTTTCAATTGAACTTAGTGCTTTGTTCCATTGACTGCTGAAATATTCCAAAAGTTGGTTTTTTAACTCTGAATTAGAATTTTTATTTAACATCTTCATGGTGAATTTTGAATTAATTATGTAGTTCTCATCTTCATTTTCCAATGAAAATAACCTAATTGCTGTGTTAATTCCTCTAAATCTTTTCTGTAAATACCATCTGTTTGTAAAGCTATACAAGATGAGATCGTTTCCATTAATCTGGTAATGATTTTCATTATTAATAAATGAACTATCAGTCCAATTATTTTATCAAGATGAACATCATTCAATATTTTAATCAAACTTGTATAGAAAACAATTTTATATCTGTAATCAAATAATTTATATTGACAATGTGAAATGCTTGGCAATTGTTTTTATATGAAATGTAATGGATAAATTTAGATAATTTTCTGTTGTAATAAACAAACCCCTACAAGTCTATGCAGACCTTATGCTTTGAAAGCAGCTTATAATGTTTTGATCTAATAATTGTAACAGTGTTGTATGTTAAGTTGGAGAATTTATTTATCCAAAACTTAATTATTTCTTATAATGTTAATTGTTTTAGAGAACTGAAATAAGCATAACCGACGAAAAAATAATTAAACAGTTAATTTTTACAATTTTAATCTAAGGGTTCCTCTTTACAGAACTGGTTATATAGTCAGATTTGTATAATATACTTTAACTGAAGAAAATGCTGTTAAACAATATATATTTACATATTACTTAATCAAGAACTTTTTAAAATTATATGCTGGTAATAATGAGTAATTTACAATTCTATAACAAATTCAAATACAATATACATGTAGGAAGTGTAACCAGATTCACAGATTTTGATGAAAATTAAAATAATATTTATGTATGTGAAAATTATCAAAATGTTACCCATTATATTACATTTAAAAACAATTTCATAGCATATCGTACAATCAATATAAATGATTTGATAAGAGAAATTAAAAAAAAAATGATATATATATATATATATATATATATATATGTATACATACATACAATATGATTAAAAATATAAAATTAAAACTAAATATCTATCACAACAAATATGTCTTAATTTATATTCACCATCTCTATAATCATTAATCTATAAAATATTTGTCAAATATTTATCAAGCCCACCGGGCTGGTCTAGTGATAAACTTATCACAAATCACTAGTTTAACAGCTGGTTTTCAAAGTCAAAGGTCCTCAGATTTGAATTCTAGTAAAAGTTGGTTGCTTTTATATATATATATATATTTTAAAAATGGGACAGTGGATACCAGTGTACTTTAGTGGTTGGGGTTGAACAGAATGCAACATACATATTAGGAAAACAAAATGGTTTATCACAATGGCTATATCATCATATACAAAAAGGTTTATGCATATATATGTGTGTGTATGTGTGCATATATATATATATATATATATATATATATATATATATATATATAATATATATATACACAATAAAAAGCATTAAGATTGTTTTGAAGGATGTTTATTTTTATAATCAGATTGTGTTATTTATGTAGTGTATTATTCTCATACAATGAGATTTATCAAACATTCAGAGCCAATGAAGAGGAATTCTTGATTGTGCCACAAATGAATTTTTTTATTTTTAATAATTATAAAATTATACATTATTATGATAAAAATCTGATTATACTGTTTACTCTAAAAATGATTAATCTTGTTAAAACAATAGTATTTATATTGGGAATTTTCATGGTAACACATGGTTACCTGTAAAAAAAAATGGCCACAAGTACTGTTGCCATTATTTGAACTAATTACTTTTAGCCTGGATGAGTGTGAATGAGAGAGAAGGAATGCGCACGCTGTTTCATGTTGTAAACAAGGACACAATGTGGTATAGTTAAAGTAATATGATTTTAATTTAACACAAAGCAGTATGGGCATTTTTTCTCTTTGTTCACACTCATCCAGACTGAAAGTAATTAATTCAAATAATGGCAACCACTACTTGCAGCATTTTTTTACAGGCAACCATGTGTTATTATGTACAGAAAAAATTAAACTTCAATTTAGTATATCACTTTTTTGAAAAACACAGTGAGTGTAAATAATTAACAATAATATACTTGTTTACACCTGGAAACTTAGAGGTTGCAGCTGTCGCCTTCTTACCAAAATCGATTCAAAAGTTTCTTACAGATCTCCAACCTGACCTGTTATTGATTTTTGGTCAACAACCTCAGAACCCATCGAGCACTGATTTTTCTAAAGCCAAGATGATCAGTGATAATGGCTTGAGCACTCCATAGCTGATACCCATTTCTGACGCGATTTCTTCAACAGTGAACTGATGATCACCTTCAATAATGGCACAGATATTGTTAGCTGTGAAACTTGACCTTGGGCATCAATCATGACTTTTGTTTTCTACATTTTCTTGCCTGTCCTTAAATTGTCTGGCCCACATATACACTCAGTTCTGAGATAGTGCAGCATCCCCAAACTTTACCTTTAAACAGGTTAAAATTTCTGTAGGTTTAACATCTTCACTAGTTAAAAACTTTATGATTATACATTATGCAACAGATGACAGAACAGAGCAGAGGAGCTAACCAAGGTGGTTCCCCATCTGTGACACACTGAACATTAACCCACCACTACACCATCCAGCTTGGAATTGCATGCTGTGAAGCACAGAATAACAAAATTACCATTTAAATTTGATTCACCCTCATTATATATATATATATATATATATATATATGGGCTGATTCAGGATATCAAAATAGCAAAAAACTTCAAGTCTATAAATGCCCTAGCTCACTTCATTTTCTCTCAGCCCACAATTTTTTTTTTTCAATAAAAATCTATATCTTAAAAACACTTATTGTTCTCAAATTAATCTGATTGAAATGTAAACATTAGGAAAATAAAAAACAGATCAAGATATTTCAATTAAATTTAGCGCATACATCTACAAAATGAATAAGTTTGAAAATTTTATCTTTAAAATTTAAAGAACATCTGACAATTTTGTGCCTCTTCTATTATTTCTAATAATATAAATTATAATTATTTTTAATACAACTACTGAAAGAGGTACAACATTTGCATAGTGCATAATTTTTGCTACACACTTCAGGCAAATTTCAGCTGTTCTACCAACAGATCTGAACTAATGTGGTGTCATTTTCTTCAGAATAAAATGTTTAACGTTTTATTAAATAAAACATAGTTTGATAAAACTAATATTTATAGAGCTATTAATTATTAAAAATGTTTAATAACTACCATTACAAAATGTTAAAATTCATTTATTTAAAAAAAAAAAAAACATTGTATTTATAATTTTCTTTGTTTTTTATTAAAAATAAATAGAATTAATTTTTTTACATATTATTTAATTTTAAAAAGAAAAAACAATATACATCCTTTGCTTTTAAAAATCACATTTATATTCTGTAAAATTTCTATATTGGTGTTAACATGAAACCAAGTATTTTAATTGGTCTTACAAGGGACAATATGACTGTGGGTCATTACAGTTTTTAAATATATTTAACAAAAAACACACTTTTCTAATGGATTTGAAGAGTGGTTTATTAGTACACTTAAATAGATAAGATGTTATAAAAACAGTAAGTAAGTGAAAACAGATTTACAGTGAAGAAACAAAGGAATGATTATTGCATCCTGAGATAAGTTTAACTCAACAAAGACAGATGGGCATGAACCTTCAATTATACAAAAATATCTATTGTTACAAAAAAATTAATTTTTTTAACTTTTAACTTGAGCTGCCTAAACCAATATTGTAACTTTTTTTTTTACTTACTACTTGCTTCTATAAATTTTATTTTTTAAAAGCAGGAAGAAAAAATATTTTTGTAATTATGTTTTTATTATTAGATTTGCTGTTGAGTGAAAGGATTATTGTTTTAACATAAAAATACAAACCCAGTGTAGATAATAAAACTAAAGATAATTGATACATCAATTTTTACCATATGGCAAGTAAAAAATAAAATATCAATTTAATTAAATGAAGTAAAGTACATGACTTACTTAATCAAAAACATACTTATAAAAAGTAAAATATTTATTCTGAGGGAGTACAGAATCTGGATTTACTTATTATATGATCATATATCATCAATTTGCTATATTTTACAAAAGTGATAAAGATACTTAGAAATTAGGAAAAATTCTAAAACTCCAAGCTATTTTATCATTTCTATTGATGTGGACAATGATAACTATATTATAACAATATTAAAATGCCACAGCCATCTCTACAAGCACAGGGATGTTTTTTATTCTATTTAATGTAACACTGCTTAAGGAATTCTTCAAATTGGAGATAGTTGTTCTTAAATTCTTCTGTAAATTTCAGATTTGTCTTTTCTGCTGAAATCAATACTACATTATCGAATATTGTAATACAATACGAAGGGAAGCCAAGCTCATAAAAATACAAGCAATTTTCTGCCCTATAAATAACACCCCATCTGTTCACAGCAAAAATTATCTGAATATTGAACATGATTATTTTTCAAAAAGAAAGCAACTCTGATTAATACCACTTATATCTAAGGCGCTTTTCATGCATCATGCCCAACAAAAAACAGGGGCAGATATTATAAATAAATTTACTCGTTCCTTTAGGAAACTTCATTATATACTGTCTCCACTATGAAGGGTAATTCCAAAATGTGCTGTAATAAATTATAACAGTAAATACAAACCTCTTATGTTTATAATAAATATATTTTAGATGATGATAATGATTCTGATCTCCATGGCAGAGTGGTAGTATCTCAGCTTTTTATCCAGAAGTCTCACATTTGAATCCTGGTCAGGTATGGCATTTTTCACATGCCAAAAAATGCAGTATCATCCATCAGTAACTGTAAGTGGGCATCAGCCTGTTGTTGCTGTATAAATAAATAATTTAAAACTACATGATATTTAATGAGAAAAATTCCTGATCTGATTACATCAGCATAAAAATTGTAACCTTTACAATTTAATGTCCACTACTGGAAACAACATTCCTTTGTGGTCCAGAAAAATGTATTCCATGATATAATAGGAAAAAAGATTACAAACTTGTAACCAAATGCTTCATGAAATTTTTTATGCCACATACAAAAAAAAGGAGTGTATAATGAGTAGAGAAGCTGTATTATCCATAAATAAGAAAGAAAGTGAGAGATTTTACATCACTAGTGATGGATGAACTGCAAGATGTAAACACATCTGAACGGAACCCAACTGAAGATGTGAACATAATAGAACTGAATGCACATATTACCAGTTCTTACCAGAACTGAATGTGTAAGAATATTTTTAACAGAAAATAGGAGTTTTGAATAAATTATTGATCTACAAAAATTGTGTAAGTTAAAGTAGGGGAAATGAATTTTCCAAAGCATATTATAAGAATTCTGTATTACATGTTACAATACTGAAATACAAAAATTTTCTCATTTGCTGGAGATTTTAGGTAATAAAATAAAATTTTTTACCATTTTATATTCTCACTTGATCACTGAATTTTGCCAAGGAATTGCACCATCATTTATAAAATAATTTGCAAAATGATCTCTGACATCACAAGCGTATTTTGTACCACGAGTAGGATCGGTAATGTTGATGTCATAAAATCCATTAATAGTCAAAGAGTCTTCAAAAATATAACCTTCCTTTTGTAAAATAAGATTATGAAGAATACAACATGTTTTAGTAATATCTATAATTAAACCTTCATTGACGTTTAAAGGTCTCTGAAATATACGCCATTTATTACTGAGAATTGCAAATGTACATAATACTTGTCGCCGAGCACGTTCTAAACGGTAGTTAAAAATACGTTTGCGATCATCAGTTACTCTTTTTCCAGCATATGGTCGTAAAATATTTTTTGTAAATCTAACTGCTTCATCTCCGAGGAAAACGTATGGAAGTTTGAAATCACTATTTTTATCACAAGGTAATGATTCAGGTGGAGGAATATTCAGTGAATTATTTGAAATTTTTAACCAAAGTGATGAACGTTCAAATATAGTCAGATCAGTATTCTTTCCATCTGGTACAACATGTACATAAATTAATCTACATTTAGAATCTGCAACAGCCATTAAAACAACCGAAGCATTTTTTAAAGAAAGAATATATTTACAATCGATAGCACCAATGCAGTGAGGAAAATTAAAACTTTTTTCAAAATTTTCTGCAACTTTTAACCACGTTTCTATACTTGGAACAGGCATATACTTGTTAACTAGGGAATTCCATATGGCTGAACACACTTCTCTTACAATATAACCGATTGTAGACACCCCTATTTTATATGACTTGTGTAATTCAAGGAATGAACACCCACTTCCTAAGTACCTACAGAAACAAAAGAAAAATCAATTTATACAATAAACACCATTTAATTTAAATAAATAAACATACTTAGGAATGACTTTTAATAAAAAGCTTAAGTGTAATGGTAACAATGTGGTTCTCTGTACATGACAATAAGTAAAGAAAAAAGAAATGTATTTAATAAAAAGAAAAAAATTACAAAATTCTATACAGATTCATGATGGGATGTAAAAAAAAACCAGAGGACAACAGAAATGGGTTACCTGAGCAGTAGCTGTAGAACATAATGGCTGAAGAGAATCAGGAAAAAGAAATATATAAACCAAGAGGGTAGGTAATATTGTGCACTGAAGATCTAATTATTCAATATGTTTATTGAAAAGACGCAATTAATTTGATTTGGAAGGAGGTATGAAAGAGTGAAGCTAGATTAGGAGGATTCTGGAAAGGAAATCACCAGAGAAAAGAGAAAGACAACATCCTAGGACGAGGAAAAAAGATAAAATGGAAGCAATATAGATAAGAAATTGACAAGTACAAGAAGTGATGATAGATGGACGAGTATATAAGTTATCATTATTAAACAGAATTTCATAAAATAATATTCAGCAATTTTTTATTAAAACCTTGGGCATGCAGCATATTCATTTAAGTAAGAGATGAGATGAAATGAACTGACCCCTATTAAAAATTAATCCAAAACTAGCAGAATCAGAATTTTAACTTGTTTGTATCAAAATCATAATCAAAGAGAAAAATGTGAGATCCTAGGTTAAAAGCAAAAATTACTAAATTCAAACAACAGTTAAGTCATAAATTTATAACAGCAAGCATATCTTTTAATTCCTAAATTAAAAGAAAACAATCCAGCTGACTCGACAAGTCAGTCAAGTATATATATCAAGATGGTGGGGACACTTTGAATATATGAATATTGATTTGAGTTATAATTAACTGTTATAAGGTCATTTTTTTCAAGAAAAATAATTTATTGTACGTTAATTTTTAAAATAAATTAGGCTCCACTGATTTGGTATTAATTTGGCAAGACCACTTTAATATAATTAAGGAGTAAGAATACAGTTATTAAAATGTTATTAATGTAAGAATATGACATTTTAATCATAAATGAATAGTGATTTGAGACCACCTGGAATAACTAAAGTTGGGGCACATGTATTGGGATTTAACATTTTTTTACAACTTCTTTTAAATATATCACAATTTATTATGACTAAAAAGCAGCTCATTTTGGTGTAAGTTAGATCAAGATGCATACATTTTAATGAGCTGTACAACCACTAAATGGTCTGAATTTTCTCATACTCCATAATTCCATATTCCTCCTTTAAGCCTTTATAAAATTCTACGGCAACTTCAATCATTCCCCAATTGACTTTTTATTCATTTTTTTAATTGCTTTCTGTACTTAACATTTTAATATCAATTGTCGTCCATCCTCTTCAGCTACCTCCCATTACTTTTCTATGTTTAGTTCCTGAGGTTACTCTTGTCATATAGAGGTCTTTGATCTCATGCAATGCTTTCACTTTCCTATACATCACATCATTCTGCCCTTTTTCTAGATCTTCAATATCACTGCGTTCTTCCTCCAACTACCATTCCTAGCTTTTTGAGCTTGCTTCCCTTCTTAACTCACTGTTTAATTTGTGTTACATCTCTCCGGTCTGATTCTAATATATCCTTCTTTCTTATATTCTCTGTTACCCACTGTTTCTTGACTCTATTTCCCTCATAATAGCCTACTTCTTCTGCTGTCTTTATTGTGGCATTCTTTTATTCTTATCCAGGTCTCCTCACTATTTTCATTCTCCTTTTTGCTTTCTTTAATTCCCTCAGTTAGTTTCTCTCTTATTATTATTCAATTTTTTCAATTTTCTAAACGCAATTTCTTAATTGCGTTCTACCTTCATTACTTTCTCTACCTTCATTAACCTACTCTCATTTCCACTATAAACAGAACTGATGTCTGTACCTGCTAATCCACTAGATTTCTTAACAGCATTCAACTAATAAGATATGATCTATCTGATAGCAAGCTTCGTCCCCAGAGAATACTCGTGCATATCTCCTCCTTTTAATGGTTTTTGAACAATGAGCTGGTTATAAATAATTCTTTTTCTATGTGCAAAATTCTACTAATCTGTTCTCCTTTTCATTCCTTACCCTTAAGCCAAATTTTCCTAACTCACTTCCCTCTTCAACTTCTCCGACCACAGCATTTCCAACTTTATTACATCTTCAATGTTTTCATTTCTTTCTATTTCACATGAAAAATTGTACGTTAAGCAAACTTTTAGTACTGTAATTCATCAAAAGTAATACTTTAGTTTTCCCAGAAATATTAATGTTCTATTTTGGAAAATGCATCTATCTTACCTCTTAATAAATCAAACTCATGTTAAAACATATATTACTATAATTATTAGTACTAAATGTTCAGGATCTCGTATATTAATATATGAAAACATACAGCACTGATGAATCAAACACAAATCTAGAAGGAAAAAATGAAAGAAGTCCTACATTAGGACACAGGAATTGAGAATGGAATTACAAGAAGTTAAATGTATCAGCACATATGTTGGCACAGGACCTGAATGCTTATGTATTAGCATTTTGCATGTATTAGCCACGTTACAAGCAAACTAAAAACATTGTCATTTTCTATATGTATTTTTTGTGATATGGTAATATAGGAAAAAACAAGTTTCATAAACTTACTGTAATGAATGTAATTGTTGACCCCCCACTAATTTTGGAAATAATTTAGGAATTCCTAATGTTATTTTTTAATTTATAACTAAATCATTATGTAATTGATAGGTCACACTTTGTAGTTTGTTTTCTGTGACTAGTCAAAGGCTTTGTTTCTGTAAATTATACATGAATGAAAACTCAAGCTTTATAATATAATGCATTAACGAACCATTAAATATTATCTCTCTCATCCACATCAGAGTATCAAAATGGGTATATATTTTGACAGTATATATGAAAGAATAAATTATGGTATACTATATCTTCCTAAGTTACTCTCCTTCTTAATCTTATCAGTTAGTGGATTCAAACTGAATGATTTAATCTAAATACGAAGAAAAACCAAGCAGTTAATTCAATTTAATTATAGCTGAAGAGTCCTTAATAAGCTGATACTAGTAATCATTTTGTTGGGGTATTATGAACTACCATAAATTGATACAAATTTCTATGATAATGAGCAATTTAAATACAGTATACTTTATCTTAGTTAATTTCAGCCAACTGATTTTTATGTTCTTGGCCAATGAAAAAATTAATTTGTAGCACACCACTCCTTTCATGAGCAGATGAAAATCATTACAGTAATTATGAATGTCTCTAAATAACCTCTTACAGGGTAATTTTTATAGAATTTCATTTTCTACATACATTCTCACACACATATTTTTTTTAATACATAAAATTTTATTAAACAATTCCTCCTGCATCCACAAAACAAATGACAGAAATCGGAGAGTAATTATTCCATTTGTTCAAAGGTATTAATCATACAATTGGAAAGATCCTAATTTCATATTTGTAAGCTATTTTTTTAATCAACTAGACAGAGTAAAAAAAAAATGACTGGTAAAAGCTTTGGGAACAGATCAAAGAACTATATTCATTGTAACAGCAAGTGCAACTTTGGGGAGGACTTCACAAATGACTGTCCGTTTTTAAATTACTATTATAATAGGATGTTCTGCTATAATGTATTGCAATTTATTTATAACTATTAACATTTTGCTCTAATTTATTTCATTACTTTTTTTGTATGTTTTTATACAAAAACGTATGTACTTTTTGAACTGATATGTCACTTAGCTGATGAATACAGTATTGCATTTAATTCCGGTTAGGCTTCAACAATAAAATTAACCAGAATCTCCAGATCATCAAAGTTAAATACCACTGCAGTTACCCTTTAGATGAATAATTGTAAATTGTTGACATTTAGAGCATGTAAAAAAAGGTACAAAGAAAAGGTTTAATGTGAAACTTCTTCAAACTAATTTTAAAATTGGCCATAAACAATACATAAAAATAAATAAGTCTCCAGTAACATTTTCCAAAAGAAATTTTATAAAGTTATTATTGTACAACAAAATACGTGCATGTAGTTGAACAGAATTTTTTTTTAAATTTTAGGGGTTATTTAAAGAATTTTAATCACAAACCTTACCGTAAAGTCACCGCCAATTTTTCTGCGGGTGATATAGATAATCTCATATTTGTGTTACACCGGGTAATTTTTGGTTTAATATCACTGAGTAATTCATCAAATGTTGTCACAGACATTCGAAAATGTTCATAAAACCTAGAATCATTCTTTCTTAATTGCTGAAATTCTAAATGGAATTCCCCCTCCTTCAACCGATCACCATTCTCAGGTCGAACCCAGAAACGTCTAACTCGTTCTTTTTTCTTTCTCTCTTTCATCTCAAAACACAATGAACCAAAAATGTTCAATTATTTACTTTCCACAGCATCAGCTATTAATACTCCCATGCTATTAGCATATAAATATCAACGCTACCATAACCTAGAACTTTTGAACTCTCCTCTAATATGAATCGTTCTACACACAGCAAACGTTATAAACAGAGATGACACACCGCACTATACTAACCACTTAATGGCAAAAAATACCTGCTTACGAGTAAAACATCCGGCCCGAGAATGTAAATAGATTTTAACGTTTGCTTACATCGTGTCTGTCAAATATGAAGCTACCACCTATAGGAAGTTTGATGTAGTAAACTTCGCATAAACAACTGCAGAACTGTGGCAAATTCAATCTACAGACGTAAGAGTGTATGCAGTAATTAATTTCAGTTTTACGAGAGCAACCCACCAAATCCCATTAAAGCAGTTACTCCATAACTTACAAAGAAATAATACTTAACAGAATATTTTTTACCCGAAATGGTTCTTAATTAGACACACAAGGGTAAATCAAACGTAAACCGGATTTGATTTTTAAAATAAAATTTATTTATTGAAAAATAAAAGGCAAATATATTTATTTTCTACATAATTTCCTGCTTCAGAAATGGTTTTTATCTCAGCATCGTAGAATGAATCTGGTTGTGTCAGGAGCCAATTGCGCACGAATCTCTCCACGCCCTCGACATCTTCAAATAGGTGCCTGCCTAGAGCTTCTTTAAACGGCCTAAACAAATGAAAATCGCAGGGCGATAGGTCCGGGCTGTAGGGAGGATGATCAAGTTCAGTCCAGTGCATTTCTTCTAGTTTTAAGACCATTAGAGCTGCAGGATGGCCTCGAATCGGTTGGTCTCGTCTTTTGCGGCGATATGCAGCCCTCACCTCGTTCAACAACTCGTAGTAGTAAGCAACATTGATTGAACTTCGCTTATGCAAAAAATCAATAAGCAAAATGCCTCGCCGGTCGAAAGAACTTTGGCAGCTGACAGTCGAGTCTTTGCTTTCACTGGGGTTGCCTCCCCTTTCCACCATCACTCCATACTGGCTTTTTTCAACTGGAAAGTGTAGTGGTGGACCCAAGTTTCTTCTCAGGTGACGATCTGACTCAAAAATGCATCATCTTCTTTCGCAAACCTTGCTGTAAGCCTCTGACAAACCTCCAAACGTGTCAGATCGTGACCTGTGGTCAAAAGGCAGGGACCCATCCGGTACACACTTTACGGAACTATAGGTCTTTTGTCATGATCGCTTGACAGCTCCCATAACTTATTCCGACCTGTTCTGCAATTTCGGATACTCTCACCCGTCGATCATTTTCAAGAATGTCTCGAATCGCGCGAATGTTTTCGTCTGTAATGCTGGTCCGAGGACGGCGATCTGGTTCCTGACTTTTCTCTCGTTCTCGTCCTTCCTTTAACTCTTTATGCCAGGTAAACACACGAGTCCTTGACAATGTTTGGTCCCCGAACAGTCAATCTCCGGAAAATTTCCATCACTTGATCTCCTTCACGAGCAAGAAATTTTATAATTATGCATTGTGCAGAGAAGAGGTGTACCTGTTGGTCTGAAATCGTGGGCGTTACTGATGAATTGGTTGGGAGTGTGGAATGGCCGGCTCTCCACACTCTTAACGACCGCATCCAAGCACACTAGAAGCGCGGGCCCAGAGTCCTACCAACCGTAGACGCTCAGGAACAAAAATCCAAATTATATTTGATTTACCCTCATATATCTCGTGTTTGGTTACAATCCAAATCATTTCATTAATTCAATTATAAATCATGAAGCTTCCTGTGTAAGAGCATATAGACTATGAAACAATTTTTTTTTATTCATCTTTTACTCAAATTTTATTAATGTTGGTATTTATGTATTATAACGGCTCCACTATGTTTGTAATGTTATATATAATAGGTCTATAAATTTATGATGGCTGTGGGAATCTGTTAGGAATACAGTAGAAACACAAAACTAGAAATTGAATCATTTATTCAAATCTCCGATGGCCAAAATTGGGCAATACTTGCTAATACTTCTTGAAATATATCGTTGGATGTATGTTTTCGGCGCCACCTAAACTTCACAAAATACAACCGAGGATTAAATGCAGATATGGTAATTGACAGTACCTCTGTTTTTTATTTCTCCATTTCAAAGAACCCCATAATCTTTCCACATTTTGTGTGTGAACTCCTGTTTCAGGATCAACAAAATTATAGTTGTGATTGACCATGAAGTGCTGGTAACCATGCTTCTCCAGTTCATTTGTCCTATATGCTCTCCATGAGTGAGAATACAAAGTTGTACATATTCCATACGCTTTAGAATTTCATTCGAGACATTATTGAAGGATCTGTCGGGAACCTCGACTATAAAACATTTGCCCGTCTCCCAACAAATTCCCCCGAAATCCCACTGTTGGGAAAACACTCGTCCAGCCTGTTTTTTTCGTAGACGGAATAGAGTTTCATCTATTTCAACTATTCTACCTGGATCTCCAATTTTTCCCAAAGTGATTTATTAATTGTGAAACGTATACCTCACGAAGGTAGTTGTCCCATTCTGTACACGTATGACCGCTCATGTCTAGTTCACATGAACACCAATTGAAAGAACTCATTTCATACGCCCGGGCATAAATAAAAAGGACTGCATTCAGAAAATTAATTTTGCTGCCTTTCATCCAATTACCTATATGCATATTTATTTTACTGCAGAAACTTCTCTTGTTGTATCGCCAAATAACTCCTTCACTAAAGTACAGTCATATCATGTTCTTTGGCACATTTTCATCCCTTCGGAAGAATACCCTTTTCTTGTAAAAATCTAACAGTTTCCTCTTCACAACGTGAGAGATCTTAAATTCTAAGTGCATACATTTTACTTATAAGTTCACCGTTAATTTTTAATAAATATTTTTAATTTATCGTCTTACTAACAAGAAGTAGTACGTAGTAATTTAACACGCCTCCAGTCATGCTGGTTATAACCTCCTAACGACGGTGACATCGTTATAATTCGCTAGTACCATAATTTTTTTAAATTGTGTTTTATAATAGCTTCACTTGTGGTTTTGATGAAAGCTTGAAATATACGTTATTTTTAAAGAAATAGAATAAAACATGTAATTCAGGGGCGTATCCAGCTCAAAAAGGAAGAGCTTTCTAAATTTATCTTCTTTCAAGGTGGAGTAGTTCATGAGGGTTGGTGGCTTTGGAATAATAAACTATAACAAAAAGAATAATAAACTACTTATTAAAACAAAAAAAAAAAAAAATAATTTTTTAACAATAGTTTGCGAGGATTAGATGCAAATTGCGTAACAACAGCTTCAACAAATTGCTCCTTGTTAATAAAAATCCATTGACAGTAAGTGCTTAACATAGTTAACCCGTTTAACCTGTTTTCACTGATGGTGTTTCTTAGCCTTATTTTATTTTGATGAAGGGAGCTAAATGAATGCTTGATACTAATTGTTACTCATTGGAGAGGGCTGTGAAAGCAATATCAGCAATGGGTCAGAGTATCTCCGGCCATGACAGATACTCAAGAGGTAGGCTAGAAGTCCGAGTAAATCATTTTCCTTCGAACCCCTCAGTCTCTGTTAATGAAGGCACGGTGTAGGGATCCACCCGGGTGGAAATTAACCCTTTAGTTAATTCCTGCGGGCTAGGAGTAGACCTGGTAGTTCTGCCCTGATGGTCCGTGAAGTTCATGATGAATTGGATAACGTGTTCAGTTGTCTTGCAAATCAATTTTAGATTTTTACCACCTGAAGTTGTTTCAGGAAGCGTTCTCTGCATTTGTAAAAGGATTTGAGAACCTTACCTCCAAGCCCAAAGAGGTCACAGTGATCCAAAAGTCTGCCTCGACCTCAGTACAACCTAAACAATATGCTGAAGTAGTCTGGGGAAGACGTGAAGTCAGTCAAGTTTCTAAAAACCCTGAGGCTATTTTTGTTAATAAGGTGCAGGGTTTGACTGTAACTAGTAGTCAATTGAAAAAGAATTTTCAGGTTGCCCTTCACTATAGTCAGAAGGGGATTAAAATTAGAAACATTAGAGAGACCAGCAAAGTATTAGTTGCAGTTGCAGATGGCAAGGAGACAGACTGTGTGATCACGGAGTCTTTGGCTGTCTAACAATTGAATGTTAAAGTAGACCATAAAAGGTTGCGTAGGCCCTGCAACATTGTTTATGATATTGATTGCAGCCTTTCTGATGGGGATGTTCTGTCCCCAGTAAGGGAGCAGAATACCAATATCGACGAAGCCGCTTTTAGGTGGGAATGTAGGTTGGTCTTTAAAACTGGAAGGCGTGATCTTGGTGTTTTTGAGGTAAGTGCTGGACTCTTTCAGAGGTTTACACTGAGGGTAGATTATTTGTTGACTCTGGATCCTGTCGAGTCAAAGAATACCTTGATGTTCAAAGATGTTTTAAGTGTTGTACGTATGGCCACAGGACCAAATTTTGTAAATTTACACTGGTCTGGGACATTTTCCAAGAGACATATTTTTCTGATCAACTGGCATAGTGCTCGCCAAGCTGACACATTTTCAAATATCATCTTCACTTTCACTTTCATTGTGTTACACATTGGTTTGAACTACACAGAAGGCCCTGCCTGCAGTCACAGTGTTTGAACCAGAGGGTGGTACTTCCTTGTCCTCATCCTCAACACTGGTGGTATTTTTTTCATTTTAAATTCACAATGATAAATTTAATTTGACCAAACTTAGATGTGGCATCTTGCTGCATTGGTTTGACAAACAGAGAACTGACATTTTTATCAAAACTGAGTTAATAATTTTAATTTGACTAAATGTTGATGTAGACGTGGACATGGTAAATTGCTGCATTGGTTTAACAAGGAAAGGTTCTAAGCAACATTTTTGTCAAAACTGAGTTTTGTATGGTATGTGACTAAACTAGTTGAGCTTAATTCCAAAGTAAGATTCATATTATTATAACATTAATGACTTATAGAAGAATCATCAATAGAAAGTTTATCAGACATACAGACGTTTTTAAAAACCACTTTTTTAGACTCAGAGACCCCAAAATAGATATTTTTATAATATCCATATCACGTGGTAGTACACATTTCACAAGGTAGTTAAATGTTTTCCTTTCTTTACTGATAAATTGTTCCGGTCCACTTGTGCCATCGGGTGCTGCTGCCTAGCGAGGGCTAGGACTCTCAGACAAGCTTGGTCAGGGATCTGATCATGTGTTGTCCTACGTAATAATACCGCAAGGAGTGCAGAGGAGACGTAATGACTCCTATCTCATTCAGTGCTCGAATCTGATCCAGAGCGGTCATGTTGCACACTCAGCCCAGATGAACGCTTATATTAGTTTTATACTTATATGTTATTCCGTCTTATATGCTTTATTAAGTTCAGTTATATGTTATCGAAATGTCAAGACAACAACAAATTAAATAACAATTCAACAAGCAACAAGGCATTGTTTCAATTCATTACCTATGAACATACAGTCCAACCTCACTCTAAAATCTACCACAACGTGTTAACGGTCTTCAGGCGAGATCGTTCATAACCACAAATTTAAGATAAACTAAAAATGGGCCGATTTTACTGATATAAAACTGAGTAACTGCCAAAAGGAATATTGGTAAGTAGGCCAAATTTTGAATTATTTTTTAATTATTCATCAAAAATGTGATTTAGAAGAGCTTAACAAAAATTATACATTGAAATATGAAACTCTATTTTATGTTAAAAAATCCAGAAGAATTTCTAGTGGTATAACATTTGCTAGCATAGGAAGCTAATCAAAAAATGAAGAATAACAAATTTTAAGTTTCATGCTTTTAAAGCAAGCGCTGCACTTCTGTAAATTTATGGTACATACATTGGAAGTTAAATAAAAGCATGTAATAAACTTTACAGTAGGCTACTTACCAAAAATTTCTAATATCTGTTTGTTATAATAAAGTGGGTGGCTGGCCACTGCACGAAAAAACAAACTTTACAGTTGCGAAGAATGGCATACACTACTTACACACCTGTGTGAAAGTAACAACTGCACTGAATCTAACAAAAAGTGCATGTACTCTTATATACTTGGTAAATAGCTTCTGGAATATTCCTGTTGTCGTGAAATGGGCAAGGCTATTCTAGAAAACTTGTTGCCAGTAGTAAGAGGCATTAGTGTGTAATAGTAGTTCTTAAAGCTTCTCACAGATAGTGCAAGTGTCTTTATTTTGTAATTAGTTTCTTTCAAAATGCTTAATTTTTCAAAAATTTGTTATTTATATATTTTTTGTTTGGATTTTCTCCATCTTGGAAGAGGGGAGCAGCTGCCCCCTTTCCACCCTTGATGTAATTAATAGTTACAGAAACATTTCACCTTTCGTAAATAGCAGTAATAGTAGATTATTCAGAAATAATGAAATTTTGACCCCCATTTTGATGACAATTGGTCAAATGTTATTTTAATGCTTTATTATTCTTTAATTACTAAATATTTATTATTTTAAGTAATCACGCCTGGATCGAATAGAAATTCCTGCATATTTTGGTGTGTTCGTATTACATTATGGGTGCAAAAACTAACTGTATTTATAACTGGCACACAACACGTGTTAGAATAAATGTAATACAAGATGCTGGCTTGCCCACAGTTACTTCTGCGTTTATCAAAAAAAACAACCCGGAGCATGAAGAAGCCTTCATAATTAAATTATGAACCTCATTTTTTATTTTTTTATTTCAATGATGATATTTAAGCCTCCTATGACTGAAATAAATTTATTTATAAATGAAATGTATTAATCAATTATTATTATCTTAATATTATGTGGGCTGCAGGCCAACAGTCAATCATGAAGGTTTTTCCTTCTCCATTTACAGGCAGCAAGTAGTAGTGAGCATAGTTAAAACACATTCCTTGCAAGAATTTGTACCAAAGTTACTGTTATTATACAGTGGAGGTCGGGTGTAATGTTTTTTTATGAAGATTCACATTTATTATTCTATTTTGAGTAAAAAAAATGTACATTTTAACTTTCATCTAAATACTATAACTCACAATTGCCCATTTTTTAATTTTCTTCAATAAAAACTTCTTGAGCTATTTATTGTTTTACAAACTACAAACCAATAAGAAGTAGTTTTTCAAAAATGTATAAGCATTTTTGCTTAAAGCATTACTAAATATTACTTTCTCTAAGTGACTAATAATGTAACGAAAATTTGTTAGTAATTAAGTTTCTGTAAATTTTTAACCCTAGCATAGATCATGTTTGAACTATCTGCAAATGTATTTTAATTTTCACTAGATACTGGAGGAAGTAGTTCTACAGACAGATGTAACTAATTTTTTCCAAAATATGTTAACAGAAAATGCAGGTCATTGATCTGCAATTAAACATCTGTAGAGCCCTCTAACAATCTCTGTTCTTATAGTTATCATTGTACCAAGAGACTTTTACGGGGTTAAATTTTCTAGAAATTTCAACTTGATACATCTTCTAGCAGCATTGAGCATTAAATTAGTACAGTAATCAAATATATCACTGCACCTATAATGCAACTATCATCTTGGCCTATAATGAATGTAAGTAATCAATAAAGATTAATGATTACTTTCTCTTTAAGACAGTCCATTTTTGGTAATGATTTTATCTAAATCGTGTCTTATTTCCTCAACCAAATGTCCTCAAAGTGAACAGAAATCAGAATCCTTAGTTAATATAGTTTTTAATGTCAGCCACTGTTAAACTTGAAAATATAATCTGAGATTACAAGAATGATAATCTAATTCAATAATATCTGAATTTGGGAGTAGATAAAATTTAATATGTATAACAAAAAAAGATGTGAAGTAACAGAAGGGATTTGCCTACTACCAGCAGATGACTAGAAGTATACCATCACTCCCTCGCAACTGCTATCATCTCTGGCAAATATCTTTTCTCCCCGGAATTTGCACAATGATTTATTTTTATTTATATCCCACAAGACCAGGGAGGGGTCGTTGGAGGTGATGTTTGGTAACATTTTCATCCCAGGCTTTATAACACTGTTTCATTTGCTGCTACTTTTACTATTGGCTTACCCAATTCTGAGGTACAGGCCTTAAATGTGGGAATTACCAACTTTTTAGAAGTAGTTTCTCAATTAACAATGGGGTTTTCATTTGATTATACTACTGTTAGTGGTTTAAGTGATTGCAACTTACTCAAATCTTGTATAATATTTGTTAATGCTTTACAAGATCCATGAATGGCAGTTCTGCTCTATTTGTATCTTAAATATAGACTTTTCTTCTTTGAAGAATGGACAGTCTGCTGAATGAGGAGCAGTGTGGAGTGGAATGACCAGTAGGCAATGAGTGAAATGATCATTTCCCAATATTCCAAAAAAACAAATAAATGCACATTGACAATTATGCATATTTAATACTGAAATACTGACTTATTCAAAAGAAAATGTAATGAGAAAGATTATAGTAATTGAGGGTAAACCTAATTTATTATGAATTACTAATAACTGTTTGTTACATGCAAATTTATGGCATCAAAATTTCAGGTGTTCACAGAAAAAAGTTACACCTTGACAACAATTAAGCCTCTAATTTAGTTTAACTACCAGATAAAGACCCATATTATTTATTTCTGAAAGCTGGTTTATCCTGTCATCATTAATTTTAACAAAATTAACTACAGAACACTACTTTTTAATATTTTTTTACGGTCCACAACAACCTTTACTGTATTCATTCATGAATTTTAAATGGAAATACTTCCAATAAAGGCTGGCCTTTTTCTGTGCCTAATAACAAAAATTATGGTGTCTTAACTTTACTGTCACTTTGGTTTTTTTTTATGGTTTTGAGCAAAACTTCAGCCACAGAAAAAAGTAAATTTGGTCCCCAAACCAGAAATTTTTATCTTACGACTATCAATGAATAACAGCTCTAGCAGTTCACAGGACTAAAACTACACATCTGAGTTCATCTTGGTACCTAGATAACTCATTTCAGACTCATTACACAGTGCCATCCACATCAATTCATTACAGCTGTAGTACAAAACATATTGCAATGACTGTGATAGGATATGTTTAAAGAGAAAAAAGTGTCATTGCATTGTTAAAAAGTTGTGTTTATGCTATATACAAACATGTAAAGTAGATATGGCTGTAGCCTGTGTATAGTGAAAAGCTTCTAGGGTTAATAATCCCTACTCTCAACATCTTAAGCTCCCAAATGGGTACAAGTTATCAACAATCTGTAAGAAATTTGCCTTTTTTTTTTAAAACTTGGTTTTCAGCCAATAAAGTTTGCTTTCCCCCATTATTAAAGGCAACATTATTAGTAAAGGCATGGAAGAATAGTATTTACTTGCATCAGCTCAATTGTGATGTTAGTATTGATGCAACTGAAACTATACATATAATATTTTTGTGCATATGTTCTCAATATGTGGGATGGAATGGAGCACAAGAAGCAAGAGTATCAGGAGGATATTTTAACTCTCTATTCATTGCAGACAGTCCCTTGCTACTGGATGTTTCTAATTATCTGGCGAGTTTTTAATTTTTAGAGGTGGTTATGTATTTGCTTTAATTTTAGGATGGATGGAATTAGGTACTGCATTCTGCTCCTTTGTAGATTGGGTTTTAAAATGTTTTTATTTGGGCTATTCCATGGAGATAAGCCAAATATATGTATCCTTCTCGTGATGCGATTCCCCTTTCAGTCTGTCCACTGAAAGCCTTTAGGTCTAATAGGAATGCACCTGATGGGGCCTTAGTTTCTGGAGAATGCAATGCACTCCCTTCGTGGAAGAAGTTGCTTGTGGTATCTGTATGCGATTGCTTGATTAATAAGGTTAAGGTTAAGGTTAAGGTGAAGGAAGGATATGTGAATCTATGTTTAGAGATTCTTCTTTTTACATCAGCTGAGTCAGGGCTGGGCTGAGTTCACTGTCACTGAATTCCCTTTTTTTCTGCCTGACGCTCCATGTTTGTTGGTTGTAAATATTTGAAATGGTAATCTCAGAAAGAGGTGTGAGCCCTGAGAAGGGCATTATTCATTACATGAAGAACATGATCAATTAAATACCAAGAAAATGACGACTCAACTTTGAAACTACCACTCCTATTTTCTACTCACAACTATCAATTACAGACTAAATTTTAATCCTTATATCCCAGGAGTATTAGGATGAAGGGTTACTATAGAAAACTGGTTTCAGGCTAAAGCTGTTCATACCATAACTCTACTTGTGGTTGAAAACTTAGTTTTAAATAAGGTAACTTGAAAGGGTTTTTCAACATGGTATCTTAAAGCATAAGGTCTACTGTAATAATCTGACTCCTGAAAATCTTAGGGAGTATTTTTCTGCTAATGAACAAGTCTTTAGCTACATTAACAACTTAGCTGTCATGAAAACCCGAACAGGGCCTTGCATAGTGCTACTACCAAGCCAAAGAAAGTAACATGGTTGTTTACAAGAGGCCATGGTAAATTCTGAGTAGATATAAACTTGGTATTTTACACAATGGTGTTTTTACTACCTTTTGCAAAACTTGGATTCACTATCGATTAAAGATCTGTGGATTTCATTTATATCCATCACGAAAATAGTAATAAGCTTATAAAAATATTACAAGTAATAAGTAATAATTTTTATTTTATACACTTAAAAGTTAATACCTACATCAGAAAATGTAAATGAAAAGAGAGGTAAGATTACATCAATAAATCAAACAAAAATGATCAGGTTAGGCAACACTTTTGTAGTATGTATGAAGTACATAGATTACTTCACACAAAATTTTTCTTAATTTATCTCAAAAGACTGACATTAAGCTTTAAAAAATTATTAAACTTTGGAATTAAATAAACATTTTTCACAGTAAAATATCCAATTTTTTAAGATAGGAATACAGAGAATAAACAGAAACACATTAAATTGAGATTCCACATGAAGATCTCTTGACATAGCATCATAACACTCAATTTCAAATAGAGCAATTATGTAAGATTTCATTTAAGAATTTCATGAACTAAACAGAATAACTGATGAAACAAACATGGCAGTGAAATTTGAATAGTAAATTCAATAGATAGAAGTAATCTTAAGAGGAGTTATATGGCTTACCACTGGTTGGATTGGTACCATTTCAATGACAAGGAGTCAAATATAAATTTAATTTATTTAGCAATATTTCATACACAGGAAAGTGGTTTGCTGTACATGAAATGGCTACACACACTCAACCTGATATAGCAAATATTTGTCTAATCTGATATGGTGCACCAAAAAGAGTTTGAAGTTATGATATTTTAGATCACATTATTGAGAAGCTGCTTTTAATCAAGTAAGTTTAAATCATATTTAAATCTAATAAAGACAGATCATCTAGAATAGATGAATATTATAATCTGTAATTAGATCAGAATATCATTGACGATAGGCCAATATTAATAGTATTAATACTGATTAATAGTATAATACTGATAATATATTAATATCAGTGCTACTACAGCCACTAACTATAGTGCTAATAATGCCTAATGATAGTCTTGGGTCAGTGGCCACATCTACTACTAACAGATGTGAATCATTAAATATAGTATTTTATACATTATTCAATGCATACTAAGCATAAGTGGAATTAAAGGAAGTATTGAGCTGATTTCTGTGCGATATGATGCCTTACTGTTACCCCTGTGTTTCTGTATTTTTTCATACCTATTATAACAGGGCCATAAAATATAGTACAACCTACTACCTAGTAGGTTGTAACCTACTACCTAGTAGGTTGTAACCTACTAATTAACTGTGAAGCTGTGTAAGTCACAGCTTCACAGTTATCCAGTCTTTAATTGGGTAAAAAAAAAAAAAAAAAAAAAAAAATAATGGACTAACTCATTGCAGTACTAGATTCCAGTATCATTGCACTGCATGTTGAAAGCTGAGAACTGGGGGTTATGCAGCTTAAAATACATTACAGCAATCTACTCTGAGTGCAATTTATATATGGTGTATATGATATTATACATGATTTATATATGTTATATTAATCTGATCAACCTAAGTGCAGAATAATAAAATAGGATGACACCTTCCATAATTCAAGAGCGCTTTCACGAGTCCCTCGTATCATCAGTTGCTCTATATAATTTTTCAAATCATTCATACCAAATTATGCAATAAACTTGAAATTAAAAATCCTATACTATTCATAAGATTTAAAATTTAAAATTGTTAAAAGATCCTTAACCAAATTAAAATTAAAAATTGCATATATATATATATATATATATATATATATATATATATATACATATAAAAAATATGAAGTTAGTCAAGATGTTAGATTTATATATGATGTATCAGAGTTGATACATTTTAATATATTTAGACTTCTCTTCTCTCAAGGTGTAGGTTCTGTTTTGAACAGCCTAGTATTTCAAGGTGTAAGTTTCTGGGATCAATCTGGTAAGATCTTCCCACATCCTGTGAAATAAATAATATGACACGTTGAATTATTATTGTGTATTTACTTTCACTATAGTTCAATGAATAAATAGTTTGTAACTTAGATTTATAAATTTGAAACATTTGTACGATAATTGGGACATCAGCTAAGTTGTTTTAAATATCTGATAACAAAAATCCTATTAAAAAGACTACATGATAGGAGTCAACAAATTTAGGTTACAATTTCATCTTTGGAATCTCTCATTGATGAACTTATTCATGGAGACAGTTAAGTTACAATAAAAGAATTTTTTAAAATTGAAATGGTTAAACTCAAAGTTATTCATAACAAACTTGAATATGAAAAATGCGCAAGATGATATATAAAAAGAAAAGAGATGTTGCATGTGCAGGGAACCTGTTAAACTACTTGACTGAAAATGAATTTTTGAAAAGGATATCCTGTTGAGATCTGGATTTATTATAAACCAGAATTTAAGTAGGAGGATAGAGGGTGGAAGTATCCTACTTCTTCAGTCAGGAAAAAATTTAAGAACTGATAAACAACTGATGCTAACAATCTTTTGCAACTATAATAGTCTGATTTTCTAAGGCTTTTGGAAATACGGTGTATCACTATTAATAACCAGAACTAAAGAGATATGCTTCAAAATTAATGACACCCAATAGTAAAAAAAGAAGTTTATAGTGACAAGGAATGTTCACATTACACAATCGGTTCCTGACACCATAGAACGATTAGGCTGGAGAGGTTCTACTGCATCCAACTTACAGTCCAGTCTCTAAAAAGTGGATTATATCCTTGGCTCCACCAGGTAATAACTTCATCTTATTTTTTTCTTGGAAATACTCCAAAGGAAGGAAGAAAAAAGTAAAAACTAATCTACAGAACTAGCTCAAACTTCAAGAAACAAATACTTCTTCCTTCTGGTACAAAAAATCAACTAGTAGCGATTGGGGATGTGCATAATTCTAACCAGAAATAACATTAAAAGTTGTGCAATTTAATTAATAAAACATATTAAAACATTTTTCACACTATTTATTGAATGATTCATATGCATAAATTAACTGTATGGGTGATATGTTTCTTGATATTATATAAAAGTTTTATTACATATGTACCTATAAGAAATCAGTGTACTCAGAAATCAAAATTGAAAAATATAAAAAAAAGACAAATTAATTCAGTATTAAAATTGCATTTATTTAAATATTTTATAACAAATATTACAATAAAACAATTGCATTTTTCTATAATGCATAATATATAACTAAAAATACGTTGTATGTTTTATGTATGTACATTAACAGTCTCGATAGTAATTAAGATTGTATAATAATGAACAAAAAAATAGTTAACAGGTAATTAAACTAGTAAAATTTACAACAGTAAATTTACTCAGATCTTACTTGAGTATATAAATACTTGAGTAATGTTATAGTTTTATTAGTTTTGACCAACAAATTAAATATTTTTATTTTATTTTAATATTTTGACCTTGGACACATTACCCACATATTTTAACAAGGAACAATAAACCAGTAGACTCTTACAGCCGAGAATCAAACTGAAGAACTGCTAACCTAAAAAAAACAAACATGCCATTGGCTTCTAGATTACGCCAATTAGATTAGATAAACAAAACATTAAAATATTTCTATAAGTTTACAAAGGCATGGATGTGCATATATTTTTAATCACTTCTTTCTGACAATTCAACTCTGAAAAATTAAATCTTAATAATAATGCTTGATTATAGTCTCTATAAGTAGTTGAATGTGCACTAACAACAATTTACCAAATAATAAATACTGTGGGTAAGGGAAAGACAGTACACAGCATTCCTTGTAACTAAGGTTCCACAACAAGGTACAGTGTAATCTACTGAAAATTTTGAAGGGTGTAAGATAAGACAAAATTCCAACAGTCAAACTAAGTATAATAATCAATTTCTTGTAGATCACCAAAATTACATGATAACGATGGATAAAGTTCATTATAATCGATTGCCGATGAAAATATCAATCATGCCAATTAGAAAAAAAGAGTAAAGTAAGGTTTACATAGCTGTAGGTTTAGAATTAAGTTTAGTCACTAGATAACGAATCAAAAAATGTAAAAATTTATTTGCTGTAGGGAAAGGGGTAGTTAAACAACAACTATAATTACAAATATCCAACAGTGTTAACATAAATATCAAAATTATAATCTGTTTAAATAAAACTACAACAGGCCCTTATTTTCTTTAAAACCTTAAGCACTAATACAAATCATTCAAATATACCGATGTAAATATATAACAATAATCAAGTCAATAATCAATAAATTATGAATGAATCTTAGCCAACAATATTTGAAAAATTTCAATAGATTTAATTATAATTAATTCATGTTTGTTTACGAATAATGTTACCCCCAGTTGAGAATAGAACTTTCCTTGATAATCTCATCAATCCAGAAACTGGATCCCTACCAAAATATTTAACTTGTATCTCTTGACCTACTTCCAATCCAAGAGCACTAGGATGACTGATCTGTAAATAAAATTAATCTCACATTAGTCATAAATAACAAATTTATCTTTAAACAAAATAACATGAAATAATACTTTTTGTTACAACGTCTTAGTCTTAAGAGTAGAATAGTTTTAACAATACGCATTTAAAAATTCATAACAATGGATAAAAATATCTCTCCTCTGAAAAAGAGAGGAATATCTCCTAGGAGATACTTGGGTCCGGGAATCATCTTCCCCGACATCCATTTACTTTAGAGACTGTAATAAGAATAGGCAGCACCTACCATTCTCTGCCTCCAATTCTTCTCATTAACAGCTTTACTAATAATATAATAACCTCTTTCTCACATTTTCAGAAACCTATCCCACTATCTCTTCTACAATCCTTTTCATAATTTCCTCTTAATTAAAATATTTTATTTTACTTTTTCTTCTCTCATTCTACTTCAACCAAACTAACTTCAGTCTCCTAAACCTCTCCTCCCATTGCACAATCCCTTCTTATGTTTTTTAATATCCTTCACGAAAATTTCATCTCAAATGCGTGCATTTACTTCTACACGCTTTTTATCTGATTTCACCTAATAAAAACCATGGAAAAAATTAAATGATTTAATAAACAACAATAGGATATATTAATCCTACAGTTAATGTTTAGGTAGGATATATATATATATATATATATAAGTATTTAGATGAAAATTTTACGAATTTCATTTCATATAAACAAACATGCAAAGTGAAACTTAAAAAAAAGCCTCTTCTACTCTTCTTTACAGACCCTCAAAGCCTTTTTCTTTAAATGGAATTCTAACCGGTAGAAACTGTAATTGTGTTACCATTACCCTCGCTTTATTTGTGGCACCTGCGACTCGAAGATGTGCTAAATTATAATTGCTGGCAACATAGCTTGTTTATCGAAGGGACTCAGATGGCAACTAGATCTACAGGGCTCTGTTTTATATCTAATGGTCAAGGTGACAATTGCTTTGTCAGGCCTCTAATGCTACAATCTAACTCTAAACATTATTTACATAATGAGCAGCATAAAAGTAATCAGTTGGACTTACTTAATTAAAAGAACAAATTAGTAGTCATAAACTAGAATTATAAACAATGAAAATATGAAAAAACTAAATTCTAGAATTGTTTATTTAGAATAAACTAATAATACAATTTAAATCTGTCTACATATTTTAACCGGGTAAAATCTGACCAGTGAAGTTTTGATAACTACATCAAAAATTATGTATATTTCAGTCTCCTTCTTTAACATACAAAACCCAATAAAAAAAAAATTAGACCAAAGATTTGGGTGACCTCCTTGGGAATCATGACTACCATCCATATTGAACTGCATGCAAATTGGTGGTAATAGGTCACTTTAAGACTAGATTAGCAACAGAATAAAAAAAAAATTAAAATATTTCGACTCCCCTTTCCACCCACTTATCACAGCAAAAAACTAGTTATCTAAGTGTGAAGGTTTTATATTTTTTGTCATTTTAAAGTAACACTGCATATAAAGAATACTGTATGAGTGCCAGCCCCATTAGTTCCAAAATGTACACATTTACAACAAAATGAGAAAATAAAAATGGTTCAAATTTTTTTTATTAAAGGTTCAAATTTATCACTATGTAAGGATTTAATTTTAAGTTCTATACAAATGCTGGTAAAGTTCAGCAACATCACTGACAGCTGTTTTAATTTTATATGATTATTTCACTACATACGCCTGTGTATGGCATTACAGGAATGAAATGTTTAGCACAGGAAAATCATACCCTAGATCATCTGATAAAAGGGTAAAATCATCTGATAAAAGTATTGCCATTTTGCTATAGAGGGCAGGACATTTCAGTTTGTGTAATCATATAAGAAAACAGACTATTACAAACAGTTCCTATAATTTTTTGCTTTTCTATATATTATTTGATCTTAAAAAAAAATTGTACATTACCTTTTTTTGATCAAGTTGTGAATTATGGATTAAAGCTGGGTGCATATTAGGATGTAGTATTACCATGACCCCTACATCACGTATTTCAACAATTTTTGCAGTGTATATAGCACCAAATTCAAGCTGTGGTTCAGATTCTGATGTTAACAACTTGTCTACTGTATCTTTTGCTTCATCCATTGCTGATTGGTTTGGTGCAAATATAGTATACATATTTTCTTCCTGTTGTGAAATCTGAAATCAATAGAGTAAGAGATCAAACCCTTTTTTCTGAAAACGAAAAGAAATTCAATTATTTATAAAAGTTAATACAAAAATGTGTCAAACCTAAGACTCAAATTCAAATTGTAATTGAAAAAATGAAGAATAAAATAAAATGATAAAACTGAAATTTCAATAAATGTGATTAAAAATGTATAATCAGGTAATATTAATAATACATAGCGATTTATTTTTTACCATAATGTTTTTATTATACTATGTTCTGCATACATTTTGGAGAAATAAATTCAAGAAAACACATAATACTGTAAGAACTTGGTGAACGACAATCCAGCCTCAGTATTCAGAATTAAGGATTAAACTAACCCTTTCCCATCACACTCAGAACTTCAATCACATGTGACGAACATAATATCAGAGCTTGAGAAATATAGTTTCTAGTATTTTACGGCTAAACTTATTAACTCGCTTGACCTAAACATTTTTGTTATTTAAAGACATTGACCTGGCTTAAATGACAAATGCAGCAATGAGGCAGGAGTAAGAAAGGTGCTGCAGTCAAACATATTTTCTTGAATCCAGAAAAGTTATGTGTGTTCTAAGATATGAAAAAAATATCTCCAACAGCAGACAAATGGAACTTCCATTTTGAGTACAAAATATCATCTGATGTGAAAAGCAGAAAATAAATTCAAAGAGACTGACTGTAAGCAACTTCCTCAGTCAGCCACAGAAAACGGTTGACCACAATTAGAAAAGATTGTTCGGACAGGAAAGATCACATCATTTGGAATCCAAAGCTGTCCATTTGTTTATAGAGATTATAGAATCCTGTGCAAGACCAAAAGGATCAGCCCTAAAATTAGAATTAAACATTTTATGTGGTTTAATGTACAATTAGGTCATTGGCTGTCTCTTTTTTCTGAATTTACATTTACAATAACTGTGGACCTTGATATGATGTGGTTGTTTGATATTCTTGGTAGAAACACAATCAAGTGGAACTGATTTTCCAATTATATGGAAATCCAAAGCATGTGAAATGCAATGCAAGACATGGACGTTTGAGCTACATTGATAGTAATCACGCCAAAAAACAAGTTTGAAGAAATACTTTATTTGGACCACAAAATTTATTTTTTTTTGTAATTATTTCCATTAAAATAATTCCAACAATTCACAGACCTTCCTGATCATGTATGCACTACAACGAATGACACTTTTAAAGTAATCAATTGTACTAAATAAAGCTGGATTTGCTACAATTATATCAATACACCAGTCATAGAAATGCAGTGCATATTATAGTGTCTCATGTTTATTATTTCATTAAAGTTATCTACTTCAGTAAAACTGTGCATATGTATGATTTCAATGTACATTAATGCTATGTTTTTTAAATGCTTCCTTTAAAATAATCATTATTGTAATGTGTTTCATTAAAAATATCATCACTTTCACAATAATGATATATGCAATTTTTATGTTGTGTAATACTTGCAGGCCTAATAAATCAAGGATTAAGTGTATGATCAGAATTTAAAAAAAAAAATGATCTGAATTTTGCATTGAATAATGTTATAATGGCATCAGAAGTACTGCATAATTTTAATTTCATTTTTCCAACTTTCTATCATATAAACAAAGAACAGATACTCATAAATAGCCGATATGCTTATCAGAAGGTGAATGAATGGGATCCACAGAATAAATATTTATGAAATTATTTAAAATCCAACTTATGATTAAGTTTCAGTTAAGCAAAAGAAAAGCTTTCTTAAAAAATTAAATAAATTAACAATAATAATGAATTTACAAAATTAACACTTTCGTGGTCAAAAGAAAAAGCTGGAATGTTCAATGGATTCTTGTTAGACAGAACTGCAATAGCAGTCAATATTTATTTCACTTAAAAACCACAAATGTGATAACAAGTCTTTTTTACTTGGATTATCATGTGCAGCAGTCTTTTTTGATCCCATAGAAAAAGTTGAAAATCTGATATATGATAGCACTGCTTCAAAAACAATTTCTTGTAAACCGCTGTTCATAACCTTACACTGTGTTCTGAGATACGGCCTGAGTTTAGTATTATAAATTTTGTTCATTATGTGTTAATATATTTATTTAGAAACTGTGTATTACAGTGTTTAGTGAATTATACATGTTATGTGAATAATAATAGAAAATGGATTCAAACTATTTGAAAGAACTGGTAGCTAATTTATTGAATGAATCTCTCGATACTAACTGTGAAAATTATAAAGAGAATGAAATCGTGGTTAGATCAGGAGACAGTAACTTTGATTATAATTCTTGTGTGATACATAGAAGAAGAGAAGTAAATTCAAATAATCTAGATGATCAATTGACTGTTCAGTTAAGAACAGTAATTGAAGAAGCTGAATTGAATATCACAGGAGATAAAACTTTAATGGGGAATTCTTGTGAGAGTAAAGTTGGATCAAATAATAGTGGCAATAATAATAATGATAAAAATAATATTAGTAACGATGTTTCAAGTGATTCAGAAGAAGATAACACTGATAATGACTCATGTTGTTGATAAATCTCAATATTATTCATCTAAATATGAAAGAGGTGATGAAGCTGAGGAGAGTGCTGCTAATAATAATGATGATGTTAATAATAATAAAGAAGAGGAGGATTTGTGGATAAATGAAGCAGTTCCAAACACAGAATTCAATTTTGACCCAACATTTGGTTTAAAAAAAAATCCCTTTCTGCACGTCGGCAGGAGATAGATTTAACTGGTGCTAAGTAGGGGATAAAAAAGATTTCCACCTTAAAGTTAATAAAAACTTCAAATTTACTCAATACAATAATGGTTGCACGTGAAAAAAGTTAAACTTGTTTAGCATACAAGTCCCATCTTACAATTCCAGCAACATTTTGGTCATCCCTTGCCGTAAGGGTTGGTTGTATCAAAAATTGTTTCAGACAAAAGTTTTAGGTAATCTTTGGAGGATTAACAATCACTTAAAACCGATTTGAAGATGTGCCTATTAAGGGAGGTATAATTTTTTTGTCTTCAAAACCCTATTTTTTCCACCCCCTGGGCCAATGGTTGATGATATCAAAAGAGTTTACTAAGATAAGTTTTAGGCCCTTATCCAAAGAATAGTAGGAACTTTAAATGAGTTTTATGTTTTACTTAATAAGAGTTATAGTAATATTTTGTTTTTTTGAAAAAGCCCCGATGGTCTGATTTTGCCCATTAAGAAACTCGATTGAGATTTTGGGTCATTATATTTAAGTAACAAAGTGATTGTACTTACATGTATAAAGTGATTGTACTTTTTGAAATAGCAGATGAGCTGTGCGATGGCCATGAGGAACACTTTCCTGTTTACCAGGGGGCACTTCCTGCATAGAAGGGCGGACTGGCCAAAATTCTCCTCTTTGTTGGAGTCCACACTGGAGATTCTTTCTCGAGACCTTGACAGCCTGCCATTAGATGTCCTGGCACTCCTTCGTTAAGGAGCAAGGAAATAGAGACCCTTGGGGCATTGTGTATAGAACCTTTGAATATAAAGGGTTCCCTTGTGTATAGAACCCTTGAATATAAAGGGCGAGGAATGATGTCTTCTTGTCAGCCTTGTCAACCCGCAAGGGTGTGGTAATTGATAAGGACCGTGTCCTTAATATTTTGTTGAATGATTTGCTCCTGGATGACAATATGGTGGGTGAAGTTTCATACCACCAGCATGTCAGGCGAGAAATCACGATTTTTGAGACTGACTCACAATCTTCTGAGATCACTGAGGTGGAAATGCACCAGGTGATCTATAGTATGGCACGACACAAGGCCCCCGGATATGATTGTATCACAGTGGAGTTTCTCGTCTGAGTGCTTCCAGTAGTACTTGGTCCTCTAACTAGAATATATAATAGGTTGCTCTTCGCCGGCCACTTTCTGACATGTTGGAAGCGTGGAGACTTGGTGTTGTCATTCAAAGGTGGCAACAAAGATCCTATTGTTAGTTCTTCTTACCATCCACTAATGCTCTTGCCTATGATTGGCAAGGTTTTTGAGAAGGTCCTATATTTGCGTATTATGTTAGACTGGCCACTGATCATTTGCTAATGGACAACCAATATGGTTTCCGACTGGGCAAGGGCACTGAGGATGCCATACTAAAGGTGATGGATGTAGCTTCCTCTAGTCCATGTAAATATGTATTAGGGATTTTCCTGGACATATCTGGGGCATTTAACAATTTATGGTGGCCTTCTGCCCTGTTTCAGATGCAGAAGCGTAAGTGTACACAACATAAGCTAGAAGTGCTCTCAAGTTATTTCAGCCATCGAACAGTTTCCCTGCGTGATGGCAGCTCAGAGGTTTGTAGGATCTTAACTAAAGGATGCCCTCAGCGCAGTGTTCTGAGTCCCCTTCTTTAGAAGAAGGGGCCAAACTCGCCTTTCGGGCGAGTTTGTCTAGGTTTCATTTGGTGGATTCAAGTCAATGCCCGGATTGCAGGACAGATGATACAATGGACCACGTCCTCTACATCTGTCCCCGATACGAGGTTGAACGTTCATGTACTGTTAGGGAACTTGGTTATATTGGTATTGTTTGTGATTTGTTTTGGGATTTCCGCTGGTGGGGGTGACTGTGTCGCTGGGGTATGTTAACCCGTGTGACTGGAGGCGTGGCTTCCCTCCACCGGTGGTGATCATGATCATGACTTGCTAATGTCATGCACGACACCATGATGGGACCAGCAAGTGGGGGTGTGGAGTTTGTCCCTGGCTTCTGCGTAAACTGGAATGAGGTTGCGTTCCCCTTGTTAGGCGACCTAAATTGGTTTGACTTAATTGGGTGTAGGTCTGAATCTCTATGTTGCGTAAGACATAACTTTGATTGGTATAAGTGTTGGACTGATTTAACTAGGCATTCACAGTCATGAATGGTACTCTCAAATTTGGACTAGGCATGGGGTTCACGCTTCCATATTTTCGATCAGTTAGTTTGAGGGAATCATGTTAAGTTTGATGTAAAGATGTCCATTTGAGGCCTACGTGAAGGCGAAATCTGATTTGTATTTTACTGATGCACATGTCTGCCGAGGCATTTACATCGGTGGCAGCCCGACCAAGACCAGGCTGATGACTGTGACTGTGAGATGTAATCAGTTAGATTACATCTCCAATCCTACATACAGGCATCCCAATAGGGTTGGGATACCTGTATAAAGAAAGGTTTAAAGAAAAATTTAAACCAATTGCAAAACCTAGAATGCCTTTCCTCAAATTTTGTAATGAAATTATAAAATACATTGCCTACACAAATAAAGCATGGCAGACTACTAGTTATGGTAAAACAGCTAATTACTGATCGCAAGAAGACAACTGTAATAACTGCTGCTGGTGAAAATGTTCACTTTCAAGAACTTATTCCTGCACCAGCAGCATATAAGCATTGATCAGCGTATTATCTTAAATATTACCAATGTTGCAAAACTGAAGAAAAAGAAGCTAACTCGATACTGTTGTAAAACTTGCCAGATAATACACTATTATGTCCTGAACACTGTTTTGAGAAGTGGCATGTGGTCTTTACAACAAAAATTTGAAAAAGATTTATTCTTTATACTGGTTGATGTATTTTTTCTTTACTTGTACTAAAAATAGAAAACTTTATTGAAGGATTGAAAATTATTTAGTATTTTTGTTTTTTTATTTGTTTTGATGTTTAGCTGTAAAATGTATTATATTTTGAAGTATACAGGTTATTTGATTTTGTGACCTATTTATTTGTAGCCCTAGAGATAAATACTTAGAACTATGAACTGCTACTGCAGTCATGTCCCAGTTAACACAAAGACCTGTTCAGTGGAAGATGACTCCTATATCAGTTCATAAGAAAAAGGCATACTTCTAATGCTTATAGAGTATAAGAATGACTGAAAAAAATTTGGCAATTTTAAATGCTCTAGTTCAAAACATATAAAAGTACTTTTCGTAACACTTACTTTTGATGGAACTGCTTTAGCAATGACTGATGACTTTTTATGATGTCAGCCCAGTAATTTTGTGACTGTTATGGCATTCCTGACTGGGAATGTGTTAATATCAGGAAAAAACCTTTAAAATTAGAAATACACACTTGAAAATGGCATAACAGATGTAATACTTTAAAACATAGTTACAGTTTAACAACTTTTTTTTCAGGCAAGGGAACCTAATGTGGTGTTTCATTCACTAAATCTACAAGATGGCTTAATCATTTGTTCTAACTGAAAACATTTAACAGAATAAATATCACAAAATAGGATTTTTCTTTTAATATTTCATCCACTAATAGCTATTTTTATCATGTCAAGTTAATTAGAAGCTTCTAAAGTAATTTATTTGTCCTAATTTTTTTCTAGTTTTCAAATAACATACATATTTACAAAGGGTTTGATCTGCAAATATGAGAGAGTAATAATGTTAAAAATTTTAACAGCGATTCAATGATTCCAATATATATTGATTTAAAAAATTTAAATTGAATAATAGCGCTTCTATAGTTAAATAATTTTGTTTTACATACAATCATAAAAGTAGTAGGTAAACTTACAATTAAGAAAAAAAATTATTACATTAACTAACTAATAATAGTAGTTTTTTACCTGAGCTCCTGTTTCCAACATAATTCTTTTGAGATTTATACCACCGGGTCCAAGCAATTTACCTCGTTTGTGTGGTGGAATTTCAAGTTTTTCACAGACAGGCCAATTACTCTTTTTGACTCTAAAGAAAATAAATTATTAAAAATATTATATAACATATAAAAATTTAACTTCAATAATTTCAAATAAAAACAACTTTTAAACTTCACTAGACCATATTATCTAATTCTAAATGTTGCTTACTATATAACACAGAATATAAACTGAATAACAAGGTAGTTCCAACCAGCAAAACAATTCCCCTACCATTTCTCTTCAGAAGTAGTTCCTGCTGTTTACTTTCACATTCCATTGCTGCACTCATTAATTGTATCTGATATGTTTATTTGTATTGACATCATATTTTCATTTTTCAGAACGTTCTATTTACAAATTTTCCTCTTGTTGGCATTTACTTCAACTTTTAAGTTATTTTGTTGCGTAAATTGTAAAGATCCGTATGAAAGGAATGAAACAAAATATAACTTAAACTGAGTTTACCCTAACTCAGTATAAGCTTTTCATCATATTATTTTCATGAAACAATAAAAACAGTTTCTTTATTTTATTAGTTTTAAATATTACTTTTAAATCTTTTACACTTAATACTCATCATTAACTCAAACTGCTTCTAGGTTCATAATGATATTAGGTTTATGGATCTGTTTCTTTTCTTACATGTTTTGGGTTTGATTTTCTTTTCTGATTTTATAAAAAAATCCTTACTACAATAAAACTTCCAATAATCAACATGTCAATCTAGTAACTGAAATAAAAGAATGTCTTTCTTACTTTTTATGTATCTATTTTATACAGGGTTCATTCTGTTCATCATATACGAGGGCAGTTTGGAAATTAACCTCTGTTTGCTAACTACGCGGGAAAGAGTGGGGGTAGCACTACTGTTTTTTTACAGATGTGCGTGGGAAGCCAGTTGGTATCCAGTCATGCAGTAGCAAGGTCATGGGATCGCTCGTTGATTTTCTTTGGTTTGTTAAAATGTGTGCTGCAATAGAAAACCCCGAGAAGTGTGAAGTGCGCGCTGTTATAAGATTTCTCACGGCAAAACAATATTCAGTGGCAAGTATTCATCGGGAACTTTGCGCTGTGTATGAACCAAAGATTGTGAGTGAAGGTGTTGTACACGATTGGATTCATTCATTCAAAAGTGGATGAAGAAACGAGCATGATGAAGAAAGGAATGGCTATCCATCTGTGGTCAATCTTGAACTGGTTCAAAAGATTGATTGACATTAAAAAAACACACAGTTAATGCCCTCTCACATTTTACAAAATTACAAAACACTACTTGAATATCATTCAATTTGATATGAGCAAGTTTGTTCCAAGCATTGAGTTGTATAAAGTTTAAAAGCTTGATAAAGAAGGTATTTTTAAAAAAAATGAAATCAATGTTAATATCCACTAAGATATGAAGAATAATATGTGATGTAGTTTTAAAAACTAAATGGGGATGAAATAAAATAGTGTTCAAGAAACTGTAAAAGATATAAACATGAACGATGTTAAATAGTATGCGGGGTCCTGGCAAAAATCAAATCACCATTTGCAAAGTACTAGAATAAACTACTTGATAGTATTGGGTACTACAATTAAATATGAGGAAAACTAGCCAAATTTTCTTTAACAAATCCCAGTGAGCAATAATTCTACCCAAAATTATAAAAATAGATGGATGAATTCCCATCTCCACTATCTGGGCTACTTATATCAGGATATGAGTGTATCCAGAGGGAGACAAGGAAGGCAGCTGCCCCTCTGTCCAAGATAGACAAAATTAAAAAATAAAATAAAAAATATATAATTAACAAATTTTTGAAAAATTTAAAATTAAACATTTTGAAAGAAACTAATTACAAAATAGAGACACTTGCACCATCTGTGAGAAGATTAAAAAACTACTGTTACACGCAAGTGCATCATACTTGCAGCAACAAGAGTTTCTAGAATAGCCTCGTCTCATTTTATGACAAGACGGAATATTCCAGAAGCTATTTACCAAGTATAAGAGAGCATGCATTTCTGGTTAGTCAGTGCAGTTGTTACTTTCACACAAGTGTGTGTAAGTAGTATATGAAATTTTTTACGACTGTAAAGTTTGTTTTTTCATGCCAGCCACCTAGCATCCACTTTATTATAATAAACAGTTATTAGAACATTACTTGATAACTGGCCTACTAAGATGTTTATTACTTTCGTTTATTTAATTTATAATGTATGTACCGTAAATTTACATAACCGCAGGTCTTGCATTAAAAGCATGAACTTAAAATTTGTTATACTTCATTTTTTGGTTATCTTTTACAAATGTTATATCACTAGGGATTCTTTTGAATCTTTCAACATAAAATAGAATTTTGTATTTAAGTTTTTAATTTTTGTTAAATTAAAAAAACTTTACGTGCTGCATATATAGCATTGCTGCGTATAGCATTGTTAAAGCAATTGTTAAAGTATTCTTTATCAATACTTTTGATGAACAATTAAAGATAATTCAAAATTTGGCCAATACTGCTTTTGGCAATTGTTTGATTTTTATACTAGTAAAATCAGCTTGTTTCTAGTTTATCTTGAATTTGTCAGTAAAGAAAGGAAAACATTTAACTACCTTGTAATAAATTTATTATTATGATTTGGATATATAGAAATATCCATTTTTGAGTCCCTGAGTCCAAAAAAAGTGGTTTTTAAAAACTGTCAGTATGCCTGATGAACTTTCTATTGATGATTCTTCCATAAATTTTTAATGTTATGATAAGAGTCAATTTTTGAATTTAGCTCAACTTGTTTAGTCATACACCATACGAAACTAAATTTTGACAAAAATGTCAGTTAGAACATTCCTTGTCAAACCAATGCAGCAAGATACCACATCTGTGTCCACATCAATGTTTAGTCAAATTAAATTTTATTAAAATTTCCAAAGAGTATCAGTTCCATGAACATTAAAACCATCCTACGAGATTCAGTTTTCTCAAAAACAGTATGATTAGATTTAGGTTATTGGAGTAATAAAAAAGTAAAGTTTCTGTTCAGAATTAGATAATGACTAGATTAGCTAAGTCTAAATAATATTAAATCAGTACATTAAGATCTATTAATATTTTTCAGGGAGAATGAAGAAAAATATGCTGTAAGTAGAAATATGTTATGAGAATGAAAAATAAGATCAGAATTTTATTGGATTCTAATCCAAAAAATTTAGTGTTACCTATTACTTCACAATTTTCTAAGCTTATATATGGCAAAACTGTTAAGTAAAAAAAACAAAGCTTAAAGCCAATGACATGGTCCAAATCGCTTGAATTTGGGGAGATTTATTTTCATTCATTAATTCTTGTGACCGGTATTAACTGATTAGTCGCAAAAATTGAAATATTAACAAATCTTTATATGTGTGGTTACTTTAATTAATTATATGATATTTTAAAATTTATTCCAATACTGTGTATCCTCTAAGTTCAATAATACAGAAAGTCTATCATAATATTTCTTCACTGTTCTATTAAGAATGAGGTTAGATAAATATTCATTATAACATTGTCAGAACAGATTGGATGAGAACTGAGAGCCTTCAATTTGACTAACTGCCTTTTTAATACCTCATGAATTGTTCTTAAAGCTTGTACTTCATGAATTCAATGAATTAATTTTATTAAGTTAAATTAAAAAATAAACATAAAATGTTCATATGCTTTGTAAATGCTGCACACAAGTGATTATTCCACCAACAGTTGTTACATGCACATCAACCGGTTCATTTAAATTTATCCTGTTGCTAAACCAGCTTATGTGCAGAAAATATTGTTAAAATAACAATATAAAAATCATGCATGTATTTAAAGAAGTGAATGAATAAAAATTACCAATAATAACAATAATTACCTAGGTTTATCGATAACACTATTCATTATATCAATAATTCTAGATTTGGCATCACAAGCAGCAATCACTGCTTCCATAACAACTTTCAATGGTAGCCCTGGAATTTTAATATCAGCTTGTATAGCTGTTATTCCCTTCTTGGTTCCGGCTAATTTAAAGTCCATGTCACCAAGATAATCTTCAATTCCCTAAAATATAAACACTACTCCATTATAACCTTATCATTCAATATATGAAATATCCTACATACAAGCATAATACAAAATAAAAGTACAAAAATAAAACTCCAACGGTCTAAACTGAACCATGCATGCACAATCTCAATTCCATTTTCTAAACACGATTTAATTACAGCTAGGATGATTAATTATATACTATTAAAATACAGTATGTCTCAATAGTACTCATATCTATAGACAAATGTATGATCGAAACTTAATATAATTAATATTGTTCTTAAAAATTATTTATCCAATGTATCTCTGTGTTCATCATTGTGCAAAACAAAGAATCATACATTTCCACATTCTCCTTAACATGTTGTGAAGCATCACCAGGGTTATAATTTGAAAAGCTTCTTCAACACTGTTATTCAATTTTTCATTTGCTGCATGTTGATGTTGAGATACACAGTCCTTAATTATTTCATTCACCATATAGCAACCATTGCAAAGGAACTGGTGATGCTAGAGAACCAGGGCCAATCATGGTGTTCATTTAGAAAATCATGGACTCAAAAAGTAAAATGAACTAGAGCTCCATCTTGTTGAATCTAAACATGCTCCATGATACAGTTCTCTTGAAGTTGAGATAATAACTATCTTTCCAACATTTAAAAATAAAAATAACCATTCTCATACTAAAAAAAAATATGATCTGAAGAAGTATTATGATGTCATCCTGCCCTTATCATGCATGACATGTAAACATGTCCTTTTCCAACTCAAGCAAAAATCGATGATGGTAACACATGTTTATGCTTGCATCTTTTTTTTGTCCATTATGCAGCCTATCTTTAACACTACCAGAAGTAAATACATGTTCCTTCCAATCAAGTATTGTTGCTTAACAAGATGGGCCTTGTTAAAGCATTCTTAAAATGCATTCATTATTTGCAGCATTGTTTCTCTGTTTGTCATCATTTGTGCTTCCAAAAACATGTCACCGCCGGCCACTGTGGCATGAGTGGTAGCGTCTCGGCCTTTCATCCGGAGGTCCCAGGTTCGAATCCCAGTAAGGCGTGGCATTTTCACACACAACAAAACATTCATCTCATCCTCTGAAGCAATACCTAACAGTGGTCTCGGTGGTAAAAAAAATAAAAACCACATGTCATCAACTGCTCCTCAACATAGCAACTGCATCTGCTCACATCTGTCATGATTTTGCTAGTGAGTGTCCAGTGGAATCTTGAAGGCAGGGATACCAATAGCGATTAAGAAAATTATTTTTTGGAAACTAAATACCATACACTTTCAAAACAGCAGTAACATGTCAATGTTTATGACAGAGAAGGACATGGAACTTCTTGGACATACTGCATACAACAGATGATTAAATAAACAGTAAAGTAAATGTAAAGAAACATTTTGCATACTAAAAAACAAATTTTCCTATATTTTAAATATTTAATGCAACAACTAAATTCTGAGTAAGAATGTAAATTTACAATCTGAAGTACTTATAACTAGAATATATTGGGGAGTAGCATAAAATAAATGAGGGGTGTAAAGTAAGTATGAAATGCTGATGGGTGAAGCCATTTTTAAACTGGTTCCAGTAAATCATTGAAGCAATGCATATACAGTTTTATTGTAAACTGTTGCCATTTATTAGTGGCAACAGCAATCAATCCATTCAGAAATTTGAAGATATCTAAAAATAACACCTGATTAATATGTAAACTTATGGTCGTTCAAAAAATTATTTGTTTATATTTATTTAAATTTCACTACTTTGGCAAAAGGAAGACATGAAGTTTTTTGCACAAATTTAGAAAAAAAATATTCTGAATCACATATAATGAATGTCACTAATACATGAGATTACAGCCACTCAGATGCTTCATATTAGACAGATTGTCCCACTTAACTGGCTACATTTTTCTATGAATCCTCTTTAAGAACATAACATTTTGAAATATCAGAGAATTCTGTAGTTAGCATTCATGCCAAATATCTTTGTATGTTCAAACAGAAAGTTAGAAATAAACATCAAGATCAGGAAATTTATATTTATCCTTTTTCATCCTTATTCAGATATGGGCAAAGTAATCTTGCTAGACACTTAATTTCTATTTTTGTTTATCAAACCTCTCTCTATCTATATTATCTACCACATGTACAATTGTACATCAAATCATAACATAAAAAAATATATGAATAATTTATTTAAATAAACAACAGAAATAAAATGATTAATGAAAAAAATAAAATTACCAGGATATCAGTTAAAAGACAGTAATTTTCAAGGTGTTTTGTATCATTGTCGTTGTAGTTAGTTAATAAACCAATAGCGACACCAGCTGCTGGACAAATGATCGGTACACCGGCATCCATTAAAGCGAGGCTACCTCCACAGACAGATGCCATTGACGATGAACCTATAATATAAACATATATAAAATTGTTAACGAACATTTTATAATGAAATGCCCTAGTAGTAAAATAATATAAAAATTATTTTAATAACTCACATTTCTACTTTTTAATTTCAAAGTGTATTCATACTACTACTACTACTACTACTACTACTACTACTACTAGTAACATTGTTTACAGCTTTATACTACAATGAGGATAAAATAATTTAATTAAAATACTTAATTTTTTTAAGTATAAGTAAAAAATGTACCATAGAAGGAGATAGATAAGATTCAAAAGGTATGATAAAATATGCAAATCTATTACACTAAAATGCTTAAATAAAAACTACGAATACTGGAACTTACCTTGGTCCTAAAAAAAAAGTGCAGTTCTGTGCAAGACCAACTTATTGTTATTCTATTTTGTATAATTTTTTTTGCAACAAATATACAAAACATAAATTAAATGAGAAATCTAAAAGAGGTATAATTTTTTTTAATATTAAAATATATTTTCTATAAATAAAAAATTAAATTGAAAAATAATTAAAAAAGCAAGTAGACCCTACACATAAGCACAAAGTTTAAATTCGCTTACCACTGAGACTCGCTGCATAAGCACATATGAAAAATACACCAATAGACTCAACATAACCTCTGATTGAGATTATATTTTCTGTTTTTGACCTTAAATTGGGTGTAACTGAATGACTCAACCAATCTTCATCAATTTTTTACATTCACAAGTTCAGATATATTACTAAAGTATAACTACATTTCAATGAAATCGTTAAGTACTTTTGGGGATTTTTCAAAACAAAATGTTTTAAATTTTTTGGAACAGTTCAGTGCAATTTAAGAACAAGTCCACCAATCTTCATCAAATTCGCACATGCACAACATCAGACACACTACTACAATATATCTTAATTTCAATGAAATTTATCAAGTAGTTTTGAAAATTTTTGAACCACAAAATTTTATACATGAATGGTATTTTATAGTCCATATAACTCAAAAAATAAAAAAATCATTTTCACCCCCCAATTCCACCATGTGATTGAAAAAAATATCTAAAATTGAGGTTATGTTGTCTGTACACCATACAGTGTACATTGTTGTAACCTTACACTGAGTAACTCAGGAATAAGTGAACTAATCTTCATAAAATTTTTACATGCACAACTTTTGATACCTACTACATCATATCTAGATTTCAATGAAATTGATTTAATAGTTTTGGAGATTTTTCAGCCACAAATTTTACAGACAGCCTATTATATTTTAAATAAATGGTATTTTCATACTCCTCATACCACAAAATGTAAAGAAAATTCAATTTCATCCCCCAATTCCACCTGCGACCAAAAGTAATATGATTCGTAGGTTTGAAAAGTTTGTAAAAAAATGCAAAAAATTATTTCTTTTACAAATTAAACAAAAAAAAATTAATTATCTAAAAAAAAGTACATTAATTTTGAAAATATTCATTCTCAGAGATTCCTGGTACTGTGAGAAGATTGGATGTTAAAAAAATATATATATTAAAAATCAGACATAATTTATAATTATTTAAAAATGTAATTTTTTGCAATGAATTTTGATAATAATTAATAATTACACTTTTTAAAAAGTTACTTACATTACAATTTATTTGAGCAAATTTTTATTTGAATAAAATATATAACAAAATAAAATAGATATCTTTTGGTTGGGTTCAATAACAATAATAATGTGTACTTACACTCTTAAAGATTATAAGATTTATACTGTCACTGCAAATTTTTAGATTGGGTTACAGATGTCTTGTTGGATGTTTGTATTGCTGACCCGTGATTCAACTTGAAACTCTTTATGTGATGACTGGGGTGTGAATATACTTTTTTACAGCATCATACCTGGGGCACAACTCACTAACTTACATGACAACTAGGATCAACTGACTGGACAAGTCTAGGAAAGTAGACTATGGAAAAATAAAAATATAAAATTATTGTACTTGAAATAAACATTTAAATTGTATAATTGAAGTAGGAGAGAATTAAATTTACTTAAATTCTAGAAAAATTCCCATTTTGTATGATATACTGATGGTGGATAGAGATGAAATATTGAGAGTTTAAAAGAGAATATCAGAATTTTGTTATAACATCTCAAGGATGAGGTGTACAGTGTTGATTTAAAACTACAGTCAAAGTCAAAAAGAACAGCTTCAGTTGCATATATGGTTGCAGATTCTTTTCGATTGACAGTGCCACTAACAAATATGGGAACTCCTGAACAAAAAGCCTACTCTGTTTTGCATTTGCTAAATAAGAACCTGTAGTTATAATTGAACATATGTTCTGTAGAGTTTAACTGTAATCACCCAGGTTACAACAACATTCATTGACAGCATAATCCGTTTAAAATGATGAGATTGTGTCTAAAGGGAAGAGTATGGGATGATCAAGGCTGTCTGAAGATAATATTGAACATGTCAGGGCGTCTTTCCTGCATGGTCTTTAAAGTCTGTTACGAAGACTGGATGCAAACTAGTAATGCTGGTGAGGGCAATAAGGAATATTTTACGGAAATGCTTATATACATGTTTCATATTGTTTACAGCTGTTATAAGCTTTGATGTTTACTGATTGCTGTGCAAGCGGACTTCACAATTAAAATATTACATCATGAAGATGATGACTTTCCTGATTGTACTATGTTTAGTGATGAGTCAACATTTCATCTTACTGAAAAAATTTACACACATACTGTCCATATCTGGTGAGATCAGAAAATTGCCATAAACTCTTAACAATGTGAAAAGGATCCCCAAAATTAAATGTTTTCTTTACAATATACCAATGGCAAGTTTATGGGCCCATCTTTTTCATTGAATCAAGTGTAACTGAAGTTGCTTATTTGGAGATACGGCACACATTTTCTTTCCTCAACTACAAAATGGACCACAGAATTTTATTTAGCAACAAGATGGTGTGCTCCTTACTGACATAACTCTGTATGAGATTGGGCTACTAATCTATCCATTTTGAGGCAAAGGACTGAAGCAGCTTTTGCTTTCATTACTCCAGACTTGCTGGTTAAAGCAAGGACAAATCTATTGGTTAGATGAGTGTTGGTTGGATGAAAGGTGTTCACATTGAACAATTGTAGGGGAAACTGTAAAAGTTAATTTTTTATTTTATTTGTGGTTCATTACTATAACTCAATAATAAGATATTAAATAGCTTTAAAATCCTGATTTGTTTTATAGAATAATAATAATAATAAAGTAAAGTATAACATTTATAGATGATTCAGTACTTAAGATTATAGAGATCTATGGCTGGTGTCTCTGGTAATAACCTAAACATTGATACCTAAGTAAAAATATATGTCAATAATATTTCATGTAATTAAACAAAAATTTACTTTATCATACCTTAAATTTAAAAAAATAATTAATTGCATAGAAAAATGAAAAATGCCAAATTAATGTTAAGGAAATTTGAAAACCAATAAAATTTTGTTTGATGGAAATCAGACCAATATTTATTGAAATCCTGAGATTTGAAAATTTGAATAAAATTAAATAAAATCTTAATTGATTTTAATAGCACACTAACAGATAGCTACAAAATCATATTCAAAAGTAATTATTGCGATTAATGAATTATAATCTTTTGCTTTACTTCCCAGTACAAAAAATAAACTTTAAAAATGACTTATTTGGAAATGTAACCTTATAATGGGCAAATATACTAACTTATAAGGAATAGCAAATCAAACTTAAATATTAAAACAAAAAAAATGTTTATAAAATACATAAAGCAAAATTGTAAAAAACATTTCAATAGATATTATAAATACAATATTTAAATGGTTTTTAAAGACATCATTAGGAATATTAAGAAGCACATAAATATAATAAGAAATAATCTAAATACAGATTATATAAAAATATGTGAACATACTTTTTCTAAAATGGAAGATATAACTACTAGAAGTTAACATGTAAATATTAATCTAAAACCCTATGTGGACAGTTATCGGAAGTGAAAGCAGATTTAGAAGTAACACAATTCAGACTTCTCCAAAAATACAAAAGTACTAACCCATTATCTTATTCCCTATTTAGGTACCAGAGGAATGGAATAATTTCTTTTCTAGAATTTCAAGCAGCAATAATAATGATCCACGTTAAACAAAGCCATTCATCTTAAATGATTTTGCTGAAGAATCAAAATTTTTATTTCCTGTAGATGCCCAGGAAGTTAAAATTTATATTTTAAGTGTAGAGTAAATATTTAGTGAGTACCGATGAAATTTCTAACAGTAAATTAAAAGAAATAATAGATGGTACCATTTCTCTTAGAAATTTAATTAATGAATCTTCCAACAATGGAGTATTTCTCAGCTGTCTTAACACTTCTGTTGTTACCCCCCTCCTTAAGAAAGGTTTAGCACTTAATTTACAAAATTATAGGCCATTTTTTTTTATTGTATACTTTTTGTGAAGTATTTGAAAAAATTGACTTTTAACATTTGTTGAAAAGCATAACATATTAATAAATTTTAATAAGCAAGGCTTTAGGAAAAGATTTTAGTGACATAGCCATTAACTGTTTTTACAAAAATATTTTATATTGTCTAGAAAACAAAAAGATCCAGTTTTAATTTTTTGTAATCCAGTAAGTTATTTGATTTAGGTCTATTTTTTTTCAGAAAAACTTAGTAGTTATGGTATCAAAGAAACTACCTACAGTTGGTTGTTTTAAAGCAACCCCTTACAATTGGTTAAAGCCATACCTTACCAAATTATGGAAACAAGTAGTTAAATTTCATCTTTTATAAAAATATACATGTAAAATTTAAGTCCTCACTTTAAAGTGTGTGGAACATGGAGTGCCTCATGATGTCGTTTTGGTACCTTGTTTTTCTTATTGCTTAATGGCCTGACTCAAAATCTTGAGCCATTCTTTTAAAACTCTTCACAGATGACACAACTATACCTATATCTGAATATTTTATTTAATAGGAATTAAAAATTCTAAGAAAGTAATTCTAAAAATTATTACTGAATGGATTGTAATCATCTAAATTTAAATATGAATAAAACCATTTGATTGTGCTTTTCAGGTAAACATAACATTGCTGATCACGTGGTGAGAAATCCTATTAATGATAATATTTCTGTAGCTCAAAAAGGAAGGTTTCTGGATGTTTTATTAGGTGACACTCGTCTCTGGATGATTTGATTTTGTTTGTAACAAAATCAAATTATACCATTTTTCTTTGTAATGCTATGCTTATCTTCATTATTAAATATTTATTATGCCTATGTATAGCAGTTGATGAACTTCAGGGAAACAAAAAAGACAATTTTTAACTCAAGAGACAAAGCAGTTCTCAGAGAACATTCTTACAAATCCCCTTTATGTACCATATTACAATACTCAAAACAAGTAATGGACATCTATCCTAATGTTGTTTACTTGGTCACATGCCATTCACTAAGCTCACATAAAAACATAGCTAACATCTGCACCCTTCCTATTACCAAATTTGTCAGTGTCACTTTAGTAGGCTACAAGCTATCATGTACCCACATTTTTCTGCAACTGCAGAAAAAAAATAGTAAGTTATCCACTGATACAGCTATACATCCAATAAATCTGTCCAATTCTCCAACAGAAACCATATGCTAATCAATCTCCTGTCTTACAGTAAAGAAGAAGCTTATGCAGAAGCAATGGATTTTCTTTAGAATTTAAATAGGTTTTGGTCATGGTCAACAATGTCACATGCAATTATCCAGTATTAACCTTCTCACTACATAAGGCAGATCCAGTGAGAATCTACTACTTAAGGACTACTTAAGGAATCTTGACTCAATCTGAGACTCTACATGTTTTTTGAAATGCAAGCTCAGATCTCATAATGGTAATGCAAGTCAGATCAGGACATGAGACACAGCAGAACTTGTCACGATTTGAAAGAATTACTATATAACTACTTTCTGCCTAGTCTGAAGATCAGGGATACTGTTCTCCTCTTCAACTAACTAATACACATGGACACAGTTAACAGGACACATGGTTTTAACAGTGTCCTGAGATAAGAGACTTAGTATGTTGGATGGGATTAGTAAAAATTCAACTTTATTCAACAGACATGCTGGTCATTATTTGTACTGTACAGTCACCAGATATGAAACAGAGATCAGTTGATCTGTGAACAATTCATTGTCTGTGTAATAATCTCCACAGGTTCTAGTGACAGACAAATACTTCTTAATAGATCACATCCAGGTGATATCAAAGAGCAAAGATATCTGCACACAAATCAACAATGGATCATATAGTGGTTCCATGGCTTTTTTAAGTGTAACAAAATGTTAACTTTCTTTTGAGTAGGCAGCATGCAAGTGGAGTGCTGGATTACCAAAATATGTGATTCTGGCAATAAAATTATGATTTATGAATACGTATGCATATTATATACTTTAATTCATAATTTTTAAAACCTGCATTCACTATACTACTGATGTCCTGTAGCACATTCAAAAGATACATTTATATATGACATAAAATGTAATTTAAGACAATTTGTAATTTAGTACTACACCTATTATTTAAAATACAACACACCATTTGATTCAAGAACTTCTGAAGTAAGCCTAATAGTAAAAGGAAAGTCAGATGGTACGACTGCACGCAATCCTTTTTCAGCTAAAGCACCATGACCTAATTCTCTTCTTTGTGCTGGACCGCTTCGTCCAATTTCATTAACAGCATATGGTGGAAACTCATAATGTAAAAAGAAATTCTTCTCTTTCAGACCACTAAAAATTAAAAACAATAATACTATAATAAAATAATACTAAATGTTATGAACATACAGAAAAGTATGTAATAAATACATACCAAAAAAAAAGTAATTACTGTTTAATATATGTATATTTAGTGATAAGAAGGGCAAGAAGAATTATACAACTTGTATTATGTTAATCTCTTATGTTATTTAATACAAATGGCTGGGAAGAATATCATGGAAATTTGTGCAGCTGGAAAATGTGAGGTGTGCCCACTTATTAAATAGATTGAAATCATTCGTATATAAGATGACAATCTTGACATATCAAATATGTCATACAATCAAAAAGAAAATAAAATTCATTTTAAAATTAGATTTGTATTCTACTATGATCATATGAATTGTACAAAAAAATTAAGCCTAGGATCTTGTAAAGTATGCAATGATCATTGAATTTCCTTAATGTTTTCTCAATATCTGCTTTCTAAATTTGTTTCTCCTTTTTGCTGTAGTGTTACTCAATGTTGTAGGAAAACAGTACTTTTCTTCTTAACAAGCCATTGTAAGCTTATAAATATACTAAATAAATTATATGCTTACTCATTTCTACTATACCACCACTCCTCATCATACTATAACTTTGTGCTATAAGTACATCCATTTTGATCTATTTAATAAATTCTGTCTCATTATTTACATCTCACACACAATATTAGATTAATTAATGTAGTTATATTTTATTCTGTATTTTAACTACGTATTATATTTTATTAAAAATAAAATAAATGCTAGACACAAAGGAATGCCACTGAAATGTGAATGAAAATGGTTGTGATGCATATACAAATTATATCTGAGCCAAAATATCATTCAGCATAATTGATGAAAAGTTAGTTTTTCCTTTTTCTTTGGGGAAAAAATTCTTATTATTTTAATACTTAATAAAATAATCATAATTTTATCATTTAATTTTATAATTTTTTTATTTTAGATTGAAAACTACCTGAATGAAGTTCAAAACCAATTAAAATTTTTAATTCAATATTCAAAGACAATCCACACGTTTTCAAAGACAACCCAATTTTCACAGTCTTCAGATCTGACAAAAATTATGCATTATTGTTTAAAATAAGAGGCTGCTTGAGTCATGTTTTTAAATATCAATAAGCTACATTACATTATAATAAGCTACATTACCATTTTTTAATAGAATAAAGTACAAGTAAAATAAAATATAGTTCCTCACCCCATACAGCATAAAGATTTAGCTGTCAATACTAACTTAATATACAACTACATTTACTAATTTAATATCACCCAGTGCAAGATGTAAAAAATGAGAAATAATTTGTTGAATGGCTCAAAATGGGTGTACTTGTGACACAAAGTTATAGTGTGATGAGGAGCTGGAGGAGTGGTGGTATGGTAGAAATGAGTGATGCAAGTAGAATGAATACTTCTCAGTGAGATCCTCATTCAGTCAAGATGAAGACAGTAGCTTCATAACAAAAGTGTTAAAAAGAATCACATAAAAGAACAGAAAAATAGATTTAAAAAAAAAGCCAATAAAGAAACAAATGGATATTCACAAATATATTCATGCAGTATGATAATCATAAATGGTACATTTGTACTTGTCAAATACATTCTGGCATATAGTTCTGGGATAACATTACCTTCTTTGTAACTTTATATATACTTCTCTTTTACACACACACACACACACACACACACACACACACACACACGCACACACACACACACACACACACACACACACACACACACATTATTTTACTGAAATTAACTTTTAAGATTCATACTATTCCTCTGTACTATTAAAATTATGTTTAAATTCTTATATAAACCATCTAGTATAGAATATTGAGGTACAACATATATTATATATATATATATATATATATATAAAATATAAAATAAATTCAACTTTACTTTTATTCAATTCTGTACTTGGGGGAAAACTCATATACTTGGGTGGATCAAGTTGAATCTATTTTGACTAAACCTCCACCTCTGGATTCCTTCCCCCTTCCAGGGACTGCCTATGTAGCATTACTTCAGAAGGGGGGGGGGGGGGCGATGCCATAAGGTGCAGTATTTGGAGTGCCAATGGCTTCACTGCATCAAGACTATCCCCAAATGCCTGGGCGACCATCTAGGCACTCGGCCGTGAGTCTGTCCGGCCCAGTTGTTGTAACCATGGCCTCAGTTTTATCCAGGGCCAGTGTCAATCCAACCCCAGCCATCCAATCTTGTATTACAGAGAATGAATCGCAGGCCTTAGAGATTGCCTCCTGCTGTGTGTCAGCACTGATCACCAAAGCTAGATCATCTGTATACCCAAATAGCTTCTCATCGTGAGGAAGGGAGACTTGGAAGACGCCGTTGTAGGCAAGATTCCACAGAGTCAGTCCAAGGACTGACCCCTGTGGAACTCCCCTGTAAAGCCTCCATTCAACAGATCCATTCTCCACCTAGCAAACAAGATGACACCCCATGAGGTACAACAGCAGCAGCCAGATAAAGTGAAAGCCCAAAACTCTCCAGTGAACTCATTACTGGGATGTGAAAAAATGCTATTAAAGGTATTTCTCACACCCAGCGTTATCAGGATGCAGATCTTGCTCCCGTCACCTCTTATAATCCTCTGTGCCTCGTCATAGACTCTGGCTATGGCATCCATGGCCGACCTACCTCTGCGAAAACCAAACTGGTACACAGAGAGTCTGTCCGCTTCTTCTACTGCTGTAGTTATCATCTGCAGGAGCATCCTTTTGAGGACCTTGGCCAGCATATCTATTAACGCCAGTGGCTGGTAGGAGGGCGTGTGAGATCCTTGCCGATCTTAAGGACCAAAACCAATTGCTGCTTTTTTCACCTGTCTGGGAAGATCATCTCCATTAAGCAGGTATTATAGACATTGAAAAAGGCATCTGGCTCGACCTGGGCTTCTATCTTCACTACTAGGTTTGTCAACAGGTTCAGGCCAGACATGTTATTTGGCGGTATTCGTAATACTGCCTCTGCTAGCTCTTCCTTTGTAAAGGGGGGATGGGGGTTTCTCATTACCTCCTCCATCTGCCTTTAATTCCTCCCTGCGGGGGGAAGAGTCACTCTATGATGTGCTGTACTTCCTGTAAGACTCTTTTGACAGGGGCTTTACGTCTTGGCACCCTTTTAATCAAAAGCCTGTAGGGCCTCCCTCGTGGGTCAGCATCCACTTCTGAAATTAACTTTCTCCAGGCCCTCCTCTTCAACTCTCGTATACATAGTGCGAGATCTTTCCTGTACTCCCTGTATTGCGCAGTGTATACTGCTCTCAGGGAGTACAGGTACTCCCTCATCATCCGCCTTTATGCTTTATGACACTTCTCCCTCTATCGCTATTTCAGGGGTCCACCAGTAAGTGGGTGGGTGGCCCCACCTGTCGTATTGCTGCGGGAGTCTAGAACAAACGTCCTTGAGGCAGCCCACCAAGCGGGAAGCCATGTCCTCAAGTGTAGTAGCTCCTTGTATATCTCATAAGTCAAGAGTCCCGATCAGGGTCTCCGAGTCAAGGTTTCTAGTACTCCAGTCGCAAAGCATAGGTTGCCGTCTGGGCCCTAGCCAAATTTTCACAGCATTTTGAAGTTCACTGTTGTCATGGAAGTGCTGTGATGCGAGTCATTTCTTCATGTGAGTGAATAAATGAAAAACATTTGGCACCAAGACCAGGCTGTAAGGAGGATGATCAAAAATGTCCCACTGGAATTGATTCAGAAATTCTTGAGTTCTTTGAGCAGTATGAGGATAAGCGTTGTCATGCAGAGAGAAAAACACCCAGATGACAGCATACTGCGATGTTTGTTGTGAATAGCTTGCCTAAGTTTCTTCAAAGTTCCACAGATTGCTTGTGTTGCAGCACTTTGATGATAACAATAAACTTCAAAATGCTGTGGAAGGTTGGCTAAGTACTCAAGTACTTAGCCAACCTCTGAATTTTATGAAGAAGGTATTTGTAAATTAGTGAAACGCTTTCAACTGTGACTATGTTGAAAAATAGTTAAAAGCTGTAGTTTTAGGTTGCATATCATAGAATATTTTTATCTATACAGGTTTTTTATTTATAGCCAAAAAGAGGTTACTTTCTGAACCGCCCTCATACAAAAATATTTATTGTAAATAGTTATATTTTATTAACTTGTAATTGGGATAAATTCTGTAACAATAAATAAATAGATACTTACCTAGTAAGTACAGAAACAGGATCTAATTTGAGTGATGAATCTATAGAATCCAATGCGACTGTACAGAATACCTGAGTTTGACCTCTTTGAAACAATGCTGATCCATGCAATGGGTTATATAGATCAACTTCACATGAAATCGGTCTTAAATCTGTAAATGATCTTCCATCACATCTGATATACAAATAAGAACAATTAAATTATTGAAAAAAATCATTTTAAATAATCGATAAATCTTGGAATGAAATGAAGTAAATACATCAAACAATAATTTCTTTAAAAAATCAATAATTATAAAGACAAAAAGTAAATAAAATTATCAAGAAAATTCACTTCTCTTACTTGGCTTTCTTTCTTTGACTTCAGTATCTTGACAAGTTAAGAAGAAAAAACCAACAATAGATGTACTTTTCATATAAAATCATTATTATATTCGGTTTTAAAAACAATACTTACTTCCACAGAAGTGAAGTATGATGCAAACCAATAAATCATTAAATTACATTAAAAAATTAGGATATTAGTATCATTCTCATTGTAAACAGTCATTGATTCATTAGATCACGTTTCCAATAGCTGGTGGAGCCAGTGTTCAATACACACAGAATTAATTATTTTAAAATAAGATGCTAGATTTATACCAAAGTAATGATAAAATATACTTTTTCAACTGAGAATCATAAAATAAAAAAATTGGAAAAGGGTTGCATAACTTCCCTTGACAGGATTTAATTTCAAATATGACAGAGTTTTTAAACATTAAGATGTAATTACGCAACATTTGAATAAATTTACATAGATCAAAATATTCAATAAAAAAATTTGAGTTCCCTAGTCAAATTACATTTTACCTTTTGGATCCCAGCTGGCCCCTTTGACCAAATTACATTTTTATTGGCAAAATTGCACTGCATCTAATTACAATTGCTAAAAAAAAATCTGGGTCCAATTTGAGTCCCTTGCTAGACAGCTACCTCATATAACATTTTTAATAACTCCCACGACTTGAAAAACAGATAAACTACCAGTAATTATAAAAAAATCCATAAACATTTTAATCCTTAAGTCAGGTCACACACAATTTTTTTTTTTTTAATTTTTATGTTGTCTACATTAATGGTACAGTTAGATTTTCACTATAGAAAATTAAAATTTAACAAAATTGATATTTTAAGTATGAGTCTATCCCCTTGTTTTAGGTTTTAAAAGTTTATTTGTTAGAGTAATTTTTACTTCAATAAGAGAGCCCAATTTGGTACAGTGTTACTGAACAAGGCTAAAAAAAATTAGTTTACTTCAAAGAAATGACGATATGAGTACTGTGATGTCTTTTTGTTCAAAGGGATTGAAAATCAGACCAAAAATGTTAATTATATATATAGAAAAATATCTGGGCAAAATTTCAACATTTTGGTCAAAGAATTATCAAGATATGAGGGAAAACTGTATAGAAATAATTTTGACTATCTCCCACACATAAATCTGACGATTTAAAACTTTGTAATTTCAAATAACTTTATTAAGTACATTTATTGAAATAAAGTTCAATTTTCTACAACCACTAAAGGAAATAAAAATAATTAAAAATGATAAAAAATAACTTCCTTTTTTTTAATTTTGTCCAAAATTTAATGCCATTAATGCCCCATAATAGCAACTTATTGAAGCGATTTCAAGAATTAGCGTTAAGTCCATCCAGGGATATTAATCAAAATTTTTGCTTCAAACCGGCCTTGATAAGTAAACCAGGCTTTTCATAAGTAATAAATAAATAATCTTTCTTTCTTTCTTAACTTCAAATTAATTTTATTTATTACTTTTTGAGTTGGTGGTGATGCAGAGTTAGTGCTTGTGTTACTGTGGATGACTGATAATTGAAGACCAAGTAATATTAAATACACTTAACAGCACTATATATCCATCACTAATCTCTTGAAACATTAGTAGATTCTATTTAAAAACACAGTGGCTTGGAGATCCAAAAAGATAAAAAGAGACGCATATCTTTAATTAATTTTATTAAAAATGGCCTGTTTGTATCAATATATAAATTATGTATATAAGAGTTTTCACTTACCAACAATCTCTAACAGTAATGTTCGAATGCTTTTGGATAACTGATTAATCTTCAGGATACATTATAATTATTGACTTCACATATCATTAATTATACTAAATTAAATTTTATAAAATATAAATATAACAATTGACTGTCAAAAGATAAATAAGTTAACATTATCCATCATGTCAGTATGAAGGTCTCAACTGTTATGTTTATTAGTAACTTAAAATTAAAACTTCACAAATCAATTGCTAATATAAAATTGAATAAAAAACGTTTATATTATAAAATAATACCTAAATATACCAATATCACAATTAAAAATAAAACTAAATCTGCTAATATTACTAGAAAGATATGTGAAATAGAATGGTTAAAGAATGAAATTAAAACATTATATTACAAAAAACAAAACTTATACAACTATACATTTTACACGCCTATTTAATCTTTGAGTTGGGTTATGTGATTTTTTGTGAATTGTATAACACAATTGATTGTAATAATAACAAATTAATAAATACTAAATATTCTAATATGAATAAGAAATTTAATAGACTGACGAGTGAAAATATAATAAGAATTCAATTCATGATAATGCACTTAATCAGGAACATAAGTTTGGATCAGATGTACACAACACCACCAATATTGAATTTAATGATAAGGAAACCAACATTATTAAACGCACAAATAAGTTTAATTTACCAATTTAAAATTGTTATAATCTATCAATTTTAAAATTTTTATTAAAAATACAATCATAGACATGGAAAATTATACATTTGAAATTGATAATCAAAATAAATTAAGAAATCAATTTGTTAATGTCATTGATAATATTAAATATAATAATAATAACTTTAATCACTATTATAAACATATAAATAAAAACTATCATATATATAAAAATAAAAAAATAATTCATTTATTGTCAAGTTCGATAAAATTAATAACCCCTGTAATAATTAACAATAATTTATACATTAAAAAAAAATAAATTTATACAAGATAATAATAAATTCAAGAAAATGGAAGATCCTACTAACAAAATTAGAAAAGATATAATTTCCAACATTAAAAAATGTAAATATATTTTCAGGGATGAATACATTAAACAAAAATTTAAATTAACTAACACAAAAGCTCCTATATTAAAAACACTAGCTAAAATACATAAACCTGATATGCTTATACGAGACCTTTCATAAACTGTATTAATTCAACCTACATATACATTAAGCAAATTTCTATCTAATACCTTAAAAACATACATTAAAATTTATAACAAATTAATCAAAAAAATAGATACGAATTATTAGACATAATTAATAATATAAATATAAATAACAAAACATAATGTAATGTTATTACATTAGATATAAAAGAAATGTGTACTAATATTAATACTAACCAAACCATTAATTAATAATACTTTAATTAAATTAAAAACAGACAATAACATTATACACAAATTAATAAATCTATTAAAATTATGTATTAAATACAATTATTTTGAATTTAATAATAACCAGCAAGAGAAAGGTCTCATTATGGGATTTTAGCTAACATTTTCATGAATGAATTAGAGAACAATAATCTATATCATATATTTAATAAACATTAAATTTTAACATATAAAAGATATGTGGATGACATATTGATCACATATGATCAACAATTTAAAGATTAAGAAGATAAAATAATCGAAGAAATGAACTCCTTAAATAATGTCATTAAATTCACCTTAGGTCGAGAAAACAATAATGGCATAAATTTTTTGGATATAAAAATTATAATAATAAACTTGATATATAGGAAACCCACTAAACAGGACACCATAATTCATTTTAATTCGTCTCATCCTTGGGATCAGAAAATGTTTACGTTTAATTCATTAATATACAGGCTATAAAATATTTAAAACAATATAAAATTAAACATTGAATTAAATAATATCAAATTTACTAATAGATGCAATGAAAATAAATTGTATACTAAAATAAAAAATAAAATTTATATAAAACTAACAAATAATAATAACGGATACAAATATGCTAAAACTGAATACAATATAAATTACAAAAAAATTCAATAAAATATTTAAATCTTTTGAATTAAAATCTGCATACATAATGAATAACAAAATAAATTAACTATATAAATAACAGATCCTACTAGAATAATAAAACATAACAATAAATTTAATTTAGATAAATAGGGAGTATACAGTTTAAAATGCGCAAATTGCGATGACTAATAGATCTTTTTTAATTAGAATTAATGAACACAGTTGTATAAATAAAGGAAATAAAGAACAATTCAATTCTGCTAGACATATCTTAGGAAATAATCATAATTACAACCTAGATATTTATTAATATTCTTGAATATTCCAATAACCTTCATAAAACTAATATAATAGTAAAATCTTATATATATAAAAATCTCGTGTCGCGATGTATGTTCAGGATAAACCCCGAAACTACTGAATTGATTTTGATCAAATTTCATAACTATCTGTAATTTGGTCCAACTTAAAAGATAGTGTGTTTTTATCACAAACTCTAACTATTGAACCGATTTTTATCAAATTTCGTAACTATTGGTAATTTGGTCAAACTTAAAATATAGGATAGTTTTTATCTCAATTACTGACCTCAATATTTGTTATTGCAAATTAAATGTTTATTATACCACAATAGTGTGTATTTATTGGTTAGTTCTATGAATTCCTAATAGATGGCGGTGTAAGTTAATTCGTCGATACAACTCTATAACATTGTTTGACATCTAGGTTGCGTAGACATCCAGTAGATGGCGTTGTTTTGATTTCTAGATAATACACTCTATTACAATCATATTTGTTTATGTTCACGACATAACCGTACTATTTTAATTTTTTGTGAATGATTTTTATAATTATACTGTGTATTGTGTTATAACTGTGCAGTGTATCGTTTGGATATTATTATAATTTTTAACAGAAATAATAACATAAAACTTTATAGATAACTTTCTTTGTCTATTAATCTTCATACCACCTCAAAAACAAGTAAGTATGTCTGTCTTGCTTGCTTTTTATTTTATTTTGATTTTTTAATCTGTTAATTGTTAATTAATTCATTCATTAATTTCGATCTAATTTATTTATTTAAATAATAAATATTATCAATTTTTTTTCAATTTCAGTATAATGCTGTGGAAAAAATCTAACCTTAACAATGCGTGTAGCTAAGATGAACGATACATGCGTGTTAAGAGAGCTCATGAATTGGAAGAACAAATTGAAGCAAGAAATGCAGCTCAACGAATCAGAACAGCAGAAATTCATAGACAAGAATCTCGAGAACAGCGTGATGAACGTCTGTGACAAAATATCTAAAAACAGTGTTCGGGTTTTACTGGGTTTTAATTTTTTAAGAAGTGCAACAATGACTCTACCAACACAGCCCCTGCCATTATTACTGTATATGTGATACGACTAGCTGCACCAACCTCTGGGTTACTTAATTAAAAAACATAAAATAAAAAAACAATTGACTGTGATGGTATTTAAAGGCAAACAAACATATTTAGCGAGTGAAGCCGCGACGGGGATGCTAGTATTATGTATACTTAAATAATAAAAGTTTGAAAAATTAACAAACAAAATTTGAAAATGATGTATTATTCAAACAAATATTAAACAATAATTTTGATTCTTTGGTTGGTAATTCTGCTTCATACTAATAAACATAACAATTGAGACCTTCATACTGATATGATGGATAACGTTAACTTATTTTATCTTTTAACAATCAATTGTTATATTTATATTCTTATAAAATTCAATTTAGTAAAAATTGAAGTAAATAATTGAAGTAAATAAGTTATGTGAAGTAAATAATTATAATGTATAACACATCATTGTTCCTGACGATGGATCAATAATCCGAAAGCACTCGAACATTACTATTAAAGATTGTTGGTATGTGGAAACTATTATATAAATAATTTAGATATAAACTTTTCATCAATGGATATATCAAATGGGGTCTAATTTAAAAGAACTGGGCAAATCATCTGTATACTTCCAGAGTATCATATCAACTAATTACTGGGCAACAAATTATTATTTATTTTCATTGTGGAAATTAGGTGAGTCCTTTAGCTTTATTTGAAAGAGTAAGCAAACCCTACATGGAAAAAAAATTAATTAAAAATTATCCTCCTATAGTGTAAAGTATTATTTACTAATGCTTTCAAATAAAATAAGAATTTATAGAAGTCTCATACCAAAAATAAATTATAACAGATTGAATCGACCACCATGTGCAATGAAGCTTATATGTCTCTTAGGTAAATAACTATACCACCAAATGCACTGTAAATATTTAAGGTATTAAACTTGGACCGAGGTAAAACTGAAGAGGCCCTTTGCTGACATAGAAGGCATATATCAAAAAAGGGTGGTTTGATCGATTCAGGGTATGAGATGAATTACATAAATTAAAATAGTAGTTGGAGTTGCAAGTAAGGATATTTTGGCCATGGATGTTATTTAAAATCATAGATGAAAGCAAATACTCAGGTTGCTTGATATTGACTATCATTTCAAGTCCCTGCTTGAATGTATGCCATTGTCAACTTAAATAGCTAAAGAAGAAAAATGTATGCCTGGTTTGAATAACATGAAAGATTCTTCAATTAGAATATTTTTTAATTTTATTAAAAAAATTCAGGATGATTTTCTACAGTTAATGATCCAAAAATATAACTGTGCGATGCAAAGGACTCAATTTATAACCATTCTCCAATAACCAATTACTTTCTTTCTTTTTCCTGTTTAGCCTCCGGAAATTACCTTTCAGATAATACTTCAGAGGATGAATTAGGATGATATGTATGAGTGTAGTCTTGTACAGCCTCAGTTTGACCATTCCTGAGATGTGTGGTTAATTGAAACCCAACCACCAAATAACATCAGTATCCACTATCTAGTATTCACATCTGTTTAAAAATAACTGACTTTACTAGGACCTGAACACTGGAACTCTTGAATTTCAAATCAGCTGATTTGGGAAGATGTGTTCACCACTAGACCAACCCGGTGGGCTAATAACCAATTACTCATTATAAGGAGATCTACTGTATTAATTAACCTGACCAGGACTGTTGAGAACAAAATTCCCACATAATCTTGGGGGAAAAGAAAGCCTCACTAATCCTCAACAAAGAAGTAGCTCCATGATTAGCTATCGGAAACTGCTAGATTAGCAACTATAGTAACTCCCATGGTACCTGTTCGAGGAGAATGGGAAGAAAAATAAAGTAAGAACATAGAGACAGAGGGGAAAGAAACTAATTGAACGTAGACTGTCTCTGATTCAAATAGTTCACAGCTTCAGACCAGTATATATATGTCAATAAAACAACTAAAAATTCAGTGAAGTCGATTGATACTTTTCGGATCAGTATAGAATGGATTTAACTTAAAATGAAACATTAGACTGTAACAAAGTAATAAAGGTAAATAATTATGCAAGAACATTAAAAATAATTTACCTTGTTTTTAAATCAAACACAAGTTCTCTGAAAATATTCTTACTAACAATATTAAATGCTTCATTAACTGATTCAGTGTCCGGCATAAGCTCCATACTTTCTTTCACTTTATTTATAATATCCAGTCTAATTTCTTTAATTTTTTCATCCCTAGATATTTTGTCATGATTATAATCAGTAAAAACTTCTTTTAATCTCATCATCGATAATGTTCTAACACTTTCTATAATTTCTTCATTTGGCAAAGATTTAATTTCAAAAGTTCTTTTTATTTTACCACACAATTTCTGTAACTGGAAAATAGACTGACATATTTTTTGGCATTCCTTAACACCAGCTTTAATGGCTTTCAAAAAATCTTGCTGTAAAACATTATTTGCAGAACCTTCTAACATAACTACCAAATTCTGTGATGCAGCTGTAACTATTAAATTTAAATCACTAACACTTAATTCTTTACGTGTGGGATTAATAATCACTTCATTATTGTGAAGTCCAACACGTACCGCACCGATTGGCCCATTCCAAGGAATGTCAGATATGGCTAATGCCGCTGATGCTGCATTAATACTTAAAACATCAGGATCATGAACACCATCGACCGAAAGCAAATTAACCATAATTTGTGTATCATTACTAAATCCAACAGGAAATAACGGTCGTAATGATCGATCGATCATTCTACCAACTAGAATTTCATATTCTGTAGGTCCTAATTCTCTTCTTAAAAAATTGGTAGGAATACGACCAGCAGCAGCAGCTTTTTGACGATAATCTACAACTAATGGCAAGAAAGAGGTAACATTCAATCTGGGTTTACTGACAGCAGTAACCATAACTGCTGTATCCCCTAGCTCTGCTACAGCACATCCATCTGTAAATCGTGCGTATCTTCCTGAAGAGATTTTCAACTTTGCCCTGAAAAAAAAAATAACAATAAATTTTAGACAAATAGGATTACATTTTAAATCCTTCAAAATTCAAAAATATTTTGGTGTGAATAAATTTCAGAGTTTAAGAGTTCAGATTTAATAATAAAATGTAGTACATACAAACAATGCAAATGTTAAAAAAGTTTTTCAAAAAAATCTCTCCATAAGAATTCAACACCAAAAGTAAGTCTGACATGATGCTAAATGCTTTAATATCATCAAAAACATCACCCTTATTTCAATAATTACATAATAAATATCAAGGGACCTATTAAAAACCTCAACATTTTTTTTTTTGTATAATTTTTTTCTTAATGCAAATACTTGAAAAAATTACAATTAAAAAAAATTAAAATTACACGAAAATAAAATTATACCAAAACACTTTTTTAATTCTTCCATTCATAAAACGTATTTTTAATTTTTTAAATATAAGCATTTTATTTTATTAAAAATATGGGTAGTCTACAAAAATGCTGTTGCACAAATAAAAAAAAATTTGCAAGAAATACTAAAGCAAAAAAACTTGAACCTTGATAAAAATACAAAAAGGAATATGAAAAATGTAAATAGAGGCTGCTCTGAGCAAAAGCAATGCTCTCAGGAATGCAGGAATGAGTGTTTCTAAAATGGTGAACTGGCTATTCTTTTTCAGATTCTACTTGTAAAACTAAACAAAACATATCCTTAGTAAAAATGGCAATTTTTTCCTTTGTTATATCATTATATCTTCATAAATACACCAAGTGATCATTTGAAAAGTTACCACATTTATTATTCAAATCTATCAGTCCTATCATATTTCTGTTTGCAAGCTGTATACCTTTTCCGGGGGGAACCTTTTTAAAATTATTTTCAAAGGGGTGTACCCATCCTCTTTGCTACACCTATCCCAACTCAAAAATCTTAAATGGCAATGCTAACATTTAATTACATTAATTGACAACCCGAAAAAAATAATGAATTTAATAAAGCTTAAATCATTCAGTAGTTAATTTTGTTATGGTTTTTAACAGTAGCAGTCCTTACGAAATAATAAATTAAACACATTTTTTTTACAAAAATAAAATAAAAGTATCAATTTTTAAACTAATTATTCAAAATGATTCCAATTTTCCTGTAAACAATAATAAAGTCTTTCTTGAAATTCACATCTTAATTTTATTAAAGTTTCTTTAATTACATCCCCCTAAATGTTCTAGTAGAATTACTAAAGATGGACGAAGCAGGAGCGACATAAAATGCCGAATAGCACAAGCTAAACGAGCCTTCAGTAAGAAATATAAGTTGTTTACATCAAAAATTAATTTAAATGTCAGGAAAAGATTTTTGAAAGTGTATGTTTGGAGTGTCGCTTTATATGGAAGTGAAACTTGGACAATCGGAGTATCTGAGAAGAAAAGGTTAGAAGCTTTTGAAATGTGGTGCTATAGGAGAATGTTAAAAATCAGATGGGTGGATAAAGTGACAAATGAGGAGGTATTGCGGCAAATAGATGAAGAAAGAAGCATTTGGAAAAATATAGTTAAAAGAAGAGACAGACTTATAGGCCACATACTAAGGCATCCTGGAATAGTCGCTTTAATTTTGGAAGGACAGGTAGAAGGGAAAAATTGTGTAGGCAGGCCACTTTTGGAGTATGTAAAACAAATTGTTAGGGATGTAGGGTGTAGAGGGTATACTGAAATGAAACGACTAGCACTAGATAGGGAATCTTGGAGAGCTGCATCAAACCAGTCAAATGACTGAAGACAAAAAAAAAAAAAAAAAATGTTCTTACAATTTTATGTTTCAACTCTTCCATGTTAGTATGAATTTACTTATAAATTATTGATTTTAAATGACCCCACAAAAAAGATCCAATGGTTTAAGATCAACAGATCTTGCCGGCCACTCAACTGTTCCTCATCTACCTGTCCAATTCCCAGGAAACATTTGGTCCAACCATTGTCGAACTGGAAGTGAACAGTGAGCAGGTGCTCCATCTTGCTGAAAGTGAAGCATGTCTTTGTTAAGTAACATGTTTCCATTGTCATCTAACTGATTTTCAGATGAGCGGGTGAATAACTTCATCCAGCAACTGCAAATACCTATCACCTGTCCAATTGCCATTGATAAATACTGGGTAGATTACGTTATCAATGCAAATCCCGGCCTACACATTTATTGTTTCAAGATGCTGTGTGTTTCCAATATTGAAAACATGACAATTTATATCACTCCAGTATCGACAGTTATGCTTATTAACAAACCATTTAGAAAGAAGTTGAATTCGTCAGAAAAACAAATATTTTTCATAAACATTGGACTAGCATCCATTAACTGAATAATTTCTTCAGAGAATTCAATCCTTCTCTCAGCATCATCCTCATTCAGATCTTATGCAGTTGAATTTTATATGGAAAAAATATATTTAATTTTAATGAAGTGAAAACAGAACCATAAGAAACCCCCAGTTTCATGGGATATTTTACGAATTGAGCTCTGAGGATTTGCTATGCATTTCCCAAGATTTCAATCAAAGTTAATTTGCCTAAAACCTTTTGTCCTGAATGGTTTTTATTCATAACAGATCCCGTTTCTTGGAATTTGTACAAGTTTTACAATGTAAGAGTGTGAAATATTTTTATTTGGATGCCGTTTATTAAACGCTTGTGCAGTTCTTCTAGCACATTTATTTTGTTCTCCGTATGTAAAAATTAGTTCAGCTCTTTCTTCAAGATTGTAGGTCATTTTAGCAAGACAAAAACTGAAAAGCCAAATGGCAGAACAATAACACCAACCAAATGCCAGTTTTAACTAAATAACAATAATTTGAATAAAACATGATGATGAAATAAATGCAATAAATACTTTTTGAGACTAATTATATACTGTATGAAAGATAACAATTTGCAAAATTCTACCATACAAACTAAGATCTTAATAAATGGCACACAATTTATAACCTGTTATAACAAGGTAATCAATTTTTCAACATGTTGCCAGCAAAAAAAGTAGGTGTAACCTTATTACTGATTTTTCATATCTTTAACTGATGAACATTATAAAATGTTGTGTTTGCAGGCACGTTTTTTCAATGCTGGAAAAACCTAAAACACATATTTTTAACAAGAACGGATGATTTCAGACCAAATTTTTGATAACACTGTAACACAACACAGTAACACTGTATCACAACATAACCTAAAAAAACACATTTTTGATCATAACTTCAATACCAGGGGACTACATTTTATTTTATTTGTACCAAATTACTTGTCATTCAAAGGACATTCCAATGACCTATCACAAGCTACATCGTCTCATTTAAAAAAATAAGTTTTCAACCCCTAAAAATTTAGAAAACGTAAGGGCAAAATTTTGTGTTTGTAATTTAAAAAATAATTTACACAGATTTAATCCACATATTATGATTATTTCAAATGGTTTAAAAAGTAATATCACGTAATTTTATAATTATTTTTGTTGGACTGAAATTTAAAGAAAGTATTACCCCAAATAGTTTTCACACTTACCGAATGAAGGGGTGAGTTGATTTTTATTTTATTTTCACCAAAATTCATTATTTTTTTCTGGTTGTCAATTAACATAATTAAATGTTACCATTGCCATTTAAGATCTTTGAGCTGGGGTAGGTGCAGCAGAAGGTGGGTTCCACCCCTTTGAAAATAATCTTGGAAAGGTTTTCCCTGGTAATGGTATACATGCCAACAAACAGATATACGATTGGATTGATAGCTGTTGAATAATAAATATATGGTAACTTTTCAAATGATCACCCAATGTATTTTATCAGAATTAAATTCTGTACAAATGGTATTACAAAACTGTATTTATTTACCGACAGTTTAACAAAGTTATTGTAAGTTTGACCTAAAAAATGTATTTTGCGGTATCAGTTGTTAAATAAATATTTCTGCAGTTCTGATAAGAAGGATTCCATCATATACTTCTGCAGTTTATAAATTGCTAACAATAATCAATTCATTTTATCAAAGCAATTTTAATTAGTATACAGTTCACCGTAGTGAAATCAATGTGCAGTGCTTGTGACGTTAAGGTTTTTTTTTTATAAAAACCTTCATTACACTTAATCATTATTACAATTAAAAAATGAATAAAAACTATCAATATTAAATAAATGTGCCTCAAAATCAAACAACCAAATTTCAGTTAAGATAACATCAGGTAATACGTTACAACATTTTAATTCGGCTAGAAAAACAATAAAATTTTTCCTCACACTACAAATATTTTGTAGAACAAAACTAAGAGTATTACATAATAAAAGAGTATTACATTTATAAAAGTTAAAATTAATGAAGTCATTTAATGAAGTAAAGTTATTTACCATAGCGATATTTCATTTAACACAAAAAAGGAAAACATTTAGCTCACAGATGCTGCAGATCTCCCATGTAATTCAGTTCTATCACTCTAGAATTATCAGTTTTTCACAGAAGAATTTTTCCACCTCTCAACTATAAGTATTGTAGCCTTTTGAATTTTTAGCTTCTCTTGCCGCATCAAAAATCTTACGCCGTGATTGACAAAGACTTTCATTAATGTATATTGGTTTATCTGATGTCATGTCGATGTATCTAGTTGGAAACTCTCCTTGATTTCATCTTTCACACTTCTCCTTACAAAGCTAGCAATTATTCTTGCCGGTGCAGTAGAGTCTTTATTACATTTTTGCAGTCTATAACAAGCTAAACCCACTATGATCTGTTTAACTATGCTACACACATTCTCATTTGGTTTTTCTGGTAGTCTGAAAATTTCAACACTATTAGATCTTGAGAATTGCTTCATATCTGTAACCCTTTTTTCCAACTGATCAACTTTCTGCCTCAAACTAATGTTTTCTGCTGTTAGAGACTTGATTTTTGCCAAACTAGAGTCAGGTTTATAATTATTATCTTTAATTACAGAATTAATATCAGCATTTTTTTTCAAGACAAATTTCAATTATTGAGCTTTTTTTCACTAACCTTAATGTCTCTTTTAAGTTCATCTCTGTGATTTTATTAAATCCACCAGTTCAATGTTAGTTATGTTACTGCTTTTCAAAATTGATTCAAATTTCACACTTACAAATCATGACAAATAATACAAACCATGAATTGTTTTCTTTAAGCAAGAAATCAACATCTTTATTAATATTGGCGTTGGTGCCGTGAAATAAACTGCAGCATTCAGAGCAGGAAATTTTTATTTCATTATAACAGGATGGCTTATTGCAAGTAAAGCAATTAAACATTTTTAAATATTTAATACTCACGTTGCTTATGAAGTAAAAATGATTGTTAGTAAATAAGAGAACATAAGACTGCTCGCTACCTCTGACTAGACTCAACCTTTGACATCTGCAACCTTTTGAATTATAGCACTTAAAATACATACATTGGTTAAAAGATGGTAACAATAATGTGATTTTTTTTTAAATAACTTTGTTAGGAAAGTATTGTTTAAAAAAAATATCCCCTACCAATCTAGTAATCAGTAATCTGGGATAACAATCTACAGCAGAACCAACTGAAGTAGATCTACAAAATAAAAAAAAGAATTACCAAATTCAGTCCATTTAATGAAGAGTAAGCAGTAAAGTAAAAATAAATTACAAATGGATCAAATTATAAACCTCCTCATTTTTTTGCTGTTGAAATAAATTAAGATGACATACTGTACCAAACCTTAAAATTACATGAAATATGAATTAACCTTATATTTTTAATAATTATTAAGACCCTATTAAAATTTCTGTTCCATATTTTATAATTAATAACAGAAGGAAGAGGTGTTCAGAACATTTTCAAGACAATGGAAATACTGATTAGATAACACAAAATTATTGAAGTTTATTTTTAAATTCACTAATATTAGATACACATTTTATAATATTTTAACACATTAATAGATACCACAGTTTATAATTAATTACAATTATTATTAGTAACATATCCTTATTTACAGAAATATCAGTTGCAATTTGAAGCTGGCATTGCTTTGTCTTTGTCATGTATCCAAATCCAAGGCACAAACTACAGAAATCTGTCACATGCCAAATCTTCAGTTAAAAGAGCCTAACTGTTTCTTTCTCAATTTTGAACCGCTAATCACACATTTAATCTGTGTTACACTGAACCAAATTTTGCCCCTATATACATTTGCTTGTTTTTTGCTGCCAACTTCTAGGGATCATCATTTACATTTTGCCTAACTGTAAATCTATTATACCGCTCAAAGCCACTAGGCATTTTCAGAAAATTTACATACGCGCCACTTTATTATTAACACATACTCTATATTGACAAATGCTCTATTAGCATGTGAGTACATTTTTGTTTTGCATGCAAAATTAAAACACATAGAAACATAATTACTCATCTGAATCTAACCAACATGTTTGACTAATGCAGTTATTCCAGGAATTAAATTCTCATCATTGGAAAAGTGTAAAATATGAAGTGTAAGAATTTAAAATTGTAAAAGTGTTTTAAATACTGGTCTCAAATCCAATTTGACCAATAATTCTTTTAAAAATTTTCTCTTACATTCTGAACACAGCACTAGTATGGGCAGAATTTCTGCAATGGCCAATTCTACAGATGAAATGGGGACAAATCACCGCATAATAATCAGTCAACATTTTCCCACGTTATTATTTTCCGACAATATTCAGATGGAATTCAAATTTATTTAACTTCTAACATTTATTAAACAATTTATTTGTACCTTACATGACTGTTTGTTTTACAACATATTCCCAAAATATTCTTCTCCAAAGGAAGAAAATAAGTATCTGATAAAATAATTTTATATTCTAAGAAATATTTTTTCTGCATTATTACATTTTTTTCTAAAACAACTAAAATTTAAAATTTTCAACAATCACCATTTTACAACTCTTTACATCATAATTTCAGATGCCTACAATTTTATTTTAAAGTTACCAATTTTACACAAACTACAGCATGGCCACAGAGTCCCTTTAAATGATAACACATATAGGCTGATAACACTATATTCCAACAACTGTCTGTAAAGGTTAATTAGTTGCTTTCATTTTGTCAAGTTCCAGAAGATGATGTTATTTTCACATGTTCACTGAGAATTTTGATTATTACAGGGTTAAGGCAATTCTTCAATGTTAAAATGGTAATTCTTAAATTGTGTATTCAATTAAAGTAAGACTTGTTGCCAGTGTTTAGATGCACGAGTATATAAATGAAAATGAAAACTACAAAAATATAAGACAAATTTGTTCAGTGTTTTAGTTAGTATACTAAAACACTGAACTTAGTATAGTATACTTTCCTTCAAAAGTGAAGGAAAGAGGCCATTTCTACTGGGTCAGTCCTTGATTTAAAACAATCCTGATATCCTTCCAGCCTAATTGAATACTAATTGTGGTACTTACGTATTAATGTCACCGCTGCTGTTTAGCTTATGTTGACTTCGTGAACCAACAAATTGAACGTACATCAAAATAACCTAACTAAATATAACCTACACTCACTTCGCTCGCTAACCTCTTACGTATTAACACCACCGCAGCTACAGCTTTATTTAAAAACAAAGTAGTCAATCGGATTTCGGTGGATTAACATTAATTGGATTTCAGTGCTATAACATTAAGGTTATATTATGCATGTTTAATGAAGAGGTTAGTGAGCGAAGCGAGCGTCGGTTATATTTAGTGTTAACAGCAGATTTTTCTAGTCCCTCTATAATTTTTTTCTTTAAATAGCAACTAATAATTTTTAAAAATTATTAAATTATGGTATTTACCAAGTTCTTTTAACTCTTGAGAAACACAGCTTCAAAATTTTGCAGTAGCCCACTAGGCTGGTCTAGTGGTGAATTCATCGATGCAAATCAGTTGTTTAACAGCTGATTTTCAAAGTGAAGGTTTTGAGGTTCAAATCCTACTAAAAAATAGTTGCTTTTACACATCATTTGAATACAAGACAGTGGATACCAAGGTACTTTGGTGGTTGGACTTCAACTAACCACATATTTCAGGACTGTTCAAGACTACATCTCATTTATGTCATACATAACATCCTCATCTCAATAGGTCAGGGGGGGTTTGCTTTTTGTTCACTAGTTGAACAGACTGCAATATACATATTATGAAAATACAAAGCAAGAAAATTTTGCAAAATATTTGTGATTGTCATCCAAAAGTAGTGGCATTTTCATTTGGCTTTATTCAGGTAATTTGGCATTTATTCTGTCTTCAACTAGTTTTAAGCTTTCTGGGGCGTTGGAATAATTTATAACATTTTTGCGGATAAAGAATAAGATGTTCACTTATTTCAGATAAAAAAAATAATACAAAAAAAATAAATGTCGATATACGAACATATCTGAAGTTCGTTCTTATATCAAATACACGAAATAAATTATGTACATTAAGGAAATACTTCAAAGAACTGAAAAATAACTTACCTATCTTGAAATTCAGTTTGAACAGAAGATGGATGGTTATAATTTTCCGAATGAAATAATCTAACAAATGCATAGCATCCATCACTAGTTTTTTTAAATATACTATTTACATTATTCATACTAGTTCTTTTGATAATATATCTGTAAACGCCTAAAGTCTGATTACACAGGTAAATTCTCAAAATCATTTTGTAATTCTACAGATGAATAGCCCAGACACACACTAAAAATTACAAATGAAAATAAACAAACAGTTACGTTGCATCATATTTTAATTTACCACATCAGTCTTTCATTTTAATTATTTTAATTCACATTATCATTTATAAAATAACTCAATGTTCTTCATAACCTCAAACCTCAAACTAACCAAGCTGAAGATCATGCTTCGTTCAAGAAAACAGTCTAGAGATAATCGTTTAAAGACCGCTAGATATTAAGGCTCCATTGACACAAGCCTTTCAATAACAGATTATTATGAAAATATTAAATACAAATCATTGCCACATAAGTGTAAAAAAAGATTAAAAACACAAATTAATCACTCACTTTTTTGCATTTAAGAGAACTATAAATGTAGTATATATTTAGTATGCCACTTAAGTAAGCAGCTTTTTAAAAATAATTTTTTACCTACATAGGAGTTATTAGAATTATTAGTTTTTTCTAGAGAAATATATTTAAATTATTTTAAAATAATATATACTCATAAAGACATTACACACTCGTAGATATACAAGTAGTACACGTAAAGGTAAATACGTACTCGTAAGTTGGCATAATATATTTGAACCTCGAAAGTGTAACTGGCTATAGTTTTTGAATAGTAGGATCGAGGTTTTACTTTTAATCATATTTCAAAGATGAATTATAATATATATTCTATATAAATAGTAAAGATAATAATATTTCTAGAAATAGTAACAACACACTGCACGTAAAAAACAGCAGATTAACTTTTACTGTTGTATAAACTTACAACATTCCTTCTTCCTGAAAAAAATATAATGCTGCTGAATATTATAGACATATATGTAATGCTGCTATCTGGACTTTAATAATAACTAAGTTAAATTTCCTTTCACAGCAAATATCAAATCATCCAGAAAGTAAAATTAAAAGATACATAATACTATGTTAGTGTTAATTTATTAAATTGGTTAAATATGTTTAGATATAACTAAATTTCAAAGCTTATTAGCTCAGTATTCTGACAAAGTTCAGTCAAACTACTTGTGATCTTACAGTACATTGAGCTGTTCGTTAAAGATTTTAGTAAACTGAATTTTATACAATTTCAAAGTTTTACTTTATTTAAAAAAAAGAAAATTGTGGTGGTAAGATATAAGATTTTATAAATACTTGTATGAGAAATAAGATCTTTAATTTTTAATTTGAATCCACAACCATTAGGCATTCTATAAATTATAAATTTTTATAGCAAAATTTCAGTTTTTCAAATTAAGTATCTTTTAAAAGAACTGCTTTGAAATGTAATTAATTTTATTAAAATAATAGCCCACTGAGCTGATCTAGCAGTTAAATTGGCATTATGGATTAGTCATTTAACAGCTTATTTTTGAAGTTGAAGGTTCTGAGTTTCAAATCCTAATAAAAGCTAGCTTTTACTTTTAGCTACTAAATAATGGTGATAATGGTGTACTTTTATGGTTGGGGGTTCAATTAACTACATGTCTCAGGAGTGGTCCATCTGAATCTGTACAAGATTACACCTCAACCTCTTCACATTTGATGCCGTCATGCGCTGGTGGTGAGGGGGTGGGGGGGGTTGAACACTATTAATAATAGTACTGGTGGAAATTAAGCATAATAAAATTAGTGGATTGAAATATATCGAAAATTTTGCACTTTTAGTTAAAAAAAAATTGATTTGAGATCAAAGGTCTGTTTCTCTAAGTTTCAATCTTAGGATATTAAATCGTTTAATCATATTTTACTTCAGTTATTTGTTTTTTAATGAATGATTTACTTTTCATTTATAATGTCTTTACACAAAAATTACTACTTTTATGACACATTTAAATATAATAAAGGTGTTTCATTTATGTCAGAGAATTTTCAGATACAATATTCATCAGTGATTATATTGTTGGTGTTTTAAAAGTGTGATTCCAAGTAATGTTATCTTTACTGTTTTTTTTCCAAATTTGGAATATATATTATTTTAATAAATAAATATCTTGTTCAGGTCGATGTTTAATTTGTATGACTATCTTATATTAATCACATCAGGACAGGTAAGTATGCTCCCCACCTGATGTGATCCTGGCATATTCTCCATAAGAAACAAAAGGAACTGACCAGAATATTTAAAACTAAGGAAAGGCTTGATCAAAGCAGCATTAATTAAAAAGAGAAATAGTTATAGTACATATTAACATACAAAACTAATAATTACACAGAATAACAGTAATGAAAACACATATGGTAGTAAATAAATAAAACAGGTACAGAAGAACGTAACAATTTTGAAGCATTAATTGAAAAATACATGAGTAAATATTTTAGTAATTAGTAATTGGAAAGTGTTCCAAAAGCACTGAGAAAATAACAGTAAAAATCTAAAACTAGATGCATATTTTGATTAATAAAAAATTATTGATAGATACAGGAAAATTAGTGAAGGTAATATAAAACAGAAAAAACAAAACTCATAAAAGAAAAATTTGTAAAAATAATAAATATCTACAAATTTCAGTTTGCTGAAATTCATTCTGTTAATTTAGTTCTTTTTTTCATAAAGAGGGAGCTTTTCAACTCCATAGTGATTTATTTCAGTCTATTACAAAGAATAATTTTATCAGTTTTAATACTGTTTTTTTACTCAGACAATTCAGTTAAAAAAAAAAACTTTAAAAGCTTTTTTCTTATTTGGATGGTATGAGTGCAGAACTGTTTATAATCTTCTTAATTTGTTTTGATGGGTTCCTTTTACATTATGAGTTGTTTTCTTAAATGCTACTTTGAAAAGGTTTTTTTGTTTTGTGTACATTTATGATCGAGTTTTTTCTAATCTATATTTGTGTCCTTGGAATACACAGCTGCAATCTTATTTTAGAAGAGGAATAAAAACCTATCTGGTTGTTTGCCTTAAAAAAATGCAATCCATTCTGTTATGTTTTGAGTTACCAAATGATATTTTGGTTACAGAACATAATAATAAATTAAACAGGTAATATTACATTACACAAAGAAGAAATTCCTTTTCTGGACTGTTACTTAAGTTGAATCATGGGTAATTACGATAAACATTCAAGCATGACTAAATGTGAAGGAAACTTCCTTCTTTACCTTTGTGCAAGAAATTCAAGGCAATCCCTTTGATTGGTAAGTTTATGCTTCCAGTATTATGGGATTCTCAAGATAAGCAATGATAATGTGAATAACTCAATAAAGTTCAGTTGATGTTTTGGGTTACAATTTAAAGGAAACTAACTACTGCTCCATGATAATGCCAGCTCTCACACAACTTGATAAATTTAGTAGTAAATAAATGAATTAGGATGGCATTTCTCCAATATCTTAAGCCTTGGCTTAATCTCATTTATTTTCTCCTGTTTGGCTGCTAAAACAACCTTACCTGGGTGGTCAAAGTTTCATTAAGATGATGATAAAGTGTAAATGTGACCAAGACAGCAGCACATAGAATTTCATACAACAGATTCTGAAATACTGATGAAGCAATGTCGTAATGAAACAATATTGGAGGAGGATATGTTGAAAAAAATGGTTTTCATGCATTGTCTTTAGTTTTAACATCAGTATCAATGAGTTCAATTTAAAGTTGTTTCACCCTTTTAACAACGCACAGAATTCAAATTGCACTTTGTATGTGCAGAATTGGAATTTGCACAAATCACTAACAATTTTTCTGTTATAAGTTTCTCCTTTTTTTCATAAAATAATATTTTGTTTTTGATCTTTGAAGAAATAGTTTCTTAGTTTTACTCGAGTAATTAAAACTAGTTTGGTTGGTTGTGGAGCCATGTAATAATATCATGGATAAAAATTAAAACATTTTATCAGAACATGGTTGAACATTACATCAGAACATGAAATCTATTGGCTTCAGTAGGAAATTTTCTGCATAACTTTTACATTGGTTACATATAATTTAGGATACTTTCCATTGTTCTCACTAAATGATTACTTAGGAGCCAAACCAGAGTTGGATATCCAGTATGGTAAATTCACAATATTTATAGATGTGGAATGCAATTTTCTGGAATGTAATTTCTGGTTTAGCATTTAGCTCCTTCAGCGATTCTGTCTTTATCTCTTCAATGTTGGCAAAACATCTTTCATGATTCTTATAAGCTTGGGGAATATGAAGAAGTCACAGGGGGCCATGTTCACAAAATACACAGACTGAGGAACCATTATTGTATATTCCATATTTTTTTAGTAAACTGTAGATTTTTTAACCTTATTGATTAACATAGCACCAAATTAGACTGACTATTGAAATAAATAAATACTCCAATAAATAAACTTTTAAGCTCCAACAAAAAGGGGGCTGATCGGGACTCATATTTAAAATATCAAATTTTTTTTAACCTTAAATTTTCAAGATTGAAAATTAATTTCATTTATAATTAGTATTAATGTAAACAACGTAAGAATGTTTTTAAAAAGGGGTATCTTGAAATCCAACTTAAGAATTAAAAAAGTTTTTGAATTTTTAATAATTTCTGTTACTTTATGTTTTCCAAAGTATTGATGTTATTTTAAATTTTATACAAGGTAGCTGTCAAGCAAGGAGGTCAAATGTAACCCAAATTTATTTATTAAAAATTTTGATTTTTTTTCTGAACTGTATACTTAATACTGTACAATTTTTAAGCTAACACATCATTTGATACAGGGGATCAAATTTGATCCAAATTGTTTACTAAAAATTATGATCTTTTTCACAATTGTATTCTAAGTACTAACTAAATAATTAAGTCATTAATATTTAAAACGTTTATTACATATTTGAAATAAAAATCTGGCAATGGCAAATTTATATTCTATCAATAAAATAATTTATAGATGGAATGTATAGTTTATTGCAATATACAGGAAAGAATGCTACTTCAGAGAGCTAACAATAAAAAAAAATTATATAAACAAAGATCCAGAAAAAGTTTTGATTTAAGTTATGGCTGCTGAATTTATCCTGCTTTTATATCTCTGAGTAAATATAACACAGTAATAATATTTTTTGGACATGAATTATGGTAAAAGATTAGTTTATTTTTACGTTATTTAACCTGAAAATGATAAAAAGGAAATGGTTTCCCAAATTATATCTCGTAACATTTTATTTAGAAAATTCATATAAAACTAAAAAAATTCACCCAACAAACACAGTTTTATATGTTTGACTTAAAATAACATTTTCTAAACTGCCAATTAACAACCATTTACTAATGTTGGATTATAATAGCATAATAGGTGAAATTAGTAAAATGAAGGATTTTCTAAAAGTATGTTTTTTTTAAGTAAATGAATTGATATGACTAGGTCACAGTTAAGTTGATTAGTTTTTCCAATTAACAGAACAACTGCTTCTAATTTGTGAGAATAAAATTTAGTAACCAATTCAGATTGAAGAAACAACTTTGTTTCTTAGTCAGAGCATCAATGTGCTTGTAAAAAAATCAATGTTTTCATTTTTGAATCATAATAATTTTATGTTTACCTAATTTCCCTTTGTTAATTTATTTTTCCATTATGAACATTCATAAATTATGAATTCTAAGAAGTCATTTTTCTTAATGTATTTGTTCGTAATGGAAAAGTAAATTGTTAAAGAGAAATAGATAAAAGTAAAGAATTATTGTGATTTGAAAATGAAAACATTCATTTTTTTTACAAGCATGTTGATGCCATAAATTTGAAGCAGTGCTCTTTCACCGTGAAAAAAAAAAGTATTTTTATGTTTCGTGGGAGATCCAGGATGTCAAAGAGGAATTGCAGAGAATGATGACATCTATCATACAACCATCTACAAGATTACACACTTTGTAATGAACAAAACAATAACTGAAAAAGCATACACAGAAAGAGAAAATTTTGTGGCCAATGCTCTTTAAAATTTCTCAAATTACAAGGGTTTTAGATTGTACACATGTTGTGTTAAGGAAACAAACACAGTTTTTGCTGATGAGGACATAAACCAAAAGGGCTATGTTAGTATTAATAAGCTAGACAGAATTATTTCTTGATGTTTTATTAGAATAAACTTTTGTGAAATTTTTTATTCTGCAATACATTCTCCTCAATACTCATCAATTAAGTGAATAAAACTGTAACACGTGTTAGGCTCTCATTTAGAAATTTAAACAAATTTGCTGGCCTGTTACCACATAATCAGCTGGAAACGAGCTAGTGCTCAATTTTGTTTAAATCAGAAACAATTCCTTGTTCAAGCAATTACTTTAATTTTTTTGGATAATATTAAATCACAAAAGAAATGGTTTGCAATTAAAGAAATTGTATACTCACTCACTTTTCAGCAACAATTACCTAAAATTGTAGCTTCATTTCATTCACTTTACCCAATAAAATAATTGAAAAATTTGTTAGTCCAGTTTTATGAAGACAGTTTAATTTATGTATTAACATGGACTGTAACCATTTCTATTAATTTTTATAATTAACATTGTTATTTGCAACAATACCTTCACCCATTTCGGTCTCTAGAAGAAAATTCAGTAGACCAAAATTTAAATTAATACTTTAAATATTCAAAGAGATAGTCATTCAAAGCAGTCATACTCTTGTTTTTGCAGGTACACTTATTGTATATGGATAAAAAAATAACCACCCTCAGCATTTGCCTGAATGGATCAAGAGAAACCAGTACCTGGACACTGGAAATTTGGATCTAGCCCTTAGTACACATCTATTTATTTTTTCAACTTGTCCATTAGTAACATAATCTAACAGCCTTCTCAAATTAGTACGTGTATGAAGTGCCTTGAATTGTTTTTCATCTAAATTGAGCAATTTATAAACCCTTTTCTTATATTTCAGCTATAACAAAACAAAAAAAGATGCATCTTTAAAGAAGAACAGACAACAATATATTGATCATATAATTATGAAAATTAATAAATATTTTCATATGTTGTCAGTTTGATAGGATATTGAATGTTTAAAACACATGTTAGAATTCTTATAAATATAAATCTTTTATCTTACAAACATATTCTTTTAAAATAAGTATATATTTATAAATAATTACTCTGGTTCTATTATGAGATTTACAGTAACTAATATAATTTATAAAAAATTAAGAAGCGAGATTACAATTATAAAATCAATAACAAATGTTATACAAGAATTAATTACTCAACTATTTACAAAAGGAAACTGGCTTATACTTTTAACAATGAATAATGACATCTTGTCCCTGAATACTCACTGGACAACTTGTTGCACTTAACAATAGAACAGAACACTGTTGTACTTATTTGCAAAACGGAGTACATATGCTTTGACTGTTATCACACACACAATCACTTTGAATATAAATTGCACACCTCTTCATTTGCTGGCCCTCAGCAGTATTTATATTGTCGGGCATAGAGCTTCTCCTGACATAACAGCGGAAAATCAATTACCTAATTGATAAAATCAATTAAATTTACTTAAGTCTCGTTATGACAACAAACAACTAATTGCAGCTAAACGTGCTATGGAAATTATTAATCTAAAACCATCAAAAAAGGAAAATTCCGAAAATTTATCTAAATTCATTGATCAAATTAATTAAAATATTAATGCATTGAAGAATCTAAATATTGATTATTTAGAATTTATTATAATATAATTAATTACTCAAAATTTAAATTTAAAAACTTTAAGAGACTGGAAAAAAACATTGTAAAAAATGAATTTCCAAAGTTAGAACAACTCATGTCTTTCTTGGAATGTAAGCGTAAACTATTTGAATCCACAGACACGATTCTGTGTAATGAAAAACCACAGCCGACTAATGTAGGCTTTAGCGGCAAAAAATAAATTTATTCAAAACCTAGTTCTAGTAAAAATGTATTTTATGTAAATAATTCTATGTGCGCATTAAAAAACTAGCAACCATCCATTGTATCGATGTGATAAATTTTTAAGTTATAATGTTAATGAAAGGAAACATATTTATTTCAGAAAAAATTATGTCTTAATTGTTTAAGTAAACAGCATATCGTAAAAAGGTGTCAAAGCAATCGTAAATGTAAAAAATGCTCACAGAAGCATCATACGCTAATTCATTTAGATAAAACGATGCAAGAGCCAGCAATTAAATCTTGTAAGCCGAATCAAGCTCCTTCGGCTAATAGTTCATATTGTACTTTAAAATCAGAACCTAACAAGTCTGCTTTTCTTGCAACAGCTGTAGTTAACGTTAAAGATAAAAAAAAGGTAATTTCATCCAAGCCAGGGTCTTACTTGATTCCTCTTCGATGATTTCATTTTGAACTGAAAGGTTTGCTGCTAAACTTGGGCTTCAAACCGAACCTGTTTTAGTGCCGATCACAGGTATTAGTAATGTTGTCACTAAATCTAAGCTAAGTGTTGATTTAAATATTAATTCTAGATATGAAGATTTAATTTTAATTTGAAATGTCATATACTACCATCTATTACAGGTCTGTTACCTAATGATTTTGTAAACGTACTGACTGGGAAATTCCTTCTCAACTTTTTCTTGCCGATCCTCATTTTAATATTCCTGGGCAAATCGACATTCTTCTACGCGCTCAATATTATCTTTCGTTGTTTAAGTCTGTTCAATTAACTCACAATTCTAATTATAACATACTTCAAGAAACTCATCTTGGTTTCATAGTCTCTGGTCAAATCCCTACTAAATTTAGTAAACGGAAACATAATTCAGATTCAATATCACTTTTTGTTCGCAATAAACACAAATTTTCCTCTCAATTAGAGTCCTTTTGGAGATCTGAAGAGATCAAAAATCGTTTACCGACCAAGAATCTTTCTGAAAAAAAATTCGTTGAAAATACTTTTCGTGATGACAAAGGCAAAGACAAAGTTTTTTGTATCTCTTCCTCGTAAGGGAAATTGTGCATTAGAAGACTTTTATGAAAATGCAAGGCATCGTTTCAATTTGTTACATCTTAGATTTCAGAAAAACGCTAAACTTAGGAAGATTACTTCCATTTCATGAAAGAATATCACGAATTAGATCAATGCAACCTGTAGATTCATCTCAGTGTAAGGCCTCATCTGAAATCTTTTATTTGCCCCAACCATGCAGTATTTCGTGAATCTTCCACCACTACCAAAACAAGAGTAGTATTTGATGGTAGTGCAAAAACATCAAACGGCCGATCACTCAATTCAATTCTTGCTACAGGTCCAGTAGTACAACAAGATTTATTTTCGATTATAATTCGTTTTAGAACTCACAGCTACGTGCTATCAGGCTGTTAAGTTTTTATATCATATTTTGTTTACATTTAAAAATATTGTAATGGCAGTCTTAATTGTCGTAATTTCTTTTTCTCGTTGCTAAGGCTCAGCTGACTCAATTGTAGACTCAAGACATGATGATATGTAATAGTACGGTTATATACAATGTATTCATCTATTCAATTTATTTATTACATTAATACTACTCAATATATTCAATGTGTTATTATCAAACTAAAATGCAATTACGACAAATAAGATTACCAAAATTTAATCAAAAATGTTTCTTTACAAAATGTAATTCAATCAATGAATAATGCATAAACTTAATACATATTCGTCTATAATCATTCAAACTTCAAATAAGCAACATATATTTTTTGGTCCTCCAATCCGGATATTGAACTTCAGCGACGTATTTAATTTTAAATTGTAAGTTTCAAAATGGTCTTAATTCGTATAGACATTCATTCGTCTAGTTATACAAGCTACTCCAAAAACTGTAATTCGTACAAACATTATACGCAGTGAAATTTAACTATAAAAGTATAAGCAATAGTGATGTGTAACTGTGATTTCCAACTTGTACGTTTCTATTGTTACTATTACGTTGTTCTATTTACTAATTTTATTGGAATCGATGTGTCGGAAATTTCCAGATTGAACTGGATAGTGTTTTCATGTGTTATCTTAGTTCGCAGAGTATACAACAATCTAAAAGGAGCTACGAGTATCAACATTCATCATATGCGTAACCCATTGTTCATCTTATTAATTAATTTTATTTTTCTTATTATTATGTCTTAATTTCTTATTATTAATATTTACGTTAATATAATTAAATTCAAAATGACTGACCAGGAGGCAACTCAACAGTAAGACTTTGCAGACTAATAGCAAGGAACTTTTTAAAAAACGTGGTATAATTAAGGCATCAATCACACGAGTCAATACCTATGCTGATAATTTTAACCCCACAAAAATGAAATATATTCTTTACAAATAAAATTAAGAAATTAGAATTACAAGTTAAATATGAAGACATTCAGTCTCAGTTGGAAGCTTATGATGAGGGTACTGAAGACAGAATACAGACTGAAAATAATCTATGTAACATAGAATGTAAATTAAAATCTTTGTTAGATAAAATGTGTATAAAACCTCCTGATAAATCAGATCCTACCGATATGAAACCAATTATTAATAATAAAATGCAGTTTTTACAGCAAATTAAATTGCCATGTTTTAGTGGAAATTTACTCGAATGGGAGCATTACTTCAATACATTTAATAACTTAATTCATTCTAGAAATGACCTTTCCGATATTCAAAAATTATACTACTTAGTCATCTTTAAGGGATGAGGCCCTTAATATCAAAAACTTACCAATTACAAAGGAAAATTAATACTGGAGAGGTAAAATCCCCTTCAATATCTTTTATCTTTTTCAGGAATCGATTCTTTCGATACGAATCTCAGAAACCATACATTTCTGCATGGTTGTTGAATAAACTAAACTCTTTGCATCTTAATACCGCTACAAACTCCGGAAATCGCGGGGGGAATCGCAGCATTGCACCGCGTTGCGATTCAATCTCCTCGGACGAGGTTAGAAACCACGTAAAAAATAAAAAATAAATTTTGGGAAGGGGAGCGGCACACCGTTCCCCGCAATTTATAAAATGGACGATTCTGAGGAGACGGAATCGCAGGGCGCTGCAATGCTGCTATTGCCCCCGCGAATTCCGGAGTTGGTACCGGGTTAGAACTCAGAGTATTTCATTTATTCAACAACCATGCAGAAATGTATGGTTTCTGAGAATAGATTCCTGAAAAAGATACTGAAGGGGATTTTACCTCTCCAGTATTAAACAAATTGATATTTATAAGGATATATGTATCCTAATAAATATGTTCTTAATATCCATCTTATAAATTGTTCCCCTTCCCAAAAATTTATATTCCTATATGTGGTATTCAACCTGGTCCCCGGAAAGGAATTAGCAGCGCGGTGCAATGCTACTATTAACCCCCCCCACCCCAAATTCCGGAGTTTGTACCTGGTTAGCAGAGCGATTTGCTTACTCAACAACCATGCAGAAGTGTCGATGATTTTACTTTTGAGAAGTTTCAAGATTGTAATTAAGAAACATTAGTATGTCAAATATTTAGTTAAAATATTACGTATCCTTCCAATAAAAATTTAACTGAAATTTGACATATTAGTTACCTTTTTTTATCTTTTTTATCTTTGAAAATTTTTATTTTTATTTTTTTTATCTTTTAAAATAATTAATTTACTCTTTTACGTAGAAATTTAGAACTGTTTTTATTGGCTAGAGTAACAACAGTACATGCTCTTGACAGTACATTGTATAGATAAACCTACACCGGCTTTTTCAGTATATGAACTGTTTTTAATTTATTTTCAATGAATTGTTTTTGTTTTTTAAAACAAAACAATTAGATATAATAGACTATTATAAAAATAATATTTGTCTTTTAAAAATCGTAACAAAATTACTTAATAATATTACTTAAAATTACCTAATATTGTTAATATTATTAATTACTTAATATTCCAATGAATCAGTCAAGAAATATATTTTATACATTTGTATAACCGAACACATATGGTTAGTGAAAGTTTATAATGAACAGAAATATACATTGCATGTAAACCAGTGAATAACGTTTCAAGAAAATTATTTAGTTATGACAACCTATATCTTTGAAACGTTCAACTTAAGCAGCATATATAAGAATAAATGCACAGACTGTGAATGCCATATATGTTGATAAAACCGATAGATCATTCAAAGTCAGATTCTCGGAACATCTGAGGGCATTTAAGAATAATAAGAAATGGTTTTCGAATATGGCGGATCGCTTGATTTCAAATGGACATGCAATTGCAGATTTAGTGAATAATCTTGAAATATTGGAAATTTGTAACATTAACAACTGAAATATGTGGAAAAATATTACATTTATAAATATAAAAATTTCAATTTCGTGAGCCACCAAATGAATTATGAACAGGATCTATTTGATGATTTTTAACATCAGATTAACAATTTTAATTAGTCACAGCCTTGGTGATCAAATACATCAATGTTTTGTTTTATTATATATACATAAATATTTAACGTGAATGTATGAGAGAAATTATTCGTTAAAATGGGTTTTTATGAAGATATCACTATGAATTACGGATAAAATACGACAAAAGTTATGAAGAATAAAATAAACGAACAGATAAAATACAAAAATCGAAAAATACTTTTACTTAACAGCTACCCTTAAAACTTGAAGGGTAGTTTACCTACACGATTATTTGAGTTTTAATTTGGGAAGAACCAAATGCGAGAATAGTTTAAAATTATAAAAAAATTTAAAAATTCAACCGCTTAAGAAATAGGTACAGCAAACCTAACGTCGCTAATAGAACGAAAAATAGGTAAAAAAATTTATCAACATTACCAGTTCCTGGCTGTGATTTCATTATATACCAGCATTCCAAAGAATTTAATGACTGAAGCAGATAGAAAGCAATTGGAGTGAAATTGAAAGAATAACTAAAATTAAAAAAAAAAAAATTATCTTTAGAATTTGTTAATATTTTTATTTTTAAATTTAAAAATAAACTATATGAACAGTGCTATGGTTTAGCGATGGAGTCACCAATCTCAGCCTGATTAGCAAATCAACTATGGAATATTTAGAAATTAGAAAAATGGAATTTAGAAGTATTAGAAAAATTAAAATACTAAGGTCTCATTCTATAAAAGATCGTTAGTATGTATACATGAACAGGATATTGATTTAATATTAAAAGAATTAAACCTATTTAATGAACATATACAATTTACAAAGGAAGTTGAGAAAAAAAAATATCAACAAATTGGTATACGAGTATAAAACCATCTTCAGGCAGATATCTAACGTTCCTATCAACACAACGAATATCACATAAAAAATCAGTAGTGAAGAATCTTGCAGAGTAATATTATTTACAAACCCCCGAGGATAGACCAGAATATATAAAAAAGCAAAAGATCTATTAATAAATAATATCCGGAAAATATCATAAATAAAAATTTTTAAATACAATTCATAAACCCTATAATTATAAATCAGTCAACTATCCTAATAAAAATAATAGTGAGAAATATGTTGCAATACAATATGTCACAGATCTGTCAGAAAAGATTAAAAAATTGCTACAAAAGGATTTCGCAGTAGCACATCAAAATTACTTTAATCTGAATAGTATGTTTTCTAAATTAAATTCACCGATAGAGAAAATCAACAAGCTAACGTAGTATACAGCATTCCGTGTGTAATGGGCACCAAATATTGTTTTCTAGGATGGGTAGATCAGTCAATTTCTTAGTATGTAAGAGAATTTTGTATGATGTATGTATGAATAAATATTGTTACTTGAGGAAGCTTAGAGAATTCTAACTGAAACATTTTGGGTTAACCAATCAATTATATAAATTCAAGGGATGAATAAAGATTATGTTTGTAAATAAAATATGTTGTTTATTATATTATATATGTGCAGATTTAATAATACACATACGGTAGTGTTAAATCGAAGTTTTATTTCTTTTGAAGTAATCTGTGGAATGCCGGTGACATACTCTACGCAAATATCATCACCAGGTTTAATGCTTTATAATATATTTTTATTTTAACTAATACATTTTTCGGGAAATCTCGCAATTTCTTCGAATTTTTAAAATTAGTTAACAGAGTTAAAAATATACCACGGTGACTTGATTCTCTGTAGCGGACTGGATTGAAACCGGAATAAAATTTTAATCTTAAGATTTGCTTTTTGTTTCCTCATATTTGCTGAATTTTATTTAAAAATTGAACGTACATCGTAAATCGTTTAATAACTTGTATGTGCATAAATATTCATGGAGAATGATTTTTCTTAGTTTATAAAATAATTTGCAGTGTTACTCTATAAACTAATATTGTAGTATAATTACTATTTCACCATAAAAAATTACTCTATATTTGTTATTTTACATGAAGATTAAGTTTCAAATTGTTGTAGATTAAAATTATAGAAAAGGAATTTTAATACAATGAAATAATATTTTAGCGATAAAAATATAATATTTATAGAATAACTTATTTTGTACTAAATAATTTTAATTCTTAAGGGTTTATACCATAATTGATATCATGATTAATAAAAATAAAACAGAATCTTTAAAAGTAAATTAAGATAAAAAAAAGATCTTACCATGAAGGAAAGGTGAATTTTCAGCTTCTGGATCCTATACAGCCCATAATTGTGCAGCTATAAACGGCGAGGAACATGCAATATAAAGGGCGATCACAACAAATTTATTTTTCTATATTAAGTAGAAATTATTTTTTAGATAAACCAAACTCCATGGTGTAAAAAAAATGCCTGTCAACTTATGTTGCTGAACTTTCTTGGGGTTTATTATAAAGTTTAAATTTATCCCTTCCCTCAGTAATAAAATCATAAATTATTAATCTCTCATTAGTATTCTAATTTATTAATTTATTTTCGTAAAAAGTAATAAACGTCAACGTTAAATTGGTAAGTAACTAGAGTTAATATGTGCTAAAATAGCCAATACACTCAATTCTGAGATGTAAAACGGAAGTTAAATACATACAACACAATATTATACAAAATTAAAATTAAAAATTTATTCTCTACCTTCGGAATAAATTTTGAAGACTATTTTCACATTGATAATGTCTAATTTTAAAATAAAAGAGATAATTTGGAAAAATAAAAATTCGACTGTGTCAGAACTCAGAGGGATGGTATTACTTCCGTCCGAAAAGTTATAGGATATAGTCCATGCAGTAGTTAGTCTATATAAAGGGCACGTCAGTGAAGCGAAAAAATGCATAAGCTTGGTTATTTAACATTTAGTTGAGGATGCGCTGAATTTGATGATATAGAGTCACGTCATTAAATTAAGTTTAGTTAAGATGGATTAACGGTCGGGTACCTGTCGTGCTTTCTATGTTAAGTTGTTTTATAAAAATGATTCTCCGACAACTACGAAGGTTATTTAATAATCGGTTCAATGTTTTTCAACATGTGCAAGTAGCGAGCATCTGTTCTACTGTTAACTTATGGATTAATTAAATTTGATAGCGTTTGAAATGTTCTGCGATTAAAAAAAAACATTAGGATTAAATATCAGTGAACAGTGAACCAAAATCCGCCGAATTTTACACGAGTACTTACGTTTTCTCTCTACAAAATTCAAATTATTTGGGAAATAAAAGATGCTAATTTGATTGTTCGCTTGAATTTTTGTCGTAGCGTTTGGATGGCTATAAAAACTGCCAAATGTTTGTCAGATGAAACTTATTTCTATCTGAACGGCTACGTTATTTAGCAGGATAGTTGATATTGGAGCGTTGAAAACCCATTTCAGTTAAATAACCTTTATGTAGTATGAAGATGGGTGAGCATTTTCGACATTCGGCATTATTACTAAAGCGGAAACTAAACTGTTTACTTTGACCACGTTGTTACTTTATAAATAAATAAATAAAATTATTTCCTGTTTAAAAGCATAGGGTATTTATTATAGACTAATAATCTGATAAGGGTTGAACATACTCCCAACTTTATATCACTATTTCTAAAGAAAACAGACCTTGATTCTTAATTATTTAATTTTTAATTTCATTACAAATCTATATATATACAAATAATAGTTATAATTTGTGCTTAGTGTAAAAAGTTGTTAATCGTAAACTTTTCTGTCGCTTACAGAATTCGTTATTTTTATTGATTTGTTTATACCTCTAACTACATGAGGGATTACACTGCATACAAAAAATAAGTCGTATTAGTTACCAAGCAATTTTTGTGAATGATTAATTAAAAAATATATATACTTGAATCTATCAAACTACACTTAAAATCTTAAAACTTGTCAGATTGTTATTTAGACATTGTATTGATTTAAAATTTCTTTAATACGAATTATGTAGATAGTTAATTTTTATTGTTTTAACTTCCTTGTACGAAGTAAAGGAAGTAATTGTGATCGCGAAAAATTTTGGTTTTTATTCAACGGAAATATCAATTTTGACTACTTTCGTCGTGACTCTGTATCTCGCGTGATTCAAAAACGATTAGCCGTAGTATATTGAAATTTTTGATTTAGAACTGTTGTAACATCTGGTTGCACCTCCCCTTTGGTTGCAATCGACTGAACCACAAAGATTTCAAAAAAGCCCAAAATCCAAAAAAAATTTGGATTTTGAATTTTTTCTTAAGTGCAGTAATAAGTCCTCATTGAGAGCTTTTCGGAGAGATATGTAACTGGTACTTATTTTCATTGCTTCCAGAGTTATAGCAAAATGAAATCTTAATGAAATATTTGGATCTAAAAATGGGAAGGCACAGTTCTAATCAGATCATCTCCTTTTTTCGATTTTTTAAAATTTAAATGTATTGATTTATTAATATTAACCTGATTGTAAAAATATTTTACGATAAATAATAATTCTTGAATAAACAAAAAAAAAGAAAAATATCAGAAGTTATTAATGAGATAAAATTTTATGTACTTTTGTTTTGTAAAAAAAATGGTTATATGTAATTTAATAAGCGTACAAAGAAGTCATGTGGTGTCCACATCCGACTTTTTAAAGTCTTAAAATATTGTTAAAAAGTTCTCAAATTTCATATTCCGGGTGAACAATACGCACATTACATTTTTCAGGACTACTTTTATGTTTGTGCCTACACGAATAAAAATAGATTTTATAGTATTGGTAAATTCCTTTGATAAACAATGAGATTATATAATGTCATCCACTTATACTATTTAAAGAAAGGTGGTTTTATTTATACAATCTCATCTCTGAAGAACGAACTATTTGTTGTAGATGGGAGAAGTTTTCTTTGATTGTAATAGCATTGAGTTCATATGATAAATAAAATTAGGGCGGGTATCTTGAAATTTAAACTTATCCTCCTACCTTGATAGACGGTTAGTGGTTGGTTGAGGTTGCTGTAGTAACTGGTTTCATAACTCTACGTAACAACAAAATGGGGTCATATATTGTTCGCAATATATGTTTAACGGACATTCAAGTAATACCTGCAATAACCGTTCCAAAATATTGGTTTGCAATTTTTTGAAGCTTACGCGGGTTAGTGGAGAATTAATTTATTAAAAAAATCAAGTAAGAAGTTTGTAGTGTTTAAAATTTCTTTAATGAAATATTTAAAAGAAAAATGTAATGTTACGACTTCAGGCTCAAAAATGGTCTTAAGTATCTATTAAATAAGAATTTACAGAGAAATGAATTTCTCTGTAACAAATGAAGATAGATACTGACTTTCTTTTTGGTGCGTGTAATCTTAATGTGAATGTCTAAAAACAAATTTCTAAATGTCTTAAAATTTAACCTCGAAAGGGGTGAAGAGAAATAAAAAAATTTCGAGCAATGATTCCAAATATTCCCAGTTTCCGGCTATACTAAACGAGATACTCGCTCGATTTAGACTTGCAAAACATAAATTGTTTTTAAAATGATTGGCGTTTTATACTACCGCTATTGAAATCTTCATGAGATTTGGTAAAATTGTGTTGGTAATTTATGTTTCTAATTCAGATTACTTATTTTGCGAGCGAAGCCGCAATGGGAAATTCTAGTTAGACGGGAAGCACAAGTAACCATATAGCGCGGCGATGCCGCGAGTATACATGCCATATAGGATATATATAATTATTGTTAAAGCTATTATATTTCAGTACAGTATCATTTTCTTTCTAAGCAAAAATCAAAACGAAATTTTTCGAACATATTTTTATACGAACGTTTTTCAAAGTTAACTAAAAATGTGGTTAGGAATCACGGTAAAACGATTTGTAAATCACTGTTTATATGTAAGTAGTAATAAACTGGGTTAATGCTTGGACGCAGCTGTCTAATGGAATTAATTTTCCTATGGTATTTCTCTTTCTCTATAGCATTAAAATTAATTATTCATTATTAAAAATGTAAAAAAAACATTGTTGAAAAAAATTTCTTTTATTCTACGAGTATAATTAAAAAAATATATATATATGCCTACATTTAATATATCAGAGAGATCTTTGAGACAAATATCAACTAAAAATTGATCCTTTTTTTGTAATTATTTCATAAGAAATTCATAAATATGTAATATTTCTTTACACTACGTTCTAAATATTGAACATTTCTTCCTGAAAATTTATAAAAATAAGATTTGTCTTTATTTATATTAGAGTTTGCAAGTTACAATAAGCTAATCTAAATTCCAGCCTCCGTGGTGCGAGTAGTATCGTATCGGCCTTTCATCCGGAGGTCCCGGGTTCGAATCCCGGTTAGGCACGGCAATGTCACACACGATATAAATCATTCATCTCATCCTCCGCGACCACGGTGGTCGCGGAGGGTAAGCTAATCTAAATGGATAATCGACAGTATTTTCAAATTCGATTTATTTGTATCGAAAATAGTTGTATTTTAAGATCTGCTATGATATCTGAATGATTATGGTAGAAAAATTTATTTTATAATTGTTATTTATAACCATTTAAGAAAAACATTTTTTTTCCATCGCCTCAAGCTACCCCGTCGTGACCACAGTTACCTCAGGTAGCTGGGACTTTGTCTTTAGTTATGCGCCATGCCTCTAATGAGGAGATCCCCACACTGGAGTCCCCGCCAAATCATCATCAGCAGTGGGGCTCCTAAGCGGTTCATCCCTCCTGGACGGGGCTGTTCCAACACAGATCTCCAAGGGACAGATGACGGGTCTCATTTGACGGAGCTGACCCTGCAGCCACGTCCCCGTCAAGAGTGCCCCCCAAACATTATACATAATCGTGAAAAATATCAGTTTTCAGATTTCAGCAGAAATATTCTTTTGACCATCCCTGAATCCATTTTGACTAGTTTCGATGTGACATATGTATCTCGCATAATTGCTGTAGAATGTTGAAATTTTGTATTTAGGACTGTTGTAACATTTAGTTATGATTGTAAGACTAGTTATACAGTAAGACCACTAAATAAAGCGGAATCTCAATTTTGAAACATTGGGATGCTTGATTTTTTCTTAAGTGCATAATACCCCTCGAGCAGAGCATAAGTGGTACTTATTTTCATGGTTCCAGAGTTATAGCCAAATAAAATTTTAATTAATGAAATATTTGGATCATACAAGGGAAAAGCACATCGGTTCAAAACCAACTTCATTACTTTTTTTTAAATTTAAAAATATACTGTTTTATACTTATTAACCTTTGATTATAAACAAATTCTTTTAACTAATTTTTTTTTTAAATTTAAATATATTGATTTTATAATAATTATTAACCTCTACTTGTAAAATAATGTGTATATGTAATTTAATAAGTGTAGAAGATAGTCATGTGTCATGTCCACATGGTATGGTAGACATAGTGCAACTACACCTTACAAGTGCGGGACAGCGCGAATGCAGTCCCAGCTCTCAAAAATTGTATGCCTGGAGATTTCTACATTTGGGACTCACAGGCAGCCTGATCAGGATAGCGCCTTCTTGATCACAGTATCCTGTGACCTATGTAATTATGTATAATCTCATTGAATCCTCCAGAAAACATAATTACTTGATATCCGAGAAGTTTTTTAGTCGATAAATCAACTATACCTATCATCTTTTCTGGACCATTATAAAATTTTACATTAACTATTCTGTTATTAAGTAGACTGATGTAGGAGTAAACATTTTTCATAAAATTTTCTATTTCAAATAGAAAATTTACACTGCTTTAGAAAACTGTGTATGAGAAATCTGGTAGAGAGTAAATTTCCCCTACCAAGCTACCACATGTGTTCTCCACCCTTATAGTATGTCTCTTAGTGGATACAGGTTAGATAAATATTTTTTTACATTTTACTCCTTCTTCATTATTAAATATTTATCTTATATTGGCTTTATACATTTATTTTTCATTATTTTTTTCTTGAATTTCTAATTTGAAAGAAAAAGTAATAATATAATATAAATATATATTTACAAGAGGTTATCTGTAAAGTAAAGATTGTTTTATTATAAAGAAATTTATTCTGAAAACTTTATAAATATTTTTTATTTCTCTTCAACTACATACCTTATACTACTTCTATATATAATTTCCACATGAATTAAGACATTTATTGTAGCAATACACCAGCTTCATCGAAAATTGCTTAGTGCTCAAAAATTCTTTTAAGTTCCCAAACAAATGGTAATCAGAAGGAACTAAGTCCAGACTATATCTAGGGGATCGTAAATTTCCCATCCAAATGTTCTCAGTAAATCATTATCATGCAGCAGGATGACGCTGTCAGTCAAGTCTCCAACATCACAGATTGCAAAACTTACGTAGTTTTTCAGTAGGCTTCTGCATTTATAGTCATTCGTGGCATGAAATCAATCAACAGTATGCCAAACTGATCCCAAAAGACCATCAGTATGTGTCCAAATGGCTGTGGCTTGACCTTTGTCAGTCTGGTAGGTGATTGAGGATGACGCCATTCACTTGACTGCCATTTTCTCACAGACGTATAACTTGTGTAACATGAAATCCATGTTTCATTGCCAGTAACAATTGAATTAAGCAACCCATTATTTTTTTCTGTGTAGTGCTCAAAAATTCCAAAGCAGATCGCAATCAGATTTTTTGTGACCTTCCGTTAAAACCTGCGGCATCTGACATGCAAAAACCTTTCTCAAGCCTAATTGGTCATGAACAATGCAACCAATAGCAGCTCTTGAAACACCAGGAAAAAGAAGGGCCAGGTCAGAAATCGCCGAGTGACAATCTTTTCTGATTTCATCATCGACACTTTCCACAAGTCCTTAGTGATTATCGAGGGCCTCCCCGAATGTTCTTCATCGTGTGCATTAATTCTGTTACTTCCAAACCTTTCACACCATTTTGAATATTTCTTTCATTACACTATCACCATTCACAGCAACAAACTAACTGCCTATGAATTTAAGCCGGCTTAACGTTCTGATGGTTTAAAAAATTAAAAAACATAAGACCGTGTATTTCACAGTCGCCGGCAACATAGATTGCACTGTATCGCAACAGACCATGTATGACTGATGAATTAAAAACTGCAATAGTGGCATATGTACGAGACATTCCAATATATCAATATATCAGCTGGTTAAAGTATTTGAGAACAAATTAAAATGTTTGCAGTGTTGTACTAATATTGGAGGAGGTCATTTTCAACTATTGTAATATCCATCTCTAAAAAATAATAAAATAAAAATACAAAGTAATAATTAAGAAAGTTTTGTCACTACACTTCCATAATTCCACAGCACAGTAACTTTCTGAATGCACCGTACATTTAGAACTACAGATTGACAACAAGCTAATATAGTTTTATAAATATTTAATTAGCTGACAATTTAAATTGAAGGTGGTAATGCTAAATTAAAATTCTGAAAGTAATTCTTATTTACTTGTTTTATCTGTTTTTCTCTTTACTTATTGAAAATAATTTAACGACCTCATACATTTTGGAAAACATTTTAGCTAATTTCTCACAAATGGTACTAGAATTTATTTCAGTTCAATAATAATAAATAAATATAAACACTACTCTTAGATATAGCTGAAGTGTTTTGCAGATAACTAAATTTCAAAGGAAGAAATAATAATATGATTTTGTGTATAAAAATTACTTTAATGAAATTATATTTTTTTAATGGAGATCATAAAATATTTTAATTTCCGTAATAAAAGTAATATGCCATAAATCAATTTTAACAATAATTATTACAAATATAAGACGTAAAAAATATATTCTAAAATTTGTTTACTAATTAAATATAACTCTTAATTTAAAAGTAAAATTAATTTAAAAAAAAAATCACTTTGTAATACAAATTCAAAAATGTGATTAATTATACCAAAACAATGAAACAGTGCTTAAATCTACTTTTCAATTGTATTATCTGAAATAATATTTAATATATTTTTATTCAGAATACATGTAAACTCTGGCATGATATTTTTAATATCACGTTTTTAAAATAAAATGAGTTTTTTAAAATAAAATTACATAAAGTATAATATAACCACTTTCAGTCTCCACAGACTATGTACAGCTTATCTATAAATAAATAAATTATATCATTAAACACAGGATTTCTTATTAAACAAGTGACAGAATCTCACACCATTAACGTTTCATATGACAATTTTTTACAATAGAAGTAAAATGATTTCATAAAAATGGATTACTAGAAAAAATTTATAGGTTTTCTTTATTTATATATTTTTTAAAAATTGTTAAACAATAAAGAAAAAGTAATACAATAGTTTTGTACTTTAAGTCCAATATGACAGGTACCAAATGCGATGGGAGTAAAAAATTAATATTGCTGAGATTGTAACAATGCGCTTAATATAAACTTAAAAGTTAACTTGTAAAATAAGAATTTATGACTGCATAAGACCACAATGTCTAATATAAAGTTAATTTATTAAATTAATACATCAACACATCAGGCTATATAAAACAGGTATATCAGTTATTATCTCTTTCTAACAGCAGTACAAAGAGTAAAATTTTTTCCCAATATATTTTTTATATTAACTGAAAAATAATGGTATAATGTAAATATAATTTTATATGTATTTTTTTCAGGTACATCTTTCTGTATGTTTTAAATTTAATCTGGTTAAAAGAAACTCTTAACAGTAATGATATGCTACAAAGAATTAATACCTTAAATTTTATAATACAATATGAGATTAAAACCATTCTCTTAAAGTTAAAAGAAGAGTTCAAATGTATAATTTCAGAGAAAAAGTGATACGTCAATGTAAAATATAACACTTATATTTCAATAAAATTAAAATTTTTATATAATTTTCTTCAATATGTTTTATAAAAATAAATTTTACTTATAAGGTAACACAAGACTAGTTAGTTCAGTAAAATAAAAAAAAATTAACCTATTAAAAAAATAATGTCCATAAATACTGCATTGTACTTTATTTAAAATGTACAATTATTATTAATTTTCATAAAACTACATTTGTACACACATATATAAACATTTCCAAAAAAGAACTGACCATATTATCAACATGAACAAATATTATCAACATGAACAATATATTAAATAAAAAAATATATGTTGTTTACATTAGATTACGAAAGCATAAAACACACAAATCTAAAATCTCTTTCAGAGGCTGAAGAAACTCGAGAGATTCATCATTAAAAGGGATACGAAACCAAAGTGTTACCAGAATATACCCTACTCCTATACTTTATATTAATATAAAATAGACATAAAAATGTCATAAAGGTGAACTTGAAGGCTGCTCAAAATCATTATGGTGACATTCAAAAGGAAATTAAATTACAGAGAAGCTAAAAAAAAAATGATATCAGAAGTGTAAAACTTAAAGCTCCTATAAAATATATTTGGCATTATCTAACGCAATCCAATGTCAGCATACTCTGTGTACCTGAACAGTATAAAAATCTGTAGTACTTCATCAAAGATGATTTCGCTTAATTTAGACAAATCCACAAAATGAAGTTCTGATTAATACTGTTGGAAGAATTATTACAAGGAAATGCGCTGCAGGAGGATAGATAATCTATTACAATGAAATGCATAACAGGAGAACAGATTATCAAGTTCAGTAATCGAAGGTAATCACATCATGATGAAAAAGGCAGCAGTCTTGGAAAAATAATGCTATGAATGACAAAATAATGATAAACAAAACAGCCAACTGGCAGCACTAACATTTCTCACAGTAATTCTTAAAACATAACAAGATTATAAATATATTTTTTTAATGCACTAATGCAACTTAACAATAATCAATAAAATAAATAAATTGATCAATATAAATATTATATATAAAGACTTCCGTATTAAAAAAAACATAGACAATTAACATTTAAAATTATGAAATAAACTTTTAATATAATTTTATCTTGACATTTAGACAAAAACTCACAATAAATAAACAGGAAAGAAATGGAAAATCAAACTTTTAGTAAGTTCAAATGGTTTAAGATTTAAGTTACTCCACTGAAATACAAATTTTATAATTAATGTTTACCTTACCTCCAATGTTTATGTGATTTACAAAACAATTTGGCTAGAAAAATAAGGTAGTTCAAATTTTTCCATTACTTAATCAATAATAATGAAATTAGTAAAATAGCAATAATTTTAACAAGTGGTCACTATACCCAAAATTAACCCTTCAGCCAAGATGAAAATAAAAAGAGAGCGAATTTTTCTCTTGATTCTAAATATATAAAACATCCATTTCATACATTGGTGTTAATAATACTTTACACACACACATGCACGCACACACACACACCTGCACTTTCAGAGCATTTCTGTACACTTCCTTTGTTTAGAACAAATAATATCAAATTTTATATATATATATCTTTCATGAAAAAGTTAGTAGGATGTAAAAAATTTACATCTCTGAAAGCTGTCTTTGTTAAGTACAAATACTTAAATTATTTACAAATATACATTTTTTATATAATGACGACTCATAGTTCTTTAATTTTTATTGTACTATGCAACTATTTCATTTTATCTAAATTAGTTTATGCAAACATAATGCAATATATCCTTATTAGCGTTCTATAAAAATTTAAACTGTACCACAAAATAAGTAAAATAAACATTTAACAATGAAAAAATAACATTGTGCATTTTTTTAATCACCAATTATTTGTAAACAATAATAAAATTTAATATTTTTATTATAATAAAAGTTAATTGATTTATCTGTATTTTTCAGTGCTTTATTTATATTCCTAAAACTCAATTTGTATAATAAATCTAACAAGTCATTAAAATTTAAGTCCAGTGAGCATGCACCACAAAAACTGCTGATGAAAGACTAATATTTTATGAACCACTTATGGAAAAAATTGAGTTTTATTCAATAAAATTTTTCATTATCTATACTGTGGTTGTTTCAGTTTACGTATAAAGCCTTTATGATGAATAAAAAGTATCTGCATTTTCTACACCTTTTCTCTAATTTACAGAATTTCAAGAACAGAATTTTATTTGGTGTTCAAACTATTCTAAAAAAAAACAGTGTGGCATCTAAAAACTCTACTTCTCTCCATACAGGAAGAAATCTTTGATTATATTGATCCTAGTGTTGTATGATAATGCAAATACAATTATGTAATTTGTATAATTTAATTAAACTTCTGATTTTTATTTGAAAAGAATATGGTTACTTTACAATGAAACAGCTCTATGAACAAGTACAATGTCTTAATGTATTTTAAAGTGATAATATCATCATTACCTCTAACCAAATGGCCTAGATTTACAGCAGTATTAATAAAAACTCATCTTTACTTCCTTAAAAACAAAACTAACATTTTATCCATAATTTTCGTTATATCCTACAGGCATTCTTTAAACAAACTGAAACTTGGAACAATAATGAAGGCTTAATATTACATAAAACTCAATTTTTTTCAATAAGCGATTCATAAAATATAACTCTTCAAACATAACTTCGACATAAAAAATTACTAAAAGATTTTTTTAGCATTTACCAGTGTACTATTCAAACCATAAATGAAGGCTGAGGGGGTTTTCTAACAAATTTACTCTTAAAGTAGATTTTTATATGGAACTGTCTTGAAGCTCAGTCATGAAAAAAATACTACTACTAATAATAGGCATAATCTTGTTTATATTAGAAATTATGAATAAATGAACAGTTTTCAATTATAGGTAAACTATCACAACTTAAATTTTCAAGTAATATTTTATTTTGTTCTTATTATTAATATAACAGCAAAATTTAAAGTATAAAACTGAGCTTCTTTAGAAGGTAGAAACATTATAAAAATGAAGATGTTACAGTAAAGAGAACTGCTTAACTATACTAATAATGGTAAAGTAATATTAAATTAATTGAACTGTGAAAAATGAAAGTGGTACTTTCTTGTTTTATAATTAATTTAAACTAATTATGGTTAAAACTTACATAAAGCTAATATTATCTGTTCCAATTTATTAAAAAATATAAACAATTAAAATTAATTACTTTTTACTTATTTTAAATATTATATCCACTAACTTCTCAAAATGTTTAATGTCATTGAATCCAATTTACAGTTGTTTTTAAATAGATTATTATAATTTGATAGCCAAATATTGCTGATAGGTATTAGACAATACATACGGCATAATTCATATCTTCAAGTTATAACCAATTTAATAAAACATAAATTACGAAAAACAGATTCAAAATTAATAAACGAAAAGTTTTATTCATGAATAAAAAAAGTTTAATTTTTGAAAATACTTTAAAAAGTTTTAGTAGTAACTTTTTATTATTGTTATAATTTTTCTCGTCATGTTTAAAACTACAATTTTAATACTATTCATTAAACAAATTATATATATATATATATATATATTTTTTTTAAATAATATTTATAAGAATGGCAATGAGTTAAAATAAGGTACCTTTCTGATACAAAAATAATAGTGGATGAGATCTACAAATCATTTGTAACCATAAAAATTCATTTAATGACTACTGACCTAATTTGCATGTTACATAAAACTCTTCTCCATATTTAACAACACAAAAAACAAAATTTTCCAAACTAATTTAAAAAAAATTATATTATAAAATATAATTTACAAAAGGAAAAAAGGAAATTTTAAGGAAAGTTATAAGATCCAAATTTCTCTGGGAAATTCTACAGATTTTCCTTAAGAACTGGGAACACCAAAATCATTTCACTTAAAAAACTAAACTTATATTCTTATAAAATTAAATAATTTTAAATAAGTGTACATTCATATATAGGTATTTCATACAGAAAATAAAATCTAATACAACTTTACAATAATAAAGGCTACAATCTAAATAAATATAAATATATTTTTTTAATTTATTTTCATTCTAGGATATAGTTAAGTAATTTTCCCACCTAAGAAATAGACTGATTCGATCAAATAAAATAACTGTGCGCATACCTAATTAAATTCATTATAATAATTTTCCTAACTGTTTAAATGAGAGATCAAATTAGGCAGTAGTGAAAGTTACAATTAATCATTATAATATGTATCGCACACCAATCTTGATATAATTGTGCTTGCTGTACTGATACAGTTTGATATGCAAACCACTTAATCACAAAATAATTCATGTGTCAGGTAATGAATAATTTATCTAAAGTTAACATAATAATTTTATTATACTTTTTGCATAAAAAAACATATATCATCATTATAATTATTCGTTATATCATTAATATAATTGTTAAATACAACTAAAACAAATTCAAATAATCACTTCATTGTAAGAATATAATTTTATAAACCAATGAAGTCACAATTTTGCAATTTGTCTTTTTGCAGACTGAATCATATTCTTATTACTTAGGTTGGAGATCGATCATAAAACAACAGTAGTGTAAGTTATTGTTCAAATAATATTCTCACAGCACATATCACAACCCTGAAGGGGCATAACCATAATATAAACACTGTTACATTAAATTAATTTAAAATAATTATAGAATATAAAATTGAGAGTAATATATAATCTATATTATTATAAACTAAATTTATAAAACACCATAAACATTATCATCTATGTACATTTTATAAATACATATGTTAGTAACGATGTTAATTTAATAATAGTAAACAATAATATTTATAAATATCTAAATAATACTATGGGAAGAAAAGAAAGAAATTTAATAATTACAAATCCATTTAAATTGTAATAAAACTTATTTAAAGCTTATTAAATTAATTACACAATTTTTTCCAATAGAAAAAGAATTAATAGAAGAAATTATAGTGTTATTTGATGTATAAAAACATATTAACCGGCGAATGGGAACACTTGAGTCACTTTACCAATACCTTTTGTACATCCTTCTCTGAAAAGTAAACGTGCCCCGACGCGTACATATTCAGGGTGTCTTACGAATCTAAATAGAACCGATGCCCTTTCATTAGTGTGAATTCCACTTGCTGCCATAATTCCTTCCATGACAGCTGTCTGTCTGACATTTCCAATATGTACTGTCGTCTGAAAACCAGGATAAATAGCTGTTGAATGAAACAGCACACACACAGTCGCCTAAAACACAAAAGACGAAAAAATGTACATTAAAACTAATCTGTCCAAAAAAATGGCTTGTTTATTCCCAACGTAGCACTACAGTTTATACAAAGCCTAGTTTATATGTAATGGTGAATAGGAATACATGGTAATAATTTTAATTTTTGAATAAGTAAGCAGAATAAATTTATATGGTGTACCTTTCCATAGTTAGAGAGAACATAAAGAATTTCTTAATATGAAATTCAATTGTAGCCTATGAATTTTTTTACAACACAGATGTGTGTATATGTATACAAAAATTATAATACTTATAGCTAGTATATTAAACATAAAAAGAATATATTTCCTGATTTCTAGAAACAGGAATTTTTAGCCTGTATAATAATAATAATACATAGTCTAAGCTTAATAATAATACATACTCTAATTCAGTTAAGTTATAGAGTTAAAAAAAACAGACTGTGTGTACAAGTATTCAGGCGGCCAATTCACAAGTATCTCCTGTAAATCCTGATACATATAAAAGAAACTATGTGACATTAATATTTAATAACCATGCAGACAGTATTATATTTTACAAAAATTATACAAATATTTTAAATTTAAATAAATTAAGACCTGTTAAATGATCAATAAATATTTCTTACCTTGTTTGGCATATCTGATATAACCTGTGTGCGTATTATTCATTGAAATTGTTTATTGCTAAGTTTAAACCTTTTGTTTTCTAAAAGATAACACACTGCTAAACCATTTTGACATTCATCTTGTTATGTTTGTCGATCACCAACCTGATATCACTGCTGATATGTATATGAGTCGCCTACCTTTACCCAATGAAGCCTTATTACCAGTTGATAAGCCACACAGAAAGGCTTCTTTCGATGGATTAAAGCTTTATCTTTCTAAACAAAACGTTTCTTGTGGCTTTAGTTGACCCAAGTTTCATCCATATAATATATTCTACAACTTTCTTGCTTCATTTCCTCTAGTTCAGAGAGGTAATGTCTTCGCCATATAATGAACGCCCTCAGTCGTCTGTCCATGCTTGTGCGGGTGGGCAGGAGTGATGGAAATAATCAAAACCAAGGAGGAAGAGTATAAGATTTGGGGTTCAGGCCAAACATAGCTGATGGCGATTTTTGACAAGTAGGAAGATCAGGATTGAATTTCCAACAACAACCTTTGTAAAGACCTCTAGATACGAAAGAGGTGAAGACCAAGACAAGGAGGACAGCCTCCAGTGGAGCCGTCCTTAGTCTGTGCTTGCAAGGGTAGAGGATGGCAATGAAGCACAGGGACTCCTGATCCCCCGATCTCAAAGCTCTGTATATGATAGATCAGGTTAGACAGAATTACTGAATTTGATGAATGCAATGATGATTTAATTAATTCACTAATATAGATATAGATTATTTTATATATATCGATTTCATAAATATAGATATGTGATAATAATGAAATGAATGAAGATACTTGTAAAAAATGTAGTAAATAATAATGAACAAAAATATTAATTTAACTCTCAATAAACGTTTGTTTTTGTGAAAACAGACAAAACAATATTTAGAAGGGTGGTCATGATGCATTTTCTGAAATTCAACAAGTTATTAATACACAACAAACCAATCAATCATAATTTTACATGAATGAGATTACATTCATAACTGTTCATGAATTTTATTAATTATAGTTTTAACTACAAAATTAAATAGTTTAAAACATGGAATTTGCATTTTGAAAATGCATAAATGCATCACAATTTTCACTCACCATTTATCCTTAGTACTGAATTTTTTATAGCACAACTATATACAGAGATATTACACGCAACTGAACCTATAAAGTAACTTGTCCTGACTGACTGAAAGATTCATCAATACCTAGCAAATTCTATTGAAGATAAATTGATGAAAATTTGTATACATATACCTCTTATGGTGTATGTGAACAAAACTAAGGAAGGATTTTTTGAAACGCAGAGCTTAAGACGGTTAAAATGGATTTTGAATTTTTTTCGAAACCTGGCAATTTTTTTAATTCCTCAGTAACAAATGAAGACATCAACTTGATTTTTAGTGTGTGCAATTTTCCTATGAATATCTAAAATCCAATTTCTAAATTTTTTGAAATTCAATTTTGAAGGGGGTGAAGAAAGGTGAAAAAATTTGAACAATGATTGCAAATTTTTTCAATTTCTGACTAATACTAAAAGAGATATTCACTAGATTGGGGCTTGCAAATACTCTACTCTTCAGATATATATTTGAAAAACCATTTTCATTTTAATTTCAATTTTTTAAGGGATGCAACGAGGTATGGCACAGCGGCTCAACCAACACAGCCACTTTTACTGTATATGTAAAGCAACTGCCAACATCTTCCTAAAGTAAATAATACTTTCTTTTTTACTAAAAAAAAGAAAAATGAAGTACAGTCACCTCCTAGTGGTGTTTGTCGGGTAACACCAAGAACAGGGCAAAATACATTTTTACCTGTATAAAATTTAAAGAGGGAAATGACTTTCGGTCAGGTGATTTTAGAATAATTAACTCAGCTTCAAATAATGGGCAGGCAGGAGTAGGTTTCATAATGAACAAGATAGGGAAGAGAGTAGAGTATTTCAAAATGGATAGCAATAGAATCATTATATGTATAAAATCAAAACCTAAACCGACAACAATTGTTAACGTCTATATGGTAACTAGTTATAACTAATATTTTAAAGATGGAGTCATCTGTTTTGAAACCCACATTCTTAGATCACTCAAAGTTTTGGGTCCAGTACTGACCAAAATGAAGTTCACCATGGACATGAACACTAAAAACAAATTTTTGTCTCTTAATTGTAATTACTTAAAAAGGTGAACATTAAATATTACTTTGTCTTTTACCTGGAAGAACAGACATCCATTTGGTTTCTCATGCGGTGAAAGAAGGACCATTCCAGCACGAAGAGGTGTGGGTGCATTTTCTAGACTTAATGAAGCACTCTGACTGGCCCTCACCACTCTACATGGTGCTTTATTTCTATGTATCGATTGAACTTTGACCGGCAAAAATTCACCATCATCTAAAGGACCTGTAAAACAAATTAATGTTAATAATTATTGTTTAACAGCATTATGACAAACAGTTAGAACACTATTTGATGAAAATAACAGAGCGATTACATGTTTTACTTTATTAAAAGTACATTAATCCTTGTATAACATATAATGAAACTGTGTATACCAAACAGAGGTTTGAATTATGTCAACCAGCTTTCAAAAAAATTATTATTTACATGTTCATATTTAAATAATTTCTTTATTATGACAATCATCAGGATTCATTTCAGCAATTCATTTTAATTCTACTGAAAAATGTAATTTTTGTTTAAACATGATACATATATATATATATATAAATGAATAAGCAAGTCGATCAGACCTTTGGTGACATATTAACTAATGTTATTTAAAAAAAGTTGACATAATAATACAAATTTACATTATACCTACAGTAAATTATTTATTGTTTTCAGAAATGATAGAAATTACAATTTTATTTTATTCTAAAGGTAAACCACCAAAAGATAGTTCTCATTGCCCAAGAACTGAAGAAAATTTCTTAGAAAAATTTGCTGTAAGATGATCATCAAAAGTCTGCAATTAGGCCTATGAAAACAAATTAAATAAATATACTTTAATCAATTAAACATATATTCTTTTAATTTATGATTACTTGATACAGTAAATTAAAATGCATATTTTTTTTCGAGACTTTGATTAAAAAAATTGTTACTTTTTAAAACTATTAAAGAAAATTAAGAGACAATAGTGGATGATAACCATAATTCTATGACAGTTTATGTAATGAGTTTGCTTTTTTTTATTCAATACATTAGAATTTACTATCCTAACCCTTTTTTCTCTTATTTTGATGTAAAATAAAATAACACAAAGTATTAATGATGTAAAATGCCAAGATTCAAAATTCAGTTGTTTTATTTAAATTTCCTAAATAATTAATTATCATCTTTTAGCTGTCTCCAAGTTTTTCAGTAATCAACTTGAATTATTTCTGGAAAAATGTACAACATTTTTAGAAAAATAAGTAAAAATGTGACTACTGGGTCTAACAATTAAGATATAAGATTAATAAAATTTTAGTAGGAATAGGAAGTACAGCTTTGTCAGGTAGAATCTTAGTTATAATAGTTTGCCTTTTTTGTGTTTTTATTTTTCCAATTCCTGGATATACATAGAGAGTCCTTGGACAGTTCCATAAGCACAAAAAAGGTTACCACCTCTAATGAGTCCAAATGGTGACTTTGCAGGCTAGTAGGTGCTAGTCTAATGCAAGATAAGTAGCTAAGGTGGTGGTTGACCTTATTCCAATAAAACTCATCTGATTAAGAATGAATAAAGAATAAAAATGGGCAGGAAAGAAGGAAGGGATGACAAACCCAAACAAGAATATATGACTTTTTTTAAATTTATAAAAATATAATTGCTTAAACAATAATTTTTTCCTAATTACTTTGTGATTTCCAGTAACAATAATTGGTATTCTTAAATTTACTACAAGAATAAAAATAAAATTTAATTCTTGTTAGAATGTAGAAATTTTGTTGTAAAAAAAGTTTTGTTATAACAAAATTTGCAAATAATGAAATTATTGTTTAGACATAGAGTAGTTATTTTATTAGAACAGATAAATTATGTCTGTACTTCACATTCATTTACTTATAATATTAAAATTTCTTGAGCTTTACTGGGAATAAAAATTAAGACAAAATAAATAAATAGTCAGTGTTAATAATAAAACAATGGTAGTAACTTATCTGGTTATCATAATGGGTGATGAACAAAGATAAGAATATTTTAAATGATATATCAGTTACACAGCTGCCAAGTTTATAAAACTTATTGAACATTTAAAATTTCTAGATAGTGTATTGTAGTATTTCTAATAAAGGATTTCGCATTTCTGAAACTAGATGACTTTTAAATTTTTGGGTTATTTAATTTATTAAATCTAGACTTCATTTTTTATTGAAAAAACCAGATAGATAAGCAGTTAGTTGGCATAAATTTTTGTTTATTGACGTGCTTTACAATCTGGATTTAAATGGATTTGAAGAAAAATAACTAACACAAAGAATAATTACAAAACAAACAAATCACAAAAGAGTTTTAAAAATCCAATAATCATCATCATCAATATATTTTAAATCATACTACCTGTCAATGAAGCAACAGTCACTGGCACTAAATATGACCAATGGCATGCAATGAAACTGAACCTAGCATCATTTAACTTCAGTAATCAAATAGTACCAGCTTAATTCACGTTACCTTGATTACTGGCACTTTATTCTTGTTGCAACCATTAATTTTCCCAAACACTATAGACACTGTATTTCCAAAACCCAGGAATTATTAATAAATCAAAAAACATAATATTACTAACCTATAAGTAAATTAGTATTTTCAGTTATAACTCCTCTAGTCAATAAACCACCCACAACGGTCCCAACTTCAGGAACCCGAAATGTCTCATCTATTTGAAATTCGCATCGTTCCTATTAAAATGACAAAAATGCACACAAAAAAATTATATTTATTCACAAATTCATAGTTTTTTAGGTACTTATTTGTTATGACACCACCACTATTTTTCACTTTTTTACGCAACTTTTTCAGATTTCATGAGAAAATGAATGTTTATTTAAGGTTGAAAAATAAATGATTCATTTTTTACTGAAAAATAAAAATTACGAAACACTTAACATTAAGTTAACGCCGTGTACTGACGAATTGTATGTATATCAACATAACCTAACCAAACACACCTATGCTTGCTAACCTTGTCTAATTAACATTGTTATTTAACGTTAATAAGGCAATGTTAGTGAGCAATGCAAGCATAGGTTATGTTGATATAAAGAGTATAAAGAGTCAACATAATCTAAACAAATAACCTACATTTACTATGCTTGCTAACAGACATATATTTAGTTTAATACAATGTAATAATATGTTTAATAATTGTTTTCTTGACAAGGAAGTTGCATAAAAAAAAAAGTGAAAAAGTGGTGGTGCGATAAGAAACAAGTACCATTTTTTATTTAATATCACTTATACCAAACATAAGATCAGACTATAATCTTTTCTGATATATATAATCTTATATATATAATAAGATATATAATTTTCTGATATATATAAAGTAGAAGTCCGATAATCCGGCACGCTCGGGACCGGACTACCAAAAATTCCGGTCTATCGGGCGGAAATTATAAGAACAATTAGGTTAATAATTAAACTACAAATACAGTATGCAAAACTGTACATACAACAAAGTTTATTTTACATTACATATAATGTATGTACACGTACTGTAAAACATATTTCACTTAGATTTAAAAAAGTCACGAAAGTCTTTTTGTTTTCTTGACTTTTGGCGTTTAGTATAAAATTTATTTCTAATGATATGGATATCAATAATTGCTGAAGCACTGTAGCTAGTACTAGCCTCAGCAAGAGATAAAATTATTTAGTGATTCTGCAGCTTCTGCCCAGCTGATTTTTTCCTTTTCTTCCGTTTCGGCATCTGAGTCACTTTCTTCAAGATTTTGAGTATGCTGAGGGTTTACTACAATGTTGATAATGTCCTCATCGGTTAGTTCTTGTTCAACAGGCTCATTCTCGTCGATTAGAAGCCACTCCTCTACCTCATCTTCAGGCAGGTTTTTCAAGGGATTGTCAGCACTTCTAACGACATCCAAAACTTTGGTCAGAGTGTCTTGATGGTTTTCTTCCTCATCAGTCTGTAGAGTTAGGTCAGATGCAGGGTTTGCAGCTGGCCAAAGTTTTCTCCAGCATTTTTTACCTGGTTCCAAGAGAGTGCAATAGCATAGACGGCATCTTTTACTGTAAACTTTTTTTGAAAATCAGTCACATCACAGTCGGCATTTAACAGGCCTTGAATAAAAGACCTTCTATAAAAGCATTTAAAATTTTGAATAACCCCTTGGTACATGGTTGAATCAAAGATGTTACGTTAGGTGGGAGCAGAGTAGCAACAATATTTCCAGAAACTAACTCATCTACTGGCGGGTGGGCTTTGCAATTGTCCAAAAGAAGGATGGCTTTAGTATCTTCTGGTAGACCAAGGCTTTTGAAGGATTCCTTGACCTCAGGCACAAAGTGGTGAAAAAACCAGTCTTTAAAGAGGGCGGCAGTCATCCACGCATTTGATTGAGCATCGTATTGGACAGGCAAGTGTGTAACATTCTTAAAAGCCCTGGGTTTTGCAGATTTACCTATCACAAAAGGGATCACTCGGTGGTTTCCAGACGCATTAGCACATAGCAAAACGGTTAATCTGTCTTTGTTTTTTTAAAACCCTTGGCTGCTTTTTCTCCTGCCCCAGCTAGTGTAGATGTTGGTAAACATCGCCACAATAGCCCTGTTTCATCAGCATTGTAAATCTGTTCAGGTGTTAAATCATTATCAGCCACGATTTTCTCAAACTCGTCTTTGTATTTTTCTGCAGAGTTTTGGTTTGCTGAAAGTGTTTCTCCAGTTACATCAAGTCTCCGAATTCCATGCCGAAACTTAAAGTTTCTGAGCCAACCATCAGAATAATTACATTCACGCAACTCCTAAATCTTGGCCGAATTTCTTTGCCTTTTCAACAATCATTGGCCCTGTTACCGGCTTTCCTTCAGAACGTACTGCACTAAACCATTTGAACAATACACTATCTAGCTGTTCCAGTTTTGGTTTTTTTAATGTTTGTCTAGAAGCCAATTTTTCAGTTGTTACCGATTGAGAAGCAAACTTCATTAGTTCATCTTTTTGTTTTTTAATGTCATAAACAGTTGATGAGCCAATATTAAACTCATTCATTAAAACATTTCTATTCTCGCCTTTTTCTAGCTGTTTGATGATTTCTAGTTTCTGATTGAGAGTCAGTGTTACGTGTTTTCGTTTCTCTCCTTTTGAATTAGAAGGCTTAGGTTTTGTAAACATGGTCACTGTACAGTTAGAATGAAAATCACTTTTTTTATAAACAGTTTCAAAAGTTACGTTTACTGCGATGTGAAAGGACACAAAACAACAACGCACAAAAAAATGGTGAAGACGCTTCGTGATTGATTAACGGAGCTGCACTGCACCTGAATTTGTTGTAACAGCTGAGACTAGCCGGCCGCTAATTGTTTCTGAACAATACCGAGCGCTTCCGGATGATCCCGAACTACCCCAAAAACTTCCGAATAGCTCTCGAGCGTTTTTATTTGCTTTAAAGACACACTTTTGGAGAAAACCAAAATTTTTACAATTTTCCAGAGCGATGCCGGACTATCGGGCATTCCGGACTGTTGGATGCTGGACTAATGGACTTCTACTGTATAATATAATCTTTTCTGGAGCAGCCCTTGAATTTCAGAATCTGTTATTATATAAATGTTCTATCATTCTTCTTTCTTATCTAAATTTATATACTTACTGAGTATACAGATATAAAAAGGTAAACCAAATGATTTCCTAACAAATAAAAAAATAACAGGCACTGGAATGTATCGATCACTAATAGAAAATCCTGATTCATTAGTATACATCTCGTGGTGGTCAGGTATATACTTGTTATATTATATATTTATTACTTGTACTTATTATTATTATTTATACTTGTAATATATATTTATTTCTTTAATCGATATCGATATATATATATATATATATATATATATATGTGCAAAATTAATGATATATTTTTTTATTTATTCGATTGTTTTTCTTCATAAAATAATGAACTATAACCAAAAAGTAATTAATCAAATTAACCATGAAAAACTGAAAAACAATTGAACCACAACTGAAAAACTGTTTCTTCTGACCATCCTTCATCATCCTTTTCCGATTTAATTTAATTTTCATATTCATTATAGATAGAATACTCATTTAAAATTAAAAAAAGGAACTGGGAACCCTTTTTTATTATTAATACTGATGTTTTAATTCACTTAATAAATTCATGTTTTCTATTATTATTTAATATTGAATTTTTATTGATTTTAAATATATTTTTATTGTTCTATTTAGAGCCCATTACAGAGTACTCTGACTGAATTATGTGTAGTTTTTCTTTTAAGGAAATTCTTATTCTAATATCATTAAATAACATCTTTTCTTCTTTCTAAAGTAGTTTTTTTTTTTTTGTTATAAAACTATTTTTCGTACTAAGTATAAGAAATCAGAAATACTAATTATTTATTATCTCCAAAATTAACCAGAAGAAGCAGTAGCTTGAAAAATGACCAATAACCAAAAACTGATGATAAAATTGTCCACACTGGGCAATAAGAACCAGTAAAGTGTATCTTAGTTCTTGGGATGAAGAAGTAATCAATTTTGGACACCTAATAAGCCCATTCCAAAATGCTGCTCACCAGGACAACCTACCTGAAGGGTCTAGCTGCAGAGGGCATGGCGTAGGCACGCCAGGAGAAGCTAGTCAATACATAAAATCAGCTTTACATTCTTCTGTAGGTACATTTTATGTTTTAACTTAGATAGAAGTTAGTATAATATCATAATTACTAATAAATTACTAAATAAATGTAATCCTAAATATACACAAATCAAAGAAAAAATTTAACTGTGTATGTATTATTGAATTCAATGTCTTATAATTTGGCTAATATTTATCAGAATATTTCAGTTACATTTATTCACTGAAATATTATTTCTACACTTTTGTGTGTGTATGGATAATTTTTTTTAAAAGGTAATAGGGAAATATGAACATTCTATGATGTGGTAAGTTCATAATATTTATAAATAATTTTGTTCAGATTCAATCAAAAAAAGATAATAGTTCTCTTTAAATCAATCCTAGCATCACACTATTATACCTTTATAACTACTGCACATATTTTTGACTGAAACTACAAAGAGGCACATGGCTAAAAACAATGTAAATTTATTAAATTGCTTCTGGTAATATTCCATGTGCTGCCACATCACAAAAATTTCCAGTTTGTTACTCAAAAACTGTTGCAGAAAGGTTGATAACACACATTAGACAGTATGTTTAAATAACATATATTCAGAAACTTACTTGTTCCATACGTTCTTTCTCTTTGAGAGATATACCAGGAGGTAAAACGTGGAGGAACTTAGTCAATAAATCGAGGCCATCTCCAGTAACGCTTGATATACAAAATATTGGCACAATATTTTCGGTCATCTGATTAGAACCGGCTGTAATAACATCATCCATATTATTTACAACCAATGGTACCTGTTAAAAAACCCAAAATTTTTTGATAACATCTTTTTTTCAAGACAAAAATTATCTTTAAAGGAATACAGCATGTTAACTCATTTACATAAGTATAATTAATAAAAATGTAACTTTATTACAAATACCAAAGTTATTTATATAATGAAATTATATAAATCAATATGATGATAGAACAGTACAAATTTAAGGAAGATCAATGTTATATTATTATACACTGAATGAACTTTAGAAGGTAACTCTACATCAAGTCTTTCACAAAAAACATATATTATATTTAAAAAAAATTATTATTTAATAAAGCAAAATAAAAGTTTAAAATAGACGTTAGCTATGTAACTCTGCAAAAGGTTTACATGCAATCGATACATTTAATTTTAAAAAGCTTATTTTAATTTTTTCTAAATTTATTTCCAAGTGAATTTAAGTTCACCCTAATAAATGAATATAAAGTAAACACTAACTTCAGAAACCATGATCATAGGAAATCACTATTTGCAGGACGGACCTGATACAATCAAGGTAACACTATTACTATTATATAAAATTTAACCTCTTAAAGGTTGAAAATAGGGTTTAAACTGATCGACTGACTGAATCTATTTACAAAATAATGAGTTATTCTAATTCCTCCATAAAACCTAAACACTAGAAAGCAGAATTGGGAATTTTAATTTATTACTCTATTGGCAGAATAATAAATCTAACAGGATTAAATGGGATACAAATCACAATAAAAAGTTTTAATTTTTTACAATACTGAATTTTAGCATAGTTTTAAAACTTAGTCAAAATACTTCTACAAAATCCCACATAAATGTATATAAAATATAAAACAACTACCATCCCTTAACTTATCAAAATACTCCTTGGACCTATGGTTCCAGAAGAACAAAAATTCTATTACTGGTGTTCTTATATAGGTCATCTGCGAAGAAATGTTTTTACAGTATTTTTCATATTCTAATGCCTCTAATCCCTGTAGTTTTCATAATGATGATTAAAACATAAGGAGGCTAGTATAGACTTGAGAGATATTCTCATAGAGATTACCATCGAGCTTTACGCTTTCCGAGTCTGGCTGTTCTGCAGCTGAAAGAATACGATTAGCACAATCTTTAAGTTCTATGTCTTAGGAGTAAAAAAAAAAAAGGCTATACATTTTTTCTTAAATATCAATTTATGAACTTCGGTTCAAGCAGTAAACTAAACTTACAGTACCTATCATAACCTAACTTTTCCCGAGGGATGCCACACCAGACTTTTAACTTCCCTATTGCTTAAGATGAGATATCCAGAACAGCTTGGTCACTGGGGATTTATTCATTAGGTTAGATTTTAACCGATCAGAATCAAATTCAAATAAATGGGATTAGAAAGACATCTTACTCACTGTCAAGCTACCTTGTTAGGCAAGAAACCACAAATATTTCCATTATGTAGTATATGATCATAATCTATCCTAATTTTAGTTTTACAATATTACAATTTTTTTTCTTCTGTCATCTGTCATGTTACTGTATTGTTGCACTTCTCAATTTTTCCTGTTCCCCCACCTACCTCTAAGCTTCAAAATACCACTGACGTCCCTGTATCTCAATTATGTTAATTGTAGATTCTAAACTTTGTTTTTCTTTAGAATTTCGCAATTCAAAAAACAACTGCTTTATTTTCTATTTTACCATCATCCAAATTTTATGTTATTATAACATGTCACACTCCACTCAAATATTAAAAAAAATTTGTTTATAATTCTTGTCTAAAGTCGATTTATTTTCTGTATAAAGTTTTCTTGTTTATCTTCCTTTGCAATACCTAAATAACTTTTAGCATACTGCATTTTCCTACAGTAGCATTATATTTTCTTTACAAGTTTTTCATTTTTCAGGACTGTTATCTTGTTCAAAATTTTTTTTAAATCATTTATTATTTCTTCTACGAAAAAGATTAAAACCAATCATGAGAGCCTATATATATATATCCTCATTTCCTTCTAACCAGTAATCTGGTTTTCTTTGTTTCTTTTCTAGCTACAGCCACTTACGTTATTTGATTCTGGTACAAATTATAAATAACTTGTACTATTTTAGATCTTTAATATTAATATATTTTATACATTATTCTCTACTCAAACATATCAAATTCTTTTCCAAACAGCATTAAATTCTATGGTCTTTGTTTATTTAAAAAATTCAAATGAAAGGAAAACGTACAACGCAACACAATGGTATTAGTCCCCAATAATGGACTAAACTACTTTAAACTGGCATCAATAATAACTAAACTATCAATAGTAAAAACAATTTAAATTGTAAAAATAAATAAAAGGTATTACAAAAAGATTTCTTTAGACAGATCTGAAAGTTAAAGGATGAAATAACTTATATAATAAATTTTTATTATTTCCATTATCTTCTTTAACTTTTAATTTTCATTAATAGTTAAATGAAATAATTATTCCAAATTACTAACATGAGAAAAACTTACCCTCCGACATCCAGCTGATTTCAAAACTGTCTGTAAACATTGTATAGTTTCATCAGGTGGCACAAGATCAGTTTTAGTAATAACAATGAAAAATGGTACATCCAAAGCAATTGCAAGGGCAAGATGTTCTTTAGTCATACCCAATATTCCTGCCCTTCCACTGATAACCATCATTACATGGTGGGGCCAATAACCTGTAAAATATATATACCGTCTTTCTATCTGATGCCAAGAGTAAGAAAATACAATTTTTTGTAAGAAACCACGTAACAAAAACAACAAATAACATATTACATAAAAAAATAATCTTGAATCCTTATTTGCTTGTCATCCATTTATTTATTTATATGTTAATAACTTGGAACTGTTGGCTTTTTTTCATTAATTTATGCTTTTCTTAAATATTTATTTGTAATAACTTTCTTTGTACCTTAATGATGATGATGATGATTTTGTGATTTACAAGCATCAGGTTTAATTCTTTAATTTCTTAATCATTTCATTTTGCTATTTTACTAGAAAGCACTAAGAAATAATAAAAAAATATTGTTTTTTGAAAATTTTATTTTATTCTTTGTCATATATTCACTTGTTTTTTTTTTTAGTTTTTGATAAATAAATTCTTATACATCATATGAATCTTGATCATAGCTGTGATAAATTAACAAACGCAAAAACATAATACTGTTATGTAGGACAAAGATGTTTGTTTAGAGCTTATATTTATTACATAAAAATTATTAATTTCATTTACTGTTCTCCGCTACAAATTCTACAAATTGAGTTTTAAAAAATTCAGATCAAAATATACAATTTTATAATAAATATTTAATAAAGGATGACAAATTATATTTAAGTAATAAATTTTCATTTTTAACTACTATGTACATAAATAGACATGACAAATTATATTTAAGTAATAAATTTTCATTTTTAACTACTATGTACATAAATAATTTCTTCATATCTTAAGCACGTTAATTACATTGATATATGGATCCCAGTACTTAAAAATTGTTATTTTTAATCAAAAGGATCATGCTATAAAATTATTATTATTAAAAACTGAACTGAACTTAATTTTCTTGCAATGGAAAAACGAAACTATCCTAAGTACTACCATAACGTAATCACATAATTGGGGTTATATGCAGACATATATTCAGTTTTTCTTACAATTGGTTATTGATTTTTTGTGTAAAAAAAAAAAACAGTAGTATATAAACACAAAAAATTTCTTTACATTTACTTACAAAAACTAATAATCACCTACTTACAGCTTAATATTAATACCTTCTCCTGTCTTTATTTCAGGCACTTTTGCAAAAGATTCTGCTTCATCATCAGAATGTATAAAATTGTTTGTTGGATAAAAAGAAAGCCGACAACACAGTTGTAGGAATTTCCCGGAATGCGGGTTTAGTTGTGCGATGGGAAACTGTTGTTTCAGATGCAAAGTTTTTTATTTAAATATATTTTTTCATTTATTTAATTCAATGAATCTAACTAAAGCACGTGTGCATACTGTATTTAATTTGCACGGGAGTGGCAGTGTTAGCGGCGATGGTTGGTACTAACTAATGTAATTTCACAACTTATAAAACATAAAACAAATTTCACTTGTACGGTCGGCAGACTGGTTTAGCCATGCAGCAGGTACTGAATCAACTGGATGGTTGATATCAAGACCCAGCAGCCAGATCGAGTTACTTTTTTACACTTTATATTCATTTATTTAATTCTACTGCTCACTTGTGATGCTCACATAGCAGATGACTACAACAACATTTTTTGGGATAGAGGTGTGATTTTACAAAATTTTTTTTATAGATATTGTTACTTTTTAATTGTTAACAAATGTATCTAAGAAAAATACAACCTTAATTAGGTGAAATCTTGAGATACTGAGGTGACCTTGCTGTGCAGCCTCACCCTTGAAAATTTAATGGCATCAATGCTAGAGTAATCTGACAAAATTTGGTCAAAATTAGTCCAGTAGTTCTGGAGATATAAGGTGATTTAGAGGCCAACACTGAACACACAACAAGTACATACAAACATTAACATCTGGAAAATCTTTATCTGGTTTTTTGGGTTCCTTACATGTCAAAACATCAAGATCTGGTGAAAACTGCATATGCTCAAAATAAAGCGATTACAATGCTTTCATTTCTAGAGCTATAGCGTTATCTAGACGGGAAAGCAAAAGAACAAAAAAGTAATATAGAGATATATTTATTGTATTGGCAATTTTGACTGTTTTTTAAATTTGTTTTTAATCAAACAATTTCATACATTCTGATGAAGCAGAGATTTCCAAGTGAAAATAAAGAAAGTAATAATATTAAACAATAAGTAAATGATTATTAGTTTTCACAAATAATTGTATTCTGCTGCTAAGACACAATCTGCTAGAATATTTTTTTAAATTTTGTTCGCTAAAAAAAGAAACTCTTTGTAATAATTTTAATGCGTTATTTATAAATATTTAATTAAATTAAAAAAATTAGGGAAATTTCTTTCATATCCATAATATCTATATCAAGTGTCCTGCTGACATTAATTTAATTATTACAGGCTAAAGTGTATTTTATAGACAGTTACTACTGAGATAACAAGTGTAGATATATTAAGCATAAAAAGAACTAGTATTCAGAAAAAAACCCAGGAATTTATGACAACTAATCCAAAATGGGTAATATATTTGTTAATTGCTGTACATATCTAAAATTTGTTAAAGCTAATTACATTATTAAGTGGTCATAAAAGTAAGAAAATAAGTAATAAAAGAAAACAAGTTTATGATAATTTCAATAAATAATTAAATAGAAATTTTTAAAAGTAAATAGCTACTAACTGTAACTAACCTGACAATCCTTGTACTGTTGTTCTAAGATATTTTCTATGACCGGCTAAATCCATAAATGTAATTAATTTGCTTGACCTCTCACAAATTTCTTCTGCAGTCATAACTTCATTGTAATTAATCACTTCACCCTTTAAAAAGCAAGTAAAATAATATAATAATTAATATATAATAATGAAAAAAAGTGATATTTTACATTAACAGGAGGCTACTTTTTTTTTCCCTAAAGTAATAGTACAATAGTTTTCACTAATTATATAAACAATGAAGTATTTCCTTACATTTATGTTATCGATCAAATGGTCTCGATCTGTCCAAAATTCGCAGAGATAGAGTGATTTTTCACACTCTGCCAATTTGAAGTTACGAATTCAGCTTTACTCGCATGCGACTGCCACGAACTGCTTCCCCCTCAACAAATACCATGCTCTATTTTTCAAAAAATGAAAAACTTGTTTAAATTTCTTCAAAAAATGAAGAAGTTTAAACAAGTTTTACATTAATTTTTGGTCTAAAACTTTTCAACATTTTAAAGTACAATTCTTGAAAAATAGATTGCATTTGAATGGACACAAAAAAATTCTGAAAAGCCAAAATAATTATAGCCACCTGAAGTCTTTTTATAAACAAATTACAATATCTCAGCAACTAATAAACCAATTTTCTTGTGTAACCACTCATTGAACTAGAATCCCAAAATCTAACTTTCAAAACAATAAAAGTTATTTTTGTAATAAATTTGGCTTTGCAAAAAACAGCCATTATAATGGGATTTTCGACTTTTTTGCAGTAAATAATTAACAAAATTCAACATTTATGTGCTTAAATTATAGGTATTGCAAATGCCCACAACTTTTATTGAGAATTTTAGCCTACGAAGTTTACCTTGGGCTACAACATTGAAAAACCAATTTTCAACAGCTACCATTTTGTCTAGTCGCATATAAACAAATTATACATACTCTAATCTACAACTACATGTACTTCCCTAAACTCTACTAATTTTTTAGCAAAAAAATCCCAATTTAAAAAAAAAAACATGCAATTAAATATCTATATCTTTTACAATTTTTTTTGGGTAATTTCCATTCTTAAATTAAGTTAAATATTTAAGTAAGATTATGTAAAAAAAGGAAGAAAATATAAGAATAGGAGAAAAACCTTTATTTTAATAAATACTGTAATTCACAGAGGATGTATGGGACAGAAAAAAATCAATGTAGAGTGTAAAAAGCAAATTCTTGAGATAGTATGATCAATGGTGTAGGACAATTACTTCCAGAAAAGATAATAAGAATACAATAATCATTAATATACAATAATAATAAAAGCTGCTTGCCAGGTACAAAAGAAAATCATTTCTCCATCGAATTGTGACAGGTGATGAAAAGTGGATATATTTTGAGAATTCTAATCATAAAAGATCATGGGTAACTCCAGGCAAACCATCGACATCGATTATGGAAAAATCGCTATGCAAAGACGACAATGCTCTGTGTTTGGTGGGATCAGAAGGGTGTGATCTATTATGAGCTGTTGAAACCTAGTGAAACTGTTAATACAGAACGCTACTGACAATAAATGATCTATTTGAATCAAGCATTGGGTGAAAAACGACCAGAATATCAAAAAAAAAAGGCAACACAAAGTGATTTTGCTTCATGATAATGCACTATCACACACAGAAAAACCAGTCGAGGAAACGATTGAGGCGTAAAGTTGGGAAATACTTTTGCATGCAGCTTGCTCACCAGACTTGGCTCTGTCCAACTAATATTTATTTGCATCGCTGGGACACGACACTTGCTGAGCAGTGCTTCACTTCTTATGAAAATATATGAAAATGGCTCAATGACTGATTTGCCTCAAAAGAGCAACAGTTTTTTGGCATGGCATTCATAAATTGTCAGAGAGATGGGAAAAATGTATAGCTAGCGATGGACAATATTTCGAATAAAATATTTTTTATAATTTCATAAAATAAACGTCTACTTTCTATATAAAAATTCCAGTTTAATATTTACACACCTGGTATATACCTACTTTAACGTAATTAAAAAAAAACCAAGAATGAAAAGAATTCTGCAGATATGGAGAAACTGTTAAAAAGGACTGAAAAATATTACCTGAGATTATATGAACATGTAAATCAGAATGGAACAGAAAAAATAAATACAAACAATAAAGCTGTAGTAAAGCAAAGGACTGAGAATAAGACAAAAAGAAAAAATTAAATTAGAACTGGTGAGGAGGTGTAGAAATAAGTACAATGAGGATCGCTTATTATTTGAAAAAGTAAACAGGAAAAGTCAACAGGTGTACAATCTAACTTGAGTTGTGATATTAATGATGATGATGACGATGTACCTGACAATTAAATCCAAGAATTTCATGCGAAATAGACGATGTACGACCAGACTGTACTTCATGAAGGTGCCTGAACATATTCAATCGGGCACGTCCTCGGCCATTATCCAACTGGCCTTGAGTAATTACTCCAAGCAGTGTCGATTTACCTGCATCTGCACTACCCATAACAGCCACTCTTACTTCTATATTATGCTGATCATCTGGCACCTGACACAAAATAAAATAAAATTTTCAAATGATACCAAAAAATGATGTGTGTATCTAGTGTAATGCTTATAATGTTAGGTATAACATTAAAATATGAGGGAGAGTCAAAAATTATTTACACTTTTCATTTTACAATTTGTTTACACAAAGATAGGGTGGTTAAACATATACATCAATTTTGTATAGTCAACTCCCTTGTCAATGCACTTGGTTCAGTGATCCATAAGCTTGCATATTCCTTTTAAGAAGATGGTTTTCGGTTAGTCACGAAGCCACTTTTGCATTGCTTCCTGCACATCTAAGTATGTAGAAAATTGACGACCTTGTAAAGCATCCTTAAGTGGCCCAAACAGGTGAAAAGTCAGAGGAAGCAAGATCTGGGATGTGGGGAGGGTGTTCCAGGACTTCAAAATTCAACTTGTTGATGGTTTGAATGCTGTGGTGAGTCATATGCAGATGTGTTGTCATGCAACAACAAAACTTTCCTGCTCCCTCTTTGTGTGTCAAATTTCTCTGGCCACTTTTAGACTTTTTGATCCATAAAAAAACACCGATTAGTACTGTCCCCAAACTGTGATAAAAATCTACGATGAATTTCAGCCCCTTTCACACCCTGCGACTAGAGAAATCGAATTACTGTTTGTTTTCCTTCCTTGGTGCAGAGTGTTAGTGGAGCAGGCATGTTTACACTGTAGCTGGAAGGCAAATGACACAATTGGGATAAAATTTCACGAATGTGATTGCAATTGTACCAACTCAAGCAAACATCTGCAGAAGGCAGTATGAAGACAACCTTGTGTTATGGCAGAAGTGTAGATCATTTTTGACTTGCCCTGATTGTAAAAAAAAAAACCTGCAATATATTATTTTTTAAAAATAACATAAAATCATAACATTTCTTTTTCAGAATATGAAACAGACTGGGCTGGGATGTGTCTCAGAAGAAGAATTGATTAAAACAATGCTAGAATAATCAGTAGAAGATGGAGTGGCTAGAAAAGAAACAAAAATGATCAACAATCTGAAAGAAAATGGGAGCTAATAAGCATTCAAAAGCTCAGTTGGAAGTAGAGATGGATGTAATTCAAGGAACCTGACTCAATAATGATTTTTAAGCAATCAAAATGGCCATAAAATTTTCAATTTTACTATTTTTTTAAATGGTATTTGGGTAGTTTTATTTTAAAATGTATTCTGATAAAACATTTACCATAGGTCTTTCTTTGCAAGTTAGAAAAAGAGGTAGTAGATTGAGTGCAACTATGTTGTAAAATTATTTAAACAAACAAAACCACTATCATGTATCAAGCTAAAGTTAATAAATACCAGAGTGAAAATAATTTTGATTAAATAAAAGATCAAAGAGAAAAATTTTTTTAAATAATGAAAAATTTAGTAACATACTTAATTAAATAATAATGAGTAAAATATGACACAAGGTTATACTTACAATGACCATCAACCCTAGAACTAGTAGGTTTAGTGAAAATACATAATGCAAAAACTTAGTAATTGCAAATTTTATAAAAATTAGTTACTTACACTACTATCATGATGAAACTTTATTCTATGTCTGGTAAAAGTTGGTAACTCATCATAAACATATTTAGAAAATATTTTTAGTTGTTTTATTATGCTAAATGTGTTTGGCCTACACATTTGTATAGGATAAAACAAGCAATGTTGTTTACATTTTCAGTTTTTGCTCCATCGGTTATACGATGTAATATACTGATCAATAAACATCCTGGAAAAACTTGATTAGTGCACATATTGAATTTTGACAGTTAACAATGTTCTACTTTCTTAGGAATCCTTTTAGGTAAGCTCATCAAATAATGATGACCTCCATAGTTACTTTATTTACAAAAAAATATTAATACAGAAATAAAAATATATTTAATAAGCATTTTACTCCTTGCTTATGACTGTAAATTATTTTCCATACATAACCGACTATTTACTTAATCTGTCCACATCTATTAATTTAGTAATATTATTTCTGGGCTTAAACACTCTAACTCTTTTAAATATTATTTCAACTGTTTAAAATGCTTATGTCATTCAACATGTAACAATGTGTTGTTATCAAATTCACTGTTATTCAGTTTGTGTATTATCAATAAATGTAGCAATTATCACACACTACACAATATCAGTCAGTGATTGGACAACACACTACGGAGTCTTGTCAAGCTTGTTGTGCATTCTGGTTGGGTATGAAGTTCAATTGTAGTCAAAATGCAATGAGTAGTATGTTAGCAGCCACCAATTGTTTACTCAAATTAACTCTTTCATTTTTTCACGCTGAATGTTGCCTGGTCTTTTGCAAAGTTGGTAATTCACATTCATAAACCACATGCAACTCAATAGCTTCATATTTTTTAGACTGAACGATTAATGCATTTTAACTCTGTTTAGAAATAAAAATTGTATAGTTGCCAATCGGATGGTATTTCAAGAAGGAAGTAAGGTAAAGTGACTAACACCCTTCAGCCAATTCTTCATCTGTGTTATTTATTATTGTATGGGGGGGGGGTGAATTTTTAAAGTCTAAATATTAAGCTCTTGCATGAGTTTTAAACTAGAATTGCTATTTTTCTATTATAAGAAATGTAACATAGCATTCCAATATTGGTGTACCGAGCATCAAAAAAGTTTTTTATGTAAAATGTCAATGAGAAAAAAATGATTATTTTCTTTTCCAAAATACTGATCCTAGTATCCCTATTTTTGAACAAAGTAAGTCTCTGGACTCCCATTACTTCTAAAGAAGCTCTGTAGTAAGCACAATTTAATATTAGGAGCTTATTTGGAACATTTTGAGTTGTCATAGTGGCTAAATTATTCAAAAGAATTAATTTTTGCACAGCTATCAAAGCAGTACTGAGTATGTACTGGCACATGAGTCAATAATTATAAAAAATTGTCAACGACTAATCATTATTACAACTATTTGATAAAATTAATGAAAAAAACATTAAATTTAGAAATTTTTAAGTCTATTAATTAACAACATGAATTTTTAGGTTTTTATAAAATATTCATTTTGATGCTCCTATAAAACATTAAAGAAAAGTTTTTTTTTACTTGTGCACAAATTATAGTCAAGAAATTTCTTAAAAATGCCAATAATTGTATGGCTTAACCTTTTTGGGTTTTTTAACTCGGATTAAAAGATGATAGATTAGTTATGGAGTAGCTGACTGATATAATAACTGTATATATTAATAATCTGTAAAACAAACTTGTTAATTATTATAAAAAAAGAAAAATTCTGAATTATACTATTTTATAAAATTAACGTTTGAAAGCTGTTTTTTTTTTTTAAAGTTAAAATAGAAAGAAATAACTAAGTGAAGCAAAAGTGAACAGAAAAAACTTGATAAGTGCAAAATGTTGCCCATTTTTAGCATAAAGGGGCACAAAAAATAATTATAATAAAGTATAACATCTCTATTACTATTTCACACTTTGTGAAAAAAACAACAAAAAATTATAATTTTATTGTGCTAGTACTATCAGCAACTGAACTATTAAAAATTTTCAGATGTGTATTATACTGCATTGAGTGTCCTGTAATTGTTAATTACAAACTTTTTTCAGAAAGCCAGTGACATGGCTAAAATCATGGACAGAATCTAAAGACAAAATTACATTAAAAAGTGTTTTGAGCTAATAAAGTAAATAAAAAAATCCATAAAAATCACTAATACAACTAGACAGGTTAGCTATCACAAAGAAGCATGTACTCTACCATTTCAATATAAAAAAAATGTAACTAATAATCACAAAAGTATTAACCTTGTATGAGGGTAAATAAAATATAAACGGGATTTTATTTTTAAAATAATTTATTTATTGAAAAATAAAAGACAAATATAATTTATTTTTCTACATAGTTTCCTGCTTTAGAAATACATTTATTACAGCGAAAAAAATTTATACATTTATTTCCAGCAAGAAGGAAAGTTTTTATCACAGCATTGTAGAATGAAGCTGGTTGTGTCAGGAGCCAAATGTACACAAATCCCTCTGTCCCTCGTCATCTTCAAATTGTTGTCCTCCTAGAGCTTCTTTAAGCGGCCCAAAAAAATGAAAATTGCAGGATGATAGGGAGGATAAATCTGAGCTGTAGGGAGGATGATCAAGTTGACTCCAGTGTGCATTTCTTCTAATTTTGAGACCGTTAGAGCTGCAGTATAGGGGCTGGTGTTGTCGTGAAGGAGGATGGCCTCTTGAATCAGTTGGTCTTGTCTTTTGTGGTGATATGCAGCCCTCACCTCATTTAACAGTTTGCAGTAGTAAGCAGCATTGATTGAGAATCCCTCATGCAGAAAATCAATGCGCAAAATGTCTCTCCAGTCAAAAAAAGTGGACCCACGTTTCATCACAGGTGACGATCCAATTCAAAAATGCATCATCTTCTTACGCAAACCTTGTTGTAAGTCACTGACAGACCTCCAAACATCTTAAACTTCTGATCTGCGGTCAAAAGGTGACGGACCCATCTGGCACACACTTTACAGAACTGTATGTTGTTTGTGATGATCACTTGACAGCTTCCGTAGCTTATTCTGACCTATTCTGCAATTCTGGATACTCTCACCTGTTGATCATCTTCAAGAATGTCTCGAACCGCATGAATGTTTTTGTCTGTAATGCTGGTCTGAGAACAGCGATCGTGTTCCTGATTTTCCACTCGTTCTTCTCCTTCCTTGAACTCTTTATGCCAGGCAAACACATGAGTCTACGACAATATTTGGTTCCCAAACTGTGCAGTCAATCGCTGGAAAATTTCCATCACTTGAACTCCTTCATAAGCAAGAAATTTTATATAATTATGCACTGTGCAGTGGAGGGGTGAACCTGTTGCTCCGACATTGTGAGCATTACTGACAAATTGGTTGGGAGTGTGGAATGGACAGCTCTTCCCACTCCTAATGACCTAACTCAAGCATACTAGAAGCATGGGCCCAGTTCTACCACCCGCAGACACTGAGGAACAAAAATCCCGTTTATATTTGATTTACCAAACAAAACTGTAATCATCAGAATATTTTTAATAAAAATTATTTTCATTTTAACAACAAATATAATCTAATAGTTTTTATATGGATTCACCAATTTCAGCCATATTATATGAAAAAAAAACTGTCATAGTAAGTGTGTCAGAAGGGCGGATTTCTGGTTTTAGTTAAGGATGTTGAATTGCTACAATAATATTTGAAAAGAATATTGCTTTTGGTGTTTTTTATATTTCATGTTATGTTAGTATATGTGTTCAAAATGATTAAAAGTTCAAAACTGATTTTGGACATCAACGTCCTTTCCTTCACACCAGATTACATTTTGGATTTTTTATTTTAATGTAATTGTGGTTTTTTACCATTTTTTGAAGAAAAATAAGATATTACTTTTCGTCATATGATGAGGGTGAAAATGAATTTTCTTTACATTTTGTGGTATGATGAGTACAAAAATACCATTCACTTAAATTGAGGTTTCCTTATATATATAGGCTTATTTAAATTTTGTGGCACTAAAATCTCCGAAACGGCTAGATCAATTTCAATGAAATTTAGATATGCCGTAATAATATATCTGAAATTGTTTATGTGAAAATTTTATGAAGATTGGGTCAAGTTGTTCTTCAGTTACGCTTCAATTAATATAGAAAAAAAGAATTCTCTCCATTATTTATCATCACTGAATTAAATAATAATGCACTTTATGTAATGCTTTCCTGAAAACTGCAGCTCCATTTAGCAAATACAGTTTATTGAAAGTAAATTTTACTTTACATTTTATCACGCTTTCTCTAAAATATTTTTTATTACTTTTTGTTATTTTAAAATAAAGCTAATTATTTTGCATTTTTACCTGGATTACAGTTATAATTTTAAAAATAATTTTATTATACATTTTAAAATAATTAGCTTAATATTTGATGCATACTTAAATGAAACAATACTTTTCATGAAAGTATTAGATTAAGTGCATGATTTAATAGTGCATTATAGTAGAACAAAAAAAAACTGTAAATATACCCAAAAACCGTGTTTTTTGGCTCTAACTTTGGTCATGTGAATCAATTCGTTTGAAAATCAATAGGGCTCTATTCCCAATAGGTTTACATCAACCCGTTTCATCAAAATCAATCAGTTTATATTTGCATTTGGTATAGAGCAGATGAAAAAATATTATAGATAAATGTAAATAAATAAACATGACTGGGCACCAAAGCAATTTCCAAATTTTTGGAAATCTGCTAAAAAAAGTGTGTGTGTATAGAACATTTTGATACTTTATAGTACTGTTATACAAAATGAACACGTAAGATTAAATAAAATATTTTTAACAATAATCTAAATTTCATTAATGAATTGGGAAACAGTAAAACTGTAACAACTCCCTACAGATAAAAATGTATCTAATAAACCAAATATCAAATAATAACTACTTACATATACAAGAAACATTATAGTACAGACTATCATACAAGAAGTATCATACTATATAACAAGGTTTAAGGCATGAATTAAATAATAACATAAATATTTACAGTTAATCATTTTATTTTTCATATAATCTTCTGCAAATAGTTTTGTTACATAATCGATAAATTTCAATATGCATGCCCTTCATCATTCAGCAAATATCCAATTGATAATCAGTTACAGCCTGTACACAATGAAACATATGAGATCTGTAAATAAAGTAATGAGACTAGTTTTTTTTGGCAGCCAAAGTGACAACACTGTAAAGTTACTAGTAAACATATGGTTATATGAACAGCTGATTTATATTAGTTATTAATATTTTTTTGATCTATTGTTGCCACGCAACAATATTGTGAAGAGCATGACGCTCTTCACGAGCCCAAGTTTTTGGGTGGTTTAAAGCATTTTCAGGTGGCCGGAATTCAGTTCTGGTTATCCAGGCTCTGGAAGACCATTAACATCAAAAAGCGACAACAATGTTGAGCGAAACCAAGACTTGATATGGTATGACTAGTGATTAACTGTCAAAATTACTGCAGAACTGAATTTGAACCATACCACAGTCCATCAAATTTTGACAAATGAATTGGACATGAAAAAATTTGTGCAAAATTAGTCCCAAAAGACCTCACTGATGAACAGTAAAACAACAGGGTGGAAGTGGGCTGCGATCTTCAAGGGTGAATTGAAACTGATCCTGATTTTCTAAAAAATGTTATTTGGTAATGAATCTTGGATATATGAGTTTAACCCAGAAACAAAAAGCCAGAGCAAGGAGTGGCACACTTCAAACTCACCACTTCCCAAAAAAGCAAAAGTGAGTAAATTAAAAATCAAAACCATTATAATTGTTTCTTTGATAGTAATGGCATTGTCCATAAAGAGTTTTTGCCTACAGGACAAACTGTAAATCAATATGTTTACCGAGAAATTCTTGAAAGACTGCGGAAAAGAGTTGCCCGCATGAAACCAGCCATCAAAGACAACTGGATGCTCCATTATGACAAAGCACCTTGTCACACTGCACTCTCAATTAATGAGTTTTTGGCAAAGAAAAACATTCTTGTTGTTCCTCAGCCATCTTATTTACCTGACTTGAGTCCCTGCAACTTTTTCCTGTTTCTGATTTTAAAAGAAACACCTCAAAGGACACCATTTTGGAATAGTAAAAAAAAAACATAAAAAAATATAACCAACCATCTGAAGGATATTCCGGTTTCTGAGTTCCAACATTGCCATGAAAAGTTGGAAAACCATCTGAAGCATTGCACGGCTTCCCAAGGGAACTATTTTGTAGGTGAGTCCATAAATAAGTGGACTGTAAATAAAAATTTTTCTGAACCAGACTCATTACTTTATTTATAGACTTTGTATCTTCTGTTATGGTTGTAATCGCTTTCTTAATTAAGATTTAATTGCTTTCCTTTATGTGTTTAAGGTTGCATAATTTTTGTCAGTGCACAATGTTTTTAATGTATCTACACAACAAAAAATCAAAACGGTTAGGTCCAAACTTCTTAAAGGCCCTCTCAGTCTATCTATCAGCAGATTTTTCATTCAAAGACCAGTAAAGGATATGATTAAATGTGAGGGTACATCATCTTTCTGGAAATAGTCATGTAGATTTTTGAGTTTATCTGGTGAAAGAAAGCAAGTCATTTAAGATATAAAGATAAACATTTCTATTAAGTCTTTTGAGCAAAGAAAAAAGGCCTGCTGCACAATTTTTCATTAAATAATTTTGAAGATTAACTTTAGCTGTGTCGTAAACTTTCTCAAAAATTACATGTTGTTTTTCAAATCCCCATATTCGTAAACTGTCTCATAACACATCCATTAAGGTGAAAATTAGCTCTATCCATAAAAATTAAAGCTTCTGAAAATGATGTAACTGATTTGTAAAAATAAAATACATGTAAACAGAGTCATTCACTAATTTTATTTAAAATTTCAACTGCAAACTGAAAATTTTTTGTAGCAGATTGTTTTATTTCTTGCAGGAGCTGAATTTTGTATGTATACAAACTGCAATCTTTTAGATAGAACATTATGAACTATTATTTTTTGAACTTGTATTCGAGGCTTTGTCAGGCAATGGATTAATTAGAATTTCTAATTGCTGAATGTCTAAATCATTCCCTACTTTCTTCTGATGCTGATGGCCTTCCATATGATTTTTGTTTGAGAACAGTTTCTTTGGACTGACTGAACCAGTGTTGTTATATCCCTTTTGGCCAGTGTCATGCAGTGACTACTTTTTGTATATGTAAGTCGAAATGAACGTCACATTAAAATTCTTGACTTCAGTTTGACAAGCCGAACATTTTCTTGAACAGGAAACATTATAAACAAAAAAACCACACCTCAGCAATACTACAGTTAAAATGGCTGTTACACAAATCTTTTGATAGAAGCTTTCAGTATTACTGCCATAATTTTTCAAAGTATCCCTAATGCCTTGATCTGAGCTACTGATGATGAGCCTGTATATAAAGACACACTTCTCAATATCACAAAAAAACAGTGATGTAAAACATATTTCATAGAGTTCATATATAAAGGCAAAATAATGAAATAAATCTGAATTCAAAATATACAGATAAAAGAAAAGTTAAACAAGGTGGTTACAATAATGAATTTAAAAATATTACAAAGAGAAACCATGTTAAATAAACTGTAGACAATAGGAAAACATTACAAGCAAAATACAAAAACTACAAAAAAAAAAAAATACAATAATAGAATAACAGAAAACTTAATAAGAAAAATGTACAAAAAAGCTTTACAGTATATAGCATTTAAACAAACCAACCATATTATAAAATATAAAGAAATGTATTAATAATATGATTAAAATATTATATATGTGATATTTAAGAAAGAAAAGGTGTCCAAAGCAAATATACAAGGATGGTCCAGAAAGTAACTTACGTTTGCCCAGCGTGAAGAAGGGTGGGGATAGAGCCGCCATCTTGGTGTCAAAACATTTCTACACTCAGTACACACCAAGCTGTCGTAACGTGTGGACTGTGATTTTTCTACTTTGTTCATTGTGACTTACTCAATTGTGTGCTTCAACAGAAATCCTGAATGTTGCAAGGTGCGTTCAGTGATTAGGTTTTTACTGGCAAAAAACCTCAAACCAATTGAAACAACTTCAGCAACCAATTGTTCCATGAGATGGAACAATGAGTGAAGGTGGAGTGAAGCACTAGCTCATTCAGTTTAAAAAATGGCTGCACCAGTGTTCATGATGAGAACCACAGTGGCCAGCCTAGCCTTTTGATTGATGAACTGATGATGAAAATAAATGATAAAATTTGTGAAAATCGCTGCATTACGATTACAGAACTCGTGCTTCGTTTTCTCCAAATTTTGTGAAGTTTACTGTATGAAATTGTATTGGGGAAGCTTAATTATCACAAGTTTTGTGCAAGGTGGATGGTGACTGTTGAAAAATAGTTTAAGATCATCCCTTTCAAATGTATAAAAAAATTTATTTTTTTTTATTTGGTTGATTTTTTATTTCGAAATGTAAAAGTTACTTTCTGGATAGCCCTTGTATATAGATAAGGAAACCAACAGGTATTTAAAACAACATTTTCATAAGAAATCAAGTAGTACAAAAACAAAAATATAATAACATGCAGTCAAATATCTCTTATAAAAATAAAATAAAATAACTACCAGAAGTAATTCAGAAGGGAATCTGAAATTTTTAAGTAAATAAAATTAATGAATTAGAATGATTCTGAAATATTGTCTCTATAAATTTAACAATAATCATAAATTAATAAATTTGTAGATGAACTATAAGAGAAATATATATTTGTTTAAATTATTAGCGGACCCTATATCTTATCATGACAGCTACACTGTTTATAATAAATGCTAATAGTTCAATATAAAATTTTAAACTATTGGCAAAGTAAAACAATTGATTTAAATTTTAAGATTCTATTACTAAAAACAATTTAAAGGAACACATTACCTTACGAACCAGAACTTCAGCGACTTGTCGTTCATTATCGACTTGGCGTTCACGAAGAACAGTTGTAGTTGCGCCAAGTGTAACAGCCATTCTTTCTAATGTATCTAAACTTGCAGCCATTTCAGTGTCTGACAGTCCAGTTAAAAGACCACTATCTTCAACACCGATTTCATAAATTGCTTCACCATGGCCTTCTCTTAATCTCCATTTCATCTAAAACCAGATGTTAACAATCATATATATTACCTTATTTATATTAAATTGATTTTAATAATGCCATTTTTGATTTTTACACTGATACTATATGAAATTCTCAAACACTTTTTCATCATGTAGTTTTAAATATAATAAAAAGAATATTTTACTATTACATTACATGAAAATAACTGAATTTGAAAGCCATTTCAAATTAAGTGAAATAATTATGACAGTAACCATTTGCTTTCTACACATTGTTAATGAAATTATATTACATGAATTCAGTTCACTTCAGCAATCAAGAGCAAACTGAATTAATTCTGTAGGATTTATCCACGGAAAAAATATGGGTTCTTTAATACCAGAGGTAGATTTTGCAAAAGTACTACACAAGTATTTGCAAATATTGCAACTTCTTAAACGGATAATATTATTTCTAAGTAAGTTGGATTAAACTATATAAAATGAAATAATGAATTCTCAACATACAAAAATAATGCACAGCAAAAAAAAAAAAATATAACTCATACCAAAATAATTAATTTATCTGTTATTGTCAATAACAATACATTTAGTAGATTATAACAACAAAGAATGTAATATATACTTCCCTGTTAAGATACTATTACATCTGTATATACGCCTGAAAAATTACATGCTGAAATAAAACTAAAGGAGAAGAAAAATCAGTTAAAAATAAAAATGAATATCACATTTATGGATATCAAATATTGTATTTCATTTATTGTATTGCATTTTTTGTTTCTTTAATTTGTTTATGTGGGTTTCCCTATTTTTCTGGCTTTTATTCAAAGGATTTTATTTTGGCATTTTTTTTTTTTATATTTAGTTATAGAATCTTTTTTTTTTTTTTTTTTTGTTGGGGTTACTTTTATTTACAGTTTACGTTTAATTTATTATTTATTTTCTTCTAATTCTTTTTTTTCCTTATATTAATTTTTGTTACAGTTTTTATATGAATATTTCTCTTTTTTTATATTTTTCTTGTCTATTTGTGGGTTCTTTTATGTTTTGCCTTTTGATTTTAGGTTGATTCCTTTACTTTTATTTTTATTTTTTGATGTATTAAGTTTTTTATATTTTTATTTTGGTTTGATTTATTTTTATTTTTTTAGTTCTATATGATTTTTAGGATTTTATTCTTCTGGTTTTTTTTTGAATCGATTTTTTAATTTTTGTTATTTTAGTTATGGATTAGTTGATGTAGGTTGATTGGAATATTTTGTTTCAGGTGGTTTAACTGGATTTTTGAAGTGGTTAGGTTTCTTTTTGACAGGTTTACTTTAAATGTTCTTAAGTTTTACTTTTTTTTCTTCTTTTTTTTTTTCGGATAGCTTAATTTAAAGCCTAACATTGAAATTGTTATTATGAATCTTTTCTCTGGACATTTATAAAGTTTATTTATTTATACATTGAAAATGTATTGTTTTTTTTTAAACTATATAAATAAGAATAAAGTGATTTCACTTGAAAGGTAGTTAGCGGCTCCTTTTCTTTTTATTCTTTTAACTGGATATTATAAATTTTTTCATTAACACTGAATAGCTTCTTTTTAGCTTCAGTTAATTTGAGTATGAGGGTTATCCTTAATATTAAGTCGAAATTAATTGTAATTTTACTTCTTTACTCTATTTAAGAGAAATTGATTATTCAATAATTTTTATTTGCAAAGTAAATGTTATATTTAACTATTCTCCTTAATTTCTTCATTCTAGTATTCCTATTTTTCATTCATGTATTAGTCCTATAATTAAGATCAAGATTGTAATTGTTGATGAAATCAGTCATTCTTCTGTAATTATTATTTTTGTTGAAAATATTGGTATGATTATTGAGATTTCAATATCGAAGATTAAGAAGATTGTTGCAATCAAAAAGAAGTGAGTAGAAAATGATTTTCGTGTTGATGATATTTTTGAAAATCCGCATTCGAATGGTGAGTTTTTTTCTCGTCTTATTTTATTTTTTTGGAGATTAATATTGTGAATATTATTATTATAATAATGATTGATCTTAGTGAAATTATTGTTATTGTAATTTTGATTATCTTTTTAATTTTTTTAATCTATTAGTTGGAGGCTAATTATACTTTTTTTACTAAAAAGATTATTATTATTTTCCTCATCAGTAAATTGAAAGGTATAGGAATAATCAAATTACGTCTACAAAGTGTCAGTATCAGATTGCTGCTTCTAGTCCTAGATGATGTCTGGCTGAGAAGTGTATTTTTATACATCGTATTATTGAGATTGCAATAAAGGTTGTTCCCACAATTACATGGATACCATGGAATCCTGTTGTTAGAAAGAATGATGATCAGTAAATTGAGTCTGCTATTGTGAAGGTCGATTGTTGATATTCTCATTTTTGTAGAAATGTAAAGTATAGCCCTAGGAAGATAGTCAATATTAGTGATTTATTTGATATTGATAATTTGTTTGATAAGATTCTGTGGTGTGCTCAGGTTACTGTAATTCCTGATGAGATTAGGATAATTGTATTTAATAGTGGAATTTCTATGGGATTGAAGGGTTTAATAGATTTTGGGGGTCAGTTTATTCCAATTTCAATGGATGGTGCTAGTCTTGAGTGGAAAAATATTCAGAAAAATGATATGAAGAATATTATTTCTGAGATAATGAATATGATTATTCCTCTTTTTATTAGTGATTTTACTTTATTTGTATGATTTCCTTGAAATGTTGCTTCTCGTGTAATGTCTCGTCATCATAATATTATGGACATTGTTGATAAGGTTATTCCTAATATTATAAGACTATAATCTTTTGTTTGAGTTCATTTTACAGTTCCTGTTAGTATAGTTATTACATTTATTGATAATATAATTGGTCATGGTCTTTTTGTTACTATGTGGAATGGGTGATTTTTTTTCATAAGGTACTTCTCTAGAATAAAGTAGTACAAGGGTAGCAAATACATATGCTTGAATTATTGAGATTGCCGTTTCAAATGCTGTTAGGATTATTTGAATTGGCATAATAAATATTATAATTTTGATTGATGATGTGTTTCCTAATAGGGTTATTAGAAGGTGTCCTGCAATTATATTTGCTGTAAGTTGAACTGCTAAGGAGATTGGTAGAATAATATTTCCTGTAGTTTCAATTAGGATTATTATTGGTGAAATAGCTGAGGGTGTTCCTTTTGGTAATATGTGTTTGAATATTTCATTTGTAAAGTTTTTTCATCTATATGTTGTGATTATAATTCATCTTGGTAATGCGATTGATATTGATACTACTAAGTGGCTTGTTGATATAAACACATATGGAATTAATCCTAACACGTTTCTGATTATGATAAATATAAAAATTGATATTACTATGATTAGGATTTCTTTTTGGTGAGTTATTGATTTAAATTCATTTATTAGTTTTTTCTCTATTATCTTTATTATTATATTTATTCTAGATTTTTTAGTTCAATATCATTTTGGTAAAATTATTGTTGTTATTATTATAATTATTCAGTTTCTTTGTAAAAGTTTAGTTGTTGGGTCAAATGTTGAGAATAGTCTAGTTATCATTTTCAACTAAGGTTTATTTTTTTTTTTTTGGGTTGATTTTATATTTGTTATGAAGAATAATTTTGTTATATTTATTATGATTGTGGCTGTTGTTATTATTTATTTATATAATATTGTTGTCGTTTATTATATATTGTTGTTGATATTTATATATTTTATGCATTTTAGTAAATCCTACAGTAGTGCGTTTGAGCCAATTTGGTAGCTTACACCATTATTGCATAATGATTATTACAAAATTCTAATTTCAGCAGTCATTCTGAAGTGAACCAACAGCCGATTGTGTATTTTTGTAATCTTCTAACAATGATTAATCCAATTTTGAAATTAAAATCCGAGAAAAAAATTTTCACATACATACATGTGAATTAAATCACGAATTGTTTGTTCGTTGATAAATTCTAAAAGTATACTTTATTAAATGCCTACTAACTTATAATAAAAATTTTCTCCTTTTTTACAAAATTTGGCTGCTTTTAGAACAAATATTTTCAGTTACCAGCCATTTTTTTAAGTGACAGCTACTTTAATAAAAAAAAATAATAGTAAAAAAGAGTGTTAAAAAATGTGCATCATTTTAAAAAATACTTTTTTTATAATTAAATACTTATATTTCACATAAAAAAAAACTGTTTTTATGTCATGAAAATTATGCTACTAAATTAATGTCCAAATTTGACAAAGACAATGAAAAAAGTTATTTATTAGGAGTTTAATAAAGCATCTCTTATATAAAAGAGAATATCCTGACTGATTCACTGACTCATCAACGTACAACCAAAACTATTACAGGTAGACTTGAAATTTTCAGGGTACCTTCGTATGTTTATGTAGGCTTGCACTAAGAAAGAATTTTGCAAAATTTTTACTTTAAGGGGTTCAAATCAATAAAAAACTAAATTTCATGTTAACAGCGCTATCTGTTGGACGTAAAAGTAACATATGCTATACTAAATATTTTACGATTCCGTCGCAATGTTTCTGATATGTGTGTCCGCTATAGACTAAAAAACTACTGGACCGATTTACGCGCAGGGAAGAAGGGAGAAAGAGAAAAATTGAAAAAGGGGAAAATGGGGAAAAGGAAATGGAAAAAAGAAACGAAGAAAGATGAAAGGGAAATGGGGGAAGAGGAAAGGGATTAAATAAATTAAATTAAAATGGAATTAAAAAATTAGAATTTGTAAAGCAAATAACTAAAGATGTCAGATGCAAAAAAAATTGGTTGAGATTTAAAAGTGTAGGTAAAGCATGGAAATGAAGTAATTCATTACTTCTGTCAAATAAGTAATATTAATACATTATGTGTGAGCGCAGAGCGACAGAATGAGTGTGCGAGTGCTCCAGAAGAATGCTGTTAAATTTTACAGCTGTATTTCTCTGTTTAAAATAATAAAAAAAGTTCATAACAAACATGTGTCCAGAAAAGGCTTTGTTTTTAAATTAGGAATAACAAAGAATTTTACCATGATTTCTGCTTAGCGGCAAAATTAACCTATACTGAAATTCATCGAAAACTGGGGAAGGGAGAAAAAGGGGGAAGAAAAATCAGAAAAGGTAAAAGGGAAGAAGGGGAAAATGGAAAAAATGGGAAACAGTGAAAAGGAAATGGAAAGGGAAGTAAGTGAAAGAGACACGGGAGTTAACGGGAAGGGAGAGTGAATGGAGCCATGACCTTCTGATCGTAACGGGAAGTGCAAGTAACCATAGAGCACAGGTGAAGCTGCGCTGAGGATGCTAGATTTGGGATTGTAAAATTTTTTGTTTATCTTTATTGGACATTTACATTGAACTATTTTAATTCATTCATAAAATGGATTAGTCTAACAAATATTGTTCAATTTTCTTATCTTCCTTTTGTTGTTTTCCTTTATTTAAGTTTTGGGCAACAATTCATTGTTTATCGTATATTCCTTCAGTAAGTTTCATAAAAATTTTTATTTACTGTTTTATCAGGATTTAATGAAAATCAAAATATAATATTGTTAATTGAATATTTTTTATTTGTAAAAAAATTAATTTGCTATTAAAAAGCATTGTGAGTAAAGCTACATCTATATTGTGGGCTGTCATGATGGGATATGCTAGTATTTTTAGAATTTTTTTTTAGCATGTCAAATAAAAATAAAGTCTCGTCTTAAGTAATGAAAAAAACAAATATTGTAGTTTTCTGTTAGTATTTTGAAGAAAATATATCAATAATGAAATAAAATTTAAGAGGTTAAAAAAAAACTTAAGTGATTGAGAACAAAATAAGGCATCCATAAATTGTTAAGTTATGGGAGAAAATTTCCACTGTAAGTATGTCTGATAACTAAATTTAATAATTGCTAAAATAATCAAATAATAAGTATAAATAAATGAAATTATATATACCTGAGTAACAAGATGTTGAAATCTGAGCCGGGATGGATTGACAAGTTTCAATTTATACTCCACATTACCTACTTGGGGTTCTGGAGGTAGCTGTGTGTCTTCACCATCACCATCCGGCTCAAACAAACCTAGGAACGAATCCATCACTGAAACAAAAGTAAACATCAAATTTAAAATTCATCAGTATAAATATATCATAAAAAACTTCAGTATTCATGAAAGAAAAATCTGAGATACTGATTTTTCCAGTAAATATCTTTACATAATTATTTACTGCTTTTTATTTTAGTAAAGTAGCATTAAACATCAAAAGTAGCATTAATGCAGGGAATAAATTTTTTACTATTTTAAAATATGCAATTTTATTTTTCTTGCAAGTTCATTATCTTTTAAATATCTCAATGTTAAAAAGTTCTGAAAAGTCAGGTTACACATCAATTAAAAAAGGTATTCCTCAAGATTTTAATGTATCTTTATACAAATTTTATATTCAGTTTTAATGTTTATTTTCTGCTCATTTTGAACTTTTAATATTTTTCCCTGCAACATTTTTAAACAAATCTTATAACACTTCTTCAATAACAATAATAAATTTTTCAGCCTAAGAAATAATTCCATTTTGTAAAAGTGAGTCTTGGAGTTCACCAAAATATTTTTAAAAATCATAAATTTATTTTTACAGCTTTGTCAGAATTGGAGATTCTGCACTTAAAATACCAGTAGTGAAAATTGTTTTCATATAGTATTTTTATATACTGCTTCAAAAAATACTGTAAGCTTATTATTTTTAAGTAGTTACTTCTCAAGCAATTCCCACTCTGATTTGATAAATTAAGCAATTATCAAAGTACTTATAATACTTAGATTTAAGTCCAAGTAGGTGGCTATGTGAAAACTGAAAACAAGTTCAATAGAATACCATTAATTCATTTGTCTGTTCTAAATCTAACAAAATCCTCAGTAAAGCAGGTTTGAAAAAATACATGGTAATAATGTATAATTTGAGTAAGAGAGGAGAATCAAAAAACAATAAAAATTATTTCAAAAAGGGGAAATTATATTATTTATAGCTGAATATAATTTGGCATTATGTAAAACTAGCATTTAATTTTTTTTCCAATAATTCATTCCACACATTTAAGGAATGCTAGGCTTGAGTCTGTACAAGAATACACCTTATTTACATGTCATAAATCATCCTCATCTCATTGGGCAGATTGAAACACACACATTAGGAAAAAAAATAGTAATAATGGTTATAAAAAAAGGAATATTTATAACTGTTTAACACAACAATATACAATTAATGAGTTAACATTATAATCAGCATAAATTAAAATAATGGCTTCTGCCTTAGTTTTTTTTTAAAGCAGGATAACGAAATACAAAGAGCAGTGCAGTAATTTATAGACATTAATTTAATTTTATATGCACTATATAAATAGCACTCGCAACAAAAAATTACACTGTTCACCTATTGATTAAAACTTATATTTCACTTATTGTTAAGACTTATTTTTCTTAAAAAATAACTAACCCTAAACTTCCTAAAATTAATTTTAAAAAATAATTATTTTTTATTTAAAACATGAAAATTTTTCTCATTAAAATACTTTTTCTAGGAAAATAATAACAGTTTGACTACACTGATTAATTATGAAAATTACATTTTGACTAGTGAGCCAAAATATTAAACTATTAAAATTATCTACTAAACTGCTAAAATCTTGAAAGCAATAAACATATTTTTGATAAATGAAATACAAAAATTAACTCCAGTCCATTTTCTAAATACCACTTGTGGATGACCAATAGTGTTATTTGTTAAAGATGTGACACAAAACATCAATGTAAAATACTACATCTTTCTTGTTTAAACATTACTTGCCAAATAACTCCAGTAATGAAATATGTTGGATAAATTTTTTTCCTAAAAGTTTTCTTAAAGTAAAAAATATACAGTTTTAAAAGAATCAGATTCAAAACTTTTTTTCCTTGGTCTGTAGTGGATCTTAAGCAAATAAATTCAAACAAATAAATATTTTTATTTACACCAAAAGAATGATTTATGTTAAAACAGTTAATGAAATATTATTGAAATGAGACGGTGGTTAGAAAACAGCATTTTTCTATTTTTAAATGGTTCCTAAGCATTTTTTCTTTTCAATATTGTAGATTAATTTGTTTTCTTTACAAAAGTTTTTTTTACTTATTCCTTAAATCGCCATTTAAGTTCATATAATCTAATGTGGTGATTCATGTTTCAGAAGGGTATGGAGTTGCTGGTTTACAAAATGCAATGGACTGAGACAGAATCAGGGGAAGAATTAGATCGAGAGAGATCAAATCAATGACTTAACAAGTCTTCTTTATTACCTTGTAGTACACCTATAAAAGTAACAGTATAATTCTGTACTTTATTAAAATAATGAAATGATATAGATTTCCTGATGGATATCAAAAGAACATGATAGTTTGTTTTTATAATGCTGTCACTAGGCTGAAACAATCTTTACGTGACCTGCATGAACAAAAATTAATGTCCTTTTTACGAATGAGCATGGTTCAGTCATAAATAACAATGTAATTGATCAATTATTACCAATTAATTATATTTACTTATTGAGTCCTTTACTAGGCTGAACTTCCTCAAAGCCAAGTAAATTAATTTTAAAAAAACACTTTTATCTACTCAGTTATTTTTGTGGCAATAAAGAATTTTAAAAATAAAAAATATTCAAAAGAGGAAACTTTCTACATATCAACTGGTATAAGACTGCTGACAATTCATATTGCTAAATTAAAAAATCAACCTACTGACCCACCAACTGATAAAACAGTAGAGGGCATAATATAGCAAATGAAACAAAAACATAAATAAAATAAAAAATTAACATTTATTTACTATAGGATAAAAAAACAAATAAAATAATTAATTGAAAGAGATCAGTAAAAAGACATGACAGATGTTACATAATCTATTATTTAAACACTGGTGCAATGCAAAAGAAGTCACTGACCTCTCTCCCTCCATCTTTACTACTACCTATTACTAAGCAACTGAGGTAAGAATACAGATAAAAAAATCATTAATTTACAATAAATATTTACTAAAAAAATAAAAAAATCAATTTCTTATTTCTTATTCTTAGCCTAACATACAAAAAAGCACTTATCAGAGAAAAAAATTTAGCAACAATTAAAATATGGAATAATAATAAATAATAATTTAATAATTCTTATATAATATTATTTATTGGTGTACACACACATATGCAAATATTAACATGTGCATTTGCATGGATCCAAATACATATTTTCCTTATTTAGTGTAATTTTTATTTCATATATGTATGTAAATTACATACCATAACAGAAAATGTTGTTGACAACTTGATCAAATCCTGACAGGATTTGATCCTGTAAACAGCATAGTCATTCTCATTATTAATAAACCTGTACCTGGCATATTACAGAAATAGAGGTGTGAAGTAGTTTCCTGTTGATTTCATCACCTAACTAAAAATGCAATTAAAGAGCACATATACCAAGTCAACCAAAATTCTTGTCAAATCTACAAGCATCATCTTATTTTATTCACCAGAAGTACTGGTTGAGTAGTGAACATCATTTATCTTTGAGAAAGAAATTTTGACTAAGACCGATTACACATCAGATGCTTTCAGGCATCACACTCATAAGAACGATTTTCAGAAATATTTTTATTTTACTATTAAGGCTTCGAACATGTTTATGTAAATATTTTAACAATGGAGATGAGATGAATGAAATAATATGTGAAATAATACTGATAGTTGACTCCTGCTGTACCTGAGAACAACTGATCTAGAAAATGGTTAACTAACCCCTACCCCCATCTAATCAACCAATATAAAGCAGCAAATTAAAATATCCCTTTCTTTAAGAAGCTGTAAATTACACAAACTATCTACAATGTGGTGAGGAAAATATTTCATCCACATTACTTTAGTTATGTATCTGATTTCACCTACATCATTTTTATGTACCCCCCAAAAGAAGAGAAGGATTTTTTCAAAATTTTCGGGTGAAATTTGGCCAATAACTTTAATCAAATTTATATTAAAAACTCATTCAGTAAATTTAGTAAACATCAAATAGTCCATTCATACATGAAGTGAATACAAAGAGACAAAAGTGGCCAACAGGTGACCAGGAAGACAGAGAATCTTATATTTTTATATTAAGCGTATCACGCAGATGAGGATATATGCATAATCTTATTCATTTCAGTTATATACTTCCCTCACAGCATCGCTTTGGCCACCACAGTATAAAGTGATAGTTTAATGTGAATTACCGTCTTTCAATCACTGCGACCCATGTTTTTCTGGTGATAAGAACCATCCTTATATATGTTTAGTCATAATTAAAATTATCTTCATTTTTAGTTCCATTGATCGATTGCTTAATAGTTAAAAAGATTCGCCAAGCTTATCATATAAAGGTTTGCTCATAGTTGATTTTGCCAATATTATTCTTTTTTTGATAGCTTATGTACGATGGTAATGTAATAATTAATAAGCTACTGCCAATTACAATTTTTTCATAAAGCAGAATTTTAAAAAGAAAATATGATTTTCTTTTTAAAAAGTTTTGAAAAGTACTGAGAAGTTTGTGGATGATGTTACGGGAACAGAAAGTTTCAATTCATCTAAGATTACATTTTTTTTTTTTTTTTTTGGTTGTTTGTGGGCAAAAAACGCTTGGGCGTTATCATCGCCCGGTAGTTATTATTAAAAGGGTAATATAACTCCAAAATAATAAGCTATACAAGGTGTAAACGTAATATTAATCATATAATAAAAATTTACTAAAACAAGCCAAGAAGGCAAAATAAAACCCAAAACTAATATCACAGACAAAGTTGATAAAATATTAAAGATAAAATAATAGAATAAAGAAAGTATAAAAACTTATCTAACTCTGATGGGTTGTGCAAAAATCCCTACCCTGGATAGTAGTTAGGGTCTCCTCCTAACATTAGAAATTCGTGTGTGATCCTCGTATGCCCCAACCGTAACCGGCAGAGGACCACTTCCTCACGACGAGAGTTCCTACAAGAGGAACCCCACGGCAACACTGAGTCTAAGATTACATAATCTATTGAAGTGATCCAAAATATTGTAGCTGTAAAGGAGTTAGTGGAATCAAAAATATATGAATTTGGTTTACAGAGGCAAAATTTGGTAAAAATAATCATAAACAATGTTTATTTTAAAACACTGCTGGTTCTTAATAATTTTTTTTTTCATTTCAACTTCCTGCAATGAGTGGAACAAGTGAAAAATGTGATTTTTTTTTCTTAATTAGCATTAAGTAAACCGATCAATTGACTGAACAATAAATATGAGTATACTCAATTCACTTTAAGAAATATCCTATTGTAAACAAACCAAATGACATTGTAACAGTTTTGAAAGTTACATGTACAAATTATGTTTTGCTGTTTTATGTTTTATTTGGCTCGGACTGAATTCGAGTTATTTATGAATTAATTACATGGCAGCTATAATTGATGTTATATTATTGCTGATAAAAACACAATAGACGATAAAGTATTACATAAATACTGATTGAACTAATAAATTGAATCACCCAGTAAATAACTGCACTAACACAATAGCACATGCTGCAGTAAAATCATTACTACAAACTCAGCTAAGATAGCTTTTATGCTGAACACAGCATAACTTTTTTTTCATTATCATTCTAAAATAATATGGCTGGAGAGCTGATATACTCAAATGTACTGGCAGCAGCATTTGAATTGTAGTTAGTAATAGTTTATTTTTTAGATTTTATCCCATAACATAAACAGTAATAATAATACTTTATGACTATATATATAAATAATGATATTTCTCTTATTAATGAAAAAAAATAAAAAAAATAAAGTTACATAATCTTTTGTTGAATAACCTTTGAAGATAAATAAAAGATTATAAATATATAAAATAAACAAATTATAATGAGTAATTGATACTTGACCAATTCCCTTTAAGTATAACTGTAGTAATAGTACAATTTTTTACATTACATATAGTACTTCTATTTTCAAGCTTCAAATCTAATACTTTTAAAGTATAACTGAAGTAATGGTTGAGGAGTGTAAACCTAATTTCTTGTCCGTTAGCTAATTCATTTTACTACCACTTATTGGCAGACTGTATCATAATGAGAAAGATGATGAAGATTTAAGTTTGCCATTGATTAGAACAGCAAGATGTTTTCTCAGTTATCACTCTAAGCAAGACGCCTCAAAACAGTGAACATATTTTCTAGCCACAATACTGAACTGATTAAATGTTTCAGTGTATTAGATATGTTAACTAAATACTAGTATTTTTTGAACAAAAAAAAATTAGTAAAGATTTTGGAAAATAATTGTAAGTAAGGGCAATAATTGCAGTTAAGAATATGTAGGCTAAACTAAATGACACACTGAAACTAAAATAAAGAAGCAGAAGACCAAAGAATTCAGTTGTAGTCCCATATCTCTATTGGTCACAAAATTAATTTATTAAAAAACAAGGTTTAAACAAGTCTGTAATAAACAGAAATTAAATAATTGGGAAAAATAATCACACCAGGAAACAACAATAAGAAACTTCACGTTGAGTAATGTGATATGAGACCAATACCTAAAACCCCTTTAGAATTTTTAATTTTATAATCTTAATTTTAATTTTTTATTTAATTTAAAATTTTTAATTTTAATCTTTATATTGTAAGGAACATTAAATGACCATCTCCAACCTTAAATTTTGTTTAATGGAGGATATTTATTTGACTGAAGATTTATTCTATCTCAAATATATCTGACTAGAGATACATTTTTTATCTTGTCTAACATATCTGAAGATCATGTACAAGGTTATGATAGATAATCAGAGTTGGAAGTTTTAATAACTGTTTTTTGGCTAACTTTCTGCTTCTGTTTAAAATGATACCAGATAGTTTTTAGTCAATTATTATATTTTTTTCAATTATTATATTTATTTTGTTACAATTATTATATAATTTTTCTTTTATTAATATTAAACGTTTGGTTAACAACCAAACATTTATGTGTAATAATAATTTCTACTGATGTTTATTTGAAAAAAGGGTCTAGTTCTGGATCATAATTCATTTTTTTTAATGGTTTTCAAAATATTTTCTGTTTGATTTAATCAGAATTAACACAGATAAAATTTATTATAAGTGAAATTAACTTTTTAAAGTTACAACATCATAACATTTAACATTACTGTTCTTTTTTTTTCTATGCAAATATTTTGAATTACTATGCTGTTCAGGCCCAATGATTAATTATTTGGGCAAATTTTGAAATATACTGCTAATTTGTACTACATACATACATTTTACCATTACATACTAACCAAGTGGCACATTACACACTACTACATGCATATATATATGCATGCATATATATATATATAGAGGGGTCCAAAAAAATATACTCACTATTTGTTAGTCTGTATCTCGTGACAAAGTGACTTGACGTGACAATTTCTGGCACTGAGAGAGTTATGGTATGTGTTCAAAATGACCACCAGCAGCTTCTACACAACACCCATAGCGTCGAACTGCAGCAGTTAGTGCATCTGGTGTAATGGCAGAACATGACTCATGACTTTTTCACATAACTCATCGATTGTTGCTGGTTTTTGTCAATACACATCACTCTTGATGGTCCCCCACAGGTAGAATTCTAGAGGTATCAAACCAGGAGACCAAGATGGGTACTCATCAGCACCTCTTCGACCCACCCACTGTCCGGCTAAAGTTTTATCAAGGTACAACCTGACATCTCAATAGTAGTGAGGCAGGACTCCAAGTTGTTTCACGTAAAATGGTTCATCACTATACAAGTTTTGTATGGCAGGCAAAATCCTTGTATGAAGCATATCAAGATACGGCTCACCAGTTATGGTATCCTCAAAGAAGAAGGGATCAATCAAACCACGCACTGGTAGACCATACCACACTGCAACCTCCGGTAAATTCACTGCCCTATCCATATGAGCATGAAGATTTTCAGGAGCCCAGTAACACAATTGTGGCTGTTTGAATTCTGATTCATCAGTCCACACAAACTTCCCTGCAAATCCCTCATCCTCGCCAACCATGTGCTAAAACTATTCACAGTACTCAATCCTTCAATATGGGTCGTCCACATTCATCGTGTGTAGCAGTCTTGGATTGTACACTTTCCACTCTTCCAAATGCATCTAACACTTGACCGGCTCACCCTACTTTCGTGGACTTGTAGCTGTTCATGGTCGGCCGGATCTTTCCTTGTTCTGTCGGCTTCAATTTTATTGCAAATGCAGGAAATTGTTTGACGTGTTGGTGGAGGTATTCCAAACTCTCTCTGCTACTGCCGTTGTACCTCGTGAATGTTCTTGTACTTACAGTACAACCTTGCATTCAACGAAAGATAAGCGAACCTCAGACACTGTTGCTACTTGACTATCTTCTGTTGCACTGGCTCCTTCCACCACCAACCACCTACACATGCGAGGCATAATTGCCAGCTCTGTCTACCATAACAAATTTAATACCTTACACTACACTACACTACACATTAGATTAGTGAGTGTAAGTCTTCGTTTCGATATTATTTAATTATAAACAGTGAGTACATTTTTTTGAACCCCTTTGTATATTTTATTTTTATACATTTTTTATTTTTATATATATTTAGTTATTTTTATTGTTGATTATTAATACTCAGAAATGTGAGTGGAAAAAGCCAAGCCTGGTCAGGATTTAAATGTGGAAGCTTCTGGTGAAAGCCAGAGGTGCTGGTGCTAATGCTGTAACAGAGGTCACTGGAGTGATATATATCAAGCTGATATAAATATACAGACATGAATCAAAAGTCAAAAAATTATACAATAAATTCAATTTACTGAATGAATGAAAAATAAAAATTACTGATTTAGATATTTAAATTCACCTATGGCAGGCAGTGTATCCCACTGCAGTATACATGAAATTTAACCAAAAATTCAGTAAAACATCATAAAAGCATTTTATTTAGACAAAATTTGTTTTAAAATTTATAATGATTAGATTTTGATTATAATGTTTTTTTTTTTAAAAATGACAATTAAAACAAGAAAATTATAACTGCTGATTACGTTACTGTACAGGATTTTCAACGCACAACACAGAGTTAACATTTGCCAAATTATCTCAAACATGCGTGTCACAAAAACAAGTAACATAAATTTACAGACAAGTGACAGTAACCTTGATATTCCACACGTACATAAAATAACCCCATCTCAACACATTTAAATCTTATAAAATATACAAATGCACAATGATAAATAAGATACAATTCATATGCTACTCTATTTCTGATAACACCAAAAAAACCATTAACAATATCAGCTTACCCAAGAGACAATAGCAGTACCAGTTAATTAAGACAGTTTGTGAAGATGATATTCTAAAGATATTAAAAACATTTTTGCTATAAAATTGTTCTATTGTTGTTTAAAAAGTGTATATTTTTTAAATTAAGTTATGACTATCCTATAGCAGATCATATGCTAATATTATCTAATGACTTCAATGGATATATTCATAATTTATATACCACATTTATACAGCAGGTAGGTAATTTTGCAGTTCTCGCTTTTATTAATCTGCCAAACAAATCTCTCTCCAATTCAAAAGTTTAAGAGCCTGTAAAAAATTATAGAATATACTTTCAAATTTGATAATAGGTGAAAGTTTTTTACATTAATTTGAGGATCAAGCTATAGATGAACCTTGCAAAATAACTGAAAAATGAATACATTTACTATCATTATATTTGTGATACAGATTTACAGAGATTATAAACATATCTAATAAGTTTCAAAAGAAATACTAAAAAAAAATATTTATATCCTCACATAATTTAAATGTGGCTTGTAAATCAAGAAAATATTAATTCACTTATTTACAATTGTTCAAAGGTCGTAATAAAATAATGACTGACAGTTCAATAACATATCCGAGCAATAAAATTAAAAATAATAGTTTTTTATAGCTTTAAAAAGAAAGGAGCAATATAAAGCTGAAGAACAGGAAGAGGACATGAATGAATTATTATTTTAATTTTAAATTCTTTTGAACCTAAAGATAAACTAAGCAGAAGGTTAAACAAAAAAATTAAAGATATAATTAACTCTTTTATCATGTTATTAAAAAAAAAAAAAAAAAAAAAAAAAACCCAATAAAAAGGCAACTTTGACCTTTAATGAAACTTACTATTGTTTCTATTAATAATATTATTCAAATGGTTTTAAACAAACACTGGAGTAAAATATAAAAATTACATTTTTGATTAATCTGCAAAATATTTTTCTAACAAAACACATACTATGCACAACAGAATAAAGAATTTATTCATAAATTTTTGACAGATTTGAATATCGGGATAATTTACCGATGAGGTTTGACTGATGGCTCTGTTAATTGACCTAATCTGTGTGAGACTGGTTGCCTAATGAATAAGAATATGAAATTACAATCTTTTTAAAAACGGTATAATCTAAATTAAAAAAATTTATGGATGCATAAAATACTGGTTTAAGGAAATTATACAATTTAGTATAAATAAAATCAGTAATATAAAGAACGAGAGAACCAACATATGTTGTTAATTTAATAAGAAGATAACAGTGAAAGTAATGGAAAAAAATGAACAGTAATAACAATAAATTAAAGAGTTTATACTCTTTTTTTAATCCTGACCTACTTTCACTACTACATACGGTTATGGATATTATGCAATGAAATAAAACATGGAACAGTGCACAATACAACAGTATATTAGAAACTATAAAGCTGCCAACATGGAACTTCCAACAAGCTAAACAAGTTCAATTCAGTAAACAAATAATGCAAAACACATTCACACAAAAGCACACAGTAACTGTACTGAACTGGATTAAATACAAATAACATTATACAACCTTGAAAAAAGTTCACTCTACTCGTATCTCAATTATCAACAGCAATCAGCTGATTATTACCTATTCTAAACATGAGAATTAAAAAACCTATTATCAAACTGATCCTTGCCATTTGTTTGACATATAAAGTAAAACAAGTTTACATACATACACACAATGAATAAAGCCACATCTGTTAATATAAAAATACTTAATATAATACACATAAATATATACAGAACTGCAATCCTCATGCGCCACACACACACACACACACACACACACACACACACACACATGGAGCGAGAGGGAGAGAGCGGGGGTGATTTATTCTGATCAGAACATAAAAATACATTATATAAACCAAACCAATATAAGATAAAAATAGATGTTTTAAAGTCCATATTAATAATTTAAATACAAACACATGAAATAATGTTACGGTAAAAATATATTAATATTTTACATTAAATATAAATAATTACAACAAGATAATTTGCAATTCAGATGTCACTATTGATTATGATTTTGAGTACATATTTATGTACATGCTGAATGGGATACAGATTAATTGTTAATTAATGACAAAATAATATTGTTACCAAAAAAAATAATCTTTAATTGCATTTTAAATAAATTGGTGACAAGAAGTTTCATATGATTCGGCAATGGAGGCATATAATAAGACCCTTTCTCAAAGAATTAAGTAAGGCTTGTTAAAGCCTTTTTCAACTTACTTAAGCTAAGTATTGTGTAAAATTATACAAAAATGGTTCCATTGTCTGATGTGGTAACAATGGATTTTTCTAAGACAGTAAGTGACCATTATTCTTAGCAAAGAGTGCATATTCATAAAATACATACAATGTTAACTTAACACATTTAATTTTCTAAATGTAGGTCTAAACCAGTGATTCTCAACATTTTTAACTCCACAATTCCCAAAAAATTAAAAAATGTATAATGAATATTTTGCATTCCCCAACACCAACCTAATGAAACCTAGTTAAAACTATTTAGTTGTGTTGATAGTGAAAGTATATTAACATGCATGTATGAAGTGAACAGACATGAGCAATTTACAGATTCCAACTTGATGTGCACATGTTCCTTGTAATTTGGTTTGTGTGCATAATATTCACTATGAGAGCATCATATTTGAACATACATACAATACACTTCTACACGTCTTGCTCTCAAGAGTATAAAAGAGGCATAAGGGAATGCAGAACGTCAGCTTAGTTTCGAATGCAAAGCATGCATTGGGGTTTTACGTAAGTCTTTAAAATAGCAATTCCATTGAAAATAATAGTTTTCAGTTTTTTTTAGTACGTGGTCAAACGATGTAACTGCTTTTTTTCAATTACAATTCTTATGCAAAATGGATAAATTTGCGAAAAAACAAAGCGAGCCATCTACATCCAGAGAACTGATTGTTAAAAAGGCAAGATCGTACAATGACAGTTATTTAAATTATGGTTTTACCTCATTTGATGGAAAGCTACAGTGCATTGTTTGCTTTCAAGTCTTCTCCAATGAAAGCACGAAGCCATCAAAATTAATTTGACACTTGGAAACTAAACATCCGAAACATAAAAGCAAACCCTTGGAATTCTTCAAAAGAAAATTACATACATTGATAAATCAACAACATTCTATTTGTAAATTAAGTACGTTCTGATAAAATTCAGTATCTTGGTAAAATTGTTGATAAATTGCTCCAAAAAAAAAAAATTGTAAAATTGGCAAAATTTCTCAGCATATTGTAGTTCAATATGCTGATAAAATTCAGTAATTAAAATTGGTAATTAAGTGCTGTACTGTCAAAAAGTACACTTGAAGCGTCTTATCTTTAGCATTAATAGTAGCTAAGATGTTCAAACACCACACTATTTCAGAAAACCTCATATTACCTTCTGCAATTGATATGGTCAGTGTTTTAATAGACATGGAAAAAGAAAAAAAAATTGAAAATATTCCACTTTCTAATGACACAGTATAAAGGCAAATCAATGACATGGATGCCAATATTCATGATCAGATAATTCAGCAAAGTGAATTTTTTGCAAATCAATACCTGGTTATGCAACAGGACAGCGTCTTTTCTGTTTTTTATGAAGCTACTAAAATTATAACATAAATTGGACAAAATGTATTGCAGTATGTAGTGATGGTGCAAAGGCGATAATAATAAGGAAGTACAGTGGATTTCTGAAAAAATTAAAAAATTGTCTTATACTAAGGGTGAAATGGATGCACTGCTTCCTTCACAGAAGTGCTCTTGCCACAAAAAATGGTGGAAAATCCCAAATAAATACATACTTTGTAAACCTGTAAAAATGGTTAATTTTATTAAAATTTACCATTACAGAATAGGATGTTTGCTAAACTATGCAATGGTAAAAAAGAAAAAAAATACTTCTTTTCCATACAAAGTCAGATGGTTATCCCAGGGGAAAGTGTTACCTTGATTATTGGAATTACAAGATAAATTAATAATATTTTTCTAGGATAAACAAACACCACCATTCTCAATGTTTTTACAGAAGGCTTACTTAGCTGATGTATTTTTACACTTCAACGACTTTAATTTGAATTTACAAGAATGCAATAAAAAAAACATTTTAATAATGAAAGACAAAGTTCATGCTTTTATTAAGAAACTTGATATCTGAATTATTCGCCTTCAAAGCAAAAATTTTGTTATGTTCCACTCACTTCTGATCATACTGGGAAAAATGTGGATGAAGAAGACACTATTTTTCTAAAAGAATTCAATACTATGTCATGATGACAAAAAAATAAAACTTTCCACCTAATGTCATGTAAAAAAAAAGTACATTTGTATAAACATCAAAATCAAAATATTGAAAAGTAAGAGTAATGTCACACACAACTGTTTTGACCAAAGGGTTTATTTAGTCATTTTTTAATAGCTGATGCAATTATCATTTATAGTTATATTTAAAGGATTGGGTTACAATGCCAGCCTGACCATAGAAGGAAAGGGGGTGTGTTGAAGAATCGAGACTGGTCCCAAACAGAGTAATTGGATTAGTTTTAATATCTGTCTGGATCCAAGCTGACTACTAATTTAGAAATGTTTTAAAAATTAGCTATGCATCACACTTCCATCACAAGATTAGCACATATACCATTAAAGATGCCACTGAAGTCCTATCAATTATTCCATAAATTATTTAAACTGAACATGGTAGAACAATGTGGACATTATGGTTATCCAATTTTCTAGCAATAGATTTCTCTAAGGTAGATGTTTTGCATAATCTTTTCTTGTAAATTTGGATAAGACGGATTCGGAAACTTGGATTCAGATATGATTCATCTGTCTTACAATGTAGTTTCTAACAGGTGGGACATTGCTCTTACAGCAGCATTGTCCCAGATGTCCCTCTTTCTGACAGAGCCCAGAAAAAACACTTGCTATTAGCTGTATATTAAATTTGAGAATTAAATACATTTAATTGTAACTTTATTTATAGTATTACAATATTTTATAAACTATTTACTTTGTTAACAAACATTACCTCAATAGATAACTAATTAATAAATACTCTGTATCAAAACCTATTGTAAATTCTATAAGATATTTGTGGAATAATGCTCTTAATCTACACTACAATAAATTTGCATTTCAAAAGCCGATAATTACTTCAATATACTCAAATAAAAAACAAGAAGACTTAATAAATATGTGAAAGTGCACTCCGAAAATAACATCATTATTTGTAAACAATAAATGCTATTATTTTTTTTTTCAGTCACTGAAAACCAATTAAGTAAAATGGTACAATAAAATTATACTATTTTACTTTAAAATTCTTTCTTTCTTTCATTTATTGACTGCATTTAGTTTTATATCAATTTCTAAAAATACGAAAAAAACAAATCTACAGAAGATTTCTTAGTAATAAAGTAAAAATAAATTTGCTTTTCTTTATTACATGACCTTAAAAAAAAACTCACAATTATAGTACATACTTATTTTGAATATGTTAAGGGTTTCTTGACTTGGCATTAATGTTGACAAACATCTGGCAATCGTCCTTGTATACACAACTAAAAATAGCTAATGCTTTTTGCAAAGAACAAACAAAACAACATTCTGTCTTGGACTTATTTCACCCCTTCCACTGGTGTGCAGTGTTTACCTCAGAAAAAATTTTTATCATAACATTTAAAAAAAATAAATACAAATCCAAACATTATTGATATTAATTATTATAATAAAAAAACATGTCAAAAAAATAATACTGAATGGACATTTTATTGCTCTATATTTTAAATCCTTCTAAGGGAATCAGTCAGTCAAATTTTTCTTATTGTCAGGAATAAACTTAGAAGCGATAAATTAAAACATATTCTGTAAGAGTCCTGAGCTACACATAAAAATCATGGAACTTCACGTCATAATGAATCTTTATCAGTGTTTATAAGCACATCTGTTAAGCTGTAGAAGATTTAGGTCAAGTGTATGTGTTAAATTTTAATGTTATAGACATTAAAATGTTGATAACACACATCTGGATTTAACACCTAGTCACCATCAACTGGTGGTTTATAACTAATCACATACAACATCCACACAAACCTAGGGTGTTTAATACAACTAGATGCACACTTTACAAATAAGGCCAACACTATATTTAAATCCATGAAGTGCATGCTACAGCATTAGTATGTATTGGTCCCCTCAAAAAAATGCTCTAATAAGGCTGCAGCTGTTCTAGTTCCAATAGTAAAATAAGGTTGCTGCATAGAAATTGTTTAGCGATAGAAAATAGAGGTAGGTATTTGACATGTAGTCTGTGATCAAAAAGATACTGACAGAGAGATATAATAGATTCCAATAACATTTAACTGTTTTTCATAAATTGCATAGAAGAAAAGATGGTCTAAAACTCACTTTGGATGCAAGGCAGATTGAGAGGGCATCTCACCTTACAGAAGTTCTAAGAAAAATTAATACTATACTGGAAGAAATGCCACTAATGTTAATACCAATATAATAAGAAATGGTTGCTAAGGTCACGTCCGACCTCAGTGATTTTACTCAGCACTTAAAAAAGGTTTTGCTAGCAACTGATGACTCTTAGGTCTGTAATAGGCTGGTTTACTCAAGATGTCATTTGAAAAACTCTCAACCTACTTTCAACAGGTAAAATTATTGCTTTATAAACAGTAATCTTAACCAATTTTGATAGTAATTGAGAGCTTGGTAACTTAATTGTGAAATAAAAACACAGGTTTCTCAAATTTATAATTTTTTTCTTTATTTCCTTACCGATTTCATTACAGCTCAGAACTGTCCCTAAATATTTAAGTTCAACAACTCTTTTAAAAGACCAGCCATTTATTTAAATGAGACCTCTCTTCGTATTAATGGTAAGGCACTATTATTCACAAACAGAATGGTCATATAGAATCTCTAACATGAGATCGCATTGTTCAACTAATACCAGTAAATAACAAAGGAAAGGCAAAGATGTTTTAAGTCACAAATTAAGTTTTAAGAATAATGATATACAAATGGTTAATTGGCAGTAGTTTTGGTTGTATTGGTTGGTTTTGGAAATTGAAATCCAATCGAGCCAACCAGTAAGGAGTGTTTATCCCCTGAGCAGTTTTATACTATAAGTTTGTTTAATTAGGATGCAATTATATGACACGAGGGCATAGATATATGATTTTACCAGAGCTTCTTGATCAGCCAGTTCTGATCTTCTAGATCTAGTTCTATCTTCTTAACAGTTCTATCTTCAGTTTACATGAAGTAGTTCTATCTTCTTAACATTTTTATTTGTAAATAGCATTTTAGGTATATGACGGACTTGACCAGTTTTTTATCAGTCACAATTTATCATTACTTATAAATCACCTCTACATAAAATGTAAGTATATATCTTCTTAATTTATACTTCTGATAAAACTATGTTTAATTATACTATATTTGAAGAACTTATCACTTGTTATTGCATTTATTACATGCGCTGTATATAAGGTCATAAGCCTGGAGACTAGTGACCAATCAAATTCTTTAAAGAGCAAAAAAATCCGAACAGGACCGGATACTGTAGTTTAACAAGTTCCATTAACAGTAACATGAATTTAAAAAAAAAATTGAAATAAAGTCAAATTTTTCTTATTGTTATGAATAAACTGACAAAATTGTTTTTTTTTATCTTTCCTTGGATCAAGGAAACATCTAAAAGTTGATCTTGATCAAGAATTATGAAATAGTTGGTTCTTTTTATTAAAGTATGATATGTCAAAATTAAAGGATAAAAATTACAAAGCATTAAGAGTTGTTTTCAACCAGTAATTTGTGGTAATGGCAAGAGCTCCTTTTCAAAGTCAAATTCAAAATTTGCTTAATTACAGTGTACTGATGTTTTCTTAAAGTAAAAAAAAAAAAAAAAAAAATGATAAAAATTTAACCCATAAACAACAGGAATGCTAAATAAAAAATTCAAAAAAAGAACCTACCTGATGAACAAAAATTATAAAACATTTACTTTAACTCACAATATATATGCTATTTTTAATAAAATATAATCTATTTGATAAATCTAATATAAGTGAAGAACATAGAATTAATTCAGATGCAAATAAATGAATAGAAATACATCTACAAAACAAAGCAAAGTGTGTGAGTGAGGTTAACATGAATGCATGCCAAACATTTTGGCTGTAAACCAAAAGTTTTTTAAAAATTTTATTAAAATGGTGACTTAAAACAAACACAGTGGCAACATTAATTAAACAGAAATATAAAGGATACTATAAAATATATAATAAGAGATGAAGCAAAATATTAGTAACAGTGATATATCACAATGATGCAGATGCCAGGAACTCATTTTGCATGTAAACTTTTTTCTCAACAAATTAATACATTAATAAAATGTTTTAATGAAAAATAAAGCTTTTGTTTTGTATGTATCAATATATAACTTGCATTATCAGTAACAGAATTCTTTTTTTATTAACAATAAAAAATAGCTAGCTATTCAGTGACAGATAGAAAAATTTCTCCCTTTTATCTGGAAGGTTCTGAGTTGGAACCTTGGTCACGATTGGAACTTTTTACACAATACAAATTTATGTCATACAAGACTCTCCTGCAAAAGCCTGCGAAGTATTGTGCGGTGAATTTCATAACATTTTATTTGTTTATCTGCTACCATTACATACAATTGATCAATAATAAATAACAAAGTAAAGTAGAAAAAAGAAAGCAACAAAATTTAAAAGAATTGTGACAACTTAGGGAAATAAGTGTGATTCAGTATCATGAAAATAATTCACCTCTGTTTATATAAATATACAGAAACCAACAGAAAACCTTTGCATCCCAAAAGATTGTATCATAATTTTACTCGCTGCTGATTGGTTTCAGAATTTTTTCTTGGCAGGTGAACTTGTGTAAGCTTCCACTCTATGTTTTGTCTTTTTTATGCGAGTTTATAGTGGTGAAACCACGTCTCATCACAGATTACAATATTGTGCAAAATAACTTTCCTGCTGATACTATTGTTTCAGTTATGTGCACATGCGAAGTCTTGTTTCCTTATGATGGTCCCTCCACTTTCTTGGAATCCATCTTGAGCTTGTTCGAGATATACTGTTATGAGCTGCATTAACACTGAGTTGTAATTTTTCAGTTATACTCTCAACTGTGATCAGTTACTACTATTAGATGAGAGTCTATGCAAATTTTTAAGCACGACACCCAGAACAGTGTTTCTCAGATACTGAGGTTGACAGTTTTTAAATTTTTCTATCCATTTGTGAAAATTTCTGCAATTCATACAACTTTGTCAGTATTGATTGGTCATACAAGAGTACATCGGGAATAACTGTTTGTCAAATGAAATAAGAAATTGAATGATTATATGGAACTAAAAATTGCATCATCTTAACAAACATTACAACAAAAACAGGAAAACTACCACAAAAATTAATTTAAGAATAAAATGTTTACTTATTTATCCTGCAATGTTTACTGGTTTTCACCCTTTGGAAAGGAGAAAACTGATCACTGTGTGTTATTCAACTAATTCACTAACTTCAAGAGGAGTCGTCACTGTAAAATGAACTATTTAAATTATAAACAAAACAATTTTATTCAATCAGCTGATCAAAAGTCAGCACAAGGATACCAATTTATTGTTCTGAAAGTATGATTACTTATCACTGGATGACGGCAATACTTGGTGAAAATCTATAATCAGAAACTGAAAACATATTGTTTTCATTTTTCAATTTTGGTATCATAACTTTATTGCCAATTGTTTTGCCTGCACAGTAATTCCGTCTTTAATTATTGAATAACCCTCAAACAAAAAAAAAAAATTCCTACCAGTAGTGCATAAACTTAAAATTTCAATTAAAAAAATATCCAAAATAATTTATGTTCTATGGTTAGAAAAAACTAAATGATGAAAAGTTATAGAATTTTAACTAATATGTAACAATTATCTTAGATTTTCTATTAGAAAACCAAAAACAGAAATACTATTTTTAAGGATTAGTTTGTCAAATGAAATAAGGAATTGAATGATTATATGGGACTAAAAATTGCATCATCTTAACAAACATTACAACAAAACAGGAAAACTACCACAAAAATTAATTTAAGAATAAAATGTTTATTTCCCCCTTTTTCCACATACATGAGATAAGAGCAAAAGATATAACTAGCATTTTAATTATAGGATATATATGATAAAAAAAACAATGTCTATAAAAAAATTTAGTCACAAAATTACCAATCATAGTTTTCTACAAAATACAACATGAAAGAAAATTTTTTAATTTCAAACAAGGGCAATTATTTTTTAATGTATAATTTTCAAGTAGCAATCTTATACTCGTATATTAAAAAATATTTTGACTATTCACTATTTTTCTAAATAAAAAACTTTCTTTACGCATCTTTAAATACACTTGCTTATGAACAAATTGGTCTAGATTCATTACTTTTATTTATTTAAAACCATTATCACACAAGATTTCATTAACACATACTGGTTCCAATAAATAAGATTATTCAGGCATCTGATAAATGACTTAAGACAGTCAATAATAGGAATCTAATCATAATAAAAAATCTAATATATATTTATTTATATATATACACACACACACAAAACAACTTATTTAAACTGCGGCCATTTTAAAAGATTTCATTAATTTTCTAATCATATCACAATTCAAATTCTTGTAAAAAAATATAAACATAACCTAATTCAGATAAACTAACCAACACAGATAAATTGCTTCTTTATCAGCACGTATCAAAACATTAATTAAAATATAAAATAACGCAATGTGTATATGTCTGCCACAAAACGACACAAACAATAAAACAAACATAATATTTTATAATGTTGAATAGGTCGCATAATAAAAAAAGTAACACCGCATAATTTAAATTTACATAGACTACACTTGGAAATGAAAATATTATTTCACTACAGAACTAAATATTACATACTAACGTTCAATGAATTGGAGCAGATTCCTTAACGATTACGCTAAATGAACATTACATATCAATTAGGTTAAACTCTAAATAATAATATAAAAATACTAACTTCCTATAACGGAATTTAAAATCATCGCAGTACCGAAACTCGTAGAGCAAACAAAGACCAACAAAAAACACCATTACACAGCGACACAAACAGTAGAGGGGATAGAACTGTCAAAAAGCAAACATTTTAAAAATCTTTCAAAAACCTTAAACATCACTATGACCAATTACATCTTTAAAAAAAACTAATTACCGATTTCTACGTTGTCTGTAGAGATGTCAGTCCCAATGAATCAATCTATCACTAACCCAAACATAATTTGCTCACCAGCACGTCAAACAAAGACACACAGCACCACCATAACGCGAGACGCGAGTATGATGTAAAGTTACGCAAATTCGCGTATCGTAGCAGTGAAGCAGTATAACAACTATATGTTTCAAAAAATTATAATATACAGTTCACAAACAGATGTCTAAAATTTCAAAAGATAAGAATATCTAAAACAAATTAGAAATGTGTAAAGAAAGAAAATATTAGTATATCAATGCAGGCAAAACAGTTTATTGTAATAAGGTAGTCGACTACTCTAAAAATTGTCATTATATATTTTTTAAATATCTTAAAAATGACATAAAAATTAATTAAATCAAGGAGTATAATTTTTTGTTTACGGTTTAGGTTTTATAAGCGTCGGTTAATCGTCAATATTAACAAACTCCATAGCATTTCCGAGTTTTTAACATCTTGATGCTGGCAGACATGTTTATGTTCATATCAATTTTTTAACTCGTAATTGGGAAAAATGTTGCAATGTTAATGATTATGGTCGATTAATATTGTCTAATTGTCAAAAGCCTGAGTTTATGATTATGACTATGAATAAAACTGGAAAAGATAATTGTTTTTAACATTTAATTGATTTCCTTTACTTTATATACACTTTGTATAACGTTTTGAAAAAATTCGCAATCCTCGTACACCTCGACAAATCATGTAGTTCTTTTTATTTGCAACCTACATTTAAATTAAAATTAAACATTGTAAAACTATAGTTACAATCATACTGCTATTAATTTTCTACCAATTTAATTCGATTTTCCGGGCATCACTCATTTTGCTACTTATATATTAACGGACTGCCGCTTGTCTACCAACCTAAATACCTTAAAATAAATAGTTTGATCTTAAATGAATAGAAATATATATATATATATATTTCTTTTACAGTATATATATATATATATATATACTATACTACAATTATATTACAGCAGGTAATATTTACAGTAGCTATTTTGTAAAGGCCATCGTACACTTAGGAAAATAAAGATAGAAAAACTGCATAATATTTGTTTACCTGTCACATTTTCAGAATTATAACATTATAGGGTTGGTCACAAACCATGTACTTTGCATTACAGAGTGGCCATAAACTTCCTTTCCACATAAATAATAAACATCAAGTGTTCATCATTTGTTTATTTAATATTTTTACATAAAAATTAATAATAATTTCAGTATACATGCAAGAAAATACATTGAATTTAATGATGTATGATAGTTATGCTAAGGAAACTATTTATGAGTGGAAAATTTCTCATTAGAGAAACTCTTGACTGGTATCTATTTTGCCAGCACATTATACATTGATTAATGTTTATAATAATATCTACACAAGTGGTAGTTGATTAATATATAAGTACCATTGTACTTTATATTTACCAATTTTTTATTGGCAAGTTCTTAAATACAACTAACATTTTTTATCAACTTAAGATGCTCACAAAAGCAACTGAACATGTCATGAGTTTATATAATGGTCATTCAAAATCTCAATTAAAAATGCTACCCTAGCTTACTCAAATTACTAGGCTAATAGTTAATAAGTTTGATTCATTAAAATACTGATGGTTTTTCAATAATTCTCATCACTGTCTGGCATGTTATTAAAGTAAACTATTTAAACTCATAAGAGAATGACAAAAAAGATTACTTCATTACTTAAATAAAGAAATAATAATGCATATAACTATATGGCATACAAATTAAAACTTAAGAATACAGATTTTAATAACTGTTACCACTTATTTGAAGATTGTTTCAAATTTCAAAAGCTTGTCAGAAATAGAAAAAATCTTTTTTTATTTGTTTATTATTTGTTTATTTTCTTTCTCAAGTAACTACAGGCTAACTACCCAATTACAGCTACTGATGAGAGATGAACTTTAGTAGTGTGTAAAAAATGTGGAGTCAAGAATCCAGAACACCTACTGGATGAAAGGCAGATATGGTATCCCTCTATTACAGACAGAGTGGACATTGTGGTATATTACAGTAATTTGTAAACTACAAAGTGAATAAAAAGTAATACTGGGGTGTTAAAAGCACAAATAAACTGAAACAGTAACTATTACAGTTTTTCCTCAAATTGTTCAATGCGAGTACCTTTCATCACATAGGACACATCCAACTAATAAAATTGTTCATCCTAAACTTTAATGGCATGACTAGTTTAATGGAAGTAATAGATGCTTCAATCCTATGCCTCAAATTTAGCACATCCGTAGGCTGCAGAGATGCATAAACAAGATCTTTTACAAATCCACAAGAAAAAGATCACATAGGGTCAAATTGGGTGACCTTGGAGGCCACCATAAACAAGCTCTATCATCAGGAACATGCCGACTAATTCAGTAGTCATGGAAAACTTCATTCAACTGATCCCTTATAGATTTATGCCAATGAGGAGGAGGCTCATCATGTGTTTGCCAAATAAAATTCTCTAGTCCATCTTGCAGTCGAGGAAAGAGCCATGCACGCATCATATTCAAATAAATAACTCCTGATTATGGTTGCTTCACTGAAAAAGAACATAAACAAGTGAAAAAAAGGTTTGTAAACTTGCTGTCAGGATAATGCACAGAAAAAATCTCATTTGGGGAATTCCTTTTGCATTTTAAGTTCACGGGGATCTTCTAATTCCCAGATGAAAATATTATTAATTTTTCCACTAAGATGAAATGTTGACTAACAACTAAACACAATACTATTAAGAAAGTCGTCGTCTTCATTGTACAACAATTTGACTGCCAAGTTGGCAGGCATCAAAGCCTGTAAACACATATATATATATGTAGATGCATATGCATTTGTATAAACATATATAAAATATAGACACATATATTTTACATTAAAATATTCCACAATCTCATCACTGACTAGTTCACAGACAGCCTTCCTAATAGATTTTTTAGGATTATACAGGGAAACAAGTAAAACATTTTCTTCTAACGCCTTCAGTGGTCCCATTCTTCCCTCTACATAGACATCCAATCATTTCTAACTGATTATGCTATCGATAAATGTTACTGTTACTCAGAGGATTACAGTTTAATTTCCTTCAGAACGCAGGTCGAATTGTAATTGCAGATTCACATTTAGCATACTGCAAAACACAGAAGACTTTCTGTTCAGCTGTCGCCATCATTGCTAGTTTTGCTGTCAAACAGATACATCAATCTACAGCCATGCACACATCTAAAATTGTTCTTTTTGCTCTTTGATCTTTGCCTTAAATCAACATTGCACATCTAAAACAAGAGACAATGAAACTAATTAAAACCTAGCTGTTCTTTTTTGTACATCCAGTATATCTAGTGCCTATAATTGTACAGTTGTTATAATTAATATTTTCATTATCAATAATAATCTAAGTTACCAGATAGTTGGTATATTTTTATGTTACAAAAATATTGTACAACAGATGTAAGTAGTATGACAAATTTACAAGTAATTAATTTATAAACTACAATTTTGTTTCTTTTCTTGCCAGAAACAAAATTGTAGTTTATATATAAATATATATTATAGTAGTATATATATATATATATATCTATACAGTGATTCCAAACTGAACAACAATTTCTCAGGAGATGATTCTATAACCAAAAATAAGAAAAAAGGTTCATATAAATGATAGGTCAGAAAATGGCTCGTTAGAGAATTTTGGCTCATGAAACATTTAGATGTGCTTTCTGCTACCTCTGTAAAATTAAACAGTACTAAAATTCTTGAAGTACAAATCAAGGGTAATTTAGTTCTATCTTATAGTCTTTTATCTAAGAAATTGAATAAAAGTGGTTCCAGACCACTATTTCACTTGCGAAACATGAAAACAATGTGACAACTTTTTGGTGGGAGATATTTGTAGAATTTCTGCCATATTCTAATACTGATTCTTCAGCATTGACATTTCTCACAAAATGTTTACAATGAGCATCGAATCATTGTGGTTTAAGCATATCTGTTTCTCGATCTCACCTCTTCAAAGCCCCTGTTTTATGACCCGGTACTCTTCTACCTGGATAAGTTCCCGGGTATTCCTGTACAGCAGCTAATCTATTTTTATCTACTTTACCATAAATTAACAACATGTCTATCATATCTCCAAATGAAAACATATTTGTGGTATCACCCATTGCGAATGACTGACCAAACAATAACAGCACAAACACCACTCAAATGCTAGACACTGAGGTGTGTCAAACCTCATGAATAAAAAATAAAGCTAACATTATAACTTGTATGTAACTTATATTTAATTGTATTAGATTTAATATAAGTAACGTTTTTTTGGCATTGTAACTTGTATGTAATTATGTGACATTGTATTATTGTTAAGATGTTGAGGTTCTCGCGTATGTGAGCTGTAACATACGAAACTTTGTTGGAAGGGGAAGAAGTGATTATATTTTTTCTCCGGCCCGCTAGTAAGCGTGTGAAAAGGACACAGGCACTCTCACTCTGGACTTGGAAGGAGCAGGATCCAGATATTAAGATTGGCGGGTATGCTGTGAATGGCGGAAGGCGAACAACGCAGTGAAGAGTCGAATGCGTATGAAGATGACTACCTTTCATGATGTAGCGAGCGTCCGGCCGGCATCAAAGGGTGAATCCCAACATAAAAATTATCAATTCTAAACCAAATTACATCAATAAAATTTAACTTTATTCAAACATTCAAATTTCTTAGCGTTATTTCTGTTCATTTAAAAAGATCCTTCAAAAAACCAAACAAAATCAGAATTTTAGTAATCATTTTGTAAAACATTTTCATTTTTTTGTGTCGTTCTTGGCACGTCTCATCGGTGCAGGGCGAAGCGTGGTCGGCCGAGAACGGCGTAACACTAAACTTAATTTTTGATCAGCTGTTATTGCCAACCTTTGAAAAAATAAAAATTTTTAATATGTTTTAGATGGATATCTTTCAAATTCATTTTTATAATTTTTAGCATTTGTAAATTGTTCTGTTTAAAACCATGTCACATGAAAACCATGTTCATTTGAAAGTGAGATATGATTCTTCAATTCTTTAATAAAGTGGACAGTTACACAACTGCTGAAACTAGAGAACATGTACACAAATTAAGATCAGAAGAATTATATCAAACCAAAGAGCAATTAAATGATTGACAACAAAAAATAAATAAGATAAGAATTTTTTGCAATTTATTAAAGATCGGATATGTATGCCTCAGCATATATTCGTATATTGTTCTTGTGAGGGTCTATTTTTAAGTTACTCTGTAGTTAACTTTAATGTGCATAAAATTAAACAGAAATTCCAGAATAATTAAATAAAATTAAACTAGAAAATCCAAAAATAGTACAATTCTAAATTTAATAATTTTCAATTAATATTAAATAACCAGATGTTTCACCAAATCTATTACATATGCACATATTTAATATTAATGCCTATTAAATTACATAAAAAGAACATAAAATTACTTTTAAAAGAACATAACATTTTATTTCACTAACAACTTTTCGAATCTAGTTTCTGTATTTTATTTCTAATTAAAGTCGAACTTCTTAGATTTATCTTCAATTTTAATAGACATTATTTACATATTTTTTTCAGATTTAAATTCTCTTCAAAGTTTTTTTTCTTTAAAAATAGTGGGACTATTTTTATTCAATTTCTTAGATCAAAATCTATAAGGAAGCATCAAATTTACCCTCTATTTGATCTCCAATAATTTTAGTTTAATTTCAAAGAGGAAGGAGAAAGAATGGCTAAATGTTTTGCAAGCAAAACTCACTAACAAACCATTTTCTGACCTATCTTTGTATGAATTTTTTTCTTATTTTTGGATAAAGAATCATCTCCGAAGAGATTGCTGTTCAATTTGGAATCACTTAATGTATATATATATTTATTGGCAAGAAAATAAATAAAATATAATAATAAAAAATAATATATGTACATATATATATATATATATATATATATATATATATATCTCTCCTCTATGAATCATGAGACCTTGCCGTTGGTGAGAGGGCTTGAGTGCTCAGGGATACAGAGTAGCTGGACCGAAGGTGCAACCATATCGGAGAGGTATCTGTTGAGAGCCAGACTAAGGAATGATTCCTGAAAGAGGGCAGCAGCTCTTTCAGTAGTTGTTAGGGGCGGGAGTCACAATGACTTAAACGGCCGTATCAACATCACTCAGTCCTCTGAGTACTGCGCAGCTGATAGCAATGGAAAACTACAGCTGCTTTTTTTCCAAGAAAATGTGGCTCTCTGCATTTTCACATAGCAATAATGGAGGCGCCTTCCTTGGTAAAATATTCCGGAGGTAAAATAGTCCCCCGTTCGGATCTCTGGGTGGGGACTACTAAGGAAGGGGTCACCAGAAAATTAAAAAATAACATTCTACGAGTTGGAGCGTGGAATGTTAGAAGCTTAAAAAAGGTTGGTAGGCTAGAAAATTTAAAAAGGGAAGTGGATAGGGTGAATGTGGATATAGTAGGAATTAGTGAGGTTCGGTGGGAAGAGGAAGGCGACTTTTGGTCAGGTGATTTTAGAGTAATTAACTCAGCGTCAGGAGTGTGGAGAGTGGAGTATTTCAACCTCAGGAGAGTGGAGTATTTCAAAACGCATAGCGATAGAATCATTGTAATAAGGATAAAATCAAAACCTAAACCGACAACGATTGTTAACGTTTATATGCCTACAAGCGCCCATGATGATGATGAGGTAGAGTGTGTATACGAAGAGATTGATGAAGCAATTAAACACGTAAAAGGAGATGAAAATTTAATAATAGTTGGAGATTGGAATGCAAGCATTGGAAAAGGCAAGGAAGGAAATATAGGGGTGAATACGGGCTGGGCAGAAGGAATGAAAGAGGGGACCGACTTATAGAGTTTTGCACGAAGTATAATTTAGTAATTGCCAACACCCAATTTAAAAATCATAATAGAAGAATATACACTTGGAAAAAGCTAACAAAGATGGTACACAGATTTATAATACGAAAGGCGAAGTCGATAGGTGGGATATATTGAAGAGTTATACGGAGGAAATGAATTAGAAAATGGTTTTATAGAGGAAGAAGAGGAAGTTGAGGAGGATGAAATGGGAGAAACAATACTGAGATCTGAATTTAAGAGAGCATTAAAAGATTTAAATGGCAGAAAGGCTCCTGGAATAGACGGAATACCTGTAGAATTACTGCGCAGTGCAGGTGAGGAAGCGATTGATAGATTATACAAACTGGTGTGTAATATTTATGAAAAAGGGGAATTTCCTTCAGACTTCAAAAAAAGTGTTATAGTTATGATACCAAAGAAAGCAGGGGCAGATAAATGTGAAGAATATAGAACAATTAGTTTAACTAGTCATGCATCAAAAATCTTAACTAGAATTTTATACAGAAGAATTGAGAGGAGAGTGGAAGAAGTGTTAGGAGAAGACCAATTTGGTTTCAGGAAAAGTATAGGGACAAGGGAAGCAATTTTAGGCCTCAGATTAATAGTAGAAGGAAGATTAAAGAAAAACAAACCAACATATTTGGCGTTTATAGACCTAGAAAAGGCTTTCGATAACGTAGATTGGAATAAAATGTTCAGCATTTTAAAAAAATTAGGGTTCAAATACAGAGATAGAAGAACAATTGCTAACATGTACAGGAACCAAACAGCAACAATAACAATTGAAGAACATAAGAAAGAAGCCCTAATAAGAAAGGGAGTCCGACAAGGATGTTCCCTATCTCCGTTACTTTTTAATCTTTACATGGAACTAGCAGTTAATGATGTTAAAGAACAATTTAGATTCGGAGTAACAGTACAAGGTGAAAAGATAAAGATGCTACGATTTGCTGATGATATAGTAATTCTAGCCGAGAGTAAAAAGGATTTAGAAGAAACAATGAACGGCATAGATGAAGTCCTACGCAAGAACTATCGCATGAAAATAAACAAGAACAAAACAAAAGTAATGAAATGTAGTAGAAATAACAAAGATGGACCACTGAATGTGAAAATAGGAGGAGAAAAGATTATGGAGGTAGAAGAATTTTGTTATTTGGGAAGTAAAATTACTAAAGATGGACGAAGCAGAAGCGATATAAAATGCCGAATAGCACAAGCTAAACGACCCTTCAGTAAGAAATATAATTTGTTTACATCAAAAATTAATTTAAATGTCCGGAAAAGATTTTTGAAAGTGTATGTTTGGAGTGTCGCTTTATATGGAAGTGAAACTTGGACAATCGGAGTATCTGAGAAGAAAAGATTAGAAGCTTTTGAAATGTGGTGCTATAGGAGAATGTTAAAAATCAGATGGGTGGATAAAGTGACAAATGAAGAGGTATTGCGGCAAATAGATGAAGAAAGAAGCATTTGGAAAAATATAGTTAAAAGAATAGACAGACTTATAGGCCACATACTAAGGCATCCTGGAATAGTCGCTTTAATTTTGGAAGGACAGGTAGAAGGGAAAAATTGTGTAGGCAGGCCACGTTTGGAGTATGTAAAACAAATTGTTGGGGATGTAGGATGTAGAGGGTATACTGAAATGAAACGACTAGCACTAGATAGGGAATCTTGGAGAGCTGCATCAAACCAGTCAAATGACTGAAGACAAAAAAAAAAAAATATATATATGTTTGTTATGCCATGCTATTTGTACACACTTTAAAAATCACACTGAAGAGTTTTCTTCCAATTTATGCCATTTTTCACTTCATCTGTCGGATACTTCAACAGCGTCTGAGCAAGAAGTCCAAATTGTGTTACACACAACAAAGTATAAAATTTACATTAAAGTTAGATACCATTAGCCTTCTGAAATCTAATGGGAACTGAGAATCTATTGCCCAGACAACAAATTAATAACAAAATTATATTTTTGTGTCAAATAATAGAAAGAAGAAATTGTTAAGGAAAATTTATATAGATTATTATACAAAAAGGTGAGTTCCACATTTCCTTATACAATTGTACAAGGAAAAATAATTAGCAGCCAAAACAACTTCAACATTTTGAAAGAGAAAAAAATTAACTTTTTAACTACATTGTTTTATGTGATAAGACATGTATCTGACTCAGAGAGAAAGGATGCATTGAAAACACTAAGCATACATTCTCCTGGCATTCTTAAAAAAAAAAGTGAGTGATAGTTCTATTTAATAAAAAAAAACCATAGAAACTTAACTGAGAATAAAAAAATAGCTAGAAAACATACAGTATTTTAAACTTAAAAAAAAAGTCACATTAATTAACATTGTATATACTATGTATTCATTTACAAAGGTTCATGTGTCATGACTGTATTGTTTTTACATACAGCCCAGTTTTTCATTGACAAACAAAATTTTGCCTACGGTTCACTCTTAGGAAGCTAAAGTTCAATCCTAAATTTATAACATTTTTTATACTTTCTGTAAATAAAATATGATATTGGTATGACAGGCTAAATAAAAACTGCAATTATTCCAATTCTGTTTCAGCAGTTCTGTCTGGTGAAGCAGATAAGAAATGCTGCTTATCTTCTCAGCTGATGCTGCCAAATATTTATTTCTGTTTTTATATGAGACCAAGTTGGTATTATTTTGTTTAAAATATAACTTCTCTACAAGTAAATATTGTATTAATACAACTATAACTGCAATAATTTAATTTTTGAGAATGCTAAGATAATTGTTATTAGACTCAAAACAATTTCTTCAGAAGGCAAGATCATGACTACTGTATTTTGGAATTTAATAAGTGTTATTTTCCAGGACTTCCTGGTCATTCAAAAAAATATCAACATGCAGTATTATTATACTGTGTTGAAGTGGTGGTAAAGGAGACAGTTTTTGTCTGTTTCTATCCCATGGCTGGTACAGCCTCAGCATAAACATTATGTTGATAATTTAAAATAGAAACATGAAGCTAGTCCATCAGGACGGCTGATGGGAACACCAGAAATTGGTGTTCGTCAATATGAAAGAAGGGACAGCTAGTAAAGAGATGAAGGACATCAGGATTCAGGTGTCTTTCGCAGTATGAGGTCAAACCTGAAGATTCGAGCAATAAAAGAAACAAAGAAGGGTCATGTAGTATTTGTAGATGACAAGGGTACTGTCAAAGTGATTACTGATTCTCTAAAGTTTGGTAAGTCTGACATGAGAGTGGATCTTAAGAGAAGGAGGCGTCCACAGATTATAGTGTATGATACTGATTGACAACTCTCTGAGGAGGAGGAATGGCTCTTATGAGGGAACAAAACACACAGATGGATGAAGGAACTGTTAAGTCCGAATGTCGTTTTTTATTCAAATAGGGTAGGAGCAAGTGGATCATTACCAGGGATGTTTGAGGTAAGTCCTGCTCTACTGAAGAGCTTTGTTAGTGAGGACATATTATGCTTGGATTTTTCATTGTGCAGAGTAAAAGAATACATCAATGTCTTAAGTGTTATCAGTTCGGTCATAGGGCCAAGTTCTGTGATCAGTCAGCAATCTGTTTACATTGTGGTGTTGAGGGGCATAAACACAATGATTGTCTAAAGAAGCGGAAAGTCCGACTTGCATTAATTGTAAACATTTAAGGAAAGATCATAAGCACTCTGTAGATAGTAAGAATTGTGGTTGTTATATGAGGGCTGTCAATATGTACCTAAATTCATTGGATGGTTAGGTTCGAGCAGTTAAACACACAGGGCGCTTATATAGCTCAGATGGAATTGGGTGAGGTAGCTTTGTGATGGCGTTTGAATGCTGTTTTGTTCCAGCATCCTTATGTTGTCTCAGGGGATCTGCCAGGTTTTGCTCGATGGAAACGCTTCTGTAATGGTTTTAATAGCATGTCCGCTGTTATGTGCAGAAGGGAGCTAGATTGTGTCTTCTTGTGACAGCTCTCAGATAATCATCATGTTGTTGTTTGTGTGGATGTTTGGAGGTTGCATCTTTATGTTGTAAGTTAATATTTTCAATATCGAGATCCTGCTGATCATCATCTTGAGGTCTGGGATAAAATCTTACGATTCTCTGGTCCCAGTGGTATTATTATTGGTGCAAATATGAATGCCAAATCCTTATTGTGGCATAGTAGTCACACGTACGACAGTGGTGAAGTAATCGAAGGGTTCATTACTCAATACAGTTTGGAGGTCTTCGTTGCTGGTCAGTTGTCCACGTATGTTAGTATGGTTCCTGTCAATGTGTGCGATTAGATGGTAGTTGATGATTGTGTTTGAGATTGTTGGTGGCTCGAGTAATCACTACCAATGTAATATTCCTGTTCAGCAGGGTCATTTTCTGCACAGGCATGGGGACTGGAAGAAATCTGTGGATTCTCCCTCGGTTACACTCTGAATTTCGGACAGGATTGTTAATGATTTGGAATGGAGAAACTGGCAGAAAGACTGTCAGTGTCCTTTATTGATATTGCTGAGTGCTATAGTACTCCGTAGTTCCGGTCAAGAGAGCCAAGCGCTGTGGTCAAATAGGGAATTGACTAATTTGAAACAATCTGTCTGCCGTTTATGGAGGGCATCTCAATGAGAATGTGATCCTTAACAGCAGGCAGTAGTTGTTGCTAATTATAGAGAGCACAGGAGTTATTACTTTCACAAGGTATGTACTGCCAAAAGAGATTCGTGGTGTTCTTTTGTGTAGGAACAGGTGTCTAGTGGTTAACTCATTACCACAAATCAGTTGATTTTAAAGTCGAGAGTTCTAAGTTCAAATCCTAGTAGAGGCAGTTACTTTTATATGGATTTGAATACCAGATCATGGATGCCGGTGTTCTTTGGTGGTTGGGTTTCAATTAACCACACATCTCAGGAATGATCAGCCTGAGACTGTACAACAGTTCATTTAGATTCATACATATCATCATCCTCTGAAGTAATATGTTACAGCGGTTCCAGAGGCTAAATAGAAAAAGAGAGAGGAGAATAAAGTTCCATGGAGAGTGGTATATAGAGTTTTTGACACAAAACATAGAAAGGACATACTACTGTCTGCTCTCTCTACCTGGCATAAAATTATTTCAAATAAAACTGAAATATTACAAAAACATCTTCTACTGCCAGATGATAAGTCTGCATATCATTTACAGGTGCGTCGTGAGGTTGCTCATTTACATGGGGATGCTTTATCTTCAGAAATTACTGAGGCTGAAGTGCACCAAGTATTTGTAGTTTTGGAAGGGGTAAGGCCCCTGGCTTTGATGGTATAAAAGTGGAGCTCCTTGTTTGCTCTTTGGAATTTGTATTAGGATTGTCACATGGGTGTTCAACAAATTGTTATTTGCTGGGTATTTCCCAGTTTGTTGGAAGAAAGAATTACTTAAATTAATTTTTAAAGATGGCAACAAGGATCCTACTGTTAGTGCCTGCTACAGGACCTTGATGTTGCTGCCAGTTCTTGGTAAAGTTTTTGAGAAGGTTCTTTATCTTCATGTGAATGAGAGATTGACCTTGCGACATTTCTTAATTGACAAGCAGTATGGCTTTCACTCTTGTTTAGCATGCATCTAAGAAATAGTGACCTTGAGTATAGCAAAGATGCTATACTCAAGGTTATGAGTAAAGTTTTGGTCAGTGAGGTGGAGTATATATTGGGTATCTTTTTAGATATCTCTAGAGCCTTTAATAACCTGTGGTATCCTTTAGTGTGTATTGGCCACTAAAGGCCAATACACACTAAACTAAAATATACCCACTAGACTGGGTATCTTTTTAGATACCTAGTCTAGTGGAGAACTCGTCATCGCAAAGTTGAGAGGTCTAAGATTCAAATCCTAGTAAAGGCAGTTACTTTTATACAGATTTAAATACTAGACCATGGATAATGGTGTTCTCTGGTGGTTGGGTTTCAATTAACCACACATCTAAGAAATGGTTGACCTGAGACTGCTGTACAAGACTACACTTCATTTATATTCATACATATAATCCTCATTCATCCTCTTTAGTAATACCTTATGGTGGTTTCGGAGTCTAAACAGAAAAAGAGAGATTTGAAATCAGCATAAAAAATAATAAGACAGCAGTTCCCAGATTTTTTTCAGTTCTCAGTGTCCTTGCTAATTCAGATTTTCTTAAGGCACCCACATCAAATTTTAACAAGTACATTTTGTGAAATAGCCAATAATATTTGGTAAAAACTAAGTAAAAATAAATAATACATTTTAGATCACAAAAAAGTGTAATTGAACAAATTCAATTTATTATAATAATTAGTGGGCTTGATTAATCTGTTGACCACTGCATATTTTTTTTTCAAATCATAGATTAAACTGAACAGTCACCTTCCACATTGATTTTCATGTGACATTTGGGTTTTATCCCAGCAACTATTGAAAACCCAGCTTTGCATAGATAAGATGTTGCAAATGGAATTAAAGCTCTCTGAACTTTACTGCTTAGAAGTGGTTGTCCATCTTTTACTGAGATCCAAAATTCAGTTAATTATACATTGCTAAGTTTTATTTTTAACTTATTGTCACAAAATAACTCAAGCGGATTCTCTTCTTCTGCAGCTGTAAATGCAGATGAAACAGTGTCATTAAAAGGAACTTGAAACAATGTAGATTTACTATCATTTTGGCAAAGCAGGTGATATGTTCTTCAAAAATGGATTTCATACCTCAAGATAAATCAACTGTTGGAGGTTGAAGATTGTTGCAACAAGGGGAAATATTCCTTGCCTCTATTTTTATTCATTTTTCTTTTCCATAGCTTTTGTTTTTTTATAAAAGCTAAAATTTTCTCAATCAACTTTAAAAGATGAAAGCAAATGTTACATAATTATGCAAGTTTTACCAAAAAATCTTCATTCACAAAAGGTTTGCTATATCTGTATTCCTTCTCTTTAAGAAAAATGTAAATTTCTTATAATAATTTTGTTAAGCATGGCCCACTAGTATAAGTATATAATTATAATTAATATACAAAAAAGGCTGCTTACCAACAAATGAATTTGATGCGTTCAGGCACTTTCGGAATTAAATTCTATCCTCAGGAACTCACATTATTCGTAATATATTTTAAAATTATGTCAACATAAACGTCCTATCAATTTGGTAGTTTTAACTGTTATGTTAAAATAATGGAAGCGGGTCCGTTTGGTCAATCTAATCTATAGTTACTATTTAATACCAGCCTGTATAAAAGTCATCAAATTTTGTTTGTTCATTTATTAATTTATTATTAATTACTATTAATTATTAGGGGTCCTGCTGTGAATAAAAGCCCGCAATCCTCCATAACAGCCAGACATAGAATGAGTACCATCACTACAGACACCAATGCACTTAGTCCACTCCAAACTGTTTTCAGATATAAAAACATTAAGGATCTCTAACAAGTCTTGAGCCTTTGTACTAGCACTTTTACAGACGAGAAGGTTTTCTCTAACATTATTGCCATCTACAAACCATACTTAGCAAATCAATTGAGCATCATTATTATTATTTGTGGTCCCATACAGCTACAAGCCAAATTCTTTTCCTTTTGATTTTTCAGTTAATTGATCATTGAGGTTCTCCTCTATGAGCTGTATTCTATGACTGATGATGTGCTTCTTATTTTCTGTGATCACAAATATAAGAATCCCAAAATATAATGTGCTGTTAGCACATTACGTCAATGTAAGCTGTTAGCAAAGGATTGACTGGTATTGATGCCTGCTTATAAACCTACTCTTTTCTTTTTAACTCTTTTAGCTTCCTGCTAATATATCACAAAATTTACGAACTACACTGGGTTGAGGTTTCTAAATGGCATTTCAAACTACTTGGTAGCATGTACTCTGGTACCAAAAATTTCAAATACAGAACATACTGGTAGCTCTTTTGCCATTGACTTCTGTCTTTGTAAAGTAAAAGTCCAAAGATGCCATTGTATTTTTGATTTTTACACTTCTTCACATTCTTGCATTGGCTGGTGATATGCCCTCTTCATTTTCACTCTCACAACACTTATTGCTGTCTAGTAGAAACCAAACTATTTTTCAAAAGCTTCACTTGAATTGATTACAACAATATCGTTGATATAATCTCTGGAAACTAGTTCAACACTAGAACAGTGACTGATATTTATTTATGTATGGAACAAAATATCAGAAAATTTGAGAAACTACTAAAACAATCAAGAGACTAGTGTCACATAATCTAGTAACCATTCATAAACGCTTCTGCAATTAGTAAATAATTGGTTTTGATCAGCTCCACTTTGACATTGAACTGAAAATGGAAATAAAATTATGAAATTTGTGTAATATTTTGGGTATCCTTGTGAGGAAGTTGTGGCTCCTCAGGGTGCTGAAGCACACTCTGGGAATGACTGCTATAAGATACATCTTACTGAAATGAATGTAACAGAAAAAATACATTACTTTTTAGTACCATTATAATTGAATATACGTTTGTAGGTGTATTTCAATGAGAAAAAGAAATAAATGAAATGAAAACAAATTTATATTTTATAAATATTAAAATTTACCTTAATCTATTTTTAAAACAATTGCCAAAATTTTCTTAGAAAGAAATACACTTAATAGGTAAAAGAAAGATACTATAAATAATATTAATGTAAGTGGCTTCATAAATGTGTATAATAAATCAATACATTTTTTTAAATTAGAATTAGACCTATCCATGAAACACTTGTAAGATAAACACAGTTTTTATGAAATATTGTAAGATGTATGGCTGAATGTAGTGCTATGTTTTTTAATATGTATTATGTACACAAAGCAGCAAATATATGAATTTATTGCAATACAAAGCTTCATGATTTTAATCCTAAGTATAATCTATGATTGTTTTTAAAAGCGAAAAAAATAATAATTAGGTGCATGTATAACAAAGAATTACTACAATATTGAACATGCGTAATTGTTAAAAAATTAATTTAGGTGAAAACCATGACATGATTTGAGCTGTAGCAATTGTTCATCTGTTGTTGCATCTTACACAAATTGCAATAGAATTTTAATAGTGACTGTTTAGAGATGGTTTTCACCTAAATTAATTTTTTAGCAATTACGCATGTTCAATATTGTAGTAATTCTTTGTTATACATGCACCTAATTATTATTTTTTTAGCTTTTAAAAACAATCATAGATTATACTTAGGATTAAAATCATGAAGCTTTGTATTGCAATAAATTCATATATTTGCTGCTTTGTGTACATAATACATATTAAAAAACATAGCACTACATTCAGCCATACATCTTACAATATTTCATAAAATCTGTGTTTATCTTACAAGTGTTTTATGGATAGGTCTAATTCTAATTAAAAAAATGTATTTATTTATTATACACATTTATGAAGCCACTTACATTAATATTATTTATAGTATCTTTCTTTTACCTTTTAATAGGTATATAATTAAAATACCTTTAATTTAGGTGAAAACCATCTTTAAACAGTCACTATTAAAATTCTATTGCAATTTGTGTAAGATGCAACAACAGATGAACAATTGCTACAGCTCAAATCATATCAATGATGAAATGTTTCATGAACAGAGAGAGGCATTCAACAATTTAAAAACTGTATCAAATAAAAATTAATACATACAAAAGGATAATTTAAAGTGATCATTTGAAAACAGAATAATTTTATAATTATTTACATCACAAGATGTTTTAAATTAGATAATGTGGGATCATACAAGTTATTTTAACTTTGAATATTACAATACATGAGGCTGTTAACAGTAATTCTGTAAAATCAATAAGTTCAGTACTATCATAACTGCTAATCAAAAAATACAATAAAAATTTGTTGACATCCTGTTTTGACAAAAAATTAGTATCAAAAGACACTAATCACCAGTGATATAAGTAAATGAATAATTAATGTGTTCATATCAATAATTTGTTATAAGTTTATCCTTTAAAAATTAATAAAAGAGAATTAATAATTAAACTATAAATATTCTCAATAAAAATATGTGCCTAAGTTTAAAATTAAAAGTACGTTAAAATATTTCACAAAATGAAAAAATGTTTTAAAAAGTTTACAATGTGCTTTGTTTTTCATAACTACAATACATGTTAGGACTTAGTTCATTAACTATATGTTGGAAGAGATAAAATGTGCTGGTCTACACAAACAAATACTAGTAGATATTCAATGAACTTAGCTGTAGAACCTATTATAGGAATTCTTTCAAAAGTTTTCTTTCTGTTCATGAAACGTTTCATCATTGACATGATTTGAGCTGTAGCAATTGTTCATCTGTTGTTGCATCTTATACAAATTGCAATAGAATTTTAATAGTGACTGTTTAGAGATGGTTTTCACCTAAATTAATTTTTTAACAATTACGCATGTTCAATATTGTAGTAATTCTTTGTTATACATGCACCTAATTATTATTTTTTTAGCTTTTAAAAACAATCATAGATTATACTTAGGATTAAAATCATGAAGCTTTGTATTGCAATAAATTCATATATTTGCTGCTTGAATTCTTTCAAAAGTAAAAGTGTATAAAATTACGCAATATTGTTATAGTAATGTAACTTCGTTGTAGATATTTTAAAGACAACACTATTTATGCAGAAGCACTCCTCCATAATTTAAATAGATTAGTAACATATAATTTTGTAAAAATTATTATTTGAAATCACAACATCTTTTAGATCTTGAATGTCTGCCTGAGGGTAAATGTGTTCTTTCATCATGAAGTAATATGTTTTCTTCAGTGATTGTATAAAGTGAAGCATATCTATCAGCATCTCGTTTAACTTTTAATGCACGTTTAATAACATGGAACATTGCTTCGCCTAAACATAAGAATAAAAATTCAATTGAAATTAGTTATGAAATTATTGTGTACAACAAAATAATAAATTTAGTTAGAACAGAATAATTTACACAGGAGAAACTACGTGAACTGTTATTATGCATGACAATTCATGATTTGTAATTAATTTTTTCAGATATTCAAAAAAAATATTTTTTTAAGTCAATTGGTGAAAATTGTCTGAGTATTATTATTGTCCCATCAATTTTTGGCTATATATATACATACACACATATTTTTTTGAAAATTCAAAAAATTCATTAACATATTGATCTCTGTGCTAATAAAATTTAATATTAAATGAAATATAAATCACCAAAATACAAACAGATATCTTAATCTTACTATATTAATTCCAAGAATTGATTTTCGGTGATCCTGCATCTTCAGTTATGTATTTAATTCTATAATCACATTAAAATAAATTGTTTTTATAATTTTTTGAGTTTTTTGACAAATTCAAAATTCACAAATTATAAAAACAATTTATATTAATGTAATTATACAATTAAATACCAACTGAAGATTTGGGATCCTGCAAAAAATAATTCTTGTAATTAATATGGTAAATTTAAAAAGCTTGTTTAAAAATAGAAACTAGCTTAAATTAAAATGTAAGAAAACTTTCATGTCTTTTTATACACAGTTCATCACAGCTAACAAAATTTAAAACTTTAAAATAAATAGTTAAATAATTTGAAAAATAAACTTTTCATTGGGCTTAAATTCGGTTTAAGAAAATGAGTAGAAGATATTATAGAACATCAGATGTTACACAAGTGTATTAGATATTAACTTCAATAGTATAGGAATAATTCTGGTTAGGAGTTTTATTTTTATTATTACATCTTTGGACATGTTTAAACAAATGTTTTAAAGAGGACAAAAGATGGGTGAAACAATAGATGGTAAAAATTCCAATTATTCTACACTAAATTTAACTTATTACGAGTTGAACTTCATGCTAAGTTATTTAGAAGCCATTGTGATAACTACTTCACCACCAACTACTGGCTAGCTCTACTGGCATTTCGCTTATTATAGCTAGTTTTTAATATTTTTGAACATTTATGCGAGTATCTTAAGAAATAATTTTAGAACATATTCTACCAATGAAAATAAAGAAAAAGTTCCATATAATCAGAGTTCCAGAAACAGTTGATTGAGTTGTAGCTTGTGAAAAATGTTGACCAGATTTTTATTGAAGCATAAAAAAAAACAAAAATTAAATAAGATAATAATTCTATAGCATAATTTTAATTTATTGTGTTTTATTAAAAAATAAAATTCATTATTGAGAGAATTTTGAAAAAATAAATTGAGAAATTTTTTATTTTGTAGGAAGATTGAAAATCTTTGCATCACTCTTTCAATGTTTACCATAACCTGTTCTTTCCCATCATGTTCGTCTTCTGTTGAACACAAAGAACATCATGTGAATGTAATTTGGTAAGTTCAAAGAGAGCCAAGGGCTCAGTATTTGACGAATTTTAAATTGCACCAGTTTATCAAGCCGTACAACGTGGTGAATAATTTGTAACGAAAATCTCTGCCAGGTAGAGATTTTCATTATAAAGCATTCAAAGTTCAAAGTGAACATTTTCAACCTTTGCAAGTTCAAGTTTCCAGAAAGACATGGAGAGTTTCTGCTGCATATCAATTTCTGGCACTGGCTTCAAAACAACCTCACAAAATAAGTTCTATTTTATTTAATGATGAGGCAATTTTTGCAAGCAATGGAGATAATAATTCGTAAAATAAACACCACTGGAATTTTGAAAATACACATAAAATAGTTTCCAACACAGGTTGATATTAATCCTTGGTGCGGTATTATTGATGAGCATAATATTGAACCATTTGTTTTTGAAGATTCCTTATAGGAAATGTGTACTTAAATTCTTTAGAAAATAATTTGCTTCCTCCTTTAGAAGATATTCTTTAGAAGATAACTAATGAGACAAAAAATGTTTTTTTTTATTAAGAAGTTAGTAATTATATGAATATAAGATTTATGAACAACCAGATCGGGTATGATAACTATATATTAGCCTCCTAGGTCACCTGATCTAATGCCATTGGGCTACTATCTGCAGGGTCATATGAAATCGTTAGTCTATGAACGAAAAGTAATTTGAAAAGAATAACACTGGTCAACAATGATTTTGTTACATGGGCAATATTTATTGAATGTTATGTATTTTTCTAAATACATGTATTTAGTTATGTATTTTTTTGTTAATGTTTTATATTTAGTTATTTAGTGTTATGTATTTCTAAATATGAAGTCAGAATTTCTCTGTCGGCCTCAGATTTTTTTTTTAATTGTCCTTATTTTCCAGCAAGTACATGTGCATGAACAATGGAAGTGCAATATATTATTTATTTTATTTATTGCAGCAGTCAAGTTGTGAAATAAATTATAATTTATTTGAGTTGATAGATAGCCATGAAAAATAAATATTATTATTATTATTATTACACAGTAATTAAAACGATTACAAGTGATAAACATATGATTCATGTCAAATTCTTTTATAAATTTAATTATGTTACTCATTAGTTACACGGTATTAATCACACATTGTGCAGCATATGTGAAATTTGTTTTGGAGACTCAGTATTGGATGTAATACTGTAAACAATGCATCATGCTGGCTAAGAAAAATCCCAACTACATCAGCTAAGTGTGAGCTCTCATGTGTGTAACATTTAGTGGTGCACTAAATTTATTGTTAAATATCCTGATATTCCCTCTGCTGTAAGACCACACAGTCCAGCTTCCAATTTCAGTACCACCAAAACCATGGGAATTAGATGAAGATGAAGTTGTTAATGTTGAAGGTCCAAGGTCCTTCATTTTTATCAGATGATGAAAAAAGAAGAGGTCCACAGACTTTTTAGAAAATAAAAACATTGAACCACATTTAATAATTAGTCAGAATTAAATGATATCATTTGTGATCAAAATTTATTCAAAAATGAAACAGAAATTCTGGCTTCACAACTGAAAGGATGGAATCTTTTACAACACTATATTAAAATTAGTACTTTCCGTGATAGGCAGTGTGAATTTGAATATTTCTTATTTCTGTACAAGGACTTTACTGTAAGGATGTGGAATCTTTATAGCTTTGGGACAAATGCTCCATCCTGGTGAATGGCATCTTTTTATAGACTCCTCAAACAGTAGTTTGAAAGCAGTCCTTTGTGTTGGAAAAATTTCCCATCAATACCTTTACCTCATACAGCTCAGATGAAGAGTCTTATAAAAATATGAAACTTGTGTTGGATGTGATTCAGTATGAGAAAAATTTTTGGAGACCTAAAAAATAATAGCACTATTAATTGGTTTAAAACTTGGGTGTACTAAATTTTACTGCTTCTTGTGGGAGTGGGTCAGCAGAGATAGGAAGATTTATTATGTTGAAAGAGAATTGCCAAAAAGAAAAACACTGACTGTAGGAAAGAAGAAAATTGTGAGTCCAGCACTAGTAAATTCATTATGAAATTTTTTGGAACCAGAAGTTCTTTTGTAAACAATCTGTATAAGAAAGGATGTTGTTATTTGCCATTTTTAATAAATTACTTACCCATTTAAAGGATCTTCCCACCAACTGATTAAAATAAGCAATTTTTTTTAGATACAATATTATTCCTTTGGTAAATTTTAATTTTTACAATAAAAATATTTTAAAAATCCTGAATTCTACTTATACAAAATAATATGTGCTCAAATAATGTTCATTATATTTCTGAATTATTTACTTTGTAATTATTTGATTTATTTGTAATCTTCAAAAATTTTATTTAATATTTTTAATGTAGTTATCATTTTTAATTATTAATACTGATTTAAACACTTCAATTTTCTATTTTATAATTATTTTACCCTCAGAGCAGCACAATCTGCTTGTTTCTGAAGCGATCTATATCATATATTATTATACATCAATCAGAATAAAAGATTTATTTTTTATTGGCAGCAGGTTTGTATTGTAATTAAAATAACCATAATGTCCTAAAACTATATATTTGTAATGAAAAACTGAATAAAATTTAAATTATTTCATTTAAATGATGACTTAAAAAAAATTATCTTTTCCAAATATTTTCAGTCACTTTTGCAGTCGTTGGTGCTGTTGTTTTAACCCTGGTATTGTTGTTTTTGTTCAGTTCAAAAGATAGATGTTTTTCTTTATTAAGATACATACTCATATTTCTTTGACTTCCAGTTGCAATAACATCTGATGGTTTCAGGGTGAGAAAAACAGAATAAATCATAGAAGCTGAATGCAAAAGGTGATTAAAAATTGTGATTTGAGTTTTTTTTTTAATGACATTTAATATTTTTATTCATGCTATGAGATTGATGCTGTGGATACTGCCAATGCTTTGACAATATGTATCACTTCAGTTATCGTCGAAGGTTGAGGTTTGAACCCTAGTAAAAGCTATTGCTTTTATATGGATTTAAACACTAGACAGTGAATATTAGTGTACTTTGGTGGTTGGGGTACAATTAATTAATCACATATCTCAGGAATGGTTGACCTGAGTCTGTTCAGGACTACACTTCACTGATATATCATTCTCATCTCAAACGATTTTTTTTGTAATCTTTTATTAGAAAAATAAAATAATATATATAATAAAAATATAATTTTTGTTTTAATTTTTCAAGGTCACTATATCTTAAATGAGATAGTAAAATAGATAAAAAAAAGATAGTGCCAACAAGAGTTTGGCAATCACTCTTGTCAATCTCATGCCAAAATTACTGAGGCAGTCTTGTTATAACAACCAAAATTAACTAGTAATATGGGAATTCAACTATTGAAAAAGTTAATTCACCTCTTACTAGATTTAAACTGGGATATTTACATCACAGATCAGATTTCATAGCACAACAGGTGATTGGTGATAACACTACCTTTACCTAGACAATGGTTAAGTTGAGTTGTTTATGATACTTTTATTGTTTTTCACTTTTACTTTAACTTTAGTTTCTTTAAAATATATGATTTGTTAATTACGTAATACATACCTATATTAACATCAATTTTAGCAGAAGTCATATACCATGCATCCAGCTCATAATCTAAACACAGAGAATTAAGACTTTTCACATTTACTGAAGGACTTGGTAAATCGCATTTGTTTATTAACAAAAAAATTGGAACAGGGGTTCCATCAAATTGTAATACATATTGCTTTAAATTTCCTATCCACTGAAATCAGAAAGATATAAATCAGAGTATAAGTAAAGTAAATGCACATATGTATAGATATTGATTGATTGAGTTTATCATGATATAAGAACACAGCAGTTAGCCAATAGCTGTGCACTTTTCTTACATATTAGTAATGCATATGTCTACTATTAATGATTCTGAAAACACCAGTGATTCACCAACTGTAATAATCTAATCATCATTTAAAGTATAACCAGACCTCAATTAAGAAACAATTATAAGAATAAAAAAATACATTTTACCTTGTGTTTAAAAAGTACAATAATTTAAATTAAATTAAATTATGTGTGTATTTCTAAGTAAATACACACATGGGTAAACCCAAAAGTTGCTTACTTAACATAGCTTAATAAGAAACAAATTCAAAAGCCTGCAAATAATTTTTAGATAGAGTATTTAACAACTCACAATATAAAATCTAACATAATTTTCCAATGGATCAGATATGTTTTCCCCATTTTTTCTGGGGTTAATCACGAGTGGATTCTTATTTTCGGCTGTCCTTTGATACTGATCTACTAAAATGGAACAAAGTATGTGAAATTATGAGGATGTTTTACAGATTTCATGACTCACTGGTTCCAAATTTGAAATATTCTGAATGAAAGACAAAGGTCCATTCTGGTACCATTCTGGAATGGAGATCAGGACGTAATGAGTGTGTACTTGTATGATGTAAAATAAGAAAATTTTCCAGAATGGCAGTTACAAATTGCAAGCCAACAGAAATTATATTCATGTTATCCTCTACTATTCAAAATTTACAGTTTAATTTATTTGGTTTTGAATATCTTCTTGATAATAAAAGTACACTGATTATTATTTACACTGAATATTAACTATTAATATTAATTATCAATTTAATAAATTGAATTAAAACTATTTATTAAATTTAAAAAAAATTATTGTGATTTGTATTTTTCTTTTTTGTGCAACATTTATTTAGATTCCTTTTTACCTAAGTATTAATTAAACTGTCTACAAACCAGGGCCAACATACAGATACTTGAGGTTTTGACAACATACCTTAACTAAACCCGAATAAGTTTTACTTCTTGAAGCATCGCATACTAAAATTATTCCATGTCTGAAAAGAATGAAAAAAATATGATTCTGAGATAAATAAATAAAATAAATGTTTATTTTGATCAGTACATAAAAGTACATTATACAGATTATGTCAATGTAAGATATTATAATATAAAAACAATTTATAAGATAAAATAGATGTGTTTATAGCCCATATTAATTACTTAAATATAAACATGTACAGAGCGAGTCAATAATATGGAAACCCTTTCACAACTTTAAAACCATTCCAGATAGACTACTATAACCTTCAGGATAAGGTGTCAATCAACTACTTTACCTTTTAATTAATTGAAATAGAATTTCAATCCCTTCTTGGGATAAACCCAGAAGTTGTAATTCAAATATTTTAAATTATAACACCTTTGTGTAGTATGTCATTTTAAAGGTCTCTTGAAGACAAGAAAAACTGTTTAAATGAAACGTTGGTACGATGCCTGTACCTAAAATGGTGATGTGATAAAGTTAGAATTTTGAAAATTACTAAATTTAGTACGTTCAAATAATAAAATTAAATAAAAAGAAATGAAACTGAATTAAATAAAAATTTAATTTAATTAAAATCTATTTTAAAAGTTAAATTTAAATTTAAGAAAATTAAAAAATTTGTATTTTTTAATACAAAAAATGTCCAGTTTAATGAGTGATTAAATAAAAAATATTGTCACCTAATCATGTTGAACATCAATGGTCTCTTACTATTGATGAAAAAATGAAGCTTACTTCATTGTTGTATATTATTCCATTTAGACTGTTTTATTACTACTGTTAGTGTCTTATGAAAATTTATTATGGTCGATTGGCTAATTGATTTTGCCTACCTTTACCACATTTGTAAGCCACTTTTGTTATTTACATCAATTTTATCTTTTTTGTAATTGTTTTTTACTGAATTAGTTTTTTCTGTGCTATCTGCTAATATTGCTATCAAGATGTCACTTCGTGAACAGGAGAGGCTCACACTTTTAAAGATGAGGGGCTTCGGTAATAGAGTTACGTTGTATAATGAAGTTTGTGAATTATTCAATGCAAAATTGAATAATCTTAATCCTATTTCAAAAGATACAGTGTCAAAAACCATTAAATTATTTGAAGAAACAGGGAGAATTAATAATAGGGAAAACTGGGAAGCCCTAAATCTGCAACAAATAATTAGAGAATATGCAAGAATTTATTAAGAATCCTCACTCCTTAACTCAAACAGCTGCAAGAGAACATAATATTAACCAAAGTTCAGTGATTCGAACAATAAAAAGTAAAAATTTCAAACCCTTCAAAATTCATCTGTTCCAAAAACTTCACGAAGATTAATACAGTTGAAGACTTGAGTTCTGCAAAATTATGATGAACAATATTTATGCAAATTCTAATTTATTAAACAACATAGTTTTTAGTGATAAGATCACATCTTTTTAAATGGCAATGTAAATTGTCATAATTGCTGATATTAGACATTAATCCACACTGTTATCGTGAGGCACATACACAGTATTCAGTCAAAGTAAAAGTTTGGGTAGATCTTATTGGTAGACGACTGAGCTATACTAATTGATGAAAATTTAAACACAGTGAAATATGAGGCTTTGCTTCTCGACTAAACATTAAAAACATTGTTAGCCCCATCTTCCAAAACATTTGGCTTCAACAAGATGGTGCCCTGCCTCATTTCAGTCTTCACGTTGGTGAAATTTTAAATACATTTTTTCCTGGAAGACTGGCTGAAGGGGTCAAATTGAATGGCCAGCATGATCCCTGACTTGTTACCATATTTTTACTTTCTTTGGGGCCACTTAAAACGTATTGTTTATCATAATAAGGCAGAAGATATTGATGATTTACAAAATAAAATTTGGGAAAAAGCACAAAATATCACTACGAGTCACTGAATAATGCAGCATTGTCCTTATACAGCTGACTGGCACACTGTCAAACAACAAAAGGAGGGCATTTTGAACATTTACTATGCTTAATAAATCATTTTTTTTTTTTAAATAAATTTATTTGATGATATCCACTTAATCAAATTTTTATAAACCTATTTATTTTTGATCCTTAAATTATCAATGTAATTGTTTCTAAAATCTAAACTTTATCTTGCTCCCATTTTGGGTACAGACATTGTCCCACTTTTTATTTATACAGTTTTTCTTGTTTTAAAGAGACCTTTAAAATGTTGTATTACACAAAGGGAGTTACCATTTAAAATATTTGAGTTATAACCCGTGGACCACCCCACCCCCAAGAAGGGGTTGAAATTCTTTTCAAAAGGTATACTAGCTGACTGATACTTTATCCTGAAAGTTACAGTATTCTATCTGGAACAGTTTTGAAGTTGTTGAGGGGTTTCCATACTCTTGACTCGCTCTGTATGAAATAATGTTAAGGTAAATACAACAAATATAAGAAATTACCACAAAATATTCACAATTCAGAAGCCGCTCGCTCATACAAATTATTTTAAGCACATACTTATGTACATGATGAACAGGATGCAGACAAACCAAGTTTTTTGTTTTGTTTTTAATTGGTATTATTTAAAAATTCAAACTTAATAATTTTGTTCCAGTAAAAGAAAACATTTTAATTGTATTTTAAATAAATTGGCAGGAAGATTTTCCAAATGGTGCGGCAATTTATTAAAATTATCAGGACTATTTCATATAACTCAAGTAAGAATGCTTGATTCAAGGCAACTTTTTACTTTTAATAAACTGTGGTATTTCTTTTTTCAACAAAATTAAAGCTATCTCAGTGTATGGATACTGAACTTCAGTTCATTTACAAAGGAAAATTACATTTATAAAAATAATTAAAAATTTACTTTCTGACAAACTGAAAAAAAATTTCCAATTTTGAATGATGAAACATTAAAATTAAAATTGGATTGGTGTATTTTCATTCACAGAACCTATATTGAGCATACCTACATTGAGCTGACTTGATAATTGAATACTGGTTAGTAACTTATAAAAATTAATTTGTTTACTTATTGGTTTATTTTATCTTCTACATTCAGTACTTTCACATAGATTTCTGTTTCAGCAATATGTTTTTGTGAAAATTAGTTTAAAAATGTAAGAAAAATACTCACAAAGACATATATATAACATTTCAGTTGGTGATTTAAATGAACTATACTGCTGTTATAATTATTATCTGTGGCATTTTATTGTTTCTTGTGGTATGATTTGATATGCATTATTAAAACTAAATCTGAATAATTTTTGAATTTAAATTAAATTTAATATTTCCTTTTCAATCATTATGAACAAATTTTACTTATTCAATAAGTACATTTTCATTTTTTAAAATGAATTTTCATTGTATTTTTTCAAGAATAAAAGATTTAAATGTTATTTGTTTTTAGAATTTTCATGTTTTCTATACCTGAAAATGTAAATTTATCATGATTCAAAAATATTTTCTAATGTGATACAAAATCTTTTCTAATGTGATAAGCATAATTAGATTTTCTGTTTTAATTTTGCTTTATTATATTTATATACTAGTAATGTTCCAGAAAGCATTTTTTCCCCAATTTCTGTTAGCCAATTCTACATAGAATTTTTAAAATTTTGTCCTTCATATTTTTTTCATATAAACCTCTGCTCTATTTTTTAATTATTATAAATATAGTTATTATTAATTATTTTATCTAATTTTTTATTACAATTTTTAAAACCAATTTTATAATTCGTTAAATGTTTTTTCTTTTTTTAAATATACTCTTGCATATTAGTATTATAATTTAACAGAAGATGATATCATGATCATTGTGTTTTTCAATTTTGTTTTATTAGATTTTAAGTATAATTTATAATGGCCCTTTATATTATAACATTTTCCAGTTGCTAAATGTTTCATTAAGTTAAATCCTTTATTTAATTTGAGTTATTTTCTGTATACTTTATGGCTCTATACTATATTAATTATTTATTCAATCAGAAAGCAACAACTGGCTTTTGGTTTTTAACAGTTACTATGGTGGATGATAATAAATTCTGTAGAATAAAGAAAACACCAAGTCTGACTAGGACTCAAACCTGGAACCTCTGATGAAAGGCAGAGATGCTACTGCTCTGCCATAGAAATCAGCAGACAGAGCAACATATTTTTTTGTATATTGCAAATTTTTGGAAGTGTGGAAATAATGATTTATTATTAATGGTTGTTATTGGTTTTTGATAGATTGACTGAAATAATAAATTATTAAATACTTACGAACTTTTATAAAATTGTCTTGTAACTGCACCGGTCCTTTCTTGTCCAGCAATATCCCTAAAAAAAAATAAATAAATAAAATTCCCACATAACCAGTACAACTAATGTTACAATAATACTGGATGTTCATAAAAGTTGGACAACATGTTTATTCTTGAGAGATTTCTGTTTGTAGTAAAAGAATATAAAGGTAAATAATTTTAAATTATCAGCAGCTACTGACTAACTGTTTTTCTGAATTGGACAGCAACATCAGTTCAGAATAAACTACATTATATACTGAGGTTTACAGAATCAACATCAGTGTACATTGTAGCTTTAGATATTAACATAAAGTACATGAACTCCATCTTGTAAGTGAATGGCAACATGGTAAAATAAACATGAGGGACAGTAAGTCTAGAAAATGGAAAATGACCTGGACACAGCTTAATTTAGCAAAGATAATACGGAGATATTCATGAGTCATATATGAAGAAAATCAGTCTCTCTTGGTGTTTCCTAAACCACTATGCACAAAGTTATACATAAGAAGAAAAAACTATTCAAGACTCGTAAAATAAAATCAGCAAATTACCAGAAATGTTAAAATTTGTTTGTAATTGACAAAGTAATATAAGTTGAATTATGCCTTCTTCAGATGATTTATATTACATATTTAAGGCATATTATTTACAAAAATTCCAAAATTTGGACATTTGAACAACCCAATTAGATACTTAATTAAGTCTGTGACCCTTAAAAGTTTATATGTGGCAAATACTATACCATCAGTTTTTTCTTAATGGTAATAACTATTATAACAACTATGTAGTCCATTGAAAAATTATTTTACAAATATGAAAACATTTAGGAGTACAAATGATTTTAATTTAATACTCCATAAGTATGAAGCCTTCATTCACATTTCAGTTTTTATGTTAGAAATGCACAGAATAAGAATTTGCTTATAAATGAATTTATATTATTTAAACATATATAATTTAAAGGTGGTCGTCAGTCAATTGAAGATGACCCTCGACCAAGAAGGCCTTCGAACTGATGACACACATGTTCAGAAAATCAATGATCTGGTGCGTGCAAATTACTGATTGACTGTCAGAGAACTTGCAGAGGGGGTTAGCATCTTCTGGATCATGCCGTGACATTTTGACTGAAAAATTGAACATGCATTGAGCTGCAACAAAGTTTGTTCCTTGTTTGATGACTGAACAGCTAAAGAACATCAAACATCAAGTGCATAATTACTGGCAACTTATTGAACAAGCCAATGACAATGAAACATTCATGTAAAGGATTGTAATGGGAGACGAAAACTGGGTTTACAGCTACGACATTCAGACAGAAGTTCAATCATCAAAAAATCATACATTACAAAAATCGCTACTAACACTTAAACATGTTGTACTTAAATAACAATAACACATTAAAGTTTTTGTTTTTTTTGTTTTTCTATATGTTGATTAGCAAAATTTTATTCTGTATGTGGTGCCTGTATGACTTCCTTATACCTGTGAATAAATGTGTGTCCATTTGTCAAATGTGATGTTAACTAAAATCATTGTAGTTAAGTAAATATATTTCTGGTTCACTGAATTTGTTCTATTAGTTTTTGATGTCACCATATTTAAGACAAACTCCTTTAAAATGTACAGAAAACCTGCAATAATTAAAAACCTCCATCATAATATATATCTAATCATTTCATGCATCATATATATATATATATATATACATATATATATGATGCATGAAATATATATATATATATAAATATAGATAGCTTTCTTATAAATGTTATATCATTTAATTCATATGCTTTCGTCAGCTGACAGGACAGTTACACTAAAACACAATACAAAACAACACCTGCCCAAATTAATGGGTAGGTAACATATCTACACACAACAAACTGCATAAAATAATCTACAATAAAAATATAAAAATCTAAACATATCAACGGAACATTTTCACACAAATCATGAATATTTTCAGAACAGATGGTTATTATTTTGCTTTTAATTCAACAAATAAAATACATTACATCACAAAGCAAATTAACAAAACCTGCGCTGACAAACATTACAATAGAATAAAGAGATTAAATTGCAGTGATTGCACTAAACACTACATTGGACAGACTGTGGGAGTCACATTCTCCAGAATAGGATCAAGGAACATTATTTATACATTATTTAACAAATTACTTATTAGAAACAGGACGTATATACAGAAAACACAACATGCAAATTTTACATTTAGCAAAAAAAAACACAAGATTTTAGCATGCTTGGACAATCAAATGTACAAATACTAAATTTGACAAATACGATATTTTAAATAACAAACATAACATACATAGAGTACATTATTTGATTGCCTATATATGTAGTTTTCTAACTTTTTTAATGCAGGTGCCGTTAACAGGAATACTACCAGATACTTCACTGAACAATTAATTAAAAATCAACCTGACAGACCTCGGAAATAAAAAAATTATATTAATTTGAAAATCATTTAATATTTTATAACTTTTAAGAGTTATCATGTTTTGATGTGCTGTTTCAATTAATTTAAGGTAAAGTTTAAATGAATTTAAAGTGTTGTTTGAGAAGTTTCTTTTAGTTTTTATATTTCATAAAAAAAATTAATAAAACAAGCTTCTTTGGCATCTAACCAGTTCAGATTTATACTATTATTCCACATTTCTTCCTTTTTCAATAAACATATTGAATCCTTTTCAAGGGTTATAAGTCAATGAATCTCATCATTTCTGATGCTTTAGTTACAGCCCACCACCCAATTGGATATTTTTTACATTATGGATCTACAATTGTGTGAACAACAAATTTTACAATCTAATAAATAACTTGATGTATTTAATTCATAAATAAGTTTATGTTGCAAAACTGTGCAGAAATTATGAAATTGAAATTAGTAGTTATTGAATAATAATTATATGTAAGTTTTATTTTAGTTTTAATATTAAGAGTTAAAAACGTTTAATTGCATAAGTATTTGGGTTAATGTACAAAAAAATTAATTAAAAAAAACTAATGCGTGCTAATATACAAAAAAAGAATAATAAATAAATAAATTAAAAATAGAGACAATTTTTAATAAAATTTCTTATAACACATGGAATTTTATTTTTTAGAAAAAACATCAAATTTAAAAAATTAAATAATTTGTTTAAAATTTATTTGTATTTAAAACTGTATAAAAATTACACTAAATGGAATAAAAAATTTACTCGTAGTAGATACTAAAAAATCCCAGACAAAAATTAAAAGTTCATCATTTTAACAGAATTGTATACTAGTTGTAAATTAACAAAATATTTTGAAACTATTTTTTATGAAAGCCATCTTCTTTTTTGTAACTATACTTTTTTTGTACACTTATAAAGTAAGTTCCCTCCTCTACTTTTTTCTGTAGTTGTTTATATAGAAATTCCTAATCAATGCCATATAAATTAAACAGAATTGTATACTAGTTGTAAATTAACAAAATATTTTGAAACTATTTTTTATGAAAGCCATCTTCTTTTTTGTAACTATACTTTTTTTGTACACTTATAAAGTAAGTTCCCTCCTCTACTTTTTTCTATACTTGTTTATATAGAAATTCCTAATCAATGCCATATAAAGTTTTGGAGATAAATACTATTTTCAACCTATTCTAAAAATCTGGTTGTCATCTCGTTTCCACCAAACTGGATTCAGCTTTATTTTTTTAAATGGCACTAGGATTGAATGACACTCATTTCCATGTAAAATTTGAAGAAAAATCATTGAAGAAGACTGCACATCAATATCTTTTAGTGATTTTTTTAATGTGATTAGCATCCATTTTCAAGATATTAGCCATTAAAAAACCTACTGACTGAAGGTGCTTTTTGGCTAATTCTCTGACCTAAAAAAAAATTGGATGAAAATTTATTGACTTATTTTAAACTTTATTCATTTTCTCATAAATTCTCCACAATTGTAATTGAAATAAATTGTCCACAATTATATTATTTATTAATTTAATAATACTGAATTTAGCCTTGTATGTACTATTTGATTCCTTTAGTGTATATTTTGACATAAGTCAATATGTTAATACTGACTTGGCACATAACAAGTTGCTTTGAATTAAGATCTTGAAGAGGTTTTAAAACATTCATTAAAGATCATCAATGGCATCAAGTAAATATCACTTCACCTCCATCACTGATTTGATGAAGCAACAACACATGAAACATTTTACTGTATCAAAGCTTTGCAGTGTCAGCCAAACAGTGTGATAATAAAACAGCATCTTGTTGGGCCTTTTCTGCATCTTCATATACAACTGTCAACTATCCAAATTGTATAAGAGAATTGTTGCAACAATTATTTGATTATAAAGTGTTTCCTGATAACTGAATATTGACCAGTTTCCTGTAGTAACAAAATCACCTTTTTTAAATATTTGTTCTGTGAATTTTATTGCTTCGGTTTTTTAGAACAGGTTACTACTGTTACCAGTGCAGTGAAAAAAAACCAGACACTGATGTATTTATATTTTTATTGCTGATTAGATGATCCTGTCTTTTAACTTGTACCAAGTAGAACTTATTTTAATGACACTATTTTGAATAGCATGATGAGCACTCTTGTAGTTTAAATGTTCAACAATATTACGTCTTTATAACCAGAATTTTCTTATATCATCTAACTTCATATTAATAAAAATACAATATTCAAAAACTCAAACAGCAAGTTGAAAATATTTGAGAACAAGAAATATCATTGATTTTACTTACTATTTAATAACACCAATTTGGATCGTATTTATACTGTTCTATATGTATAATATAATGTGATTAGTATGACTACTAGAATATAGCTGTTAACTGGAATCTTCCTTTCAAAACAACATATTCCATGCTATAAATTGATTGGACTCTGAAGCAGAAAGTTGTGTTCTGTACATATCTTTTTACTAAAGAATGTGTTTTGTCCTTAACTAAAGAATGAATATTTTGTAAAATGAAACATAAACAGGCTAACTGGTGTGGTAGAAAAATTAGGTTATGAAATTAAATCAATAGTGGTTGCAGTTAATACTTTTTATAGCTAGTTTCAAAAATGGCCTACAGTACTTCTCAAGTAGTGATTTAATATTGAAAAATAAGTAGTATCAAGATATGAACATTTGCTAAATTTCATTTTCCTATGTTTAATAGATGAAAAGTTATTTAAAAGTTCCCATATTATACTAACATTCTGTTCATGTAAATATATACATAAATTTTTTTTTGATGATTGGCAATCGTACTGGGAAAATGACCTTCCAAAAAAGGAGATTACATTAACATTGTTAACAACATCTGGTAAGGGCTTTTCTCCTGACCTGCTAAGAACAAGATACAGTAAATCAACAAAATTTGCTCTGCTGCATCCTCTTTAACATATTTTCTACTAGCATTCTTTCTTGCATCCTTATTTCTAGTAATATCCAGTCTTATCCTTCATGCTACTTATAAATTTCATTTTAGTTGTACATTTCTTAACTTCCTACCTTTATTCAGTGATCTGTTCTTTAGCATTAAAAACTTTGATAATGCATGGCTTATATAATATTTACTTAAAACATATTAATTCATTTTTTCTGTAGTATAAGGCTTTTTATCACTAACTTCAGTGATAAAAAGTCTATACATACTGAGTCTATACTTCAGTCCTTTTTTTATACATATACAATTTCCTTCATATTTGTTACTCCCTTTCGTATCAAATTACAAAATCAGTATTTAAGAGACAATTCTAAAACTTGGATTAAGTTAACTTTGAATATTAATTAATGAATTACAATTAGATGACTTTGCAAAGTAAAAACCTATTATAAAACACACATACATATATACACACAAAAAATAAAAAATAAAAAGTTACCAAAAATGTACTTTGAGAATAGTGCTGAGATCCCATCTTAATTCCTTCAGACTAAATTCAGTTCCAATAGTAACTTGGTATTTTGTGGAAAATGTGTCTAAATAAAGAAAAGAAATTGTAAAAATATGTAAGTGATAAGAATTTTAACAAATATACATCAGTTATATTAAATTGATATGAGTATAAAGAATAAAAACAGGCAATAATATACTAAACTTTCACTATCATTCATTTAGATCTTAAAATTTACCACTTCATCACTGGACAAATGGGATATAACTTTAAAGATATAATGAATATTTAGCAACATAAAATCAATGTTTACAAATCCATTCATAGAAGCAAATCACATATTCACTGATGTAATCAAGATTGATAACCTATAAATATCCAAAAATGACCACTTTTTAATATGCTTGAATATTACAAAATGTTTAAACACATAATGAAGTATGAATGCATAGTTCAGATGTAGCATAATTTGTGGGCATATTCTAAACATGTGGCAGAGGTAAAAGACAATTTCCCTAATTAATAATAAGAAAATAATTAATTAAAAAAAATTAAACAAAAACGTTTTTTAATATTACATATTTAATTTACAGCAGAGAAATTTTCAATCTTCCTTTTACCCTTATGACAGAGTTTAACCATTGAATCATACATCTTTTCCAATAAATTTTGTCCCAATTTATAAAATCAACTGAGTTTTCAATTGCAGCTTGAAGTGATTCAGATCATTTGGATTTCAAAAAAAAAATCATGTTTTTTCCCCAAATTGAAATTAGAGGCAATGTATGTATGCGACAGCCATTAAATTGTTCTTTGGTGTTCTACTCATTCAGGAAAAGTTTGGCCAAGGGAGTCTGTAACTTAAAGAGCTTAGCAAGGTGCCCCCCCCCCTTGCTGCCAAGCATAGCAGCGGCTGATGTCAGATATGGGATTGTTTAATTACTTAAACACTGATGCATAAAAACTTTTCTGCATTGAACTAGAATAATCATGAAATTTTATTTAAAGAAGAATAATAATGGCATTAGTTATTTGATCATTTCCAAGTAAAATGTAAACCCAGGATTGCTTCAGAACAACTGGAATTTAAATATCAAGATTTAATAATAAATAGGATAAATCCAACTTTTTTTTTCATTATGTTATACAGAAAACCCATTAGTCTCCAGTAAGAAGGAATACTTACTTCTTACTACCAGAAATCAGTTGAAAAATAGATATTATTTTCTGGTAGTGAAATTAAAAAGGATATATGATACTATATTTTCAAAAATTATTTTGAATTTATTCTTGATTCCTGGGGTTTGAAACTGGAGCACAGTTATCTAATAAAAAACATTTGAAAACTTTATAAAAAATGAATAACTTCTTCAGAAAAACCTACAACCTGATTTAATTTCGTTATTATATGTACAATGATAACAGAGAACTTCAAAACATAAAAAAATAATGAGAAGATCCTCACTGAATTGTGATTTTGTTTATACGAGAGTAAGTCAATTATTATCCGCAATATAGTTATAAATTTTATTGTGATACAAATAGAAAACTTACATGTACATCATTTTTCAACATAGACCCCTTACATTTCAATGTACTTGGTCCATCGTTGCACAAGCTTCCTGATGCCCTCATAAAAGAAGGTTTTCAGTTGAGCTGCAAGCCAGAAATGCACTGCTTCTTTCACTGTTTCATCCGAGGTAAATAGATGGCCCCATAATGCCTATTTGAGTGGACCAAACAAGTGGTAGTCAGAAGGGGCAAGATCAGGACTATACGGAGGATGAGCCAGTACTTCAAAGTTTTGTTTCTGGAGCGTTTCAGTAGTATGTGGATGGGCATTGTCGTGCAACAACACACCTTTCGACAGCAGTCCTCGGTGTTTGGTTCGAATTGCAGACTTCAGCTTGGCAGTAAGCATCTCAATGTAACGTGCACTGTTTATTGTCATGCCCCTTTCCTTATTATACTGGATATAATGATGTTATACTGGAACATTATGATGTTCTAGTACTGAGCCTTGTGAGTCCCAAAAAAATGTAAGCATCAGTTTTCCTGCGAATGGTTGGGTCTTGAACTTTTTTTTGCAGGGCGAATTTGGATGTTTCCATTCCATACTCTGTCGTTTATTCTCCGGCTCGCAACGATGGATCCATGTTTCGTCACCAGTGATGATTCTGTCTAAGAAGATGTCCTGTTCGTCACCATAGAGATCCAAATGTTTTTGGCAGATGTCCAAGCGGGTTTGTTTATGCAACTGTGTGAGTTGTTTTGGGACCCATCTTGCACACACTTTATGAAACCAAAGTCTGTTGTGGATGATTTCGTAGGCAGAACCGTGACTAATTTGCAGACGATGTGCCACTTCATCGATAGTTACTCTGTCTAAGAAAACCATTACACGTGCACGCTCAATGTTTTCCTCATTTGTGGCGGTAAACGGTCATCTGGCTCCTTCGTCATGCGTAACACTTGTGCGACCAGTTTTGAATTTTTCAATCCATTCGTAGACACTCTATTGCGGCAACACACTGTTCCCATACTGTACTGAAATTCTTCGACGAATTTCGGCCCCCATACACCTTCTGACCACAAAAAACAGATAACATTGTGCGAAAGCACAAGTGTTACGCATGACAAAGAAGCCGGATGACCGTTTATCGCCACAAATGAGGAAAACATTGAGCGTGCACGTGACATGGTTTTCTTAGACATGGAGTATTTCTTAGTAGGTTGAAGGCTAACTTTTGCATGCATCAGGTACATTATTCATCTAACAGATCATGGTTACTTGGAAATATTTATATAAACTTTGTTCGTTTGTTTGTTCTTGGTTCATGCAAAAACCAACTGACCAATTACTTTCAACTTTGCAAGATACATTTATGTTATCCCAGGGAAGAATTTAAGCTATCAATTGAGGCCCTAGCTTCTTGAAGGTTAAGATATTAAAAATATTTGTTACTTCTTTACCACCAAGGAGGGTGAAGTTGTGAATTAAAGATATTCAATAAGGAAAAGTAGATTAATCTTTTTACTTAATTATTATATTTCTGCCACCATGGCAAAGAAATAAGTTATGAAGTTTTCATCATCAAACGTTTTGCACTTTACTTACCATAATTATTATTATTCTATTTTTTTGTAATTTAGTTTCTTTTAATTTAATTTTCTTTCTTTTTCTCAGGTTTCTATAAAGCCAGACTACTATAATTTTTATTTATCAGTATTATTCTTACAACCGTGAAGATGATGTACAGTGGGTAGAGCTCTCTGGGTAGATGGGAATGGCAAGCAAAGTGAGCTCTGTGGCCATGTGGCAGACCCTTTGGCCCTGGGGCTCCAGGATTCACCTGAGCTGACCTGATCCCCAAAGGTCCTGGTTCTGTCTAGATGAGGCAGCTAGTATGTATATGTATATATACAGGGTATCCCATGAAGAAATTTTCAGAACATATTCTACTGATGAAAATAATGAAAAACATTCATATATAAACATAGGTCTGGGAACGCTTTCTTTTCGAGTTACGACTAGCAAAAGATTTCACCTGGAATTCAGCTCCTTTAATAAAAAGAAGACTTACTGTAATACCATCCATAAAAAAAAATTCTATAAAAATATGCTAGGTGAAAAGGTGTACTGAGAAGCAACGAGCCTAATGATCATATATAATATAATAAATGTCTATGCATTAAAAAAAATAAATATTGAATGCAAATCACCTTGCATAATAACGTAAATCTTAAATTAAATGAGAATAAAATGCAAAATAAAATTACTTACTCTTAGTATATCTTTGAATTATTGCTGTTTTCCCTGCAAAATATTCAAATATTATAATAAAATAATAATTACTTATTATTTTTTAAAAAGTAATTATATATTATATGCCCACTCAGTTAATTTCAGGCACTAATAATAGATAAATTTTAATAATGATAATAATATACAATGATTTAATTATTGTTTAAAATTCAATAATTAACAACAGGGTGTATAAACTTTCTACCAAAACTTATTTAGTTCACAAACCAATTAAAATCTATACAAATAATGATGTTAAATGATTATTATATTTAATAAATAAAAATTATTTATGCACACACACACACTCACACACATAATATTCCATCCTTAAAGTAAATGACCAGTACTCTCTTTTTCTATTGGACGACCAGAAGATCAGCAGCTAAGTTTGGAACTGCTACTGAGATTTTTGATTTTCCTTACCATGTTGATATGTTATAGTAGATACATGCTGCAGTACTTATTGATATATATATTAAAAATACATCTACTTCACTCTATTTCATAGAGATTAAATAACAGTCTAGTCTTATACAATTAAATTGTACCACTCTGTATATCTAAATATACTGAAGCATATATTGCTGTTAGCTAGCATTAATATTAGTTTGGCATATTATCCAGTAATTCTACCATTAAAAAGTTCTTGGTTATGTTCAACTATTCAGGAACAGCCTTCTTCCTCATAGTTGAAAGTTGCCTTTTTTAGAAAAATGGAAAAAATTTACTCATGATGGACAGGAAAACAATAACTCTCAAGAAATTAATATTGTAATGAATAAAGAGTGAAAATTTTAAGCTTTTATGGATAAAAATATTTACTTACTAATAAATTATTTACAAGTAGTTACTTATGAATTTGAGACCTGGTACAAAATAAGAGAATACAACAAAGTATAGCCAAGAGAGGAAAGAATCTAATAGGTATCTTTGATATTCAAAACTGGAATTGGAAAATGGAGAAAAGAGTTAGAGCCAAATAAGGTTGGTGAGTCATATACTCATATTGATACATTCAGAAATTCAGTTAATTTTAAAATAGTAGAATGCATAGAGACAAAAACTAATGAAGACAATGGTCAGGATATAACAGATATTTTAGAATTTAGAGTTGGCAACTATAATCCAATTAAAAGTTTAGTTCAGAATAGTAGATAGGAATAGAGAATAACTCACTGGGATGGTTTAGTGGTGAACGCAACTTCTTAAATCAGTTGATTTCAAAGTCAAGAGTTCCAGTGTTCAAGTCTTAGTAAAGGCAGTTACTTTTATACGGATTTGAATACTAGATCATGGATACTGATGTTCTTTGGTGGTTAGGTTTCAATTAACTACACATCTCAGGAATGGTCGAACTGAGATTGTACAAGACTACATTTCATTTACACTCATACATATCATCCTCTGAAGTAATACCTGAACGATAATTCCTGGAGGCTAAACAGGAAAAAGAAAAAAAAGGAATAGAGAATACCACCAAAAAATCAAGTGACTGCTTACTCTAAAAAATAAAATTTATCATAGTTTTAGGTTTTTGGTTTAAGTTTTGTGATGCAAAACATATCTCTAATCGATGAAGTAAAATAGTATTTAATTTAATAATTGCGTTTGATGTATTAGTATTCTCTCTTACATGTGATTTAAAAAAAAAAAATAATAAAACACCTTACCTGTATTCTGAAAACATATTTCAACTAGTTTTTTTCACAACATAAGATTACAAAAAAATTCAAATTACAGATACCTTTAATTTCATGATTGATTTTAAAGTGACTTCTTCTAACATGGATGCAAGTTCCTACAAATTTAATAACATTTCAAGCCACTTTTTATAATGATTGAAATCTAGTTTCACTATTATTTTCCAGTTCATCAAATTTATGAAGATAGTTCTAAAAAACTGGACTTTTTAAATATCCTCTGTTCAGGTCTTCAGAGATCATGCAATGACCAAAAGTTTCTTGTAAGACAGCTACATTTTATTAGTAGATGATAGGAAAGTCATTAATAGAATGAACGCATCCTTGCTGAAACCAACATTCTCATTTGCTTTTCTTTAAACCAAGCCTCATTATTAGAATTAATACAATTTGGCTTCTCAATCCTATTTTCACAAACAAAAAACTGAAACTATCAGCGATGCCATAGAAATTTTTCATGAATAACACTGAAACAGTAAGAATGCAGTTTTATTTTGTATAAGGATAAACTCCTAAACATTTTTGAAGAGTTGAAATAGTTTTTTATGTTCTCAACAATTTCCACAGATATTACTTAAATTTGGCCTTGACGCCTTTTAATGTGTATTTTCCCATTTTCATAAAATTTGTTGTTAAAAATGCAAAATAAGATTATTTAAACTGCTATGCGCAACTATCCTTTGGTAGACTGTTACCATCTGATAAATAAATAATGAAAATTTTATTTGTGTATGAATTTATGCTCTCATTCTAATGGTTGTGTTTTTTAAACATGGTTTATGACAAATAAATCCTGCTTCTGGCCAGTGATATATAAAGAACTCTGATTTCAAACAAAAATAAAATAACAATATTAATTAAAAAGTAAAAAAGTAAAAATATTTTTAACTTACCGACTGAATAATCGCCGACAACTATAATTTTTAATAAATGAAAGTCAATATAGTTAATGTTATTAAGTGTTAAATTTCTTCTATGATGTTTTACTAATGTACTACCGCTTTCATCATCATCATCATGTTTTTTTTTACCAGTTTCAAAAACTTTTTTTTTATCTGTTTCTTCATTCTTGAAAATCTTAAACGTTATAATATTTCGTTCGTAGAAATCGGCTTTACTTCTTCTTAAATGTTCTTTGTCTGGTGATTCATCACTTTCAGAAGAAGTATAAACACGTGTTACATCTGATGGTTTTATGTCAGTTTCTGATTCTTCATCTCCATCAAGAACTATTACATTTGGATCTGTTACATTAGTTGACATTTCAGAATAAATATTTTCAATATTTTCACTTAACTCACCTTCATTAGTTTCCTCTTTTTTTGTTTCTGGAACTGTATCCAAGTTTTTTGCTTTTTCTGCTTCAAAATTTCTAATAATTTCTTCAACACTTAATTTTTTATCCATTTTTTTCTTTTAATGTTAAATTAGATAAAAATATAAGAAAATACCTTCAAATAACAATTAAATATATTTAATCGATTACATTAAAATAAAATAAAAAATAGTTTAAAATAGACACCTTTAAAAAAAAATCAAGATATTGCACTGTAAATACAATTAATATTCAGTTAACTTTTGTTTGCAATAATACAATTAATAATGATAATTTAGAACAAAGGATAGGTTATCTATCAAATTGTGTATCTGTCTCGGCTAGCCCAAGATTATACAGGATTATTTTTCCAGTAATGTAGTGTTACTTTGATTTATACTGATTGACAATATCTAATCTCATAATAATAATAATAATGGGATACTTTTATATCTATTTTTTGTAATATGAATACATACACAAATTAATAAGTTATCTCAATTGTTTATCTGTTTCATAATAAATGTACCTAAGAATTAAATGAATCAATTTAATTTATTTACTTAATTTTTAATGTATATTATTAAAATTAATTTTAGTAAATTTTTACAATAACGTAGTGATCCCTAAATCTTTATCCTCTGCCCTTTCTATTATTTTTTGTATTTTTACTTCTTGAAAATTTTAATAAATAAAAAAAGTGAATATTTTATTCAGATCACATCATTTACGTTATGTAGAGCTTATCATGAATTTGTTATTCCATGGATAACAATAAGGAACTGCTGCAGCATTTTCCAAGAAAATCATGAAAAGCTTGATCAAAATAGCATTAAAAAGTAAAAAAATAAACAGATTAATAAAGAAATATACTTAATAAATATTATTTTCCTACTTACACTGAAACTCAGCTTAAGCTATCCTTCTCATCCGACTACAGAATAACATAGGTAATTCACTCCAACTTTTTTCCAGAGTTCAGAAAACATAATAATAGATGAATTATTCAGAATAGATAGATGTTTCTGAGATACAGATGAACATTAATTTTTATTTTATATAGGAAGTGTCATTTATGACTCTGATAAGAGAATGCCCTCCCATAAATGTTTGATATTAAAAGGTAGAAAGAACATATTTCAAACAGGATTTATGGTTAACTTTCCATGAAAATTTTATTAAAATTGGTACTGTTATTATGTAATGAGCAAAAAATTAACAGATAATGGTAGTAAAAGTTGGAACGAATGATCTCAATTATAATTTTTTTTTATGCTAAGGCAAGAAAATATTACACTGTAAGCAATGCGTATGGGAAATTTATTTTATAGTATTGATCTCAATAATAATTACTTTTCTCAAATGTTAGTTTATGCATCTTATGTGCCCATCATATTTTCATAATTGAGAGTCCTGAGTACTGGGAGAAAGTCAAAGCCTAACCTCATCATCACCTTTGAAATTTTTATTCACATCCAAAATTAGAAGGTTTTTAAAACTTCACTCAAACCATAACAGTCAAAAGATCAATATATTTCAATTATTATTAACCGAGATGGCAAACAATTAATTTCCTGATTTCAATTAATCAAAAGCTTGAGAATTTAAGGGGTTACTAATTTCTTTGAATTCACAGAGGGTTTTATGTATGGTTGACGAATTATGTAGTTTGAAAGTGAAGTCTAATTATCATAAAATTTTAGTTTTTCTTAATGAAGGGGCCTAAGGGACTACTGAGAGTGCCCGAATGCAACAAGACTCAAAAACTTTCATTAATTAAGTATTTACTAGTCCAAATAAAAATGACTTTGGAAAATAACAGATAAAATATCTTAATTATTAATTAAAGTGTTTGAGAGCCCTTGAAGTCAACAAGGCTTGAACCTCTGGGGCAAAATCTTTTTGTTTACAGGTAGAATAAATTACCTAGATAAATCTAGTCAAGAGAGAAGTGTGACTTCTAAATATGAGTGTTTCATATTTTGTTCAGTAACACTTTGAGTCGCTGACTAAACCACATAAACCCTGGTTTCTGAATGGAGAAGGCTAAATAACAGATTTTTAACAATGCAAATATAATATCATTTTTTAAATCTAATAACTAATTTAATTTAATCACCTTTAAACTAATTTTTTTTTTATATTACAGATTTTATTAATAAGGTTTAGTATTGACAACCAAGCATTAGGATAGAACTACCTTAAGCTTAATGAATTAGTTATAAAAATGGATTGTTTGTTCATTTTTCAGCTACATTATTCAAACCTATAAATTTAATATGCAAGTGACAAATATAATTTATAATTATGTAATTTGTAAACATTTCTTTTTTTCAGTGCTTTATATCCATTATGAAAATGAACACAAAGATGACTGCAAATGTTTTGAAATAAATTTAAAAAAAAATATTTTATTACAGTTACTAAAGTTTAATAATAAATTTGTTGTTAACATTTTAAAATATTGCTATCAATCGCTGATTAAGTTTTACGACATTGTTTATTTAATGTATACAACACAATCTGCAATATAAATCACTTTGTTAGTATGGAATCTATTCTTTTTCTTAGGAATTTACGAATTTGGGCTTGTAGTAATTTATTATTACTACAAGCCCAAACAGTAGAAATTAAATTTTTTATTGTGTCATAAATGTTAGTAAAGTGTTCATGCGGTAACATATCATCTTATATTTTTAATATTACATCAACTGAACTAAATATTAAATATCTATGGTAAAAAAAATAAATAAATAGTTAAATATCTATTTAATATGTTTGGTAACAAGTGCACATGGTCAAATGAACTGCGTTGTAAAAGACAGCTGTGTGTCTTGCAAATGTCATTTAGATTTCAAAACCAAAAGAATACTCTTTTGTTGTTGTTAGAGATCATAATCTAGAGATTGTAGGACACCTGATATGTGACATTTTAGTAAATGAGATGCTACTCAAAAGAAACAACAAAATATACAAAGAATAACAAACAAACACCTAAAGAACAACAAAAATTCCAAGTTGAGTATAGCATGGAAAGTGTGAAGTTGTTTGCTGTTGCCTTCTTCTCCAGGCTTAATATATTATTACACATCATATGTCAATCCCAGTGTAATTTTAAGTGGTTTTCAACCCCTTCAACTGACCTTTTCATTCTGATCACGAAAATTATTAGAATAAACAGAAAATCATACCCTAAAAGAAAAACTCTGTATTTTGGTGGGCTTGGTATGCTGATATTGATTTGCATTAGTGTATGTGGTCTAATATAGAAGGCAGAGCAGTACACTGCTTCACTCCTCATGAAATGATTTATATGTTTATCCTTCAAGGAAGATATTTATATATACATTTCACCTTTTTCCCGGTGTTCAACCATTTTTTACCAGACAAGACAGTCGATTTCCAAGTATATAACTTCAACGTAAGTTTTATCATTTTATAAATTTTACAATTATTATTTTTAAATTATGCGGGAAAAGAAAAGACTGTAAGATATGGAAAAAAAATAAACTGAGAAAAATGACACCATTAGGCTGTAAAGATTACCTTGGTAAACTGGGATTCTGGTGGGAACCATGTTTTAGACCGTTTCATATATATTTATAAAATAAAAGTGCTTTATTATAAAAACATTTATTTGTTTTTACTGCTATAATAGTTATTATGTTTTATATATTAACAATTTTTTTTTTTAATATTTAGTTATAAGTAGACTAATGTCCTTCCATGGTTTATTGTTATTCCACAGTTTTGAATTCAATGTTTTACAAAATTTGATTTAGCCTATTTGTATTTTTTATTTTTGAAATTGTTATTTCAACTGAAAATTACACCAATTGTAAATCATACTAGTATTGAAAAAAAAAAATTGTAAATTTATTTTAACGAATGTTATATTTTTAATGTTTTATGAACAGCAAAAAATATTCATAAACTATGTTATACATTACTTGTCATTAACTTATTTCACAATAGATTATTAAAGACGAATTTACGTACATGTTATAAATTTTTGCTTACACTACAGGAATAAGATCACTTAGGTGGACCACCCAACAGGTGTGTGTTTCCAAGTTTTTCATCTTTATAATCACTTTTACCAACAAATCAAGTCAATGCATAATCAAAAACACTGTTTTAAAAAGAAAAATTACCGCCTGAATTTGATTACAAGTCCGTTAATAGATTCCTATAATTATAAACACATTTTAAAATTAAAACAGATATTTTTTTTAAATTATACTATTCCCCTTTGCTGCTCTGCAGTAATGTTATTACAAAATAATAATGTTATGTATTTTAAAAAAATCGGCTAAGATCTATTCCATTTTTTAACAGACCTCACTCCAACCCCCTTGTTATTCTCTTTCCTTTTCAACTGCAGGTAAAATGCATGCTCAAAACCTATTTCCAGTCCATCCAAATGTTCTACTGGATGGATCAGGCTGATTTGTTTTTATTCTACTCAGAATAGCCTGCGGATTACCCAGACATGTCATACATACAGATAGTTCAACAACATTGAAAAACCATCAAAATGATTTTCTTGTGTGTAATAACCTTTGAAAGATTCTCAATTAAGTAATAAATAAGGATTTTTTTATATATGATATTTTGATGTTATAGCTGTCATTCCAAACAGAAGAAAAAACTTAGCACACTCCATCAAGTAGAACACTCAAATAAATTGGAAATAAATTTTCAGCCCAGTTTTTTAATGTATAAGATTCTAATAGTTTAATAGCCATGCTAAGTGGGAATAGTTTCAGTATAAATGTAAATATCAGTATAATATTAAAAATACAGTTCAGTTTACTACTTTGCAATCCATTCAGTTCTGGGGGTAGGTGAGGCATTTTCACCTAATCCCAGATTAATAATTATGGCAATCTATTAATATTGCATCTCTAACTCAATAACAGCATAAAGAAATAATTCACATGATGTCATGTTAAGCAGTTAACTAACTGTGATCACATGTTTCACCCTTATTCTTAATAACAACATAACCAAATAATCATCTTGGCAATGACAAGTATTACTACAGATGCTCTGTTAAGCATTTACCTCACCTAAGTAGTTCTTTAATATCAGGAGGAAAAGCAATATGTCACAGGCTATATTTGAGATGGCCAATCATGGGTGTGTTTGTTCCAATCCTCTGCACAATACATCCTGATTACTAGAGAAAATTAATGTGAAAATTGATTATTTTGGAATGTTTGTTTTTCTCTTTTCATTATCCCTTGACTCTTTTTCATCACGTGTTTTCTGAGGGTTACGGCTAGGTAATTGATGGATCTTTAAAGGTAATATATCCTTAGTATTGGATGCAGGGGTCTCTGCCAATGGTACTATTTTGAGATTGCCAATGAAACTGTTTTTCATTTACCGATTAATATATGGCTGATCCGGTTGTAGGTATATATTAGGTAAAGCCATGACCCCTGTAACTTAAATTACAATTCACAGAAAAAGATAGTTTAACAAATTGTCCAGCCCAACAGGCTGGTCTAATGGTTAAGTCATCGTCAAAAATCAGTTGTTTAATAGCTGATTTTCGAAGTTGAAGGTTCTTAGGTTCGAATTCTAGTAAAAGCTAGTTGCTTTTATATGGATTTGAATACTAGACAGTGGATACTGATGGCTTGGATTGGGGTTCAATTAACCACACATCTCAGGAATGGTCCAGCTTGAGTCTGTGCAAGAGTACACCTCATTTACATGTTCTACACAGCATCCTCATTTCATTGGACCATGAAGGAGACGATTGCTTATTACTGTTCACTAGTTGAACCTACACATTAGGGGAAAAAAATATTAAGCAAGTTTCAAATTTTTTAACATCTCCTTTTTCAGGATGTATATAATAAATTCATTACATCAATACAACTTTAAATTCTGTTTTTCATTTTCTATTAGAATACTCGGCAATGTTTCATTATTGCTAGATTTCAGTATATAAATATATATATATATATATAGATTAAATGAACACAATTGAAAGTTTGATAAAGCATTAAAAAATGAATATTACGGAACTTCACAAAATTTAACCTCTCCTTTTTCTTTTTTCCAATTTTTCCTTTTCTACCTTTTTCCCCGCACGTAAATTAGTCCAGTAGTTTTTTAGTCTATAGTGGACACACATACGTACATTGCCTTTTATATACGAGAAGAAGAAAGTCTATTTTGTAAATATCTCAACACCGAAGCCATCTAGGGGTATAGTTTTTATAAAAATTTCTTTTTTCATCTAACTAATGAATATTCTGAATATGAGCCAAATCAGACCATAAATGCAAGTTTTTCAAATAACTCGACCTTAACGCCATCTAGCGGGTCCATTTTTGGTAGATAACTTTCTTTCCATGTAAGTAACAGATATATTCTGAATATGAGCCAAATTGGACCATAAGTACAATTTTTCAAATTATCTTGACACCCAGCAGGTCCAAACTAATTCAAATACCTTTGTGACCGTGTGTACAACAACTCACCAAAGTTTCATTGCAATTGGACGAATGATATAGGAACGCATATGGGACAAACATTCATTTATATATATTTAAGATTAACTAATAAATAGAAAATTTATTTATTCAGTACTTTTTCTTTAATTCGTCTTTACTGAAATTTAAAAACCCATCACAAATTGGTTGTTACTGTTCTCTCATATTGCAAGACATAAATCTAAAGCTAATATATCTTTACTTCCAAAAACTGGATATAGATAGGAATATGTAATGTACTTTTGTTCCAGAAAATAAATTGCATTTTACAGTCATAGGACAATATCAAGCAATTACATACGACTAAACATAAGCAAGTAATTATATAAACAATTACTATAAAAGACTGGACTTGAAGAAAAACTCTAGTAGTGGAAGTAGTGAAGAAAAACTCTTATTTATTAGGTGGCACTCATACCGTTTTTGTTTGTTTAAGTTTAGGTTTTCAAGCATTTCTTTTTACCATCAATCATCATCTTTGCCTCAACAAAAATACTATTATCTGTTTTATATATTCTAATATTTGCCTTCCTTTATGTTCTTTAATCTTCACAGTTCCTTCTATAATGGAACGTACCAATCCTTGTCCTTTTTATTTTACAAATTCTTTCATAAACTTCTCTCTTTTCAATTTTGTCTTAAAATGTTTTTATTTCCTAGTCTCTAATTTCCACTGCTCTCATGCAGAATCAAATCTTAAATATTCCTATTCTTTATTTTACTGGCTTCTCTATTATCTGTTAAACTGCATGTGCATTGTACTTTGTACAAACATCTAAAGAATTTATAATTCTTAAATGCTTGTATAAGATCAGCAGATTTCTTTCAGTATAGAAGCTTTTCAGCTCTTCTGTTTTCTGGAAATCTGATTTTGATACCTTATTTTACTGGATAAATACTAAATTTCCCTTTAGTAGCCCTTATAATATAGTAAAACCTGTTCAAAATAGACTCTGAACAAGACAGAAACCTTTCCATTATGGAAAATAATATTGTTCCCATTAAAAAGGTGGAAAAATCAATATAAATCATTCTGTATAATATGGAACCTCTACAACTAGGAAAGTCAGGAACCCTGAATAATATGGAAAATGTACTGTATAAACTGTGGATATTAAGGAAGGAAAACTGATTATTTATCAGAATTTTTAGAAGGTGATTAAAAATAAATTAATTATAAAGGAAGCTGTAACAGATGTATGTGAACTGGTGGCAATCTGTTTGCAGCTGTTATATAAGTTATCAGTCCACTGTGGAATAGGTGAATAAAAAACTGGAACAATGGAGAAATCCCCTATCGGGCAGATGTATAAAGTATATTAATAAATTTATTTAAATCTTCATTAAGAATGGAAACAGATTTTAGTTCAGCAGCCATCAGTAGAGACTGCGTCTACTTTCATTAAGCATGATTAAAATCCATCATATTACAGTTTTTATTTTTTATTAGTAAGAATGTTAGTAACTGATTAAAATATTAAAAGAGACAGTTACAATAAATTAGAAAAAACCAGCTTGACTGGCATAGTGGGCTGCAAGCTTCTTTCTAATAAATAACCCTTTTCAAGGCTTAATTACAGGAAAAGTCATCTTATTTTCCTAATTAAAATACTTGAATAAATGTAAGTTGAATTTGTAATAATAATAAAAAAAAAAAAAAAATTCTTCTCTTTTTAAGTTAAAAAAAAAAACAACACAAAAAATATTAAAAATAGCTTTTTAATATATGTGATAGATACAAATATATATATTAAGAAATAAAATTTTCCATATAATTATAATAAAAAAATTATTAAAACAGATTTAGATATATAAATTTCAAAATCACAATTATTTACCAGTACAAGGATTGAATATTTGCATAATTATTATATTAAATATCTAACTTAACTCTTTTTTTCTATTTTTATTGAAAACATTTAAAAATAGAAAAAAAAAATTTATAACTTCAGTATATTTACAATGAAAATAATAATTGGTAATAATAATGTACCATTTATTTAACTGATCCCCCTCCCATATTACAGACTCTGTATGTATGATGTAATTTAGTCTTGAAATCTTTTCTTTTCATGGAAATAAGTGAGAATTTAATATTTCAATTCAAATCTACTGTAATTATATAATCTGCCATCCATCAATATCATAGCGTCTACATTTTAAGAGTTTCTTACAAGGCGGTGGATGGAAAAGATTTACTTTCATAGTGTTATCAAACTTGTTTTTTTTTTATTATTATCTTTGAATCTCCAATAATTCAGAAGTGATAAAATTTAAAGGGTGATTAAAAAACAGAATGATTGTGCATTCCATCCATTTATTATTTTTTATTTATATTAGTAAATTAAATTGTTTTTCATACTTTAAATAAATAAATGAGTTTTAGACTTGCAATAAGCCTAGCAATTTAAGTATAGTAGTTCAACAATTTGTTAATTAAAATCTATAATTAACATTTTTATGATAAAATTGTAATGCAGGTTTAATGTATTACATTTAATAAGTTAAAATAGAAAATTTAAAAATTTTTAAATTAAAAAAAAATAGAAATTACATCTATTAGAATAAAAATCTATTCAAAATTAGAAATATTTAATGAGATGTTTTGCAAAGATATCTAGCAGCAATGTAAGTACAATAAAAAATTCCAATTATTAATGTTATATTATTGTAATAATAATAATTACAAAACTGCTTACATTGAAATATATGGATTTAATCTGTTTATGTTTATTTTTGCAAAGTACCTTTTGGAAAGCCTGGTAATTCAGATAAAATATAAATTAATTTATATTTAACTTATTAAGCTTAACACAAAATAAATTAAAAACAATTTAAGAATTGTTATTATTTTTCTCTCATGATATTTTTTGTACTTCCTTATATATATATATATATATTAATTTTTGAATGTAATATTACGCTACTCCTCAAATTAATCAATGACCATAAATATTGTGTCAGATGCTAGATCTATTATATGTTTTTGTTTGTTGTAGTCAATAAACACTTTATTATTATTTAAATAACAGAATGAGAGAGTAACCTAGATTTATTTGTTACATCAGATTTAATTAAGTTAGTAAAATAAATAATAAAAAATAAATTATTAACATTAAGTTCACAGAAATTTATAATCTACACAAAAAAAGAACAAATAAAATTTCCCAAAACTAAAATAACATGAAACTCACTACACAGATCCTTGTTTGTCTGCAGACTGTACCTGTTGGAGGGTTAGGTAGTAATTACACCCCTAAAAAAATACTTTTAAATTTATTAAGTTATTATCTCAAGATAAGGTATTCTGTATAAAATAAAATATAAAAAAAAACATATACTTAAAAATCCCTAATCCTATTAAACCCATTCCAAAATCACTTGAATCAGAAAAGTTTGATTCACAGTTGATATAAAAAAGATCTGTTTTACTTTTTTCTAAGTATTAGAAATAAATAAACATTAAAAATAAGGGCTGGTGCTCCCCATACTGCTTGCATATTTTTAATTGTCTAATGACTTTCAACATATCCTTTCTCCTAATCATAGAACATGAAATTCTAAACATTATTTTAAAAAATCATCAATATTTCACAAACAGAAGTCAAGTGAAGACATTCTTGTATTTGAGAAATGTAATAAACTGGAAAAAGAAATAAATAAAACTATGCTTCTTCAATCCTTTACATTTTTACTTTTAGAAGTCAACACCAGATTCAAAAACATCTTACTGATCTTTAATTTGGTGCTGAATTTGAAGAAGTAAAGAGGTATTACTTTTTAATTTGTAGTGATTTAAAACAAATTGTTCTTTTTTATTTTTATTTAAAAATAGATAGGCCTAAAAAAAACACATGCTATATGAAAAAAGTCATTGTCAAAAAACGTAAATTGAATCAACATTTTGATAAAAATATGTAAATGAATCCTAAAAAATAAAATAGAGACTGCTACTTAATCTGAGCTATAACTCTCTGGAATGCAATATTTATATTATCTGAAAGTATATATTATTTATTACTTATACTTAATCTTTCCATCTACTTTTCTTGATTTTTTAAAAAAAATACTTTGATTATTAAAATAACATCACAACATTATGCTATAAATAGTTCAATAATAAGTAATGACCTTCACAAAAGAAATTAAAAATATTTTCAAAATCATGTACACGGATAATGTAAGTTTTCATTTAAAAGTCTCTTATTCATATTATGTGTATAAGACTTACAACAGAATTAACAGAAGAAGACTATCAGGGTTTTTTTTTAATAAAAAAAATAAAAATAAAATCAGTCTATCTAGTGGAGTAAGGCATGGCCTGAACATGGGATAGAAAAACTACAAAAAATAGTCATTTGGATTTGGTTTAGCCTACAAATATATTTCAGGTTTGGTTCACTAGTACTTATACAAATAACAGCTGTATGTTAATAGATTCAGGAACTTCATAGTGGGGCAGTAAATGGAATTAAAAAAAAACATAAACAGTCTTTTCAGAGCACTTTGTGTTTAGGTTCATTAATTAAAAGATTTAAGGTACATATACATACATAATATATATGTACATACATTTTTTTTTCAATACTGACCACACACATCATTACTAAAAGTAAACTCATTATTAGTTTTGCAGATTAAAACATAATTTTGAAGAAATTAGTTAAGTAAAAAATAAATAAAGTCTTTACTAAAGAAAGTCTATGTTCTTGGATGTTTACTTCCCTTGCCACAATTTAAAACAAAATAAATTATATATACCTTATAGAGAAACTTAGTCAAACCTAATGCATTTTATGGATGATTGGATTTTAGACACCTGTGCATCTTATAATTCAATAAATTGAGGTTTTTACTGTAATAATATTACTATGATATAATTTTAAGAAAATAAAATAACATTTTATAAAAATAATCACAAATGAAAACATAATCTAAACAATAATTACTATTTATCAAAACTATTTTCTTGGTCCTTTACAAATCTACATGAATAATGTAATATATCTCCATTTGGATAACGCACAAAAGCACTGAAAAAAAAATTAAATCAACAATAATTACCACCAAGAAGCGTAAAAAAGAATATAAATGAGTTAAAAGATTACATAAATCCTGAATATAATACCATCATTGCTGATATTATTTTAATATATCGTACTTGCTTAGTATGCTGTTGGCTAGTATGAAGCACCTACGTACGGTTCAAACCATGGTAACCAGTCAGAATATAAATTATTCTGACCAATACATACCATGCACTGAGTCAGCCGATCATGAGTTATTCTCTAACATGATCCAATAGCTATACAAAGAACATGTCTACATGGTCAAGACAGATAGCTGTCAACTGAGGGACTTTGACAACATCCTGCAAAATTAGGAAAAGAAGCATTCCAAGGTAGACACAGGATTCCATCTTAGGCTTCTAAAATTTTTTTTTTTAAATCACTAGAGGTTTTAGATTCCTAGTTATCATTGTTAGCTAAGAGCTCACACACCAAACAACTCTTTTCAGAGCCAACCTCTTAAAGCGAATGCCCATCTGTTTCGACACTAAGATTTAAATTTGTAAATGCTCCTTTTTAGAACCATCAACATTTAAAGTAACTCTTTTTACTATCCAGTGACAATAATAATTATATCGTCATTGATTGACATTCACTTTTAAACAGAATTATGACAAACTTTACAAGTAAATAAAATAAATTTTACAAGTAAGAAAAACATTATAAATGATTAATCACACAAGTCAAACATAACTGTAAGATAAAAAAATTAGTATTAACATCATGTTCTAGGAATTAATTTTTTTTTAAGGGGTAAAGGGAGTCTCAATCAGCCATACATCTTGTTATTACACATTAAAATAAATTTCTTTGACACTGAAAAGAAGAATATTGAATAAAACAATACTGAATTATAAAAAATACTGATTGTAATAATCAAGTTGACTGCACAATTCCAAAAGGATCCACTGATGTACAATATGTATATTAAGGTATATGTTTTTTTTTTTTTTTTTTTTTTTTTTTTTTTTATATAGGACGAAAAACGATTGGTCGTTATCATCGCCCGGAAAATAAATAAATAAATAAAAATAAAAGTAAAAGTAATTAAAACTTAAAACTACTATCACAGGAAGCAAAATTCGGAATGGGTGTAAAAGGCCCATTCTCGGATAACAAGAACACTAACATGTAACTTAAAACTACGTTAAAAACTATCATATTAAAACAAAATAAAACTTAAAACTAAAAAAAGGGATAAAACTTACAACTAATATCACAAAAATCTTACAACTAATATCACAGACGAATTTAAAAAACATAAAAAAAAAACAACAAAATATGAATATATATATATATATATATATATATATATAAAACAAAATTCCGATAGGGAGTGTAAAAGGCTCGCTACTCGGATAACAAAAACAATACATAGGACTAGAGTAATTAAATTTTTTGTATTAACCCTATACTACGCAAAAACAGAAACATCCGGTTTAAAACCTCTTTATCATTACACAAGATACCACGGATGTTTCTGGGTAGTTTAAATTTACGACGCAATGCCGCATAACATATGCAGTCCACGAGTATGTGGCGCACAGTGACGCGGCAGTTGCATCGTGCGCATAGAGGTGGTTGTCCTCTTGTAAACAGGTACTCGTGTGTGACCCTCGTGTGTCCTATCCGCAATCGACAGAGAACTACTTCCTCACGCCGGGGTTTTCTGTATGAGGAGTCCCATGGTAACACAGAATCTTTAATCTGACGGAGTTTATTATCAATGGTAGCCGTCCAATCACCTTGCCACCTTGCTCTTAAAAATTATTTTACATAATTAATGAAATCAGAAGTAGCAACTCGGGTGGTGAAAGGAGGCTGGTTACATGCTTCTTTGGCAGCGGAATCTGCATGTTCATTACCTGGAATCCCTTCGTGGCTAGGGACCCAGCAAAAACTTAATTCTGTGTTGCGATTATTCAACTCAGCGATTGCGTTGTTAATTTCAATGACTATAGGATGTTTAGAATAAAAGTTTTTTAAGGCTTGGAGAGCACTACACGAGTCACTGCAAATAAGAATTTTTCTATATTTAGGGTTAATGATGTTTAGAGCCTTATTTATAGCGTATAGTTCAGCGGTAAACACACTCGTAATACCGGGTAGACCAAACATATAAGTTCTCTCATTGACAACAAATGCACACCCAACTGTATCGTTTTGTTTCGATCCATCAGTGTATACACCGCGTCTGGTTTCATCTTGGAGAGAACACACTGAAACATTTGCTGAAAGACAATAGATGGTGTTGATTGTTTATTGTATGTAGTCAGGTCAAAATTAAAATTTATGAGGTTTATTCTCCATGGAGGATATGAGCAAGGATACATAGGAAAGAATGACGGTGTGTCAACATTTATATGCTGCAGCAGACGCCAGGTACGGACACCTACAGGTGCAGTACGACGTGGATGGTCCTCATACTTTCCTAGATTAGGATTTCTAAAGACCGAGTCAAGAACCGGGTGATTTGGCTGTCCTCTGAGACGAGCAAAATAAGATAATAAGAGCTGGTCTCGTCTATCCCAAAGTGATGGTTCACCACAGTCTACAAGTAAGCTTGCGACAGGACTTGATCTAAACGCGCCTGTGGCAAGCCAAAGGAAAGCATGATGTACACTATCCAGCATTTTAAGCACGGTTTGACGAGCTGAAGAGTAGGCGACACAACCATAATCTAAATGGGAGCGAACAAAGGAATAGTAAAAACATATCATACATAATCTATTGGCTCCCCAGTTGGTGTTAGTAAGGACTCGCATCATATCTAGAAGTTTGGAACATTTTGTTTTCAATTCTTTTAAATGTTTGACCCAAGTAAGACGGCTATCAAAAAATAAACCTAAAAACTTGACGTAAGTAGAGATAGTAATAGTCTCTCCGTTCAGAAATATTTGCAGAATAGAAGGGTTTCGTAGCCGAGAAAAAACTACACATTTTGTTTTTTCGGATGAAAATTAAGGTATACGTGTTTCATAGTAAATTTTGGGAAACTTCTTATGAATTGCTCCTTAACTGGGACATCTAAAACTGAGTAAACAGATCAGTGTTAGATAAGTCTAAGCTTACATGTATAATCCCTTCAAATCCACTACATGTGTGAGCTTACAATTCAGCAACTTGCAACCAAACGTTTGGCACATTCATAACAGATAAGTGGTTAAATTCTACAAGCTTCAATTAATGCAGGGCCTCAGTAATAATGTAAAAAATAATAGTATTGATATACTGAGAAGTACTGATGTAAAGAAATACATCTTCATTTTTTCATTCTGCATCGAAATGCTGGAAAGTTTAATGTTAACAGTTTTGCAGATTCACTCATCTCTAGTGATAAGTGTTATTTCCTAAGTGTGAAACTGTGAATTGCTAGTATAAGAATATGGAGAATGAATATTCCCAAGTCATTACAAAACATATGCGAGACTTATCAAATAAGATCATGTTTAGTGCCACTTTATAAGTCAAGGTATATAGGCCATTTTTTCTTTGTGATTCACAAAAACATCACATTTGTATATGTTGAAAAACTGATCGATACTACAACTTATGATACCACAGATAGAACTGAATATATCTACTGACAAGACAGCTGTCCACTCTGTTACCTCAATGAGGTGAACTAGTACCTAAATGAAAATTTTCTATAAACACTGACAAATTTGCATAGATCATGATAATGTGGTGGAGATGCATCAGTTGCCTCAATCACTGGGATTTTTGAATTTAAGAATTCATGAAGGATAATGTTTTTGTGCCCAATTCCCCCTAATCCCAAGGAACTTTGAAACCATATTACTTTACTGCTGGTCAAACATGATGATCTCCACATACACGTTTGACTGTCTCTGAGATATGTAAAAAAAATACTTGGAGGATTTAACATTTTAATATAATATATGAAGAATCTGTTCTGTCATTTTTTAACAGTAATTATTTTAAATATTTCCTGGGCTTGTGAATAATCCTTTATTTTAAAGGAACTGTTTGTGGACAGTGGCTTAATAGATATGTAGATTTCAAAATGATGTAAGGATCCTGTTGCATAATTTTACATCAGAATCTTTTTCTGTCAATCTAACATTAAAAAATATACATTATCATAGTGACATAATTAAATAAAATGGTGATTAATTTACCTTTGATTACCAAATTTTTTCTTACATACAGGACAGACATTTAGTTCAGTCATAACAACACTTTTACTTTCATAATGCATTCGTAATTCTTGGACCTGAAATTGAAATAATATTTACTGTAAAAACTTGCAATTGAACAGGCAATTAAATAGAAACACAACAGAATTAACAAAAAAAGAGCAACAAAATATAATAAAATAAAATATAACTACCTGCAAATGTTCGGCATACAGTAGACCTTTAAGAACTTGCGTACGTCTTCTGTGGTTTAATTGTTTTTGTAAACTGGTTGTTAAAAATTTTTGTATTCTTTGTAACTCTACAGTATCTGGCAGTTCTTTTAATGCCTTCATAGGTGGTAATCTATCGGCATAATCTTCCAATAAAATTAATGCTAATTCAAGATCTGGTTTGGCTGTTGTGGGAGCAGTGACACCTCCCAACCAATTTTCTGGTGGACTTATTAATAATTTTATCAATAAAACATATACCTGCAATAAAAAATATAAATTATTCAATGAATAAGCAAACAGAAAAGCAGCCTTAAAAAAAAACCACATTTTTACAAGTTTAAATCGGTCCTTGAAGATACCAACAAACAATTTTCTTGTCATTCAGTTCCATTTGATATAGAAACTATCAGCATGTACTGTTAAAAAAATTTAACAGTACAAAAACTGTGTAGTTTACAACATCCACCATTCTTTTACTAGATATCAGAAAACTAATTACAGTGATGATCTAACTACAGTGCTTGATATTTTTTAATTAAAGCGGAATCCATTAAATGTGAGCATGATTATTTGAAATCATTAGTAATTAGAATCTTTATACCTCTTATTATTGAAAAAAAGTTTCAATCATTCTCATATAAATGGATGAACAGATCATCTTGTTTTCTGTAATGTTATTTTCAATTTTGTGATTTTTAAACAAACGCTAACATTACAATTTAAGTCATTATACTTAAAAAATAAATTTATTATTATCAGTGTTTAAAAGGCCTGATTTCAAATATCAAATGGTAGAAATATATATGGTGATAGTGCAAATAGACTTTGGGTGAAAATAAAAAGATGCCATAAAGAATAGCAGCAGAATAAACACCTGGCTTCATTAAGGGAAGAAGAATAAAGAAGCCAAGGTTACCAGAGAATTAGTTGGGAAAAACGGAGTACTGAAGAAAATACAAGGAATAATAAAAATAAGAAGGTTCAAAGAAAATAAATGAATAAAGGATTAAGAAGTAACACAAAAAGAAAAAGAAAAATGGCTTATAGACACGAAAGTTCAGACAAAAATTTAGAAAAAAAAGGATAGTAAAAACAATAACTTGGGATAAATGGAGAAGGAATACAGACATTAAATGATATGCTACCAGGATAGAAGACCAAGTGTACACAAATAGGATGAAATATCCAAAAGAAGCCAAATGATTTCTCTTTAGAAGACCAGGATAAGATAGAAGAAGATAAAACAAGGGCAACAATCCTAAAATTGGAAGTTTTATGAATAAAAAATATGAAGAATGGAAAAGCTAAAGTGATAGATGTACTGGCAATAGAAATGAATAAATATCTTAATAAAGAAGACTACAGGGGGTGTGAAATTATGCAATGTGATTTACAATAGTGGGATAAGAACTATCCACAAAAAACATGGTGCAATAAATTTTTTAAATCATAGGAAAATTAGTTTAACTTCACAGCCAGCAAAGATTTTTTTGGGAATTCAGCACAGAAGACTGACAATGGTAAGCAAACAGCTTACAATGGAGTTTACTCATGTCTTTTGCAGGGTGGTAGGATGGGGGTTCCCTACTTTAAATCTAAAATGGCAATTTCCAATTTTGCTTCATTTTGGAGTAAACTCTATTTAAAGATGGAGTTCAAGTTTTTCAAGTGTCTAAAGCGGCTTATTTGTGCAAATTCAGTCATAGCAATGACATTTAGAATAACAGCAACATTTACAGCAAGTAAGGACCTCCTTTCCTACCCTTTCGAGTAAAAAAAAGTGTTATACAGATTCAAGAAACAAATAATGCAACTGGACTAATAACAGCTATTGATAAGAATATAAAAAGAGGTACATAAAGAGTATGTTTTATAAGGATGTGAAACATGAACACCGAAAAAAGGAAATGATTGAGGTGTTTGAAGATATTTATGGACATACAGGACATTGGAAAATACCAAACAGATAGATAAAGTGAAAAATGAAGTAATGAGAAAAATAAACGAGAACATGAGCTTAATCTGAATAAATCAGAATAATAAAGCTAACTGGCTGAACATATCATGAGAGGAATAGGGCTAATTGAAATAAAACTACAAGTTTCAGTAATAGGTATAAAGAAGAATAGTGTGGAAAAAATTAGAAATTATAGTTTAAAGAAGTCAAACAAATGTTTAGGTGGGAAAATACAAGAATCTGTCTCCTGAAAGCAGACAAGTTTTTTGAAAAAGAACATTTAGTATCTGAAAATGTATATACATAAACATTTGTAAAGTAAAAAAAAATCTGATAAGTATACTACTGTTCCATTCTACTTATTACAACTAATTTAAAACTCCTGTTATAACTAATTCAATATTTATCTAATCAAAGAAATAAAGGATGCTGCTCTGAAGTAATTGTATTAGAACAGGATATGCAGTCAAAGTAAATTAGTAGAACTATTGGCACATAAGCTGGCACAAAAAACTACTAGCATTCAGCAAACATTTTGCATGATACTAGGCCGACTGAAAACATTGTCAGTTTAATATAGATGATATTTATAACTAAAAATACATACCATGCTATTTAATTAAAACTAATTTAGTATCCCAGTTAATATTATTATTTTAAAGTACTTCACTTTATTGCTGTAGCTTGCAAATTCCAAAGTTGCTGTTGTCAGTAGATTCTAAACCGTTCTTGTCTGATTCTGAATTCACGTTTATCACAAAATTGTCAATGTGCACATCTTATAAATGTTCATCTTCAATGTATTTTTTTTTCAATGTTGACAACATGCTCACAGACATTGCTTCACTCGGCTTCAGACACTTTATGAAATTACTCTTCAAGTAATTTAAGAATATCCAACATGTTAAAAGTTGTATTTATTTTAGCTACTTGCCCTTTCACTTGACTCCAAATCATTTCAATGGCAGTTAAGGTGGCAACCGTAGAACTGTGTGACCATAATTTTCGAAAATGTCATCTATTAGAAACTTCTTTTGATTTTCTTTGTGTAATTTTATAATATCATATAATTCAGTCTTCATCAGAGCAGGAGAACAGTTAATTTATTGTTTGGCTAACAATTTTATCATATCGCTTTTTAAAGAGTTTGGCTGCTTTTGTAGCAGAACATTGTGATATGATGTGTTATCTAGTAAAATGACCATCAAGGTGGCAAGTTGGGAATAGACTTCTCCCATAACCATTTCGTGTTCTTTTTGGAACACATCAATTTGTGATAATCGCTTTTCTTATTTGACTCGCATAATTAAAGCGTTGTTAATCAATCCTTCATTAAAATTGGCATGAATAATTATTAATATTGAGCCCTTGGATACTGGTATTTTCAGTCCCTCATGAAGGTTTGTTGTGACTACCTACAATTCTGGTGTTGCATGACTACTGTGAATGTAGGTTTCATCTGTGTATACAATCACTCTTCCTTCTTTGTGAAACACGGAAATTTTGTCATAGAAATTTCATTCTTTGCATTTTAATGTCATGCCATTCTATCATTATTTTCCGGTTGTCTTCTGTTTTTGCCATCTAAATCCCATTTTACACAATATTCTTCTTAAAGATCTTTCACTCCTTGAGATTAATTTCACTTTTATGGGCTTTCTGCATAATTCTCTTCACGGTAGGAGCATATTTTTTGTTTATATAAAATTTATTTATTAAATGCCTCACAACATCAGTGTCAAACGAATCTAAATTGCACACAGTACTTGGGCGACTTACATGTTTTCTTGGCAAAACGAACAAGGATGGCTTCTCTGTTTCATTTGATTTCCCTTCAGCTGCAATTCTTTGGAATATTCGTTTGAAACTTTTGTCGTTTGAACAACCACATTCAGCACTTCACTTTTCCTCACTAGTCCAGTTCCAGCATTTTTTTGTAAAAAGAAATTGTAAACATTGAATATAATTTCCCTTGCCTGACTATGAACTACTGTACCTTTTCTTCCTAACTTGGCCATTTTAAAACACAATAACTGCATTGAAAGATTACAAATTTACATGACTGAATTTATGAAAAGCCTTAAATGAAAACAACACAAAAAATAGTAAAAATAAATCTCTAACAGCTATTCACTTTGTTAAGTAAAATATTCACCACAATAAATGTTTCTATAATAACCACTTCTAGAACATAATTACAAGCGATATGTGACATATGATTCTTCACAGCACATTGATTAGAGTAGATTAAAAATAAGTAAATGAAATTCTTAAAATTGTGTGTTGTGTTTACAATATTCATAAACAGCACACTAGTCAAGTCAGATTCTACTATTATTAGTTGCTACACAACAGGAAGTAGGCCTAGAGCACATCAATATATAATTTAGAATAAAGTTCAACAATTACATATGCTACAGCAAGTTTATGAAACCTGTTTTATTTTTTATATATATTACCATACCACAAAAGACATACAGAAAATGACAATGTTTTTAGTTTACTTTAATAGAGGCCAATGCATGCAGAATACTAGTACATAGGCTTTCAGTTGCTGTGCCAACATATATGCTGATACAGCTAAAGAAATATAATAAAACTATTCTGAGGGTGGAATGATTCCAGAATAAATTCAATCACTTTTTCTTCAAATAAACAACAATTAAGTGAAAATTTAACCTTAAGGATTTATTCAAGCCATCATAACCCATCTAAATAACCTACCATAAATGGAGAATTCTAGCAGGTGATCTAAATCAGAATCAACCTTACAAATTCATCAATCATCAAATACCTCATACCTTTCTCTATATGATATCTAGAGTTGTAAATCAGAATTTATCACAACCAAGACTGATAATCTTTGACAGTCAATTATGGAAGGTCTTTTAAGGAATATTCAACCATTTGAGAATGATAAAGGAAGACTGCACTTAGATTCGATGGGCAGTCACTTAACCCCTTACTGGTTTTTTTATGAAATAACTCGTCATTCACTTTTTTGCCCAAAAGTGACTCTGACAAAATAATTCATCATTATGAATTGACCTGTTTTATTCTGTTTTTTTTTTTTTTTTTTGACGAGTTACTACAATGTGTGCGAGTCTAGTTCTTCCATTTTTACTCTAATTTAATGGTGAAGTGCAAGTTAATGGTCAGTTCTTTATTCTATGTGTCTTGTTTCATATCCTTCTGAACAGCTGTTACAATGCATTTGTTTTGATTGTTCCTTAAATTGCGTGTGTTAGTTTTATTAGATCCTTGTGTTATTTATTGTTTTCATAATTTTACTATTATTTTCATATAATTTTCATCGCACTGCAGAGAGGGAGAGCTCGTGCAATTCTTAGCAGGGTGCAAAGGGCTTCCCCTCTTCAGATATGCTAAGGTGACAGGACCAAATCAGATGATGCATAGTGGCCACACTTGCACCTCTAGATCTCCTCATTTGGATGAGGGAGGAGAAGATGTACAGGGGAGTGGGTAAGGCAAATGCAGAGCTATCACTCACACTTTTCCGCAGCAGGCAGGAGTCCACTTTGCACGAACAGGATTAAGACAAGGGGATAGATTATCCCCACTATTATTTAACTGTGCATTAGTATATCTAATGAGAGAGTAGTATAAAATAAATCCTAAAAATATTAAAATGCATAAAGAAAAAAAATTAAATTGCTTAGGTTTTACAGATGATTTAGCTATTTTAGCAATTAACATTAAAGAAGCTAAAGAAAAAATTACAAGTTTAGAAAATATAATGGAAAGATTGGCCTAAAAATCTCATGAAAAAAACAAAAATAATGGCTATGACACATTAGTAATAAATGCTATGATGAATGGAAACAAAGTAGAGATAGTAGAACAATTTAAATATCTTGGAGAAATGATAATTTACAATGTAAATGAGAAAGCTGCTTGGGATGAAAGAACAAAGAAATTATCAAAAGCTCAACAGATAACAAAATCAACATACAATAAAAAATGCCAATCAATTCACAAAAAAACTCAAACATTACAAAATAGTTGTCCAATCTGAATTGACATGTGGAAGTAAAGTTTTAACAACCTAAATCAGCAAAATAGAACAGACAAGAATACCCAAAATAGAAAGAAGAATAATTAGAACTTAAATAAATAAAAAAAATATTAAAAAGAAGGAGAGTGGCAAATCCTACCAGATGAGGCGGCTTATGAAGAGATAGAATCAATAACTGACACAATGAAAAAGGAAAGGATTTTCTTTTTCAGATATTTGATGAGAATGCCAGAAAATAAATTGACTAGACAGACAATAGAAAAACTACGGTATTAGAAAACACCACTCATTTGGATTAGGGAAGTCAAACAAGATGAAAGAATTGGATCTGACAGAAGATTTAATAGAGACGAGAAGCTGAAAAAAATTTAAGGATAAGAATGTAAGATTTCAACCAAAGATAAATAAATCAGGTTTGATCAAGAGGATCTTTACAGAGGAAGAAAGAAAAGTAAGATCTAATAAATGAAAGTATATTGGAAATAAAGAAAACTTAAAAATCCTAAAGTTAAGAAACAAATCGAAACCAGAATAAATGACTACAGTGGTCCAATGAGGCCACCAAAAAAACTAACCTGATCACATCCTTTATTGTACACTCTGTCACAATACTGGATAGCAAGTTCTACGTTGTTCATAACTGTCACATAGATACTTAATGCTTGTTCATGTCTTCCTAGTTTTTCCAAAATTATTGCTCTCTCCTCATACATCACTGCAAGAAAAAGAATTATAATGATAAATATATTAATTCTGAGAAATATAATTATAATATTGACATACTCTGCTCATAACACGAGGTATATTTTTTAAGTAAGTACTGTTTTGATATATGTTCACTGTAGTGAATGTGGACTGAGTAACGATACACTAGCTAGCTATATATACCATTATGTAATTGTTAGTCTTTATTTACAGTTTCCTGTGCATGCTTAAAATGCCTATGATTATAGACAGTGTTGTTAATTATGAAATATGTGCTGTAATTTGTTTCTTAAATGCAACAGATATGAAAGCAACTAAGATTTGACAGATTAGTAAAGTGTTCGGGGATAATGCTATATTCAATGGAATGGTGAGAAAACAGGTTAGGGCATTTAGAGGGCCATACAAATGAGCAGGATCTGGCACAGAGTGGGCGTCATCATTGATAACCTGGAACAGATAGTTAATGGAAAATTCTGTGAGAATAGATTAAGATTTTAAGATTTCATCATTATGAAATGAATTCGTTTTAATTCACTAAGTGTTTTCTATAAGATTGTCAGTACGCTTAAATTATCAGAAGTTATGCTCAAGTTGGGTACCAAAAATGCTGTCCTAGTTGCACAAAAACAAACATTTAGCCAGTGTTTTGAATTTTTCTCATGAGCTACAACAATGAAGGAGATCCATTTTTAAAGCTGAATCGTTATTAGTGATGAGACAAGGTTGTCTCACATTATGCTGGAATCAAAACAACAGACTATTGAATGGAGACGCTTAACATCTCCCAAGAGAATAAAGTTCAAGCAAACAATGTCACCCCGAAAAATGATGTGCACTGTGTTTTGGAATAGACAGAGACTTTTGCTTGTTGATTTTTTGCCTTGGGATGAAATGACAAATGCTGTGACTTCTTGTGAGACCTTGACTAAACTACATCATGAAATCCAAAACAGAAGGTGTGGCATGTCCAGTATAGGAATCATGCTGCTTCATCACAATGTTTGGCTACGTGCAGCTAATTGCGTCATTTGGTTGGGAACAAATTGATTACCCACCACACATAATTCTTTAGTTCTTTTGAAAGAATCAAAAGAAATGAACTGATGCGAGTAGAAATGATTTAGTTACATAAAAATAATAGTGATCAACTATATGAAGAAAAAAATTAAACAAAAAAATAACAGTAATGAATGAATTAAGTGCTAAATCCAGTTGAGTTGAATAGTGAAACAGGTGATAATTTAAACACTGCTATAAGTAGAATTTTGTAATATACAAATTAAAAAGTATATTGGGTGTAAGGTACAGTTTACATTTTAAATACGATATAAATTCTAAAATGTTTTCTATTCTGGTATAAACACTCTTAACATATACAAAGCACATCTCCCATAAACAGTACAAGATATCTTATGGTATGTTCAGAATCTCTTCTATAATTTTTTGTTTGGGTGACCTAAATAAACTGCACTTTTCAAGTATCTATGTAGAAAGAAATTTTATATGAATGTTGGAAGATCATGATCTGTAGCGTGTTATCAATGCGAGAAACGAATCTGTTGGGAAAAAGTATCCCTAAGGCATTCATTGTAGCTCTGAAGTGTAAACGGTAGAACACCTTGTTCAAACCATTTTGCATAAGGGTATCTGTTCAGTAAGATACATTTGAATTTTGTACACATATTATTCTGAATTGACTGTTGCCACTTTTCCTTCTTCAAATAAAAATGAATATATTATGCCAGCTGACAATACAGAGCACCACAGTCATTCATGTTACTATGTCACCATGAAATGATATTTCCTGCAATTGTTTAGGGTTTTATTTGAGTGATACCAGAAAGTTTGCTTATTTGTGAAACCACTTGATTGAAAGTTTGCCTTACCAGACATCCACAAGTGACTGGTAACATCTTCATTTTCACCTAATGCGACAAAAAGTACTCTAGAGTAAACTTTACTTGATTTATAACACTACAAAATTTTAACTTTTGATTATTTTCTATACTGCAAAGATTCTAACCCATATCTTCATGACACAAGCACTAGACATACAACCATAAACGGCTGATTGAATCCATACAAAATACCCATCTAGCAGCTATATATAGATCATTATTTTTATAATATGCTGAATAATAGGAAAAGCACAATGTGTATTCATCCACTACTCTATCATGACTAACTGGCATAACTTAAGCATTCTGACAGATAGCAGCACCTCTTAACCTCTTTCACAATTTAGAAATTACCTTTTTTTCTAAACCTGTTATTTTTTAAACAAGTGCAAAGAAAAGTCAGGTTTATTAAAAAAATAAAGTTACATACATTATTATGATAAAATATAAATGAGTAATGCCAAAAAGAAACTTAAAACGATTTATTTCTTGTTAATTCTGTCCATAATTCGGCCAATTTTGAAAGTTTCAATAATGAAAACACTAACTATAGGAAAATAATTTTTCTAAAATTCTGGTTTTAATGTGTTTTCATTTTAAATCTTAGTTATAAAGAAAGAAAAACTACTTTATACATGATATCAAAATGAAAAAAAACTCATATTCAATTATTTTTCAATGTAAGGAAAAAACAGAAAAGCTGGAAATTTTGTAAAATTTAAAAGGTTTCACATTATTTTTCTAAAATCAAGTTTTTAACATTTCTAAAATAGATTTATTCTACTTCCCTCTCAACCATCTGCATACTGATGTACTCACTAGTACTTTCCAAAATTTTTATGGTAAGTAGAGCTAAACATGTCGAACAAAGAAGCCAATGGCCCTTAATTATGTCACTACTACAACATTTTTTTGGGTCTATTTTTATGGTATATTAATTATAGATAGGATGACCATTCAAATATAAACCAAAATTTAAAGAGCAGTGAATGTAGTGGGGCACTGTGGGTAGTTAACTGAATATGTCAGGGGGGGGAGAGTAACTGGCCAGCCATGCCAATAGTCATGTTTCCATGTCAGTAGCAGAATGTCTGAACAAGAGCTACCATTGTCCTTTGTGCAACGAATTATAATCCATATTTTCACCAATGTTGATGTCAAATCCTCTGAAATTTTCTCCAGGAACAGTTCAAAGATGATACCCTGTCAAAACTCAAATGCTTGATTCGCCAAAACATTTTGAAGAGGACATGATGAGAACGAAAGTCACAGACCAACATCAACGATGACAACATTCAGGCCATTCGTGACCTTGTGGAAGGTGATCACTGAATAACTGTAATTGAAATTCCATCATAGGTGGGCATAAGTGTTGGGAGTATGTATACAATGTTTCAGACTTTCTTGGATACAGCTAAATGTCGGCGATGTGGGTTCCACGTCTTCTCACTGAGGCACAGAGAAATGTCTGGAAAGACATTTCAGTGACTTCTGAATTGCTTTGAGGAAGAAGGAGAAGCATTTTTTGATTGTATTGTGACCTGCGACAAAATGTGAGTCCACCACTACACCACAGAAAGCAAGGGAACAAGTATGGTCTACTGGAAAAGTGGGGAGGGGGCATTGCATTGATAAAGGCCAAGAAACACTTGTCAGCTGGAAGTTCTGGCAACAGTGTTTTGGATTCAAAATATGTATTGCTAATTGATCTCAATTATTGCTGTTATGAACAAAGACACTAAACTACTACTGTCAGCTGTTGGATGATGTTAGAGTTGCTTATTGCAACAAATGATGCCAGCCACCAATTCGCAATGTCCCTTCACAAAAACACATGACAACATACAGCAGTTCAGACTTGTGATAAACTCACTAAATTCATTGGACACCCACCAAACAGTCCAAAATTGCCATGTGATTTCCATATGTTTGGTTTGCTGGAAGAAGCTTTAGGAGGAAAAAGATTCAAAGATTATGGCTACAGTCCAGCATTATGTGTGCAATTGTTTATTGGGGCAGTCATCTTGTCCGTTGATGAGGGGATTAGGAAGCTGCCTATCTGGTGGAGAAAATGTATTTCTGTTGAAGGAAACTATGTAGAAGAAAAATAAGGTAACTTATTTGTAATTTTATCTAATATCAATAAAGCTATGTAAACAAATTCTGGTTTATGTTTGAATGACCCTCATATTTCGTACTAAGTCCGACCGATAGTTTAGTCGCCAATCTAAAAGGTGATTCTAAGTAGAGTTAAATGTTCATCTATACAATATCCCAGATATTTAATCTCATGAACTTTAAATATCTATTATGAGCTCTAATATCTATTTAAATAAATATGGGGAGAAATTGATAATTTTTCTTCTGATAAACTGAACAATAACGTTAGTTATCACAAATATTCGGTTATCTTCTTTGAACAATGAACAAAATTCGTGAAACTTGACTTTTATAAACAATAAAATGTTCTGGCCCATAAATTTTACAAATATGCTAGTAAATTTCTGAAGCAGATTCATTTTTTTGAAACAAATAATCAAACTAAATAATTAATTTCTCATAAAAAAAGATACTGTAGATATAAGCAGCTTATTTCATAAATATATCTTTCGCTTACTATAATTGATCTTGCAACATACAAAACAATTCAACTGCACTAGTACATCCAACAGTTCGACACACAGAAATATGCTAATTAATTATAAATATGTATTATATGAGTACTTGTATGCATACTACATGATGCCATAAATAAATTGGTAGTAAATTTAAATCAGAACAAGACATTTTTCTTTTACAAATCTTCCTATTTGATGCATGTTTTATAATCATTTATCATTCCTGACACTGACTTATTATAACACCAAGAAAAGGTCACAGTCCAATCTTGATTGATGTTAGTTAATTCCATGATCCATAGATAAAACTTGCATTAATGCAGATAAGACCACTGAATAAAAAAAGTAGAAAAAAAATTATAATCCATAAATAAAGATATAATAATATAATTGAAAAGACTTACTATCAAAGGGAAAATGTATAAGTACAGCTTCAGGAACATAATGTTCAGATTTTTCTAATAATTGTAATAATTTAGTCCTTAAATTGTTCCCTTGCTGTTGTTCAGCCTGCCCATTATCATTACATAACTGTTGAACTTTTTCCCTATACTGATGTACTAATACATTATGAAATATTGAGTTTGTTTCTTTCCACACATGTATAACATGCTCCTATAAGAGAAAAATAAATAAATTATTATAAAAAAATTGTTAAATTATAAAAAATAGATAAATTATTGATAAAGAATAATACATTTTGATAAAGATGACAAAACAATAAAAAACATTTGTTGCCTTGAATTTAATAACATTTTAAAATGAATCATATGATCTTAATTCTGGTACCTAACTTCTCAGTAATAATGACCCGACCCCAATTTTTAAATTCTTTTCATTTATTTCTGTTGTAAAAATTTTTTTCCTAAAAATGACTTTTGTCATCTTACAGAATATTACTTTCATCTTGATGATCTAATAGCCTTAAAACTTGTAATAGAAATCATCTTTTAAATATTTAATTCAGAAATACTACTGTCTAATATTAATCAAACATTAATTTGTTACAAAAGATATGTTTAAATCATTTACAATATTGTTCTGAAGTCACAAAGTAACTGCACAGTTGTTATAATTTTCCGAGATATAAGACCCTATTAATTCCTTTTTATGACACTGCACAACATACTGTCACTTTTTCAATGAGTAATAGTCAGAAGTAAAAGGTAAGGATTCTTTGAAATTCAAAAAAGTTATGTAATCATATAGATGTAAGAGGGTTTTATCAGATAACTCAAGAATTTGTAAGAGCATTTTTGTTTTCATCATACTCTGCAGAAAACTGTTCAGTAAAAATAACTCTCATTTTCAATTTCTGGGCCACCTGAGTCTTGTACAAATGAAAGCTTAAATCTACAGTAAATATTCCATCTAAAATGCAACAAGCCACAACATGCTGTTATGCAGGAGGCTTTGACTGATCTGACAATTTCTTGACATTCATGTATATCTTTTATGGAGTATGAAAATTTTTTATTCAACATTGAACCAAATAGCTTTAATAATTCCAATCTGCATTTCTAGTATGATTTAATAGAACTGGTTCATAAAGTTGAAAGTGATAACAAAATTCTTGTCAGGCAGCTTCTTAAGAATCATTGTTTTTACAAATGATTATATATAATATAATATTAAAAAACATAATATTTTTTGTTATAATATTTTCAGTAAATAATTTTACCAGATTTCTACAGTTACAGTTCCTGTCAAACATATACACATACTACCATTGTCAATTTTAATGAAACCTTAAAAACGAAATTAAAATTTATAAAATGAATTGTAAGGTGCATAACATTTAGACCACATCTACTTATGCATGCAAAATATTAGTGTTATGAAGAGGATAAAGAATAAAGGATGAGAAGCATCTGAAATGTGGTTGAGGAATAAAAATAAAAATATCAATGCAAATTAGTGAAAGTATTTGTTTGCTGGTGAATACAAGAATCTCAGCAACACTATTTTATACTTTTAATAAAACATTTATCTATTTGTCTTCTCACAATTATTCTCTCTTCACAGCGCATAAATACAGGCTATGAGGCATGCACGAGCCATATATTGATGAAACAATTGAAATTAACACTCGCTAAGGGTAAATTATATTTAACAAGCGAAGCTATTGTAGAAATGTCTATTGTCGATGAACTTCTTAAAACTCAAAAATGTGATGACAAAAAGTCAAAGAAAGCACAAAGTAAACGATATGTTATAATCAACAAGGATGATAACCAAACAATTACGTTTGAACCTCAAGAGGCAGTTGATTGATTTATTTAACATGTTGGCTGAACTGACTGACGCAATGAGATATTAAACTCTGAAGAGACTCAACTGCTGCCGAACAGCCAACCTATTCTTGAATGCAGCAAAGAAATGGAAACAATCAGCAACAGCGACGTGGCTGGAGATTGCCAAACTGCAATCGTAATGTAGATGTCAAGTTCAATGTGTGCACCTTTTGTAGTTCGGTAGATGTCTAGACAATAATCTAACTCTCGCCAGGTGTGTGGGAGCATCTGTGGCATTATTAGACCAATAGCTTCAACAATTCTCTGTTTTAAATCATCCAAATCTCAAACTTTTCTTTGGTATACACAACCTTTATTAAATATCCAAGCAAAAAAGTCCAAAAGAGTGATATTTGGAGATCTAAGTGGGAATGCAGCTGGATCTCCTTGTTCAATCCAACATCCAGGGTAAGTGTTGTTCAAGAACAAGATTAACATCTTAATGAAAGTGTAATGGAGCACCATCTAGTTGGAAACTTAAGCATGCAGGAATCTGAGGAATAGCAAAGTTCTCTCAAGTATGCCAAGATGTGTGAATCAAGGTATGTTTTTTACCATGAAAAAACAGACCGATTATGCAATTTTTGTGCAGTCCTAACCAGTCACTGACATTTGGTACATCTCCTTCATTTTTATTATTGTAACAGGGTTTTCAGTACCCCAAATTCAACAATTATGTCTTTCCCGCACATATTAAAGGTTTCCCCATCATTAAATAACAACATATTAAGATAATCAGAATTGTTTTTGACATGGTGCATTACCTATGCAGTAAACTGATATTATAGGCAAATATAATTTGATTTAATGTGATGACGGAGTTGAACTTGAAAGCTCACAAACGGAGCAGTTTATGAACAATATCTTGAACAATGGAATGCGAATTTTGCAGTTCGTAATGAGCCCATCTAATTGACTTTCAAAGACTGACAGTGAGTGTATTGCATATATGATCCTCTTTCCTACCACTACTTGATACTTTTGGATGATTTCCAGTTTGTGAAACCAGCTTGCAGTCTCTCTTAAAGCTGTATCCCACTGATGAATACACTTGGATGTAGGAGGATCCATTCAGTTTGTGCATACCGCTGAAGCTCATGTAACCAATTGAAACTCTGCTAACCAAAGCATGCAGAGAACCTTCTGTTGTGGGGTTCAAATCTTGACTGACTACAATTGCATTGTGAGTCAGCTTGCCTATGTGTGCATATTCTACTGATCTTCACAGTGTCCAGAACAAATCTTGGAGATATTTCCTGCTGATTGAGCCTAAATTTAAGAAATTTCAAAAAGACTGGTTTTCTAAATACAGGCCTCATTACTTTTGGATACCTTTAGCTTGAACACTCTGTATAAAAGTCTAAAACAAGAAAAAAGCAGAACAACATTTATTCCATTTCAAATGCATTAGTGCTAAGCTATGAACTGTGTTAAAAATACAGAATAACATTTTTTTTTTGTTAAGGGATAGAAAGGCCACCCAGCTGTACTTGATTAGGTGTATTATACGGCCATTTGACAGGAAACAGAATTCCTAAGATGGTCCACAGGCTTTTCTACCGAATATCAAGGAAGAGCTGGATTTTCAGGTCTGGTATCCTCAGCATGGAGAACCTGGCTGGATCAGATCTTAACCCAATGCAAGTGATAATGGGGAGGAGAGAATTAAGAAAATGGACAAGAGGCAAGTGGAAAGATTTATGATTTACTAGTCAAAATAAATTGAGGTAGTTTACTGGCTTGTTCCTGAACCAAAAAATTATTTTTACTTTGGTGCAGGTAATTTTTTTCTATAAATGAGTTGTTACTCAAATCGTTTTTCCTATTTTGCTGCAACATAAATGTTCCTGCTATTCATGGATTCAATATAAAATTGTTCAAAATAAAATGAAAATAACAATTTATATAAAAGTGATTTCAGTTGTAAATAATTTATTGTGCATTATTAGAGGATTGTCATAATTAAAACAGTATTTGAAGAATTTACCAGGTACTGTATAACCAAAGATTTCTGTGTTTTCAATAGATAATCCAGAACCCTTGGACGAGGCAGCTGTTCAACTTCTGGTAAATCTTCAGTAAATATTTTCAAACCTTCCTCTGGATGTTTTTCAAGAACCCAACCAGCAAATTGAAATATTAGATTTATGTGCTCTTTACCTGCAATAAAGATAACATTAATAAAATAAACATAAAAAAATTGTTATGCACTATACATGTAAAGACTCAGATACTGAATTAGACAATACTTTTAATTACATCAAATTAAAAAAAATTGTTGATAATAAAATAGTTTTGAAACATTTTTTTATATGTTTTCTAATCAGTTTTTATAAGAAAAAGTCCATATGAAATGATGTATGCTTGTATAATAATACAAATCCTTTGTCACAAATTATTATGTAGACAGCATTCTCATTTTTTTAAACAGTACAGTGATATATTGTGTAAAACACAATGCAGTGTATATGTGTGGGTGTACACACACACACACACACACAGCATAATGATATATATTTTCTGTGATATTTGTTTAAAACTGTACTCAAGTAATTTAAAATCTTTCAAGAGAACCGTCTCAGAACATTAATTGTGATGAAAATTTCAAATACAAAGAATAAGCTATGCTAAACAGTCATTTTAAAACACTAGCAAAGTGGAATTATCAACTATTAAAAAGAAAGTAAAAATCTGTAACTGGCACATTTTAAATTTGAAAAATCATTATCAGTATTTATAAATGAATTAATAAAACTGAAAACAAAAATAAAGTTAAATTAACAAAAAAAGACCAAACTTACAAACCACTTAACTAGAAATCAATTTCAGCTTAAATTAAAATATGTTGTTATATATATATATATATATATATATATATATATAACAAAATAATCTTACTATAAATAGTCATGGTTGAAACTAAAAAATGAGCTTCACATCACACATAGCTAGAGTTCCAAAATAGATGGAGGAAATCAATTCCACTAATCTAGAAGCCATAGTCATTTTGCAATTTTTAAATGTTTGTTTTTAGCTCATTCAGTGTATGAAAATTACTCTGAAAAACTACATTTTTAAATACACTCAAACAAAAAAAAGTGATATTATAAGATTTGGAGATCTTGGCTGTTATGTTTTTGTAATTAAATGATGAACGAATCTTCTTATATCATGGCTCTTTTATTAACTATATGACAGGTAGCACTTTCCTGCTCAAACCAACGTTCTCATTAATTTCTTACTAACAGTGCAGTTATCCGTGGATCAAGTTTTATAAAAAAAAAAAGTATCTATTTCATATTGATAGGAAACTGCAAATGAAATATCAGTTACGTTTTGTTATGAAAAGTGCAAGGATTTCACCGCTTGGTCTGCTGTTGGATATTTCAACTATTTCACAGGGACCCACGTTGAGGCAAAGCCTAATCATTAAAATAAACAAAACTAGCACCTTAATTTAATTTTTATAAAAAAAAGCTGAAGAGAATACTTTAAATACTTTTCACAGTGAGTTTATTCCAATTCATAAACAATATCAATACAATAAGGTAAGAATTCAATTTTAAATTAAAACTTGCTATTCAAAATTTGTTTATTATATATGCAAATGAATACCAGTAAAACCAAAGTATAATACTGTAGTGGCTTATACATCCTTCACAAACCATACATGCCTAACAGCTTTGATCTAAACAGATGTAATTTTCAGCAAGACAGATTTCCATTGCCATGTTAGCTTGTGATTATAATTTTGCAATAACTAATCTGAATCTTAGAGCATCTGAATCACATTCTCTTTTAAACTTGATTAAATACCTGCAGAATTGCATAAGATGTTATTAAAAATCATTAAGTAACAACAATCTATGGCAAATCCAAATCTATGAATACTTGTGGACACCTAATTTTTCATCTTTTACAAATAATATAAATTAAGTATAATTAAGTTTGATTAAGTTAAGTAATATTATAATTAGTATTAAGATCACTCCATTAATTATTAATTCTGTAAAAGGGAAAAAAATAATAAATAAAAAACGTCAGATGTTTTAAAATGGCTTAACATCTGTTGTTGATAATGAACATTTGGTACAACCATCTACCATGATTACACCAGAAAATGTCATTGCTGTTTAGAATGCGATTGTGGAAGGTCATTGATGACATTTGTAACATTGTGGGATTATCTTATGGCATGTCAGTGGCTTTTATAACAAGAATTGAACAGTAGAAAATGGCTACAAAATTTGTATCATGACTGCTAAAAGACTAACAGAAACACCATCACATAAATGTCAGCAGTTCTTTGAAAGTACTACTTAAAACTGATCCAATCTCATTTCAAAGGTTGTCACAGATGAAAGTTCAGTTTATCTATAAATTGAGTTTATTCACAAGGAGTTTGTATCTCCTGATCAGGTAATTAATGCAGAATTCTATCGTGCTGCCCTAAGATGGTAAGGAAGGATATGTGAAGAAACGTTCGGAGAAGAGGAGCAGAATGACTGGGCCCTTCACCCAATCATCTACCATTTCCCAAAATGAAACAACCACCATTGGTCATTCCTCATCCACCATATTTGTTCAACTTGGCTCCATCTGAGTTTTCCTCTATAAAGTTGAAGGGGGTGAAAATTTGTCATGACAGAGGAGATTCGAGTGGAATCATTGACAACGATGAACACACTCATTAACAAAGGCTTTCAGAATACATTGTATCTAATGCATAAATGTTAGGATTGGTGTCTGAGCTCTAAAGGAAATTACTTAGAAGGTGATGGTGATGAATAAGATCCAGGTATGAGTGATTATATTTACTACAATTTTTCTGAAAGTTTGGTAGCATGTCATAAATTTAGCCCTGAAAACAGCAGTTTTTGACAGTTCAATTTCTGAAGATAACTTTCTAAGAAATTTCTGAGCGATTAAATGAGAAATGCTTCTCACACCCACAAGAACTTCCACAATTTAAGATCATGATTGGTCTGGACTTTTTTAATTCTGCTCTTTCCAAATCCATAAAATCTCTGTATCAAATGTAATACTGTTGACTAATTAAGAATTATCACTAGAAGAAATTTCAATTGAAACTCATCTTTCACAGATTTGAAAAATTTATACATGAATAAGTCTCCACAATAAACACATGCTCAGACATGGAAATGACAGAGCTGACACAATACAAAGAATTGATACAAAATGATTAGTACATAAGATAATTTTAACTGCCATATGCAACTAACCTTGAGTAGAAGGTTACCATCCAACAACTAAAACATAAAATTTACTCATGAGCAAGGTATATACCCTTATTTTAAGGGTAGATGGAAGACAAATATTGAAACAACTATTATTGTATTATGGATTACCCAGCTCAATGTAAAACAAATTTAAGGAAAATTTAGAAAAAAAACCATTGTAGTATAAAGTGAAGCAACTAACCCAGCGCCTGTAAATATTGTATAGTACTTTCAAGCCCTCTTAGACTTGAATCAGGCTGATCTGCTTGCTTTTGTAACAATTCCAGTGCTTCCTTATGTAAATCTCTTGTTTGATATAATATTACTAATTCATTATACTTATGATACTTTTTCAATGTGCGTTCAGTCTCTTCTAAGTGACAATTTTTTCGTCTTAACAGAGGTGCTACCAATGCATCATTAGTCTAAAAAAAAAAGATTAAAATAATTATTACATTATTGCCTCTCAATTAATATCTCAATAGCACAAGCATACATTTATGCACATATATATGCACACATACAACAAACATACTTCTCAATAAATATTTCTCCTGTTCCCTGAAGGTTTTAACTTCACAAAGATTATAAACCAGCTGCATTTTTTGAAGTATGACATTATCACTACACAAAACTGGAATCGTTAAGTGAAAGAAAATTTTATACAAAAAAAAGCTTACACAGTTATTTTTGTAAATAAAGTAGTTTTTGAATAAAATGCAACTAATCAAGAACCTTTTACTTTAATGGAGATTATTCTTTCCTTTATAACCTTTTCCATTTCATTTATAATTGTAATTGAGAAACTACGTTCATATTACATGTTAAAACATATGATATAGTGTAAAACAATTTCTATCTTTACTAGAGAAAAAAAGGCAATGTTTTTAAAAATAGTCATTATATTGAAAATTACTATTTGAAATTTTTTTAAATGCTGAATTTAAATGCCAGATATAGCACTGGTCTTAAATATACTTACAAAAATGAAATTAAAATATTTTTAATACAATTTTTTAACAAATATTAAAATAAATTAATACTAAAATAAATAACAACTATTGAAAAAAGTAAAAACAAATTATTTTTTAATCCTGCATGTTTTCATAATTCACATACAGTTCTCTTAAAATAAGTTGTAACACAATAAAAACACAGAAAAAAGGACCTTTAATATGTACACAAATCAATCTTTTTCAACTGGTAGCTCATTGTATATTATTGTTTATACAGCAGCTTCTTTTACAACAATATTATAGTTATAGTTTGAACATATATTTTGTGTATTAGTTTGTTAGCACTACTCAGAGAGTTTTTAGCAACCTATTCACAACTATGCAAATGTAAATTCCTTTAACTAATCTAAGTGATAAAAAGGCTACAAAATACAGATTTGCAGTTGCATAAACAGCTTTTTAATGACACCCATCACATTCTACTTAATATGCATTAGTTACCCAAGTTTTTGGCTGAAGAGAATCACTTAATAAGTGCTACAATAAATCATTGGGAAAATTTTTTTAATACCTTTATAAAACATCATACTTTATGAAGTTGTAACAATTAAAAATAATTAAATGAAATAATTAATTTTTTATTTTACAAATAATCTGAATATTATTGCACAATTATTTTATCATATTAAATTACAAATATTTCATATGTTAACACTAATTTATCTTTAACTATTTCATAGGAAGACTAAAGTTAAGCTTGTTTGAAGCCTAACATAGCTATTCTAGATAACTAAATTTTCATAAACACACATACCTGTATATACACACTCTCTCTTAGAAGTTAGTTTATCTAAATGATTAACAGCTTAATGGCCATTTTTATTTCATGAGTCATTTAAATTAAAAATTACTTGATTTATAAAATTTTTATCAGAATAATAATAAAAGCTAATGTTTTTGATTTGCAGTCAAATCATACCTTAAAATTAATTATTCTTAATGCTAAATTATTTCTTTAATTGAGTATACCTCTTTACATAAATATTCTAAACGTTAGATATCATAAATACATTCACTTAACATTTTAATGAAATATAACATACTTATGCAAGATAAAAAAAAACTGCTTTTATTTTAATCAAAAGAGGCTAATATTTAATAAACAAAATGAAAAATGGCAAAACTTCTGTTTTTTTGTAATAAAAATAAATGTGTATACGCGCGCACAGCACGCACACACACACACACACACACACACACACACACACATGCACACACATGCACACCATTCTCAAAAATACACAGCTATTAATTTCTATATCATTCTAGATTAATTATAAAATGATATTGATTTAATTCACACAAATAAAAAAGAAGCTCAAAGTGCCATAAAGAAAGATGATGCGATCTTTTATAAAATATTTTTTGGAGAGAAACACCTTATTTTAAATGTTATCACCAACGCACCTGAAGATAACACTTCAGAAGAGTGGTATCAATAATTTGTAATAATTGTTGATATTTTTTTGATTTGGAATCTTCTTTTTCTTTTGACATCAATTTTTGTCGAACCTGTAACACAGAAAGAAACTCTAAAATAATATTAAAATGAAAATACAATCAAAAAGCTTACATCTTAAAAGAATATATACAATGTCCAACAGGAAACCAATATACTTCACAGGTATATTCCTCTCATCAAAACAATGAAAAAAGTTTACATAAACAAAGGTCTGGAAACGCTTTGTTAATGAGTTACGGCTAGTGAAAGATTTTGCCTGGAATCCAGCTCCCCCAATGAAATAAGGCCAAACTGAAACTCTTAGGACATTATTTTAAGAGCAAACTTAATGGTTTCCTATGGTTTTTGACCCGAAAAATTGAATAAAATATGTTCCAGGACTGTATCTAAAGTAGTTTTCATGATATTCAAAGTAAAATTGAAAAATTTGTCTGAAAACTGTATTTTAGGTTTGTAATACAATATGTTAAATGACTGTTAAATGACTAATAAATATATAAAATTTATTAACAAAACTTGAAAGAATTTAATTTTAAAAATAATGATGTAAATTAGTCCAATAAAAATCAAATAAACATTTTAAAAAATCAAATTTTACTGAAGAAAAAACAGAACAAAAAATAAATGAAAGACTTATTCTGGACATTTTTACAATTCATTCACTTGTTTGTATAAAAAGACAGTTAATAATAATAAAAAACATAGTTATCAAAAGAATAATAGTTAATTTTATTCATAGATGATTTATTTTTACAAGAAACTGAATATAAAATTTGAAGTAGAAACAGGTGGCTAACTGAAAATCCGAATGCAATTAAAGACCTTCAACTTTCAAACCTGATTTTCATTAAATGTACAGTGTGGTTTAATTCAGGACAAGTTAATTGGACCATTTAATTTTCAAAATTGCCTTTTTGATATTGTGTGCAAAAGATTTTTTACAAAATCAATTGCCAGTACTGCTAGAAGATGTACCTCTTGAAAAAAGGAAGCAAATGTTATTTCAACATGACTGTATGCCACCTCATTATTCACAAGATTTTAAACAGCATTTAAACCTAAGTTTTCCAAGGTGATGGAATGGTCAAAGTGGCTCCTAGGTCCCCTGATTTAAATTCCTTGGACTATTACCTTTGCGGGGTCATTTAAAGGAATTTGTTTGCACAGAAAAGGTTAATTACAAAGAAGGATTATGGAACTGAATTTTAACATTTTGAGCACTTTAAGACTTTAAATACTTTCACCAACACACAGAAAGTTTGTTTATTCTAGGTTTCAAATAGCAAATAACATGAATAAAATTTGAAAACAGAAATTACTGTAAATTTTTCAATAATAGTACATTGTCTACATTGCTGTAGACCTAACCTATTTATAATTACATAATAATAACTAAAAATGTGATAATCTGAGATTAATAACAGGTGGAAGTAACGATTAATGCTCTTATCATGTGGTAGCTATTTCAAAAGTGATGTGTCATTTTCCTCCACCCAGTGGATTGCATCAACTGGTTGAAGGTTGTCATACGTATGTGTGTTGTGTATTTAGATGCACCACACATATGCAATTTAGGCCTCAACATAAAATAGACAGAAAACAACGCAACATTTCCATTAATTTTCACGCGTGCATGCATGCACACACACTTTTATATATATATAGAATAAAAATATACTACTAAATTCAACAATGTTAACATAATAAATAAACAACCAAAAGAGTAAATCAAAGAACTTAACTTTATTAACTGAGAAGTGTTTTGATTCTTGATAATTCTTTTTAGGTGATAAATTATTTAAAAAAAATTTTTTAAATAGTCTTAATTTTTAATGATTATAATTATTAAAATATATATAGGTATATACACTGATGTAAACTGAAGCAAATGGATTTGGAATACTGAAACCCTTTGAGTACCTCAGAGTTAACACTGAAAAGGTTTTATATAATTAACATAATTCTTTCTTGAAAATTGGGAATACAAAAAATTTAGTTAATTATACAGAATGTTTATGGGGTCCTCATGTTTATTGGGTTTATGAGGTCCTGTCATACACTAGAACAATACATAGCATTGAGTTAATTTATAACGGTTGCTGGAAATGGTCTCCACGAAGATTCAGACATATTTGCATGAATTTCTTCTTGTTCTCAAAGACTTTCACAAACAGTTCATGTGAAATGTTCTTGTTGAATTCACGAATAGCAGTTTGAAGTAAATGGTGGGTGGGTCTTGCAGTTTTTCAGAGTGCTGATGATCTGCTATTTCACTCATAGCCATTTACCAATCCCATCTCCCAAAATTTCTCAATTAGCGTTGTTATACTATGTCGATTAGGAACTGGAAATCTAACAGAAAACTGGTTTTCAACTATCTGTATTCACCATGTATATGAAAATGTATTCAATGAGAAATATTCACTGTTCTAAAGTTAACACCATTTTTAGTGCACATAAAAGACATTTTTCAATCATTCACAGGCGACCAACACAAAATGAACAAAGAACCAGACAAACTCTTTTGTCACTATGTCACCAGCCTGACTGAGTCATGGAAGCAAACTGCACATAACGCAGAATTATCAACCTTTGCAGGAAACATTACTCACAGTGCACAGAATACAATCTCAACATGTAATCATGTTTATATAGGATGTATACTGTATAGTTACTTTTCAAACACACAGTATAATGATAAAAATTTTACAAAATTATTGTATAACACTTTAAATTAAAGATAAATTACATGTAAAAACAAAAGAAATAAATATGTAGATAAGTAAATAAATAATATTAATACCATGGTTAGATATTGTATTAAAGCCATTAAACCATCTTCATAATCTTTATCCTCAAGTTTTACAGCACTAGAATCGACACTTGACATTTGACCACGGACTTGCTGTGGTAAAAGATTAGGAAATAATTGTATCACTTCATATGGATCTGAAAATAAAATAATAGCAACTTTCAATACTTGCTATAACTTTTAAAATGGCCAAAGGCAAAATTTTTTCATCTTTCTACTTCCACCATGATCCACTACAAACTAGTATTATTATGAATCACTGTAATTATTTACCTTCAGCAAAAACTGCCATTATTACACAAATCTTGTTGACTGACCTCACATTTTTAATGTCCCAAAATGAGCATCATACTGATGTTTCCAGGGAGGGCATTTTTTATGAAACCAAATTTTTAAAATCATAAGGTGCTATAACTGGAATGTAGGAAGATCATACAAATTCCACATGAAATATTCAATAAGGTTTTTGTGATGCATGTCAGATGCAGTGAGATTTTGATGGTATTTTTTGACTATCAATTTTTAATAACCTTCTTGAGCCTCTTTGGTGATTCACAATATGCTACCACATTAATCAAATAGTCGTCAGGCATTCAAAACACCTTGATTAAAGATAATGCTCAGCAGCACCTATCTGGCTGAGGGAGCTATTTATGCTATTATGTTCATGGGGAATAAGGAAGTTTCCAATTACATGAACTTCATTTTGTTAGTAATGGGCCCAAAATTCCTCTACAATTACAATGTTGTCCAAAAATACACGTCCTCATTTGTAATAGAAAACAAAAAGTGAGAAAGCTATTAAAAATATTACTCTTTACACATAATGTAGAGGCACACTTTTTTTTAGCTTAAACACAGGCAGATAATTCAAAGTGTATTTCCAAGCAATGTATTCAATTTTTCCATAATTATATGCTACTAACCTTGAAAAAAAAATACAGTCATCTGACGACAGAGCAACATAGAATTTCCCCATGAAAAGTAATGTAAGTTACACACTCTCAATCTAAAGATCCTTTTTTACAATATCCATTATAAACTGTTTAGCAGACTACCAATGGAGGATTTATATGTTCAATGTATAATTTTCAATAATATAATCTTCTTACATGGTATTTATAAATATTGTTTCTTTATACCCAAATTACAATCTGATTATTGAGTTTTCTTTTGAAGACTATACTAAGAAAAAAAAGGTTGAAGAACCATTCTCCCAGTATCAAAATGTAATGTAAATGTAATCATATAATTCCTGATCACGTATGTATATCTAAGAAAATCTAAAAAACAGAAACAAAATTGTAATGATTCACACACTGATGAAGTCTTCACTTTTATGGTTCTCAGATGTAACAGTTCTAAAAATTAAATCAGCCCATATTTTAAATTTAATATAATTTTTTAGTTTATTTTACAGTTATACATTTTTTATTAATTAGAAATAATGAGATATTATTATTTATGCATTATCTACAAGAGTCAACTGCTTAAACAGGCCAAATTGTTCAGGGTCACAAAAAATGCCATCACTATGCAATAAAAAGGCATAAGTGCCTTGTCTATTTTGGTGATTTTATCTAGTTCCGTAAACACAAATTAGCTTATTAAACCTAAATCATATCTTTAAATTTCAGTAAACTAAATACCTGTTTCAGGTATTGCATAACTGTGAGGGAAGGAATATAAGTACATACAATAATTTCTCTTAACAAACTACTTGAATGAATAAAAAAAAAGAATGCACAAATCTGAATCCCATTAATGCTAAGAGTGATTATACACTATATTGCGAACAAATACTTATTTAAGCAGTAAATGTGTATGTAAAATATACCTGTTTCTAAATCGATAAATTGTTTCATTGATTCCAGAAACCTTTTATTTCTAAACAAATCAAATGCATAAAGAGTTTGAATGCGATGAATGTTTTTCTTTTTATCTTCTTCTATGTTATCTGAAGTATTCTGTAAATGATAAAGCTTGAGTAAGTAAAACCACGAGTGAAATTATCAAATGGTAATATTATAAAAATTTCAACATTTTCAATTCTCACTATCAAGATTCACACAGTCCTAAAAACCTGAAATTTTTGATTTAATTAAATAGAAATATTTTTGATAAATTTCATTTTAAAATTTAGAATAATGAACTGTATCTTCTGAAGAAAAGTATAATATACAGTTTATTTTATTATATTACATGATTAATTTAATTATCAGTAAGTTACAATGTACTGAAAAAAATTTAAAAAAACCAAAAAAAAATCATAAATCTGTTTTATTATTCTAGGACTTTGAATATCAGTCAATGAAGAAAAATATAACCATCTAAACAACCTGACTGACTATGCATTCCATTTTGTAACTAATTTCAATAAAATTCATTAATAAATTAGAGATTGAATAGTAAGCCTGTGAATTCTAACTAAACTGGACTTGGATGTAATGAATGAGGATGTTAGTGAATTACAACTAGAAGAGCTGCATTTGCCATTCTCAAAACTTTGGCTTTGGCATCAATATCAATTTACACTCCAGCAGAGTGCTGTAGCCTGATCTGGTTCATAAGTTCCCATATATCCAAGGTAGTTATGACTTTAGGTATACCACATGAAATATATTACAGGCACAGTAAAAACCACTCCAACAGGCTGGCAATCTTGGTTTAAAAAAGGCAACATCATCACTTATTACAAGAATAGTTCTAATTCTATTTCTAAATGAAGAATGCCAAATGAATCAGTGGGATTTAGAGAAGTTTGAGGAAGAAGAGGTAAAGAAGATTTTTGAGGGCATCGAAAGAGATCTGAATAAAAAAGATAAGGTAGAAAATAAAGAGGAAGAATGGGAGAATGTTAATAAGGAAATTCTTAAATCAGTAGTAGTGAACTCAGGTGGAAAAAAGAGTACTGATAGAAACCCTTAGATATCAGAGGAAATATTGTAGATGAGTGTAGGAAGTATAAGAATGCTAGTGATGAAGAAGGTAAAAGGACTATCGACAATTAAGAATACTATAAACAAGAAGTACAAATTATCAAAAGAAGAGTGGATTAAAGAAAAGTGTTTAGAAGTGGAAAAAGAATTGATCATTGGTAAAATAGAAAAAGCATACAGGAAAGTTAACGAGAATTTTGTGATAGATAAGTTAAAATCTAATAATGTGTTAAATAAAGATGGTACACCAATTTATGACATGAAAGAAAAGGTTGATAGGTGGGTGGATGGAGGAAATGAATTACAAACTGGTGTACAAACAGGAATTCGAAGAGGATGAAAGGGAGATACAATACTGAGATTTGAATATAATAAAGCATTAAAGGATTTGAATGGGAAAAAGGCTCCTGGGATAGATGGAACAACTGCAGAATTACTGTGCAGTGCAGATGAGGAAGCAATAGATAGATTATACAAACTACCCACTGGTTTGGTCTAGTGGTGAAATGTTATCGCAAATCAGCTGATTTCAAAGTCAATAGTTCTAAGGTTCAAATCTTAGTAAAGGCAGTTACTTTTATACGGATTTGAATACTAGATTATGGATATCAGTGTTCTTTGGTGGTTAGGTTTCAATTAACTGCACTCCTAAGGAATAGTCGACCTGGGACTGTGCAAGACTACACTTCATTTACATTCATACACATCATCCTCATTCATCTTCTGAAGTAATACCTTATGATGGTTCTGGAGGCTAAACAGAAAAAGAAAAAGTTACACAAACTGGTGTGTAATATTTATGAAAAAGGGGAAGTTCCGTCAGACTTCAAAATGAGTATTATTGTCATGATACTAAAGAAAGCAGGAGCTGATAAGTGTGAAGAATGCAGAACAATTAGCTGAACTATTCATGCATCACAAAATTTAACTAGAATGCTGAACAGACGAATTGAGAGGAGAGTAGAAAAAGAGTTAAGAGAAGACCAATGTGGTTTTAGGAAAATTATAGGGACAAAGTAAGCAATTTTAGTGCTCAGATTAGTAACAGAAGGAAGATTAACAAAAAACAAACTAACATAACGGCATTTATAGATTTTTTCTTTTTTCTGTTTAGCCTGCGGAACCACCAAAAGGTATTACTGGGTGAATGAGGATGATGTGTATGAATGTGTAAATCTTGAAGTGTAATCTTGTATAGTATCAGGTAGACAATTCCTGAAATGTATGGTTAACTGAAACCCAATCACCAAAGAACAACAGTATCCATGATCTAGTATTCAAATCTGTATAAAAGCAACTGCCTTTACTACGATTTGAACCAAGAACTCTCGACTTCAAAATCAGCTGATTTGTGATGATTATTTCACCACTATACCAAACCAGTGGGTTGGTATTTATACACTTAGAAAAGGCATTTGATAACGTATGCTAGAATACAATGTTCAACATTTAAAAAAATGTAAAGTTGAAGTACAGAGATAGAAGAACAAGTGCTAATATTTACAGGAATCAAATAATCAGAGAGGATAAGAAAGAAACAGTAATAGAAAAGGGAGTCAAACAAGGATGTTCTCTCCCTGTTACTTTTTGATCTTTACATAGAACTAGCAGTTAATGATGTTAAAGAACAATTTAGATCCGGAGTAACAGTGTAAGGTGAAAAGATAAAGATGCTACGATTTGCTAATGATATAATAATTCTAGCCGAGATTAAAAAGATTTAGAAGAAACAATGAACGGCATGGATGAAGTTCTACACAAGAACATAAAAAAAGAAAACAAAAGTAATGGAATGTAGTAGAAATAAAGTAGATGGACAACTGAATATAAAAATAGGACGAAAAAAGACTATGGAGGTAGAAGAATTTTGTTATTTAGGAAGTAGAATTACTAAAGATGGACGAAGCGGGAGCAATATAAAATCCCAAATAGCACAGGTGAAATGAGCTTTCAGTCACAAATATAATTTGCTTATGTAAAAAATTAATTTAAACAACAGAAAAGCATTTTTGATATGTTTGGAGTGTAGATTTATATGGAAGTGAAACTTGGACGATCAGAGTACCTAAGAAGAAGAGATTAGAAGCTTTTGAAATGTGGTGCAATAGGAGAAAGTTAAAAATCAGATGGAAGGTGGGATAAAGTGACAAAAGAAGAGGTGTTGCGGCAAATTGATAAAGGAAGAAGCATTTAGAAAAACATAGCTAAAAGAAGAGACACTCTTATAGGCTACATCTTAAGGCATCCTGGAATAGTTGCTTTGATACTAGAGAGACAGGTAAATGGGAAAAATTGTCCAGGTAGGCAACATTTGGAATATGTAAAACAAATTGTTAGGGATGTAGAATGTACGATGTATACTGAAATCAAATGAATAACACTAGATAGAGAATTTTGGAGAGCAAATTCTCTATCTGAGAATCTGAGAATCAAATCAGTCAACATAACTGAAGACAAAAAAGTTCTAAATAAGATATAAATAAATACTTCTAGTTCTACATAAACCTAAAAAAAAGTAATTTATTTATTAACTGGAGTTGAAAAAAACAGGTTTCTACATAGCACAATAATTAATTTTTTACTTAGTAAAAACAATTATTATCTGGTAAAAAATGTAACAGAAAAATCATTTATTGCTTTAAATTCATTGTTAAATCTTCAATTAATTATATGTTGAATATATCTAATTTTTAATTTTTATTATATTAAGTTTATTTTGTGGGTGTAAGGTGATTAATACATTTGCAAACACACACCTTTATATCTTAAACAATATTTTAAAGTTAAATCATTTGTAATGGAGGCTAATGAATATTTTATGTATACAAGGTAAGCAACTTAAAATTAACCACTAAAGATTAGATACAGTTGCAACAGGTAATATTTTATGAATGAAATGAAAATATAAGTTAAATTCTGTATTCACAAAAGCAATAGTTTAAATATTTACCATATTTTTACAAAAGATGTTCAAAGTGAGTGTCCTGCCATGTACTTGAACAAGCAATATACTTTTGTGGTTGAGTGATCATACTGAGAATCACCCGATACAAAAAATTCTTGTTAATGTAAACAATTTCTTACTAAATGTTCGCTTTCAGTTCATCAATAGTGTGGGGATTTGATTCACATTTTCTATCGAATGAGGATTTTCTGTCACCTGATACCTGGTGTGTGAATTAACATGCCCAGATAAATGAAACTATGTTTCATGACATGAAATACAGCATTAGATCTATCTGTCCGTTGACAAATGTTTTGAGAAGCCAATCACAATAATTAAGTTTGGTTTGTCTGTTCTCTCATGTTGTTACACAGTTGTTACAAGGTACTCTTACACATTTAAATCATGAAGAATATTACACCAAGATGTGTATTTTACACCACTTCATTGTGGTAACTTACATATAAATATTTTTGGACCAACGGTAATTCTTCTTTGAGTAATGATTATGGCTTTTGGGTCTCCGGGAAGATCCCCTATTTCATTTTGCATTTGAAACTAACCTCATTGTATGCATTTTTTAATCAAATTGTGTATACTACTAAATGCTGGGATTCAGAATTTTTTCAGCGCATATTTGACATGTATCTTGAAAGGAATATACATAAGGTTACACTGTAGCAACCCTTTCCATGATCAAGTAAGGAATTTTAGAAAAACACAATGAAATTACACCGTACTGAATCATGAACAATTTACAACTGACACTAGTAGATGAAAGTAGTAACATACACACCTAATAGTGTTAGCGACATTAATGGTGACGCTCACAATACCTGCAGTTTGAGCCAGCTCGGTTTGGTTTTAAGTTGCTCACCCAGTACTGTACTATACTTCACAATACAATCAAGTTCTGAACTTATGTCTACTAGCAAAGTTGTCATATTTTTTATTTGCAGAAGTATTGTAATGATAAAAGTGATGTACATCACAGTTCATCATTAACAAGAACAGAAATAAATATCTTTCTCATGTCTCCTCTAAACTGCAAGTATGTATTAACATCCACTAAAAAGAATGTATTTTCCGGTTTCAAAAATGTATGTTATTCTGAGATTGCATCAAATTATAAATACTTCAGATTTTTGCAGAATGACATATGCTTTCTAATACTGAAACAGTTTTTAAGATTTTGTTTAAAAGTATCCGACCAAAGTTGATGTCAAATTTCAAGTTTAAAATAAATAAACCCTATTTCTACAATATAAGGAAAATTTAAATATTTACTTTGACTATCATTAGTTAATGTTACTTCAAATGATTTAATTATGAAATCTAAGTAAAATAATTAAAACGATGTAAAATATTTTTTTTTTTTTAAATAAAATAGTGTTAGAAAAAATGTTCAGGAGTTTTCAATCAATAACATGTTCTACTCGACTGATAAATTCTTTTGTCACAGAACTTCAATGATGAATTAATGCTATACTTGCATAATGAAAAATAATGTTAATTTGATTTCTTTTTTATTCTTTAAGTTTTCTTTAACAAAATCATTATTTTATAAACACCACACTATCTCCTTGATGATCATAGAGCTAGTATGGTAAGATATCAAATTCTTTAAATATCTTCATTTAAATATCAAATGTTAAAATTAATATTAAATAAATGTAAATAAATACAGACCGTTAATTTTAATGCGAGTTGAAACTGCTTTTGTTCTAATAATATCCGTATTTGATGTTCACGAGGTACAGAACTAATACAATAAACATGTTCAAAAGTGGCGACATAAATGACACCTTGTTTACAGCGACATATCACATGTCCATCTTTAATAGGTAATGTTTGTATTTCTAACATTGGATCGACAGTCTGTACCATAACTGTGTCACGTAAAACAGCAATTAAATATGGATCATCATAAACTGTTGACAATAAAAAAGATAAATGAAAGCAATTCAGAGAAAAATGTTTTATTTCGTTCATATAAATTAATGAACCAGAGTTCTTCAAAGTTGAAATTAATAAAAGACTAAAACAGAGGAAAATATTGCGGACAAGGGCAATGATAATAAAAGAAATAGATTACCTTTTATGAAAGAATAAGAAAGGGGTGTAGACCCATTAGATCTCAGCATTAATATATACAAAAAATATATTACTATATAATTTATATAGACAGTTATCCCAATATCTTCGTATGAACCTGCCCAGCAGGTCCCTTGCATGATGTCTACTTCTACTTTCTTATACTTCCCCTAAACTTTTGACTTCTTGATAGCTTCTGTATCTCTTTAGACCAGAGTTTCTTAAACTGTGTTCTACAGAATCCCGGGATTCCATACAGATCACTCAAGGGTTCCATATAACTTACATGCTTTTTTCATAACATTCAAGACAAAACAATAAAAATTAACGCCCCATGAAATTAAAAAATAGAATCCCAACTAACCATCGCTTCCACTAGCTTACGCAATGAGATTTTTTTTGTAATACTGCACCAAAATCCTGTCTTTACATGAGGCATTTAAGTGTGCACAGTTGCCTGCCTACATTATTAAGGACATTATTTAGGTAAGGTAATTTACACAGAAATCTTTAAAATCCACAGGTATATCCATAAGTATATTAATGTGTTCATGCAAGTATGTATTAATTATCTTACCCATCTGTGCTTTTAATATGTGGTCAGTAGCACAGTAGTGAAAATGAATGAATAAAACTATAAGCACTGCAAAAATAATCACAAATATTATCTTTGCATTCGACCCAACCTCAAAATGAAAACACTATTGCCAGCAATGGAACTGAGGTAACGTTTTCATTGAAATAGTATAGTCTGTGTAATAGAGCTAAAGATGATGAAATGATTTCATTTTCTGTTAATAGTGGCAACTTCACCTGTGATAATTAAGAATTTAATTAAAGTAATCTGTCATATATCCAGTCAAATTCAGTTACATTTATAATGAAATAAATGAAATAGTTACTTGTCGATGCATGTCATATTTTTTTATATTAAGTGTTTAGTTATTGATATAAACTGTACTGGTTCTGTCTTTGAAGTTATAAAACCCAGAAACTGTATTATTGGTGCATTTTATATTCTGCTATTAATCATATTATCAATGTTAGTAACCATATACACTTTAATCCACCTTAAGGTAAACACTATTTTTTGCTTTAAAATCAATTGTCAAAATTTTGTTGCAGGATGGAAAGGTGGCTTAAAAAAGGCACACACTCTATAGTGTTCTACCGCAGAACTTGATTCTTCTACTTTGGACTTGACAGCTAGTTCTTTTGCTAAAGATTACGGAGGTTATAATGAGAGAGCTACAAATAAAATGACGTCAAAAGAAGTTATGCCAGTTATTGTTTCTACAAGTAATCAACCCAGATCAGCTACTAAAAAGCTTAGGAAGTATGATGAAAGTTGTATGTCTTCGGGATTCAAGAAGAATAATGGAATCCTCAATGTGTTATATACAGCAAAGTTCTCCCAAATAGCTCAACGGCTCTAGCCAAAATGCAATCGCATTTGGAATCTGTTCATAGTGAGTTTAAAGAAAAAGATGTTGAATTCTTATTCGAAAAAGTGAAGAACTCTTAAAATTAAAAAGTTTGATTGTTCAAATCACAAAAATGGTAAATGAAAAAGCAACTGAGGCTTCTTACTTAGTCAGCTATCAGATAGCTCAATGTGGTAAAGCTTACTCAATTGCGGAAAATCTTATTAAACGTTCTGTTATGGAGATGGTAAAATGTATGTTAATGACAAATCTGCAAAAAAAATTGCTATCCCACTTTCAAATGACACGTTAGCTTAGCACATCAGAGATTTAGCAGCCAATATAAAGAATGAACTTACATTTCATCTGAAATCATGCCAAGTTTCATTACAAATGGATGAATCTACTGATATAGCTGGACTTGTGATATTAATTGTCATTAGATATGAGGATGAAAACGCATTATTGGAGGATCTTCCGTTCTGTAAATCTCTACCAACACATACCACTAGAGTGGAAATATTTGATCTTCTCAATTCTTTTCTTGATGAGAATCAAATACCATGGGACAACTGTATTGATATCTGTGCCGATGGAGCAAAGGCCATGAAAGGTGTCATTAATGGTGCTGTATAGCTTATTAAAAATATCGCCAGAAACTCTTCTAGTAGCCACTGCATGATCCACAGGTAGGCACTTGTTGCAAAAAAAATTTTCTCCCAGTTATTAAGAATTCTTCTTGATGAAATTGTCAAAATAATTATTTCATAAAATCTCAGCCACTATATAATCGTTTATTCAAAATACTATGTGAGGATATGAGAAGTGTACATACACACTACTTTTAAATACTGAAGTTTGATGGTTACCTTGAGGAAAGATACTAACCCGTATTTTTGGGCTAAAGGATGTGTGTTTTTTTTTTAACAACACAATTTTAAATTGAAAAACTGATTGTTTGATAGAAATTGACTGTTAAGCAACATTTTTACAAAAATCAATGAACTTAATTTAACCCTTCAGGGTAAACAAGTAAATGTATTTACTGCCCACAAAAAGATTCTTGCTTTTAAGAAAAATATAGAATTTCGGACAATTTGTGTGAGCTCCAACAATTTTGATAGCTTCCCAACAATAAAAGGTTTTTAGAAGAAGAAGATGTTGAAATAGAAGGAACATATATTGAGGAATTATTCAGCATCTGAAAGGTTTGAGTGAAGCTTTTAATCATATTCCAAATGAACAACAGATTAAATATCAAAATTCATTTTGGATTAAAAACCCATTTATTTTCAATGCAAAACCTTCAACTATGTTAGCAAAAGAATACAAAACTTTTATTAAAATGACCTCTGGTTCATTGTTGCAAGAAAAATTTAAATTAATGCTGTTAGTGAAATTCTGGTGCAGTTTAAAAGATGAATATCTTCATTTGTCACAAAAGTCTGTGTTGGCACTTTTACAATTTGGAACTACCCATATGTGCAAAATGGGGTTCTCAGCTTGTGTTGACAAAATATAAATACCGCAACAGAATAAATGCCGAACCTGACATGAGAATTCAACTTTCATCTATAAAACCTAAATTAAGTATATCTGCAATAATAAAAAGCAGTACCATTCATTTCATTAGAATTTTAATCCTGTTAAATACCTTATTTTTAAGCTATTTTAAGAACTTTTGGATTAATTTAAAAATTATTATTTGAACCAAATAAATATTGTTCGAAATAATTATCATTTTTCTTACAAATAATCCATTTAAAAAATTTTGCATTAAAACCATACTATTGAAGCAAACCAGGGGTTCAAAAAAAAAGTGGAGATTAAAAGGGTTCCACTTATCAAAAAGTTTAAGAAATATTGCTTTAGAATGTATAATTTCTAATCTTTTCCACGCTGTTTTTAGTCTTTCTCCTCTCATAATATCTCCCAAACAATTAGCTTTAATATTCCGAATTGTTCTGATTAAGCTTGAATTCTTGCTTACTTTCCTCTTCACTGCTTCATTTTTTACTCTTTCTATCCATTTAATTTTTTCCATGTCCATACTTCAAATGCCTCCAGCCTTTTGTTCCCTTTTCCTTGATATATGTGCTTCAAATTCAAATAGAAGTATACAATTCTATATGTATTTCTATATATATAAAAGTACATATATAACACAGCATTGCATAAGATTCTTTTCTAATTCTAATGCCATCTTATTTCATAATACTTTTTTTTTTTGTTAAATGTTTTAACATTTTCATTGATATTCTCATTTTTATTTTGTATTTACTTTTACAACATTCTTTTAAATAGTATCAAAGTATTTGTATTTACATTGTCTTTTATCCTCATTATTTTAATTTTCCTAACAATGATTGTCTTTCTACATTCTGATGTAATGTCTTCTAGTTTTGAAATCACCTGTTGAATATTCTAGAAAAAACAGTTCATTTTCAAACCTTATAAAATTTATTCTCCTTTCTTCTAAATGCTGAAGATATTTTCCTACATGTTGAATCTTCAGCATGCATGTTAAATGAGCTTGGTGACAGGTAGAATCATTGTTTTATTTCTTTTACTAAATCAAATCACTAAGTTTGATTATCCTTTATTTTTACAATCACTTTCTGACTCAGATAGTTCTTTAAATAACTTTCTATCTTTCCAATCTACTCTTTGGCAAAATATTAACACAAACGTTTCCCAATTAATAAGGTCAAATGCTTTTTCCATGTTTATAAATCATATAATTTTTCAATGTGTGGATTTCCCTCTTCCAAGCCTGAATTCACATTGTTCTTCTGAACCATTAGTTCTACTTTTTTACTCACAAAGGAATCATTGCTTGAACATGAAATTGTCCTTAATCTTGACACTTCATTCTGTTGTGTTCTTCTGGAGTGTTTTAAAGTATCATGACTGTTTTAAGAAAATTTTCAGGACACATCCCCCTACTGTACATTGTACAGCCAGCAGTTTCCAACCTTTTTTTAGAATCCATTTCTATGGCAGAGCTCTTTTGGCCTACCCTATGTCTTACACGTTAATGATGTTTAGGAGTAGTGTTATGAGAATACAGATAACAAGGGAATATAAAGTAAAGAGTTAACTAGTCTATTTATATGGGTTTAAGTTTCAAATGGCTAAAAGGAATTCTTAAAAGGTTGAGAATGTCCAGCCCCCAAGAAATCACTCTGACATTCAGTTCCAGAACGGTAATAAAATGTGGCTCATGATGACAAAGTGTATGCAACAGGTAAGTACTTGCTCTGCCTCATCATCTGCTAAAGGAGGTGCAAAATTCAACTAGGCATAATTCTGTTCAAACTGTAATTTCTAGTTTTCTTATTTTGATTCAAGTTATTATCTCGTCTTTTAATTTCATTCAATTTTTATTTATTCTATTTTCCTGGAGTAGAAGTGGAGTTCCTGGGAGGAGCAGAAATTGTATACCACTACAGACAGTTTCTCCAATTTTTGTATTCTTTCTACATTAAGACTTTAATCATTTCTATTTTATTCTTATAGCGTTTCCTCCCTTCATATATCTGTTTTATTGGTTGTATAACTTATATGATTTTGGGATTAAGGACCGCTGCTCTTATCTCATCACTTTCTATTTCAACCTGATTTTCTAAAGAATTTTCTTCATCACATGCTTTTTGTTAGATTGATACAGTTCTTCCATAAGTTCCCTCAACAATCCCATAAGACTGTTGTCACTTCTACTGGCAATTTCTTTACTGCCCACAATTTTTTTTCACTTAATCATTTTTACCTTTTTATATATTAGTTCATATTATCATTTTCTTTCTACATCTTCTCATCTAAAGCATTTGTATATGCAAGTCATTTCTCTCTGTCTTTTTGTTACTCTTGTTAATTCACTAATCAATTTTCAACAGGGCTTCCTAGCCCTTCATCCTTTCTGTTCTGGTATTTTCTTCTGTCTTTCATTTCTTTAATCACACAACTTAATACATATATATTGATGACATTCATTTTTAGACATTTAATCAAAATCATGATTAAATGACTATCATGATTAAATAGGTACATATGATGACAGTTTTTTCTTTTCAAGGATATAAAAAACAAAAAAAATTTAAGTTTCCAGAGATGAGTAAATAATAAGAGGCCTGTCCAGAAAGTAACTTAACATTTTTGAATAAAAAACCAACCAAATAAAAAAAAGGAATTTTATTTCATACATTTGAAAGGAACAATCTTAATCTACTTTTCTACAGTCGCCATTTAAATTGAAGCACTTATCATAACGATGCACAAGCTTTTCAATTCCTTCTCTGTAGAAATCTGCTGCAATAGATTTTTGGCAAGCATCTTGCACAAAACTTGTGATAACCAAGCTTCTCCGATACAATTTCATGCAATAAACTTAGTGATATTTTGGAGAAATGAAGCGAGAGTTCCATAATTGTAATGCGGCGATTTTCATGAACTTTATCATTGATTTTCATCATCAGTTCATCAGTCACAAGGCTAGGCTGACCACTCCAGTCCTCATGATGAATACTGTGCATCCATTTTTAAACTGAATGCACCACTGTCTCACTCCACCTTTAGTCATTATTCCATCTTCGTACACCTCACAAAATTGCTGATGAATTTCAATTGGTTTGAGGTTTTTTACTAGTAAAAACCTAATCACTGAATGCACCTTACAACTTGTGGGATTTTCATTTGAAGTGCACATTTCAACAATTCACAATGAACAAAATAGAAAAATCACAGTCCACACGCTATGACAGTTTGATGTGTACTGAATGTAGAAACGTTTTGAAGTCAAGATGGCGGCTCTATACCTGCCCAACTCCACGCTAGGCACAAACCTAAGTTACTTTCTGGGTCACCCTTGTATATTTGAAAATTAATCATCAATACTTTTTTCTGATTCAGTAATTTCTACTTCTTAAAAATGTATGAACATTTATGAATTATCAAAATACCCTCATTTTCATTCATACTTAACTAATTTTAAAAACCTACATAAAACTATAACATATTATTACAGGTAACAGAAAATTCAAGTTTGACTGGGTTTCAGTTGGTGTCATTATTTCTTGCATTATTTTGACATTTCAATAATAAAAAGGCATAAAAATTTATCTGGTATGAATATTTAACAAAATATTATTACATTAAATAAAATATACAATCAAAAATTAATTCAAAATAATAATTAAAAAAAGAAATAATAAAGGAAAAATTCTTTAGAATGCACAATATCAAAATCATCACTAAAATTTAAGAATTAATGCAATAGCTATGTATAAAATCCACAAATGACCTGTAAAATAAACATATATGCCCATATATGTTTCTTAAAGCTTTACAAACTACAAATGCATTCATAATTTGCTTTACAATTCTATACCTCTGCAATTGATAATATAAAATCATACTATTGTGGACATAACAAATGGAACGATTTTCAACTGCAGATCTGCAAATAGAGCAGTGAATATGTTAAAGAAATTGTTTAGTATGAACTGTAGAAATAAAAGATGTACATACCAAACTGAAAAGCAAATTTCAAAAGTAGTAGTAGAATCAATATTCTGCTATTTAACAGGTCTTTTACAAAGCAGTGGTGATTAGTAAATTTCTGTAATGAAAACTCTTTGATGGTTGGAAATTTTTTTTGTGAAAAACACTATTGCATTATCATCGCCCAGGTCAAAATAATAATAATAAGCTTTTTCTCAGATATTAAAATATTATGTTTTTCCTTTTTCTGTTTAGCCTCCACAACAAAATATTATTAAAACTATGATGAAAGCTAAGATAATAATACTAATATAATAGTTGGAGAGTCTGAGAATCACAAAAGAAGGTATACTTGGACCTCACCCTTTGAGGGAAAGAAGTAACAGACTGACTACATATAATTTCAAGCCATATGGTTTTTAAAATCTGCACTTGATTTTTTCATTAATAATCACTTACCAGAGTACTACAAACTTTTAAATACCGGTATTTAACTATATAACAACTACAGTATGATTACAAGTATTGTAGTTTGTCACAAATAAAGAGCTATGCTGAAAAGTTATTGAAATAGATTAGAAAACAAGTTTACACTCAAAAACGTATTAGATATTATATAAATCTAAAACTAGATAGCCATTTCAGTTGTTAAATTCCTTATCACCAGTAGAAAATGAGGACTTTAGAAAAGGAATAAAATATTACATAATAAATGAAAATGAACTAAAAAAAAAATAAAAAATTTAATTAAATCCAAAAAAGAGGAAATCATAAAAAAACACTAATTGACAAATAATTAGTACTTACAAAATGCATGAAACTAATTTTATAGCATTTTGTAGGTACTGTTTATTTATCAATTAAAAAAAATAATTTTATTATTTTTCCTCAGTGTCTACTGATTATGATGATTGTTTAACTGAAATTGCCATCCAGTTTTAGATTTTAAGTGAAATATTCGTAAATGGTGTTGAAATCTTGCTTATTGCAATTTGGTACTTCCATTTTTACCTGTTTCTGAAACGTGTTTGTAAAATACTAAGCTTTCAATTAGAGCTATTATAATTATATTATAGGATTCCAAACTGCTGAAATCTATATCTCAGAAAAAAGATGTTGTAACAAATAAAGCAGAAATTAAGGAGTAGAAAAATTATGAAAAAAATTAAAAAATTTAATGTGACCTGTTTATACATACCCATCGCTATAGGAATTTCAGGCCATTTCAACATTGAAATTAAGGCAGGATCTCCTTTATTATTTATAAATGTACTCTGATTCTCTTTGCCAATAACGAAAGTAGTATCAGACATTTTAATGACACTCGGCTCAGGTTGTTTCCCAGTCGGAAACAATTCCTTTTGATTAGATCCTTCAGACTGATGAACACCTGACAACTAAAATTAAAAGGAAAGCAATAAATTTATCACCAACACTACTATAGAAAAATATAAATAAAGAGAGACAACTTGTTTGAAATAACCTAAGCAACTATTGAGAAAGTTCAAAAAATGTATTCACTATTTAGTAGGTTACTTACTATGCACATGAAAATGATACAATACATTACCCCATTTATTCTGCTAATTTCAAGCCCTATGGTACTATCTGGTGATAATTTGATATGTAAAAAAAAAAAAAAAATAAAGTTTTAACAGAACAGAACTTTTTATAGCAGGTCTACTGAACTCTTCGTCTGATGCTTTGGCTTCAGCAAATGGATTATCATCATCAGGTTTGATAAATGTGCAAACTTCTATAACCATATTGAATTTTTTCAATAACTTTACACTAGAAAAACTGAAATAATATAAATTTGAATTATTCCTTTTAGAATGTCTTTTAAAAACTGGTAAGAAGTGTTCAGATTTTTAGCCCATCAATTAAGAATAATGAAATGTTAGAATATTCTAACAACTCTTTTTAAAAATTTTTTTGCTGAATGAGATGAGTACTGCTAAAACACATTTGGAACCTGAAAAAAAATAGGCTAAAGGGATAAAAAGGAAAGGCTGCAAAGAATATAAAGAATAATATAAATATAAATGCATGAATGTACATAACAGATTAATAACAAAAATGTACAGGTCAAATTGAGAACTACCTTATTTTATTGACAACAAATATTAATAATCATCTTTAAACTTCTAATTAAATAAAACAGATCCCACAATGATAATAAATTATAATCAAATAAATTATTTTTGTTTGATTAAAAAATAAATAGATTATTAAAAACAGCTTTATAGAAATAAACTTAAATAGAAAAAAGACCGACACATTAAGTTACTTATTTAATGATTTTAAATTACCTTTCATGTTTTTGTTATAAGTTTACTAAGTGTAATAAAATGCTACTAATTTTCTTTAAATAAATTAATAATTTTTCATGATCAATTATTTTCAGGAATAATTATACACAATTAAAGATACTGTAATGGCTATTGTTTTTATAATTAACAATCAAGGTTTATTAATTACTAAACATGCTAATATTCCTACATACTGGAAATCAGATATAATTAAAAATGTAATTAATGATATTTTATTACAAATACTCTGCATTATAACAATCCCATATTGTTACAAAATTTTCAATTTAAAAAATACCAAAAAGAAACCTTTTAATATTTAAACCTAAATAGTATAATGATAAAAAATAATAACAAAAAGAACCTCAGACACTGGAAATATTCCAGAAAAGTCTTATTATTTAATTTCTTAAAATTAATTTGAACAATAAGTAATGTAATTAGGTTGTGTTTTTTTAAATAGGGTTTTATGTTATTAAATAATTTTTTCAAAAGACATAATTTTTTGAAGAAAATTTTTCAAATAAATAACTTGATAAAACGAAATAAAAGTAATTTATTTTTTTCTTTTTAATTTAATGAAATTATATTACTACACAGACAGAAAGAGAAAGTGGTTAATTTTATCAAACAGCCTTCTTTGCAACTATCCACCATACATTAAAAAATGTTAAAAACATAATAAAACATCTGCTTATAACTTCATTTCATTATTTAATTTGTAACACTGAATTTGTAACAGAGCCATAGTGAGCTCATATCTACTAGTTAAACATAACCAACTGTGCTTCATAAAAAACAAATAACCTGATATTTAAAATACAGTGATAAATAATAAATAATGTTTTAACATCATATAAATATTTGGTTTTAGATTTCAATAATAAACCTAAGATCTATGCAATCAGATCCCAAAATCAGGTATGTTTTCTGATTTATGTAAAATAACCTCTCAGGGTCAAAAAATTGTTTAATTTTGATGATTTGATAATTTAATTGATGATTTCTTAAAATTATTGATAGACTGATCGGTTGGTTAAAAATTATCATAGCTACCATTTTCTACAAATCCTATAGAATAAATGTTTCATTTTTGCAAATGGATTAAGTGGTAAGGATCTGGGTAATTAGAAACAAGTAGTCACGAGTGATTTTCATATACTGTTTTTTTAATATTTTATATAAATTACTTGCAAAATTCTAAATCTATTCAAAATTTTAATCACAGTTAATATTATTAATATAATATTATTAAATGATTAATTTAACATAGGTCAACAATGGAAAAGTTGTTTGAAAACTAATAACTGATTCTAATACATTTTTGTGTGCTGGTTTCAGGAAAAATAGTCACATACCATATTTCACTAAATCAATTTTTTTATATTCTCAAAATTGATATTCAATATATTCCATTTATAAAACGTTAAATAAAAAATTAGGTCTGTTAATTTGTTTGATACTGTATTATTAGTTTGGTTACATGGAATGAATACAAATAATATTCATAATTTTGGTTTGATGCAGTAAGATGAGTGACTAATAAGATGATACAATATGATTAATTAGTGACTTCATGAGTCACTTTTATCAAACTATTAGCTAAGGTGATGGCTCACTCATTTCTACTACCCTTCACTCCACTGAAATAAAAATAAATAAGTTGGAATTATAATATTGTGTTGAAAGGTTTTGCTAGAGTTAAATAGTTTTCTAAACCTTCTATAGTGTTTTAGTTTTCTTTCATTTTTTGAGGTTATTTTATTTGTCCTGTCCTTGTGTTTTTATATTTCAAAATAACTTCAAGGGGTTGTGTTAATTACCTAATAACTTCTGTTACATTTGCAGAGAGTTTGTGGTGAAGAAACAGCAAAGAAATATTATAGACTTTGTTAAAAAAGTGTACTACATCTATTTTGGGGTAAAATTTGGTGACCAAGAAAAACATGGGCCCCTCATATAGTTTGTTCTAGTTATGTGAAAGAGCTATGCAAATGGACAAAAGGTAAGAAAAAGTCTTTTTGGTTTGGAGTACCAATGATCTGGAGAGAACCAAAAAATCACAGTGATGATTGCTACTTGTTCTTGTAATGTACAAGGGTTCAATCTAAAAAATAAGAAATAAATTGTCTATCCAATTGTTGTTCGGTAATACACCTGCACCTCAAGGCCCTGGCATACCTGTACCTTCAATTCCAGAAAAACTAGAAGATATACTGAACAACTTCGAACTCTCGACTTCCAAATCAACTGATTTGGGAAGACGCGTTCACCACTAGACCAACCCGGTGGGTCAGAGAGTCCTCCTATACTCACTCCAAATCACTCTGGGACTGATGAAACAATTTATAAAGGCTCTATCTAAAGAAGGAGTGTTTTAAATACATATGCTTCACGTTTTCACAACTGTCAGAAGCCAAAGTGAAAAGGCGTTTTCACTGGTCCAGATAATCACATGGCATCTGGGGTAGTGTGGTGGCTCACCGGAACGTCACTAGGCAGGTGTCTTCCCCTACAGGGTTGGGATGGTCCAGATATTCATAAAGTTATTAAAGATGAAGTCTTTTAAACCAAAATGGAGGACATTGAAAAAGAAGCAAGGAAAGGATTTAAAGAAGCATAAAGAAATTTCTTAGGAACAATAAAATTCCAAATTTTAACTGTATAGTGGAAAATATGCTAATGAAATTCCAAGATTTGGGTTTTGATGAGCTTGAAGATACATTTTCTGCATTCTCATTTTGATTACTTCCCCAAAAATCTTGGTGCTGTAAGTAAAGAGCAGGATGAAAGATTTCACCAAAATATAAACAAAATGGAATGCAGATATCAGGTAAGGTGGAACATGATTACAGACTGCTGTTGGTGCATCCATAAAGATGATCTGCAAGATGACTACAACAGAAAATGTGGGTTGAGAAGTGTTGAAAAGAAAAAGGCAGTAAAAGTCTTAGTAGAGGTAAGAAAACATATAAAAATCCTTTCTTCAAGTCCTATTACTTTTTTATAAATAAAAGTTTTCGATGAGCAATAAATATACAATATGTCTTTTTTCCATTTTCTTTTTTTAATACTGTGAAAAATTCTTACCTGATAGAAAAAACTGGTGGCCGAACTTGAAGTCAGCGCACAAAATATAAAAATCAGTTATCAGATTACAACTTTCAAATTCCTTAATTTTGTTGACCTGTGTAATTAATTCTAAGAAAAGATAACATAAAACAGAAAAACTACATGATTACTTACAAAAACTAGACGATATTTATCTTTAAAACCAAGACATACAGCTTCTTCACTCCAAGACAAAACTTTAGGAGTATCATGTAGTGTAATATCATCGGTAAGTTTAAGGAATTCTGAATTTTTCCAATAATAAAACTGCAATTTTTTTTTAACAGCAACACAAAGTCGAACAGTGACTGCAGTACCACCAGTTAAACTCTTTGGTTTCTGTAAACAGACAAATAAATGAATATTATAGTCAGGTCATTACATGATTAGAGATTGTAGACTACAGATAACATAAAAGCAGGATCAGGTAGGTGCCAAAGCAGGAACCAGTAGATTCCTTTTTATTTAAAGATAAAAAGGAACTGCTCCAACGAAGGATCTTATTTTGAGAGAGAGAGAGAGAGAGTGTGAGTGAGATGAAGAGGAAGAGGGGGATGGAGAGGGGGAAAGAAGGTGAATGAAAGGAGAAAGTGTAAAAATGTACAAACAGAAGAAGTTAGAAGGAAATATAGAAGGGTGAATAATAATGAACTATGAAGGGAAACTGAGAAAGCTAAGGAAAAGTGATTCTAGGAAAAATGTACAGTGATAGAAAATTTGAAAACAGAAGAGAGATATGTGCTAATGTATAGTGATGTATAGTAATGTATGTGAAAATATATCAGATAGAAGCAAAGGACGGCGAAACACTTAATAAGGAGGAAATAAAAAGAACATGGGAAGATTACATTATGGATTTATATGCACTAGGAGAAGAGCCAACAGAAATAGATATGGGAGTGGAAGAAGAGTACAAAGTTCATGATGATCAAAATGGATACAGTACATTAAAAAGTGAAATAAATGAGACAATTAAATGATGAGGAAAGGGAAAACTGAGGGATGTGATAAAATGCCAATTGAACTATTCAAAGCACTAAGACAAACAGATAACAAAGACCATGTAACAAATGAAGAAGTATTAAGGAAAATCAGAAAGAACAGGAAAATGCCAAATGTGGTTGAATAAGGAAAAGGAACTAGTTAGGAGACTGTATGAGAAGAATGTGTTTGTTAGTGGATGCAATAAAAGACTTGGTGAATGGAAGGAAAGGAAGAGATTTCAAGTGATGGATGGGATTATGGAAAAGGGAAAATATGCAGAAACAAAGAAGATAGTAAAGGATAGAACAAGGTGGAGAACAGCAGCTGAGACAGGACCTGTCCTAATGACAGAACACTATGAATAAATTTGAAAATATAAAATAAAGCCAGAGATTGAACTCTCTGTTGAATTCTCTGTTAAATTAACAGAGAACCAATATTGTTTTATTTTGAATAAATTAAGGGGAACGTTTTTTTAATGAGTTGTAATTTATTTAAAAAAATGTCAATAAAACGTAGTAAGATCCTTTCTTATATAATGATTTATTATTTTTTTTCCTGGGTGAAAAAACTTCCTGTTATAATTACCTGGAAACGATACATTTCTTGTAGTAAAAAAATATATATCACATTGTATATTTCAAAGTAATACAATAACCAACTAATTTACGGCAATTGGCATGAACAGCTGAAACTCACTACAGTAATTTAAATACTTGAATGTAAGCAAACAGTACAAGAACCGTAAAACTACAGATAGAAACATTTCATTATCCTCTAAAATGGTTTGTATGTTAGACCTTAGGTTAAACTTGTAACGCAATGCTGCATAACAGATGCAATCCACATGGATGTGATACACTGTCAGTCGGCAGTTGCAGCATGCACAAACTGGTGCATCTGTTTGAGTCATCAGATATCCATAAGTGAGCCTAGTGTACCCTATTCACAAACCGCAGATAATTTTTCTTAACAGACCGCAGATAATTTTTTCTTGACAGTTATTTCTGCATGAGGAGCTCCACGGTAAAACACTGTTCTTAATTGGGTGAAGTCTATTTTCCATGGTAGCATTCGAATCACTTTGCCACTCATCATGAACCACCTGCTACAGGAAACCAGACAAGATCGTTAGGAGTGATGCAGTCGGTGAAAGAAGGCTGGAAACCAGCCTCCTTTGCTGTACTATCAGCAGACTTATTGCCTATAATTCCTATATGGCTGGGGATCCAGCAGAAGCTGTATTATCTCTAGTCATTTGTGAAATGAGACAATGGATCTCACAGACAACAGGGTGTTTGGTTTTTGCATGCAGTTTGTTAAACTAATATGGCTACAGCAAAAATAGTTGTTACTTTGTTTGCTGTAGTCATAAATCATTATTGAAAATGACAGTGAGCATAATTTTCTTTTTGAATTTATTTGAATCACTATTTAACATAGTGCTTTATTTGAAAATTATAATTCATGGTAAGAAATACTTAAAATTAGATATTTCTAATTAACAAATACAATATTTTTTACAAATTCATAGAAATGATAATACATTAATATTCTGCATTATTCCTTTTGGTCATCTAGTAATAAACAAATATGAAAAAAAATGTAATTCTTTTTACTAAGTAACACCGGTCAACATGATTTTTGTTTCACAAGTACCAATAAATACTTAATGCAATTTTTTATCCTGTTTTCAAATATGTATTCAGAATTTCTACATCACCCATAGATTTTTTGTTATTTCAGTATTTTTAAATATTTTAAAAAGTTTTTTGTCCATTTGTCAATTGTTAAGTAAATGCTACTAGAGCATTATAAATATGATGGAACCAAATGAGTTAATTCAAAAGATAGCGTTGCTACTGTTGTGTAGGTTCAGACGTGTATAGACATGTATAAACGTGATCTAATGTAGCACACATTCATCATAACGATGCCAGTTGTGAGATAGTAGTGAACCAGTAAACACATCATTGTGAGTGCTTTGTGTCTGAATTATTGTGTATTACATATTTACAACTTTATTTCTTTTAATTAGTCATTAGTTACAAAATGCCTACAGTTTATTATTTATAAATCATCCTAACAATGTTTTTTATGTAAGTAGTGAAGTGACGTCCCAAAGGCAAAACCTTACTCCATTAGTAAAAAAAATGTTAAGAACTTTATAATGGGTGTAAAGTTGGGTACCAAACAAGGGCCTGGGGCCCACATATCTGTTATTTATTGTGTTCTATGCTTCTCACTGCATGGAAAAATGGCACACACCACATGCCACTTGCTATCCCTATGATTTGGAGGGAACACAAAAATCACTCTTCTGACTGTTATTTCTGCTTAACAAACATTAAAGGAACTATGCCAAAATCAAAACATACAATGGTGTACCCTAACCTGCAATGAGACCAGTTCCATACTGTGAAGAAGGCAGAAAGTATTAAAATGTTTGAAATCATAAATGCCTGTCTCTTGGAAATCTTGCGTGATGGGGAAAACTGTTATCATATTTGAATTCAGTATAAAAAATACTATCAGAATCACATATTTTTCTTCCTGAGACAAAAAAAAAATATTTTTTTTCCCTCAGTGCAATCAATTAAAAATAATTAGTAATAAATAATCAAATCAAACATATCCCTAACTGAAATGACCTTGACAGGGAGTCTTATTCTTTAACACTTTGGGGGTTGGCATCCCTACGGCCCTAGCTTCTGCAGCTTTTCTTCCCGCTACACCCAGAGCTGCAGAAGACTTTACACTATACACACATATACTACACCAAGAACACTACACGAATTACAATGTATACCCTTACACAAATACACAAAACATTCTACATTACTTTCTTTTTCTCTAACACTCTGTGATGTTGCGACAACTTACAAATTGCAACCATAACCCAAGGTCGAAACTATTGTGCTGACGGGTGAATGGTTCTACATAGTGAGTCTTGAAGGATATCCTCCAGGCACCTGGGCAAACTCTTGTACTTAGCTTTAGCTCCAGTATGCGTGAATTCTACCGGAGTGGTTCATTATATCACCGGTACTCGTGAGACCAAAATTTCACATCCTCAAATTACTTATACAATGGTTGAAGGTCCATCTGAAAAAACTACTACTATTTGTCAAGTGAAAAGGCCTCAGTCAGCTTTATCTGATGAGGATAATAGTCCTGTGGAAGAAAACTGCAAAGCATCAGACCTAAAATATAAAAATATTCGATTTATTGTTCTCTGAAACAATCAGAAAGATTGCTGCCTTCATAAGGTCTCGCCTTTCCTGATCAATAAGGTAGTAATAGGTTCACGTGGTTCCTCCAAGAACATAAGAAAACTGAGAAACGTAGATCGTTCCTACGTCTGATGAATATGGGTAGTGTAAGTATAAATATGGTTTGTCATAAAATAGTGAATACTAGCTGGAGAGTAATTTTTTGCCAGGATCTTCTTGAGATGGATGTTAACGAAATTGCTGTAGAACTTGTCTTGCTGTAGAAATTGTCTGTAGAACTTGTCTTCAAGGTGTTACAGAGGTGAAGCAAATAATGAAATGTCAGAGTGGAATGGAAGAACCTACTCCCTCTCTTATTTTATTCTTCAACCTTCTCACACCACCAGAGAAAATTACAGTAGGATACCGATTGGGTAGAGTACAATCATCCGTCCCTAACCCATGACGGTGTTTTCATTGTCAAAGGCACGGCCAAACTATAACTACTTGCCTGAACATCGGAATATGTGCAAAAGAAGGCCACATGGACACCGACTGTCAGGAGAAAAAAAATGTGCAAACTTTGGCGGATCACATTCAGCTCGATCTTGAGTTTGTCCACGTTTTAAAGAAGAGAAGGCAATTCTATAAATCTATACCAAGCAGAGGCTTTCTTTCCCAGCCATCTGAACAGAATAAAAAAAAGAAACTTAGTTCCTGGAACTTCGTTAAACCAGATGTCTCTTTCACTGCTGTGACATAAATAAAGCTCCTATGAATGGAGGCATCCAACAGTGCGGATCCTGCAGTGAGCTAAAAACATTTGTTCAGATGTTGTTTGATCAGGTTGCCTCACAGCCACTATTTTGGAACTGATTAAGATGAAGGAAGAGTTATTAGTTGCAATTAGTGAAAATCCATCTGAAAGTCCCTGTCCCTGAAGTTTTACCTGTGCAGGCAGGAATAATCACAGATGGCAGTAAGCCATCAACTAAGCTCCCTGTTAAGGGGGCCCCACAACCACTCTTCTGAGTTGTCGTCTATGGCTTCCCATTCTTCGAAATCTCCTCCTTCACCACCTCATATACTGGAAGATATGGCTGAGGAACAGACCCCAGGGTGTTGGAGTTCTTTAGCATAAAAATACAAAAAAGAAAAATCAGATCACACACAACTAAATTTTTATATATTTTCCTGACATCCTCTATCTACGACTACCATTACTTATGAACATTATTCAGTAGAACGTCAGAGGTCATCGGTCCTGCATTGAGGATATTAGATTTTGGCGCGTGCATGTGAAGCAATAATCATGTGCTTCTGAGAAACGCATCTTTTATAACAAGATGCAATAGGCTTTTTCTGTGAGAGATATGACTATAATAGAGAGTAGAGAGAGTGGTGGATTTTCTACATTCATGTGGAATGAGATGTCGGCTGTGAAGGTCGCTATCCCCTTCAAATTATACATCTGCAATTTGTATCTCTCACTGAATTCAGAGTTCAATGCTATTTTTTCCCTTATTTTTAACCTCTGGGAATTACTGTTTAGGTATTACTTCAGATGATGAATGAGGATGATATGCACGAGTGTAAATGACGTGTAGTCTTTTAGTCTCAGTTCAACCATTCATGAGACCTGTGGTTAATTGAAACCCAACCACCAAAGAATACCAGTATCCACGATCTAGTATTCAAATCCGTATAAAAGTAACTGCCTTTACTAGGACTTTAACGCTAGAACTCTTGACTTCCAAATCAGCTGATTTGAGAAGACATGTTCACCACTAGATCAATCTGGTGGTAAAAGTTCCATGCTCTAGAAATGTCAAATCTCCTCTTGCAAATCCCATTGCTGTCATTAATAGTAGGAGAATTCAATGCCCATGATATTTCCTGGGGCTCAACTTTAATGGTAAGCAGAGTAAGACAAGACTTAGACCTTTGTTTACTGAATGACAGAACATACACATTCATGTCCTTATCATCTGGTATGCTAACATCAACCTCTTCGTATGCTTGTTGAGTTTACTCACTTGTCTTAATTGGTCTGTTTATAATGACATTCACGGCAGTGATCTCAAGCCAATTATTATCGCTTTTGATGTTGACCGGGAGGTGAGAAAAAGGCCATGGAGATGGATTGTTGAAAAGGCAGATTGGAATGGTTAGCATACAACCTTCCCATCACAATGTGACAGTAGCACAGGCGTCCTTGATCAACTTTCCTCTTTTACGTTCATGATACCTGAGAATGTAATAGATACACCTCACAAATATCAGGAAACCCTACACATCCTTCTGTTCCTTGGTGGAATGATGATTACTGAAACGCTATTAGCAAACGATGGCAGGCACTGCATAAATTTAAGCGCAGGCCTACAGATGAACATCTAAATTTGTACTGTAAGCCTAGAGCGGTATGTCGTTGGGTATTCTTGGACGCTAGGAGGAAGTCATGAAGGAAATACGTGTGCACCATCTCATGCAATACTCATACTCCCACGTCTACTGCATGTAAAAAATCCGCGCAATTTGTGGATCACCAAAACAATCTATTCTCGGGCTTATTCATAAAGGAGAACTCCTTTCATCATCTTCTGCAGTGGCAACTACCTTAGCAATTCTTTCCGCTTGGTGTCTCTAACTTCATCAAATAGTAATCAATTTTAGAGGTACAAGATATAGATAGAAGTATTATCGTTGAACATCGGTAATTCAGTCGGTGAATTAAATGCTTCCTTCACATTTAACAAGTTGTCACACATGCTTAAAAACTCACATGACACATCCTCTGAACTGACAACTTTCATCTTGGTATGCTGAAGGTGTGCGGTGTGCACACCTTCTAGTTTGGCATCACAACACCTACTGAATGTTTATAATGATTTATTCTCTGGACAAATCTTCCCCCCCATCTGGTCAGAAGCCACTGTCATACTAATGCTTAAGCTAGATAAATAAAGCAAGCCCCTCAAATTACTGCCCTATCTCCTTAACAAGCATCTTATGCAAAGTAATGTAGAGCATGGTTAACCGCAGACTTACGTAGTACTTGGAGAGCCATGGACTTTTATCTCCAGAACAGTGTGGTTTCCAACAAGGACGATCCTACACTGACCATTTAGTGTCATTGGAAACTGCTATTCAAAACGGTTTCCTACTACGCCAGCACCTTGTCGCTGGCGTACCTTCTTTGACATTAGAAAGATGTTCGACACAGCTTGGTGACGTGGTGTTCTAAACACCCTCAAAAAATAAGGAGTCAAAGACAATATGCTTGCTTTTATTAGGGATTCTTGAATGGCCGAACTTTCCGTCCGTGTTGGAGATTCTCTCTCAGGTAGCATCAACTTGGAGAATGGAGTGCCTCAGGGCAGTGTATTAAGTGCCACCTTATTTTCTATAGCCATCAACAGTATTACTACATGTGTGTAAACACCTGTTTCATATTCTTTATTTGTTGATGATTTTACTACATGTATTGCGTCCTGTTCAACAACTACAATGGAGAACACTACAGAATACTGTATCTCGTCTTGAAGGTTGGCTTCACATTTAAATCTGAGAAAACAGTATAGTCTTTTCTCACCTGCAGGACCCCTTTATTCCACAAGTTTTTCTTAGTAGAGAACTAATTGCTATCCCTGCTGATGTCAGATTTTTAAGTTATTTTTTTAATAGCTGCCTTATGTGCGTCAAATATATCAAAGAATTAAAAACGAGATTTCCAAACTTTTAGATGTGCTGCGAGTCCTTAGCAACAGCAATTGGGGTGCCAATTGGTCGTGTATGTTGCATTTTTACTATTCCTTAGCTCTTTCCTGTTTGGATTATGATTGTATCGCCTACTCATAGCACGTAATACATGCTTAAAATGTTGGATGCTACAGGTGTGTTTAGATCAAGCCCTGTTGTAAGCTTATTTGTTGAGTGCAGTGAGTCATCACTTTGGGATAGACGGGACCAGTTTTTAGCATCTTATGTTGCCCGTCTCAGAGGTAGCCAAATCACCCAGCTTTTGATTCAATCCTTGGGAATCCTAATTTAAGAAGGTATAAGGACCATCCACATTGCACTGCACCTGTAGGTATTCATACCTACAGGACGCCTACTGCACCTTATAAATGTTGACATCCTCCGTGGAGAATCAACCTTATAAATTTTATGTTTGACCTTATGATATACAATAAAGAATCAACATCAGCTACTGTCTTCTGGCAAATGTTTAACTGTATTTTCTCCAAGATAAACCAAGCCGCAGTAGTATACACTGATGGATTGAAAGAGAATGATGCTGTTGGTTGTGCATTTATGATAGAATTTATATGTTTGGTCTAGCTGGTATTACGAGTGTATTTACTGCTGAACTATACACTATAAATAAGACTCTGAATATCATTAACTCTAGGTACCAAAATATCCTAATTTGAAGTGATTACTGTAGTGCTCTCCAAGCCTTAGAAGACTTTTATTCCAGACATCCTATCGTCATCAAAATCTACAACATAACTGCTGAGTTGAACCAACACAACAAACAAGTGAGTTTCTGCTGAATCCCTAGTCATGTAGGGATTCTGAGTAATGAACGTGCAGATTCCACTGCACGTTCACATGTAGTCAACCCTCTTTTACTAACTTTGTTACTACATGCAACTTTATTAACTGTCTAGAACTCACAGTTTGCGCAAAGTGGCAAGATGACTGGATGGCCACAGTAGACAACAAACTTTATCATACCAAAGATACTGTGTTGCCATGGGATTCCTCCCACAGGAAAATTCGCTGAGAGGAAGTGGTCATCTGCTGATTGCGAATAGGACATACGAGAGCCACTCACAGGTACTTGATGTCAGCGGAAAATGCACTACTATGCATAAGATGTGACTGCTGCCTAACTGTGCACCACATCCTTGTGGACTGCATGTGCTATGTGGCTTTATGTCGTAAATTTAAGTTGTTCAAGAACATTTGTCTTATCCTGAGGAATGACAAGGAGGTTTTAAGCCGGGTGTTGTTATTTCTGCAATGGATCAGTTTAGTGCATAGAATTTAATATTGTTTTTATTAGTTTTTTAAGTTTGTTTTCTTTAGTGTTCTGTTATCTTACAAGCAGCCCATACACTTCTCTTGATCTTTGTTGAATTTTATTTGTTTTATTTAAATTTTACATTTTATTGTTTATTTTTATTTTTTGTTACATTTTAAATTTATTTTTCTTGTTATAATTCAGCCTGTGATTAAAGTTGTAAGTTTTTTGTGATATTTTGTTTTTGTTATAAGTTGTAAGTTTTTTTTTTTTTAAATAATGCAGTTTTTTAATGCTTTTTTCTTTTGTTTTAATGTTATTTTAGCTGTTTGTTTACTTTTTTAGTTTTTTTTATCATGTAGTTTTTATTGTCGGTTAATGTTTTTGCCCTCTTTTATTTATTTTACTCCAGGCACTGATAATGCGCAAGCGTTTTACGCCCCCTCAAAAAAAAAAAAATGAATACATTAAAAATACCACAAAATATTAAAATAATATTTCTATTGTCTCAACTAAATGTGTCTCAATGACACATTTAGTTGAGACAATAGAGTAGCATACACCGTGACTTTCATACGGGAGTTCATAACTACTATTTACAATAAAAACATTCTATTCAGTTGTTGGCAGTTAATCACAACATTGCCAAGTTACTGATATAATTTCAACAAAATTTTGCTGTATTAACAGAAGATACTGAATATTTTTTTAAGTTTTTGAACATTTGTAATATATTAGCACATAAATATTATATGCACTTTTATACATTTGCATAATAAACTTACACTAAAAATATTACACTAATTATATTCACTGTCCACTAAATTTTTATTGCAATGGCATTAAGCCTGAGTACTCACTATGTATTACCATCTTCATGACTTTTAGAAAATTCATCGTTCAGGTAAATTATTAAAGATTCTATATTGTCTTGCAGATTGTCTGCTTGCCACATTTCATTTTCTACTTTTTTTCATGTGATCGCAGTAATTTTTCCATTGGGAAAAACTTACTGTAACAAATACTCTGGTTATTAGTAGTCATTCATCATCCATTTTAAATATGCTATTATTTTTAGCCACAATCCTTTTTATCTGACTCCATATGAGCTCAAAGGATTACATTTGCAGTGACATGGTGGTAATAAATGAAGAATGATAATTTTTTCATTGCCCATTTCATCAGTGATATGAGTTTGAAATTAATGTTTAACTTTGTTTACTTCAATAAGAAGTTCTTTTTTGACAGCATCTTCTGGGCACAGATTTTTTTTTATGTAAGCCATTCCTTAATGTAATACTTCTTTGAATAATGGGAATCTTTTCTTTCTTCCTTGAGAAATATGGGGCATTATCATAATGATAATGCTTCCTTCAGGAAGTATTGCCATAATGTAATCTATCATCCATTTTTCAAAACGTGAGCTCTGCATTTTGTCATGATAGTCAATACTTGACTTTTTGGCCAGGAAAACTAAATCACTTCCTTCAAGAAAACTCTACTTCGGCATGGACTACACAACAAATTGAGGTCCTTTGAAAAAGTTTTCAGTCCAGTCAATAATCTTGCTAAAAAAGCATCTTTCAGTGTTTTACTCTTGACATTTTGCCATACTTATTACAAGTATGATTTATATGCACTCAAGTATACTATTTTTCTTCCCTATACTTTTAATTGTCCCTTAAATATAAATGCCGCCAGCAAATTATGTCATTGTGTTCAGTTATTACTGATGTTCGACTTTTTTCCAAAAACAAATCCAGTATCTTTCACTAATTGACAGAAAGTCCTTAAACTGAAGTTAGAAAGATAACTGTTATTATTTACTACTGCTACTATATTGTGCAAATTAACTGAGAAAAGCTATTTTTTTCTCTAAATTGTTATGTGATTGCCAGTTATTTCTGAAATCGCCTTAAACTGGTTTTATCTGCCCTCCTGAGGTAGTGTGACTGTTTGACCTTGACAATAAGAAAGCAGTCTGACTGGTTTTAAAGTGGAAGTAGTCATCTTAGCTTCAGTTATGAGTCTTTGAGTGTGGCAGTTGGATGTCTGTGTAACATGTGTTGCTTTCGTGTGTTTAAATTATATATTACTCAGAGGAACCGTGCAAAAATTATCACACTTTTATGACAGTGAGAGATATCGCTTCTGCAGTTGGTGTAAGCAAATCAAGTGCATCAAGAATTCTGACAACATTCAAAGAATCTGGATCTGAGGTCTGAGGATCTGGATAAAGAGGTTTAAATGCAAAGGAAAAGATTTGTCTATGAATCAGAACATTATAATCAATCGTACTATTAATTATCAAAATCTATTAACTGACTTCTAAGTATATATGTATTAAAAAAAATGGCATATACAATACATGTTAATGATAAAAATAAATACACACGGAAATGTTAAACAATATGTGATACCAAATCTAAACATTTCATTTCCTTTTCCCATGGCCGAATGTGAATTGCAATTTTTTTAAAAAGAATAATATTTCAAGTCATCTTTGTTTAAACAACAACCTCACGTGTCATTTAGCATACAAATGTGAAAAAAAGGTGGATTTAAAAATAGTTACAAAGCATATGCTGGAACATGAGTTTGGAAAGAGGTATCTGTTGCATTTGTACAGTGAGTGGTTTAGAATTTTATACTAAATAAAATTCTTTTAATCATGTATGAGTAGTTGTATTATCATAAAATCATGGTGTTTTTTAACCAGTTTTATAATTTTTTATGAAATAACATAAAAGAAAAGTATTTCTGTTCCCCTTTATGGAGATTTGAATAAGACCAAACACTATCAGAAAGTATCTTAAGCTACATAAAGGGCATTAAATTATGTGAAAATATTTACCAAACCTTCAAATAAAATTTTTAAATTTGGGACTCATGAGGTCTACATGTACCTGCAACTACCTTGACCAGTTGTGACCAAAATTAAATAAAGGCATTAATGTCTACACACAGAAATCATTGTGCCAAATTTTATCTATATCAGTCCATCTAGTCCATAGATATCAAATAAAAATCAGATGCAGATGAATATAGATCCTTTTGGAATCTTTCACTGCTAAAATTGTGTTTTTTGGTTAGAAGAGGTTATGAAACATAAAGCTCTAAAAAAAACTTAACATCCAAAATTTGATCCAATTAGCAAACTTTCCCTTATATAAGTATATAATCAATCATACAGTATAACTACACGGCTGGGAAAGTATGATACTAAATGTTTCAAAACAAAACAATTATATCAGAACCTGTAATACAGTAGCTGTACAATTACATAGTGAGGATACTGACTACAATAAATAAAAATAAATTAATATAAAGAAGCAAACTGATAAGTGGATGCAGTTAACTTGTTTACTGAGTAGAGATACAATATTCAAACTCATTTATATATACATATAAATATATATTTTTAATATATATTAAAGTTGTTTTGGTGGTGTATATACCAGCAAAACATAGTAATTTGATAATTTAAAGTTATCATATTAATTTCTAATATGAAATGTGAATTGTAATTTAAAGAATAATATTTCAGGTTATCTCCATTTAAATAACAGTCCCACATTTAGTCATTTAGTATACAAATGTGAAAAAGTGAAATACACATATTTTTATTTATTTCACAAATATGAAATAAATAAAAACTAAAAATTTTAAAAACATACATTCCAATAACCACAATACTTTAACAATATAACTCAATGCATTTGAGCATTAAGTTGATTGTGGTTATTGGGGTTTATGTTTTCTAAATTTTTATTATTTTTTCTATTTTTTTGTTCTTGTCTGATGTAATTTTGGAATTTTTTACAATCTGATGATGCAGGATCCCACATATTTTATTATCAATAAAAATTAAGTTGAAGCAATTTATTTATTCCATCAAAACAGAGGTAAGCAGCTATTTTAAAATGTTTTAAATAAATATATATATTTCAACCAATTTTTCCAGCTTGCTGCCACATCTGGGTATGTGTGTATAGGCAAATGTAATTACTACTACCAGCTTGCCAGGACTGCAGCTGCAAATGTAAGTGTAAATGTACTGGTAAGCATGTAGTTCTGAAACAAACTTAGGTTGACCACTCCTGAGAAGTGTGGTTAATTGAAACCCAACCCCAAAGAACACCAGTATCCACAGTCTAGTAATCAAATCCACATAAAAGCAACTGCTTTTACAAGAACTCAAACCTTCAAACTCTCGACTTTGAAAATCAGCTGATTTTGCGATGATGAGTGTAACCACCAGATCGATCTGGCAGGTTGGTCTAAATAAATAAATATTACTATTATATATTTTCTTAAAGAAAAGAAAATAGAAAATTTATAAGTACGAAATACAAAAATAAACATTTGAAAATGTTATACACATATCACCCATTAACCAATAAACAAATATAGTAAAAAAAATAACCAATAAATAATGAACTTATGCAGGATACAGACCTGTATATCAAGAGTGAACACAGATGCACCTTTTGTCTGTTGAAATGTCTTTATTAAATCAAAGTTATTTGAAAGGTTATGAACTGATATTACACTATCTAAAAACAGAGAAAAAGAGATAAAGGTATTATAAAATAAATTACTAAAATTAATCCATTACTAAAAAATAGCTAATAATGAAGCTGACATAAAAAAGGATATGTACATTTTCACAAAATGAATTTAATTGACTCGACATATTAAAACATAAATTCTAGCTATATCTGTCTCTCATCAAGAAGGTTCTATGGCTGAAATCTATTCTTATAGTTACTGAAGTGTTTACATAAATTTCTTGTTTTTCTACATAAAAAAAATCACGACTCAGGTAGCAGTCACTATTTATAAATAGGCGATGCAATAGTAATATTTAAAATAAAAAAATAAAAACTTTTAAGAAAGGCCCACACGTAATATTTTTAAAAAAAATGACTAAATTCATAAAGTGGAGATATGACTATTAAAAGGGTAGTTAACAATTACCTTAAGATACTCAATTAGAAAGTAATGCTTTAAATAATAAAATGAAAGTTATAAGATTGTGTTCTGACATACGCATATTTTTTTATATTTTTAATATTGTTAGTCAGCAGAGATTATAAGAAAAACTTTTCTTAAAAAGAAAAATAGGAATATGATGTAGCTTCACAGAGATAGGGAGTTATAAGAAATTTGTTTAGAATAGTTTTGATATATGGCAGTTCCTTGTTACACCCTTCAATCACCCACTCCTATTATCACCGATCAGAATTGCTGCTAAATTTGATGAATACATGTGTTAACATATATAATTTATACAAACTTTTGTAGAATGCAATTATTTTTCTATTTTAAAACCTATACATTATTAAACAAGCTACTGAAATGTTAAACGTTGTTTGGCGATCTACCATTACAAACATCTAGCCCTCCCCATTGCTCCATCAGCTAGACTAGCCATCTGGACTCCATCAGCATTTGGCACCTATTTATCAACTGGTCTTTTGTATTTCTTATATTAACTTATTATTTTTAAACAAACTTCCTCACATTTAAATGTCCTACTCAATGGTTAAAAGTCATCCCCAACAATCCAGCAACTGCCGGGGCTTCGGTGGGAAAGATCCAGAAATAAATCACTTATTGCATTTATATACTCCTCATACAGTGCTGGGTCTCAAATAAATATTTACAACAAAAATAAAATAATTATACAAAATAACTTCAATAATTAGACATAGATTAGAGCTGTAAACCAGATAATGCTTTGAAACATACCGTTTCTTAACAAGAATCATAATTAATCCATCATTAGCTCTTTCCAAATGTTTTTGTTTTACAGCAGGAATAATATAACAAGAAAGATTATGGAAACATTCAGGTAATATAAAAACCTTAAAACTAACACATGCTTCAGACAAACATAAAATATCAGATTTACAAAAATGAAATATCTCAATGGATGACAGGCGAAACAAATTACTAAAACCATCAATATTCCAATAATATTATTGCCCATCTGCTGAAACCCAGATGGATGTAGTCCATCTGGACTACAACTTTCCCTACTAAGCTGATTTCCCCTCTTCTGTATAGGCTGAGATGCTGTCACTAAAAATGTCTTCAACACTGAGAAGCATTTCAATAAAAGGGTTTTCTCTTCTTCTAAGTTATTTAATGCTTATCTTTATACAAAATGGTGACAAGTTAATTAACATAAACTGGTATAGAGGAGGAGATTAAAAAAAGCAATTCTGACAGTTAACTTCTTAGGAATGTTTTTAAATAGTGACAAAAAATCTATTTAATCTGTAGGGCAAATAAATTTTACCACAATTGCATTTTTTCAGTAATACGGTCAGTACAGTGGCAGGGAGAAATTTTATCTCACTTGATTTGTGAAAGTTAGACAAAAGAAAATTTTATAGTGTTCAAACATTCCTTTTTGAAAGTCAAAACTCCAAGGATATTAAAGTCAAGCTAGTTAAATATCCATCAATTATAACAGCACTCTGTACTTTATAAATGTTAAGTAATTAGAACAGCAGTTTACAAGTATTTTCGTTAATTTTGGTGTTGACAAATGTGAACAAATGACACTGAATGTTTCGGACAATCTGTTAAGGTTACAACTGAATAAATCCATGATATAGTGATGTACGATAGAAGATTTAAGACAAATGTACATTTTTTTACATAAATATTTACATACCTGAAAACTGCCTACAAGATGCATATCATGTTTGCTAACAATAGATCAAAAGTGTGAATGAGTAAACATTTTTTAGCATGATTTGGGGATATTTCAGTGAATCAAGAGGAATTTTTGCACTGTTTCATTAGAGTTGATGAAGCTTGGATAAATCTCTATAGACCTGAAACCAAGGAACAGTAAAAACAGTGGGTTATCAACTAAGGAACTTGCTCTAAGGTGAAAATTATTTCATCAACAAGAAAGGTAATGGCGATTATCCTTTGGGATGATAATGGAATCGTTTTCATTGACTTCCTGGAAAAGGGTAAAATAATATCTCAGCAATGTTATGGATCATTGCTGGACAACTAAATGAGGAAACAAAAAAAACTACCACATTTGATGAAGAAGGTTTTTTTCACAAAAACAATACACCTGCCCATTCTTCAGCAATTGTAACAGCAAAATTATTCGAATTACACTGTGAAATTCTGCTGCATCTCTCCTACTTGACAAATTTAGTGCCTTAGGACTATCGCCAACTTCTAAAACATCATTCTAGTCTTCAAACCAATTTTAAGACTAGGATAAATCATACTGTAAGGATGGATCAAATAACCTGAGCATCGTTAATCTTAGGTGGATAGACTTAAAAGATTATTTTCAGAAATAAAAAAAACATTTCTTGAAAAACTGAGTTTTTATTTCTGCACAATTTATCAAACATACCAGTCATGAATAAATTTTTACTTTGGATAAAAGGATTGCAAAAAAATTATAAAAAAGCTGCTGTAGAGCATATGTTGGTACTCTGGTTATAACAAAATGTGTAATGTTTTTAACCTAAGCAAGTAATTTTCTTGTGTTTTTACATGGAAACAGTTCAATACTAGAATGACATTAGGCTACATGCCTTTCACTTTTAAACCTCAATACTAATAATGATAACAAAAAATAGAAAACTATTTTTAAATAATTTGTGTAAATGTGAAAATTTTCATTTAAAATAAAAATTCTTCCCTAAGTTATATGGACAAACTTACAATGGCAATATTAAAAGATTCTCCCACAAAAAAAAGAATCATCAAAATAGATTCATCTGATAAAGAGTGAAGCAAACATATCAAACAGAAAACCTTCCCCTCCATTGCAATCAGCTGAAAAGAATTAATCTATCATGGACAAATTGATGTTTGGAAACTAGAAACACGATTAACCAGTTCTTTGCCTTATGAAAGAATAGAAATTCATAATAGCAGCATTATCGACAATGTTAAAAACAATCATTACAGTGCTTTTTCTCCCATAACATTTATTTTCAAAAACATTTTTTCAACTACCACTTCATCCTTATCATAATTACAGCTACTTCTAATTCAGCCTATCAACATATACATAAGTTTGCAAAAGTATGTATTTATTTTTAAAACGATAAAATAGCAATTATTTTTGAAAAATGGATGGTGAAAACAAAATTGGTTTAAAAATGCCCTTCTTGGAAGAAAGCAATGAAAAATATTACTTATTACAATTCATTTTTAGAATTTTTACATACTTTTCTGCTTTCAATTCAATTAAAACAGAAAAAAATGTGTTTTTATTCAGCTACTTACTGAATTACAGTTTTTTTCAATTACAGCAATGAAATGAAATGCCTAAACTAATACAAAAGTGATTGGGAAATAAAACACGGCCATTGTTGGGGAAAGTTACAAAAATAAAGTTACACATAGCTCGTTTTTGCCAAAAGAAAATTGGACTTTATTTTTAACAGAATGAAAAACAACTTTTGAACATTTTCTTTAAATCATAACCTTAAAAAATAAATGAAATTACGAAATAAACTTAACTTAATACTGTACAGTATTTATACAAGGATATCAGCTGAATCAACATATCTATTATAATATTAAATGACAAATACATCAATATACATTTTTCAATTAATTATTTTGAAAATCTTTTGTATTAAATACGAGTATAAAAATAGTTTAAGTAACTAAATACATTATTATTCACACTACAAGATGGAATACAAAAGCAATAAATATTACTAGAACAAATCACAATATTAATTACAAACAAGTCCAAAATCATAATTTAACTTCAGGGATTATTTTCTTTAGATTAATTTAAGAAAACTAACATGAATTCAGTTCATGAATAAATAAGAATTAATCTCTGCACTTAACAAATTAAATTAAATTAAATGATAGAGTCACTATTTAAAAACATTTCAATTAAAAACGTAATTTACCCTAAGCAACTGACTTTTAAACAAAGACTTTTAATGAACAACCAGAATATTATTAATAACAGTTAGCATTAATAACATATAAAATATGTTGTTACACATGAAAAATAATAAAACCTTTATTTAAGCCACCTTCCATGACTATACTTGAATGAAGAAATGGTTTTTTAAGCCAATCTTGAATTTCAAATTCATAATGTACAATTAATTGAGTATTTCACTAATTTTACTAATAACATAACTGTTTAATATAATAAATAATGATTATTTTAATTTGCCTTAATCACAAATTATTTTGTAAAAAATTAACTCGTGAATTGGTACAAATAAGTACACATACATACATACAGTTTATCCTTGGCGTAATCTACAGTGGTGTATCAGAAAATACAGAGGTAACACTTTGTTACTAGAAATTGAATAATACGGAGCATCACAAATTTGTAATAACCAGTTTGGAAAGATTCTGCTTCGATAAATTTGGCTGGTTTGTAGTAACTGAACCACTTTCAACACTGGACATTATCTACTGAATTAAAAAATTAAATTGTCAAAGAAACGAGGCGAAAAGAATCATAGAAATCTGAGAAATCACGAAACACTGATGAGTACAAGAAGATGATATGGCGACCGAGTATTATCACACAAAACGAGAGAGAAAACGTGAGTTATTTTCAGTAACTGACTTCTGTAAGATTGAAAAAAGTATAAGTCCAATATTGATTGTGTAACACATAAAAACAACGTTTCTAGTACGAACACATTTATGAGTGTACAAAGGCGATGAATATAACCACACTATACGAGCGAGAGAGAGAGAGAGAGAGAGAGAGAGAGAGAGAGAGAGGGGCGAGAGCGAGTCGCAAGCATCCACACATCGTGGAAATATGGTCTGGACTGGTCAGGGACAGACTGACAGAATCTAGTGGGGAGCCGGCTTATATAGTGTAGATGGAGCCGAGTGAACCACCAGGAGCCGAGTTCATGCAACATGTTTACGTATTTTTATTTATTTTTAAACATTATAAACATGAAATAATACAGAGTTAAATCTTAATAAATAATCAATACAAAAAGCATAAATAAAAATCACCTGAGCATATTTTTATATGTATGTTGAATGGAATGCATAAATTTTAGATGAAAATAAGTTAAATACCAAGCTGAATTAAAACTGCTTTACGCATTGGCGTAAACAACCATCTCTGATTTTTTTTAAACACTATTATTAATTACTGGCAAATATATAATGTGACTACTAAAAATAATGCTTACAAATGAAATAAGAACCTTTCTAAATTTTATTATGGGAAAACTTTTATTTTGATTTAATAAAAAAATACTTTTTTTTTAAGTTAAAGAAAAGAATATTCAAAAGAATGGTAAATGGTTCTGATATCTTCTTTACTAGTCACTCTAGTATTATCTTTAATTCTATTATTCAAAAGTAGGAAAACAATGTTCTAAAAATCTTGATAATAAAAGTGACATGACCAAAAAAATGTTTATCAGCGAGTACTTGATGGAGGGAAACAGAGTGAAAAAAACAAAATGTGGGAAAATAATAAACTCATTTTAAAAATTTTGTGATCGAGTACCAAAGAGATTTAAAAGTTACCACTACATTGCCTAAAACTCTGTCCAAAATTTATCTCTACATCAAAAATATTTTTAAAATTATTTTTATATATATATATATATATATATTATAACATAATACTTTGTTGATAAATACCAGAAAGACTGATTAAAATGTCATGTTCAGGAACAACAGATAACTGCAATATTGGTTTTTTGCTGAATGCTTTATTATACCGTAATAACTGAACTTCTCTCTTACTTTCACCTACACGTGATGACAAATTAAACATCAACAAATGTCCTGCTTTTGTACCAACTAACAGATTATCATCTGTAATAAAAAAAAAACAAAACAAAAATTAATACAACATCTACTCATGCACAAGTCAGGTTTGTCACAAAAAAAGTTAAAGTAAATAAAAGAGGTAACCATGAAATACTCAATAGGCACCTGAGTGTTGGTGAACAGTTTATAATTCAGTTAGATTTGTTCTTGGCACCTGAAACCTTTAACCTAAGTTTTAAAATAAATTAATTTTAAAATCACCGACTCGGACTAAAGTGAAATTCTGGAATGGAATTTATGAGAAGAAATATTTTAAATTATTTACCTAAAAAATTCATATATCCATAATTAATAATTATTTTTTAAGAGTGAATACATGTTGGCAAATCCTATCTCTGCAGTCTTGCAGTCTTTCAGAAACTTTCTACATCACTGGATGCAACAATTTCATAAAAAATCTTGTGAATTTCCTCTAAGATTTTAGTTTCAATTCTTCACAGCAGATCTACTGTAAACTCTACTCTTAAGATGGTCCACAAAAACATATAGCAGACTGGCAGGTGTGCACATCTCTCTAGGTTCTTGGGGGGCCACAAAAAATGAAATGTTACCATTTCTTGAAAAAAAAAAAGTAACATCTTCCATCAGTGTTGTACAAATCAGATAGCTTCCCATTACTTAAAGAAAATGTTGCAGTCTGTATGCCACAAAGATTCCAGAATGACAATACATCAAATAAACATTACAGATGACACAGAACAATCATAATTTAAAAAAAAATAAAGAGCTACAGTGCTTTTCAAATGTTCAAATGTTGTAACTTTTTACTGTAAGAACTTTACTACTGGTGTAACACAATAGTCCCACAAACACAAAATTTTCAAACATGAAAATTTTGCTTACTAACAAATTCATTACTTTTAAATGTAATGCTAATATAACATCTGTACATTCTAATATCTGAAATGGCACTAGTTTATAAGAGATGATCATCAAAAGTTTTTTTAATTATTTTATATAATAGATTACCATAAATTATTTACCTGAAACTAAAAGTTAGATAAGATATGGTAATATTTAATAAATAAAATAACAGTTAACAACATGATTCAGTAATAATTCATTAAGAAATTCATAATATGCATACATCAATGAAAAATGAGTATATTACGTTCATAATATTACATACCATATGCAGCTATAGACTGGACTTGTACAGCCACTTTTCGCAGGCACTGATATTCATATGCATCAAGCATTTTTATTAAGTTACAATTAAAACCATCTAAATCAAATCATAATTGATAGACATCTTAATTAGCAGATGCTATAGTCATATCCATTAAATATTTTTATTTATTTGTAATTATAATTATCTTAATTCTTTGTTCGAAAGGAAGAAATCAAACATTTACTTTTCTGCAATATTGCAAGCACCCTGAAAAAAATCTTCGGTTAAACATTATAGAATAATTTATTTTTAACTTAATCAATCTAACAGTTATGTTAAAATTCTTGCCAATAAATGATATATTGTCCATTAACATCACATTAATAATACATAATCTCCTCCTTAGATGATCAGTTATAAATGAAAAAATACAAACATATCTTCTTTCTACAATACTTTTTAATATAAACATTAACAACTTCCTTCATGAATCGAAACACTGTACATATATTCTAAGATATTTTTAAAACATGAACAATACATTAATACTACTCAATTTGCTAATTAGTTAGATTAATATTTCATTTGGAAGAAGACTTGATCTTAAAACTTAACAAGGAACGCAAAGTCTAAAAACACCACAGTTAAAATTAACTTATTTGTAGAAATATCCAATGTGCTCATAAATTGTGCAGAAAAATGAAATTTTAGAAATTGATGACACACTTCCAATATTAGGGTATGGTGTCAGTTATCTAGGGATAAGATGTGTTCAATACTTCCAATTTAAATAAAAGTATAACTATATTGTTAGGAAGCATGTTATTTATAACTATCCATTTTTAAAAAATGATCTAATAGACCAAATTTAATAAATATAACAGTTTTGGAACTCACATAATAATGTTTTTAGTAACTATAAGGATTTTTCAGTTTTTATGTTGTGAAAGAAGTTGAGAAAACATCAGATGCACAACTACAAAAAAAAACAACTTTTCATTTGCATCTTTCAAATATTTTCAAAGTATACACTTTTAAAATATATTCATCATTTATCACAAACTGTCACAGACAAAAAATAAGCTAGTTTAGAAAAAGATAATAAAGACTTTGACAATGAAGATGAGCAAAGTATTCAAGCAGAATCGGTAGGTTTTTTAAGGATTGGCCTATGCATTTACTACAGAGTAAAAACACAAAGTGGAATGATCTAGAAGGTACCAGTACAGTACCAAAATAAGCATCTTTAAAGAATATCAATATTCCAGAAGCCTAGAACAGCAAACCATTATAACCCTGGGGACAATAATGTGTCAACAGATCCCACAAATGGGCTGAAATTTTAACTTACGTCCCAGCAGGCCAAAAGACTGTTTATATGGAGTACAAGTAATCATCCTAATTTGGCTGTGTTGACATAAATAACAACAAAATGAATAAATGTACATATTTACATTTTTTAAACAGGCAACTGCTCAATATTCTGTCCTCTAATTTCCTAACACTTATTGAATCAAAATATTCTCTCACTAATTTGGACTAGGTTATTAGCATAGCTGAGTCTCATTAATAAAACATTAAATTAACCTAACATAAATCAATAAACATAGAAAATTATCTTTGTTAACCAATGTTACACAATTTGGCACTTTGCACTTTGTTCCAGCCCTACATTTGTTTAGGTTAGGTTACAGTAATCTTAAGGATCTTGGATACATCCATTTTACAGTCAATCATTCTAAAAATTTTGTTGACCATCAAACTTTTACTTCTACATTTTAGGCGGTACTGCAGTTTGAAAAAAAATTATTTTTCTCTAAAAATGATCGGATTCTATTGATTTGTGAAAAAGTTTTTGTAATGTTTTGAGTATTTAAAAAATAATTCAATAATTATTACAATTTATTAATTTAAATAATCAAAACATTACTGTTAATTGGTTGAGGTTAGCGAGCGTGGGCTAAGTTTGGTTAATTTATATTTGTAATTATGAGCAGCAAACTTTTGGGTTATTATTAAATAACATCACCCAATATCAAAAGAATAACGTATACGTAATCAGCATGTAAAATCGGTCCACAATCGATCATTGTTAGATAAAAAAATTTTTCAAACTGTGGTAGCACTATCTAAAGTGCACAGTGCCCAAAATGGTGCATGTACCAATCACATCGAATGAATATGGCAAAAGAAAAGCACAGGCAACGTTTTAGTACCGATAAAGAACTTTTGCGGTCATATTTGAGGAATATATGTGGCGTAAAAAGTATCCCGACAATGTTTTTATTTATTTTTGGAAACACATTTCTGAGGAATATCCTTGCAATTAAAAGTGTTGTTTGATGTTTATATTTTTCAAATAACATTTGGTTAATCAGGTCTTTCTATTTCAATTTAATGGGAATTAAGCATTTTTAATTGGTTGCACATTTTTTACACTATCATAACAGTCCAAGTTTTGTTTGGGGTGGAACAAATTTCATAAGTACCCACAGTTCTGAACATTTGATAACAATAAAAGCTAGCACTGTAAAATTTTATTTAAAACTATACAATATTTTGAAAATAATACGTTCAATATAATCTATTAAATGGAAACACACTATTAAAAATTCCCGTTTATTATACTTCAGAAAAAATAAAACAGTACTACTCTATCTTCATACAATTTAGACGAATGACACACAATTTGATAAGAATTTCCCAATGAACTACTCTTCAAATCACCGTTTATCGTGCGGCCGGAAAGCAAGAGGAATAGTTCACTTTAAACAACAGTCTACAAGAGCCGTCGTATTTTATTTACTTATTATTATTTTTTTTTGTTTTTCTGGGCGAAAACTGTTTTCATGTTATCATCGCCAGGACTCGATGTATTTCTTGTAGATAAATAGATGTTTAAAATTGACACTTAAAAATTAATTTAAAACTAAAACCTAACAACGTAGAAATACATCTTATAACGAAAACCTCTAACGAAAAAGCTTGTGAATGTAAAAGCCTTTAGTGTATGCTAAAAGTGAAATAAAAACTATCCATTGTAGTTTTTATTAAAAAACATTAAAAAAGTAACGTAAAAGAATAATAAAAAAAAAACCATCTGACATACGCCAACACAGTGGACAAAAACCGTATAAATAATTCAATTCTTGAATCAAGATGTACGGCCTTTATAAATCGTAAGACATTCGATAACATCATTGCATTGTTCCCCAACATATTTCGAATGGCAACCCCTAGTTTAAATTTGCGACAAAATGCCGCATAACAGATACAATCCACAAGAATGTGTGATGCACTATTAGTTGGCAGTCGCAGCGAACACAAAAGAGATACATCTGTTTGTGTCATCAGATATCCATAAGTGATGCTCGTGTGCCCTATTGGCAAACGACAAATACTAACTTGCACTCGACAGTTATTTCTGCAAGAGAAGCTCCACGGTGATCTAGTGTTCTTAATTCGATGAGGTCTGTTGTTAATAGTAGCATCCCACTCACTTTACTACTCATGATGAACCACCCTCTCCACAGAAAAGACAAGATCGTTCGAAACAAAGTGATTGGTCAAAGAAGGCTGGAAACAGGGCTCGTTTGCAGCACTATTAACGCGCTCATTGCCGGAAATTTTAATATGGCTCGGGATCCAGCAGAAGCTCACAGTTGTATTATATTTAGTCATTTGCGAAGTAAAACACTGAATCTCACAGACAACAGGGTGTCTAGAGTACACGTCACCTGTTTAAACACTCATGGAATCTGAGCAAACAAGAACATGTCGAAATGTTGTATCTTAAATATGTAAGCCCTTATTAATACCATACAGCTCGGCAACGAAAATATTGGTGATGCTGATAAGGCCAAACATGTATGTTCAGTTGCCAATTACAAAAGTACAATCAACAGAATTAACGTTTCTAGAGCCGTCCGTATAAACTATAACATAAAGATTCATGCTATTTATAATATTATAAAATTTGTTTTGGAAAATAACCAGATTTGTGTTCTTTTTATTATACTGACATAAATCAAAGCGGCAATTAATGAGAAAAGGCCGACTAGGGGGTTAATAACATGGAACAACAGTAAGAACTAGAGGTAATTATATATTTAGAGCTGAGAAAAGGCGCTGAGCTTTCATAGTTACGAACAGGTTTAGATAAAACTCTCAGCATGTCTAACATTTTTAGACATTTTACCTTCAGCTTCTTCAAATGTGTTACCCATGTTAGTCGTAAACTAACTAACTTCTTTCTAGGAACTACATTCCTAGAAATCTAACCCGCGTGCATGTCTCAACTGGTTCACAATGTATACACAGTTGAGAGTCAACATGTCCCTCAACCGGGAAAAGAAGATGCACTTCATTTTTTCCAGTAAAATCGTAAATCAAGTAGATTTACATCACGATTCTAAGCGGGTTATTGTGCTTTGAAGCAGCTTCTCATTTGTAATTAAAGTTCTACATGCTATGTAAATAGAAAAGTCATCTACAAATAAAGAACACTTAACGGGTTTTGGCTCGCAGTTTGTTATACTATTTATGGCTATGGCAAATATAGTATCATTTAAAACACTTCCCTGAGGTACTCTGTTTTTTAGTGTGAAACTTTCATTTACCATTGTTCCAACTCGAACTCGGAAGAATGTACTGCTGAGGAAACCCCCTAATAAATGAGTGGAGATTTCTTTGTATACACCATTCACAAAATGTGTTTAGAATTCCTCTCCACGCTGCAGTTTGTATGCTTTTTGCAAATCAAAAAATACAGAAATCTGGCTTTGGTGAAGTAAAAAGATGTTTGTACTTCTGCCGGATTGTAAAGTACAATCTGGCGTTGAACAGAATAAAAGATTTCCTGGATTAACAGATTCCAGGGCAACTACATGATCAATAGATGATCTACCTTGGTGGAAACCGCACTGTCCTGGGACAACTAGGGAGTTTCTCTTAAGGTAACACACTAGTCGATAGATTACCATTCATTCTGTCACCTCAGATAGGGTCAAGAAGATATGACAGTAACTTGTGAAGCATGATTTATCTTTACCAGGTTTCAGTGTAAGGATAACCAGTGCCTCTGTCAAGAATCTGGAAACACTTGGTCAGAGAAAATTCTATTACAGATACACAAAAGATGTCATAGTACAGTATCTGAGAGGTGTAATAACATATTGAGCGTGATGTTATCATTTCCAGGGAGATTATTCACTAGAATTATTCAAGGCATACCTTAGCTCAATATAAAAAAAGGGTAAGTTTAATTCATTTCGTGAGTCTCCAACCACAAATGGGATATTTTCTACCTGAAACTTATAACATAAAACGAAGTGAGTAGATCATCCTCACTGATTTCAGTGTTTGGAGAAAGATATAAGTTGCAGATATTCATTTTGAATGATAGCAATATCTTCACTGAAACTCTAGGGATGTGTGTATGCATGGTATTTGTGTGGCCAATACTATTTCCTAGGAAAACAGCCACAACTTCTCATCCTCTGCCCTCAGTCGCATCTTTCGCAAACATATCCATGAAAGGACACATCATCCTATGGATGTAGGTGAGTTTTCTGCAGACACAGTATTAAAGGGTTTTCTTTCTTAAGAAGGATTGCAATATACCCAGGGTGAGTACAGAAACCGCAAAACTTCCACTGAGTAATATTTGTAACCATATGAAAGACTTCATTCCTGTTATAAATAAAATCTGTATGCAAATTACTTAATAAATACTATCTGTTTTTTTTTTTTCAATTTTATGGTCTTTAAGAAGTGCTTCGCTTTTTTGGACACTTCATCCACCACCATATTGTTATAGAAATATCGAGATGGTAGAGGGGATTTGGAAGCCTGGGAGGACAGAGATGCTGTATCAGGTGATTATGTTTTAATAGATCTTTTCTGAGGAATCTTGGTTGTTTGCTGTGTATTTGGTGCAGCAGGAACGTTTAGTAATGGTGTAACGACTGCAATTGGGTGCAATTAGATTAACCACCATCAGTTTTTCTAGCGAAAGTTAGCTTTTTGCCAGAGCTCAGTGCTGTAATTGCAGCTGTGAGGGTCTTTACTTGTTTTGACAAAACTTGGACCAACTTGGTCAGTTCTTTACATAATGTGCATTCACCTTTTTGTACATTGTAAGAAAGAGCCTGGACAAAACTAACATCGGGCTGTACAGAATTCCTCATGTTGAGAGATTTTCTGTATTTCCTATGTGCCACAGGATGAGACATTTTCTGTTCAGTAATATCCTTATAATCCTCCAGTTCTTCCTTATAAATGGGACATTCTTGAGACCTTGCCAAATGAGAGAACCCTTACAATTTAAATCTTTCAGCTTCAGTACATACGCTGTCATCATGTCCCACACAGCTGCAACATGCACAAATATGTTCCTTAGTACAACCAATTATGGTGTGACCAAATCCCTGATGCTGGAAGCAGTGTCTGGGGTTTGCTATGTACAGTTGCACACAAACATACAGGAGGTCTATTTTTATTCATTCAGGGGCTGTCGGAGTAGAAAATATGTGAAGATGTTGTTATATCAACATCGTTCTTCCTCATTATCCTCTGAACAGAAGTGACTGACTACGGAGACAGTTCCTCTGTTATATCTGGTTCAATACCAGCCAAGTCATGGCAGAGGGCCAATAGCTTCTGACTTTATTCATCATCAGTCATCTCAATCTACAAGGCACCACTCCTAAGTTTTTTAATTGATTTTGCAGATCCATATGCTGCAACAATGCACTTGTGTATTAAGAAAGGTGAAACCTTTGTAAATGATTTACCATCTTCCTTATACTTCACTGCAATACACCATATTGCTGATAGTTTTGCTGTCTTTGTTTTATCACTCATTTCATTATCACTGGCACACTACTTCGGCTGACAATGTCGTGCTGATGGGTGCCTGGCACCCATCAACACAACGTTAAATGGTTAAAGGTATACAATTACATAGAAAAACTTTTACAAGTTATTTGTGATAGTTTTATTTAGACAACTGTTTAAAGTTTAAAGTACCAAACAACTCTAACTTGTTTTAGAAAGTCTTCTTCACCACATTGTTTATACATAAGCAATTTGTGCTCTAGGGCTCTCTCAGAGAGCCTCTGCACAAAAAGTTAATGTAAAGGCATTCATACAAGGTCAGACAAGTTTGAGAACAGTTTGTTAAATCAAAATACACATCTGCTCTAGTTTTACTGCATAATCATTACAGTTGTTCTTTGTAAAATACATCCCTGTTGTTTATGTATATAAGTATTCAGCAGGTCCAACTGTAATTGATATGATGAAAAAATATAATTGGCTGTATTATTATTTAATTAAAAAAAAAGCTATTTGATCAAGATGTACTCTTACAATTACGATATAAATATTTATCCAATGTTTTTGTAGGGGTTGACATCAGACACCGAAAATTTGGTGCAATTTTTGGTATTGGAGCTTTAAAGGGCAATTTTACTTTTTTATAATTGTTTGAGATTATCATATCACACAGTAGAATGTAAGAAATTATGGTACTTAATTCCAGATAAATATTACGTTATTTTTGAATTCTATATTGTGGTTTAAATTTTTACTAACTTAATTATTTATGTAATTCTGATTATTATTTTTTATAAGATTTCTAATTGGGGACTGATTAAATTAATGAATTGACCTTCAGACACTGCCAGTCTTCTGGCAATATTAAAAAAAAAATTATTTTATTTACAGCATCTGGTAATTTGACTCCTTTTATGTTAAGCAGAGTATGTTCTTACAACTCTCCATCTAATTGGTTTTCCAATTAATATTAAATAAAAATATATTTTAGAGTTTAATACTTTGTTTCATAGTTTTATCTTTTTTTTAAATTTTGTCTTGTTCTTCCTAAAGTTTAAAACAGTGGTTATGCATTTTTGTTTAGATTTCCTATGGTTTGGTTTGTAAGTTTTTAAAATGATGAACTGAATCAAATTTAGTAAATAAAATGCTTTTAAAACTGCATACTGTTTACAATCTTTCTTGCTATCATTATCGGTGATTGGTGCTGCTGTATTCTCCCTGGCATCAAGTAAGTTATTGCTTGTGATTTTTAAACTTAAGTAGGCATGCATTTATAGTTTAGTAAAAAAGTAGTATATTGGATTTAAATGTATTTTCATTTAGGATATAGCTGTGATATGTTTATATGTTTCATAATGTTTAAGTTATTAAGATGTTCTCCCTTTTTTGTGTGCAGAATACATGTAATACTGTTACAAAAAAAAAATCATCATATATGATGCAAAAAATAACTAAGCTAAAATGGTTATTGAAATAAATTATAAAATGTTAAAAACTGTTGAAATTAATGTTAAAACACTTGAAATCAAGTACTTTTGATAGATAGATATTTTTTAGAAATAAGTGATTTTTCTTCTAACAAAGATTGCATATTTATAAATATAAATTATATTACATGTTTAAATAAAAAAATAAAATTTTCTTAATATACATATGTACGCGATTCATATTTATTCTTGACAAACAATGATCTGACAACCTGTTCTTATATCCTGAAAACTCATACTATTTGAGGAAGTTGCTTGAGATACTATTATACCTCAGATAGGGTATATGTAAACATAATAGATATTTAATAATGATGGAAATCTTACTGTTTTATTAAGGTGCTTCAAAGAAAAACAGTACGGTTTGATTTTTTACAAATGAAATCAATTTGATCATCCCAAAAAAATTCATCATCTAATAAAGTATCCAAAAATGTTGTTTTATATGCAACAGAAATACTGTCATTAACATTAACAGGAATTCTCCATGCGATTAGTAATGTCGCATCTATCTGAGATAGATGTAATGATTTTATTGCATAATCAAAGTTAGATGTTACAACCCATCCCATGAATAATTTTGAATTAGTTCCATAGAATTTTCAGCTCCTCCTTTTTAATAAGATCTTCAGACATATATATTATACATAGTTGTTTCATCAAGTGGGTAACAATGAATGGTTCAAAATTTTGAAGCAAATCATGAAGACTATATTAATTAATTAATAATAATGAACATCTGAAAAAAATTCACTTGATTTTACAAGCAAAATTAAATTCAATTGAAACCAGATTCTTATTACTGTGTATTGCCCTTGAAAAGTTAATTTTGCAAGAAAATATCGGCTATTAATGACTAATGGAAGTATGTATATTATTATAACTGACAATTGTGTAAAATTATCAATTTTTAAACATTAAAAAAAAATAATTTTTTGGGTAATTTTATTATATTAATTATGATATTTATTTCATTCATATATTTTACTATTATTCTGATGTATTAATATTAACTTTAACCTTTTCTATTTTTTTTATAATTAAGCATTTTATGATGTTACCCTGGTTAAGATTGTACTGCAGTTTCCCTTGATCTGTTCAGGCAAATGTCATGGCAGTTCTTGTAGAGTACAAACTTACTTGTTCTTCATGCAATTTATGTTATGTATAGATAAAATATATATTTATTTGTTAAACGTAGTGCTTGTAAGTATTCTTTATAAACATGAATAAATGACAACTTATCTGCCCAATATTTATTTGGAGCAATCACTGGTCTAGTTTAAGTTTAGTTGGCGTAATTTTATATTCATGTATTATTGTGATTGCCACAACTTGAATGTTGCCTGACAGTCTTTTATATTTTCAAAACTTCTTGGTTTTCTTTCCTGAAAATGTTAATTATGCAGTAATTGTTAACATTTTCATACTTTACTACTTCACAGTAGTAAAGTATGGTTATTGATTGATACATGTCAATATTAAGCATTTTCTATCTTTGTTTCTACTTTTTTGTAAAATGTTTTGAAGTGTTGTGTAGCCATTAACATGAACTAATCAATCTTTTTTTGTTGAGTTCTTCATTCTATGGAATTAAGAGCAAATGAAAACATCTTATGTTGTCATAGACTCATTTTGTTGTATGAAATATAATTTAGCCAACAGATAATAATATCATGATAGCAGAATAATATTTTTTCTACAAGGTTTTCTTTGTATATTTCATATTCATTAATTTTTTTGAAAAATTTCAAGATCATTGTTTTATTGTTATTTATTTCCAATCTATGGATTTATAAATGTGGTAAGACATTCTAATCAAGATTTTTTTTGTGATTTTCTTTTGTCGTGTCTAGCACTTGTCAAATTCCCCCAGTTGTTCAAAGTAATGAGGGCAGAAAATTTCATATTACTTGAGTTTGACCAATACTTCAAGGTGTTCTAAAGGATGCATCTTGAATTTTTGTAGTGTATGAAATGTGAAAGGTAGGCAGATGTTATTTTTTATTGCGGTAACTGGTTGTAGCACAGGAAGGAAGACTGTCATAGAATGTAACCTTGACTTATATCAGTTGCATATGATTCACTGTTTTTCTGCTATTGCAACAGGTCAGTACTGAGAAAGTAAAACATGTAAATTGTGCTTGTTTTTTCATTTCTGTTCAAAGTGATGAAACTGGTTGAGCAGAAAATCTGCATTAAATTTTGTCAGAAATTTGGTAACAAACAAGTAGAGACAGTAAGGATGATTAAAACAGCTTTTATTGATCAAACTATGCATGTTACACAAATTAAAGAGTGGTATCGCTGTTTCCAAGATGGCTGAACATCTGTTGAAAGTGAAAAACACCCTGGCAGACCTTCCACCAGCAAAAATCTGGTAAAAATCAAGTGAATTCGACAGATGGTAAATGACAGATGATGTAAGCTGAATGATTGTCAAATAATAATTACAGAGCCTGAAGATGAAGTAGGAATTTCACTTGGCTCAGTATCTTGAATGTGTCGCACAATAGTAAATTTTTCAGTGAACTTCTCACTCATGAACAATAGGAATACTGACTGCAAGTTGAGCAAGACATGCTGGAATGCACTAGCAGTGATCTTACTCACCATACATGGGTCCTTCTGATTTTTGGCCCTTTTCTAAGCTTAAAATTCTGCATAAAAGAAAGAGATTTGAAGACAGAATGAGATCAAAATAAATGCAACAAGATGTCTTGTGGTGCTCACTAAAAATTAATTTGAAAAGTGCTTCTGACAAACGAAACATCACTGGGACAAATGTGTTGTATCAAAAAGAGCCTATTTTGAAGGGAAAGTCATTAACTAAATAGGTAGTGTATTTTATTTTTATGAGCTGAGGTCAGATAATTTTTGATCACATCTTATATATTTAAACTATTCTTTATTATGTATGTATAACTTCAGATAAGCGTTTGTTTCTTTTCACTAATTAAGACTCAAATTACAGAAATACATAACTAACACTTTTAATGTTAAAACTTTTAATTTCACATTACTGTTGAAAGTAATTTTCTCTAACTTGGATGCAAGTTCATTGCATTTGCAGCCATTTTTCACATGGTTTGTTTGCAAATATTTGAAAGCTTATTTTTAGTAATATTTTTTTAAAAAAGTGAAATATTTTTTTAAAAAAGTCAAAGGAAAAATTTAGTGACATGTGATCTAGAAATCTTAATGGCCACAGGTCAACAATCCTACTTTCAGAGCTATGTTGAAATTAAAATTGAATCTTTACAGTAATAATGTTCATCGATTGAAAGAACCAAATGATTAAAAACATTTACAGTACTGTAATGGATTTCAATATTTTGTTGATGAAAATGGGAGTGAGTTGTTGGATCATATTTAAAGATAAAACTTAGTTTTACATAAATGGTTTACATTTTCAATTGAAATTAATGAATGTGGAGGAATGAGAATTGTCATATAATTCATCAACAATATAATAAATTTACGTAAAATTGTTTTTGTATAAGCAATCTTCTGTTATGTAACAGGTTTTTTATTATTTTTTTTCAGACAGTTGTAAATCCTATTGTGACTAAAACCAAAAAATCACTGGAAAATAAACAAGTACATTGGTTTCAGTAAGATCCACTTCTTGACTAATTAAAATCTTACATCAATGTGAGGTTTAATACATTAACTAACACATTACAAAAGGGGGTGCAAATCTCATAAAACAGAAAGGAACTTTTATATCTATTGCAAATTAATAGTATGCAATTTGAGTTAAATGATTTGAAAAAAAAACAGTTTTTGAAGTACACATCAAAATTTTAGAGTAAATCATTATTCAGAGAAAGAAACTGAATGATACCTCTTGTATCTCACGTGCTTTACATATACCACAGTCATAAGAAAGACTGTACAGAATAAAGCAATAAATTTAATGTATTTATGACTTATCTTGAAAACTATAAAATAAATTTGTAAAATTTCATTTTCTTATGCCATTGAAAGTAAATGAATAAAATTTTTATTCATTCATTTCAGCCGCATTTTATTTTTTGAACTGTCCTTATATGTACAATTCTGTTCGCCAGCTTTAATGGGGGCTTACCTTTTTTTCAGACAACTGTTAACTTTTTCATGATGTATTTAAGTAAAACATTTAAAGCAAAAATTAATTTAAAAAACCTTTGGAGGAAAAAATTTGTTGAAATTTTGGAGTCAGTGGTTCCTACTTTATTAATAAAAAAGAACTGAAAACCACTAAGTTCTCTGTTTTTGGTTTGTAAAAGAGTGATACAATTCAGTTTAGCCAATAAATGACTGTAAAGTAATCCATTGAGCAGGATGATGATAATGATAGTAAATACAGGCATGCAATGTAATACTTCAGGATAAGAAGGGGTTGTTATTTTATGGTGTTTGTTTATAGGATACACTCTATTGTCAGTCGGTGTGTTATTGTTGTCATGTGAAGTTATTGAAACAAGATGAATCAAATGGGAATATGGCTGTGCAGCCTTGTAGGCTGTAATAATGTAACAGTGTATAAACCAGTCAGGGTTTGTATGTATGCCCCATTGTATTCATACTTAAGAGAGAGCTGTCACAAGGGATGATCAACATGCTCAAACGCAAAATGTGTATTAAGCTATAACACGTAACCATATGCAGGTTTATTCATAAACTTAATATATAATTGATCTAGTTATTCTTCGTAATTAAAGTAGCATTATTTCACTATGTATCTGTTATTATTTATTATTTAAAAAAAGAAGGAAATTTTTGAAAAGTTCAAAAAAATTTGCTATGAACATTTTTTTCATAAAATTTAATTTATTTTAATTGTTACTCTAAATATTTTACTAAAACCATGTGCTTTTTGTCCTCCCAACATTTTCTTTAGCAAGAGGGTTAGAGCTTTGTTTGAAATTTTAAAATGGATTCTAAGTTGTTTGAATTTCTACTTGCTTAATGTCTGAATTTCAAGGGATGAAATCTCATTTTCATCTTGAAAATTTTAACTAAAATGAACCATCTACAATTAATATATTTATTAGAAAGTTTCTGAGAAAGTAGTTCTTATATTTGTATTAATAACTGCTTTATACGATTTTTGATGAAATTTAAAAAAAATGTTTTCTCAAAAAATCAAAAAATAAATAAATAATAAAAAAAAATAAAGTAATTTCAAATTTCATTTTCTTTATTTATTGTCCTTGAAATATCTTGCTGCATTCGTCTTCTGCATGTATTCATTATATAGTAACCAATGTTAATTAAGATAATACCTGGAATAAATTTAGCACAAAAGTGTGTATATTTTTATTTTACTGGCTTATTACTGTTCTTCAGGCCTTTGCTTTGCAATATTTTAATTTCAACATATTTTCTCCTTTTTTTGTATGTTCCATTCTTTGCATATATATTTTATTCTCTACAAATCCCTGCATTTAATGCTTACACTAACCTAAATTATCTTAATATGTAAGCTTTCCAACCTAGCTCATTTTTTTACAAGTTTTCTCTGTAAACGTTTCTTCTTTCCCATTCACTTTAAGAACTCTATTTTTACTTTAACAATACCCATAATTTTTATTGTCCATACACATTTCAAGGGCAGTTATTTTTTTTTCTGCTTTTTCTTACATCCAAATCACAATTTGTTAAGATTCCATATAACTATTTTAAAGAATATATTTAGTTCTTAAGCAATATTAGATATAAAGAGACTTCACTTCTGCATTAAAACTCTTGTACTTAGGCCAATCTACTCTTGATTTCCACTTTACTCCATCATATGTAATTTCATTACCAACCTAAACTAGCCTGAAGTTTCTGGCATATTGTGTTCTACTTTAATAAGTAGGTTCTCATTATTCTCTTTTCATTCATAAATCTTATAAAAAGTTTGCTTTTACAATTCTTTATGATAAAAAAATAAAATAAAAATTAATTTTTTTCATAGCTGATTTACTTAAAAAATAAATTATTTTACGTTCTTGCATATTATAGGCATGTATAACATGTAGAGATTATTACTGTTAGACTGCCTTAAATGCATTTTTCAACATTTTGTGGTCCTTGAATTAAAAAATATTAACATCTTGTTATAAAATTATATACACTTGTGCACATACAAACACAATTGATGGATGAACACTAAACATATAGAAATTCAAACTATGATTAAGGTAGAACAAGCAGTGAAAAAAGATTGGTTGAAGGAGGACTATAATAAGGTAAAGAGAAGTAGGATTTTTAGAAAAGCAGATTTAGTATATTGAAAAAATAAAAGAAAACTTTGAGAAAATGAAATCAAAATGCATTAATACTGGAGTTTTAATTGGTAAAAACCTTTCTTTCTTTACAGATGAAAAAGCTAACAGGAGGCAGAAATAAATAGAAGAATTGCACAGAGAAGAAAAATTATCCAATAATGATCTAAAGGAAAAGAAGTTGATGATGACTTCAGAGGAGAGTGTAGAATGATCTACAATTGTTTGATCTTAATTTGATGGAGCTCTGAAAGATTTAAACAGAAATAAAGCAGTAGGAATTGATCATAAATCATCTGTATTTCTATGCTTTGTATGGAAGTACTTTTGAATAAGCACACATAAGAATGCAAAAATTATGAGGCTGAAGAAAACCTTCATATTCTAAAGAGTGCAACCATACCTAAGAAAGTATGGTAATTATCAGGCGAATAGAACAACTGATAAAGATGAGTTATATGTAAATCAGTTTGGTTTCAGAAAGAACATGAGTTCAATGATTTTAGAAGGCAGTCTTAAAGAGAATAAAGTCATGTACAAGAAATTTATAGATATGGGGAAAGTATTAATAATGTAAAATGGAATAACATTTTTCAAGAATTAAGAAAATTTGGGCCTAAACATAGGCAAAGAGGAATTAATTACAACATGTGCAAGAATCAAATTGAAGTTATTAGAGAAAAAGATCAGGAATGGTATCTTTCAAAAAGGAATGGAACATTGATGAACAGAAACTCTGTTGCTGTTTTTTTCTTCATACACTGAACAAACAATATACAAATTGAAGAAATTATTTAGCGTAGACTGACTGTTCAAGTAGAAAAAAATAAAAATGTTAAGAATTACTAATGAATAAAAAATCACTATTATTATTTTTATAAAAGTACATGTTTTCTTCTATCGAGCTCTATGTTTAAGGAATGGTATAATTTTATAATGGTGTGTTATTGTTATTTTATCATCTCCTGCTGACTTAAAACTGAGTCTACAAGATTCAAAACTTGCACTAAATCTGATCCTATAAATGTCTTATTTAATATTTACTTCCATAATCTACTTGTTTTATTTCTCATATTATAATTATTGGGGGGGGGGGGGGGTCTAAATTTCTTTCAATATTTGGTACCTACAATGGATTATTGCTTCATAAATAGATCTAACTGTCATTAATAGTAATCTATAAATCATTATCCGCAGGTTTCTCATTTCTTTATTCCTACTGTATGTCTATTGGTGTATTTCTTCTGTTGCATAGATCTTAGTAAATTTTGTTTAGAGATAATCCTCAAAACAATATCTTTAGATCATGATACTAGAGACATACATAATCTAAAAAAAAATAGATATCCCTTTTCAAAAAAAAAAAAGAAGACAGTGATATTAGAAGTCGTCATAATAATTTGGCTTATTAATTTTTTATTTTTTGGTCTGTACAGTGTTTTACTTGTTTTGGACAAGGAATTAATTTTATTGTAAAGATTTTAAATAAGTTTTATCTTCTATTAAGAAATTAAATTGTGGCTAGATTTATTTTATGGTAATTGTTACTGTTATTTTGTGGTTAAATTGTGAATGATATTTAGGGCTATACACATAATTTAAGAGCTTATCCAGAATGTGCTAGCTTGTGTAATTCTGATTCCTTAAGGTAATAGAGTGGAAAAGGGTTACACTCTATTGTTATTGATGTAATATGATTAGAAGATATATGATAGTCTGTTTTTTTGTGTGTATCTGCAAATTGGATGGACCGATTTAAAATAAATTTGGTATAATAATTTGTCTATATAAACATTTATGCCATTTTTATTTTGGCTGTAATTGGATAAAGGGGTGGGGTGATATGTTCACTATGGATCCTGCATCTCAAAATTTTATTCAAAGGAATAAAATTTCGATTTTTTTAATAATAACATTTTATTTTTAGAATAATTTTTTAATATAATTTTTACTTGCATTCTTATATACTTTAATGATCCCACTTAATTTTTCTTGGTATAATTATGTTTGATTTTTAATACAAATTTTTTTTAAAATCAGACAAAGGTGTGAAATATTTCTCTCTTAATGAATTTGTTCTCTCAAGAGAGCATTTTGTTGAAAATTTTAACAAAAAACTTTTCAAGACTATTAGTATTGGTGTAAAAAATTATTTTTGATAACTATCCTGAAAATCAAATCAATCTATAATTTGGGCAAAAAGGTGGGGTGGCCCTTTCAGGATGTGTGAGTTAAAATCTGTATCCAAATTATCAGGAGATTTAGTGGTAATGGAAATAAAATTGTGGAAACTTCCTTCATCCTTCCTCCCTCCCTCACAAATAAACAAAAGTAATAAACTTTTCATGGTTTTAAATTTTTATGTTTTAAATTAAAAACACTTATAAAAAAAGCTCTAGGGACTGAGGGGACACAGCCAAGGTCTTACTTTTTGAGACCAATGCTTATAACTTTTCTTGATTTTTACTTGTTCATCATATCTTGTGTGATTAACTTAATCAGTAAATGTTGACCTGCATAGTGAGTAGGTGGTATTTCAGCTTTTCATCCAGATGGTCCTGGTTTGAATCCTGGTCAGGCATAGTATTTTTCATTCTCTACAAATTTCTGTTCCACATTCCCACACAAATGTTTTTAGCCTATGAGGTAATTAATAATCCATAAGAAAAACAGAAATAGATTAACTGTGAAAGTTAATAATAATTTTCAAATTTATCACTAGGATAAGGATTAAATTTTAACCTCTATTCAGTACTGGGAAAAATTCAGTACCATTTAGCCAGTTTAAAAAATATGTATATGATATTATATTAAATGTTTATTATTTAAATGTTAAAATTTATTCATAAATTACATCGCTTTAAGTTAACTTAATATTTTTAAAATAAAAATTTTTTCATTTTTAACTTATTCAGCAATTTTGGCAACAGACCAAGTTGACCAGCTATTCATACAAGCTACAGGTACATCTCTCAGACTATTAGAGTTTAATATATTGAATGTCTTAAAATTTCAATGTGGTATGTTCTATACATTCTGCATTGAAGCATATACAATACTTTATTTATTATTCAACATGTAAAAAGAAAAAAAAAATATTGAAATTTAATTTCTGATAAACAAAAACTTTCTTTTTGGTTACATAAATGTTAACAGAAAAAGAGATTGTTGTACAAGCACAAGTGGAGCCGCTGAAAGCCTCCAAAAGAGAATGCAAGCATTTGAGCTGCTGCAAACATTTCATAGTGGAATGCATCCAGTTTGGACTTGGACTAATTAATTATTTTAATTTAGGGTTTTGCTGTTGTACGGCAAGACTGTTTTCTGAATGATCTTCTGAAAATAGTAGTCTTCTGATTTAGTCGTTATTTTCTAGCAGAGAGGGAATGTTTTAGTTTGGAACAAGGGCTAATGACCACAGTAGGTGATGCAATCCCCTCCCAAAAAAAAATTATAGTTCCTCATGGTATGGTAAATACCTCAAAGGAAGTAGCTGTGTGCAGGGATTTGCTGAATTGCGGAGAAGATGAAATCATTGAAGAACCTCACACACAAGATGTTATAGTGTATTGATGAATGAACACATGACACAACGGAGTAGTTGTACCCTCCTTGTTGCATGTTCTGACTTTTAACAAACTCAAGTGTCCTGAAAATATAAGGTTGAATTTCACAGATTCAACATTCGTCCATTCATCCTAACTCCATTGCAATGTTTTGGATATCAGAGATTCGGATATACAGTGGTCTGATGTACGACATCAGATCTGTGTTTGTGGTGATTCATTGCACTCAGATGACCCATGCAGGGATCCAACTCTCTGTGTCACTGCAAGATTGTGAAACTGTCAGATTACGAAAAAAGTAGCGATTCAGAAAGTAAAGACCATACAAATCTGAAATTTAACAGACGATAAATTAATTTCATTGCAATTGGAGCACTAGTTTTTTATGGTAAGCAAGCAAAGTGACAGATGGTTCAGAAAATTGTGTTTTTTTAATTTCCCCAGTAACATAATTTTTAAAATGTAGTAAAAAATTATCGTTTAATATCAATAAACATAGAACAGAATTATCTAAAAGTGGTGTATCTTTTTTTGAAATCATATTGATAGTTTTAAGTAACTTAAAAAAACAAACAATTTCTGCTGAAAATTACTTACAAAAAGTACAAACTGTTTATCACTTCAATTGAGTTATATTAGTGGTAGATTGGCTTTGTTTACTGTTTCAGTCCAGAATGCAGTGGAGCTGCATTGCTTGCCATGATACTGATGAATAGAGAGCAGTGAGAGAGCTGATGTACTCAGGAGGAGGCTGATATACTTGTTGATAGACGATCTTTTTTTATGTTAAACTGGTGTATGTTTGTTCATTAACACATGCGGTCAGTTCTGCAGGTATTATTAAGAGAGTTTATAGCATCTGAGTACAGTAGAGTCTGGACAAAGTACAGTAGCATCTGAGTACTTTGGACAAAGTCTAATCTAGGAATGATACCTAAGATAAACCTGGTATGCCGGTCTGAGAATCCCTAAGTAATCTTTCAAGGAATGCTTGAAGGAATTGGCATTTTTTTTAAATTGCTCAATAAATATATTAATTCCTGTAATAAATATATGATGTATGTATATTTATTGTACGATCCTAATTAATCTTGTGACTTGACTATTTTTATATTATTTGTTATGATTTGTTTTTATATTATATTGTTATATTATTTAGAATGAGATGAAGCTGCTAAGCTTCACTAGTATACCTGCATGGTAATAGGCAAGATGATAAACTATCCAGATATCATTGCTATTACATGATAATTAAAGGTGGAGTGCTCATAATTACATTCAATCAGTTGTTACATCAGCCTCCCATTTTCTTATTTTCTATCTGTTATTTCACATTTTCAGTCATGTGGATATAGATATGATTCTGTTGGTTATACAATGAGTATTATAGAATCTGCAGATTTGGTATATCCTCAATATGGTCTAATGGGAGTATAATGGGTATAATTAGCCTAATATTTGACTACCTGTCAATTAAGATCTGGCTTCCAAATATTTTCTTAAAATAAAATAACAAAAGGACTGAGCTGTGTATCGAGTAAAACTAACTTTTACTAGTCCTAAAATCAATCTCTCATTATAATCAGACAAGAGGAATAAAATTACTTTTATGTTATTCAGATCTCTATGTAACTACAAACTAAGAACTGGGAGCATATAGTATTAATCAATGTAGGAGTGAAATTTACTTGGTTGGCTAAGTTCTGCGTTAAACATTTAAATAATATTAAGTTTTATTGCAATAAATGTTTAATGTATTATGTTTCTTTATTATTAAAAAATGTATTAAATAATCTCATTTTTCATTTCCCAACAATATCGGTCTGAAAACTGACCTAAACTGCTAAACAGTGACAACTTAAAAGCTATATACAATAAAGATGATGTGATGTTCATCTCATTCATCCCAAATTTTTTAATTTGCAGGCAATATTCAACTGTAACACCCTTAGCCTGTTTTCTTACTTTGTGACAGAAAGCAATACTGATCAGTGTCTTTTAATCTCAAGTGATATATGTTTGCTGAGGCCATAGTACAGGTTGAGAACAGAGTGCCGAATTTCAAATTAATGTTGGAGATCTGGGTCTGATTTTATCCTAGTGCAAGTCACACAGTTCATGGATACATATTTATAAGGGTTTTTTTTTTAGAAGTAAGGTTTACATGTAAAATATACTGTAAACTCAATATTTCCTTTCTGTTGAGAAACTAAAAGTTTTTCAACCGCTGTCTATTTTTATAATTAAATCACACCCTTTTATTTTAAAGGATGCTACTTCCTGAGATATTCCAATTATTACGGAATCATTAGATTGTAAGTGATTCTTTTCAGAATGTCAATTTATTAATAAACAAAATTTATTACACATATAATACTTTATTTTACTATCGTTCTGTATTTTATATGGATATGTAACCTGTAACGTTAATAGATTACAACCGTAGTAGTCACGATCTCATCAGCGTTAATTTTTGTCGGCTTGTCTTAACTCAGGGTTTTTATTAGAACTACCGATGTTACCGTTTAATAACAGGAGTTACGATCGATACTTTTGCCGTAGTTTCGTTGCAGTTTCAAATGCGTTTGTTACGATGGTAGAATTTAAACTGCTGCTGCTTTTGAGGTTGTATTTTGTCCGTCAGGTAATTTCGTTGACTTTCTCGTTATTTTACGTTCAACTACCGTTTTAGTGGGTATTATTTTAAAAACTGAGTCGATAATAAACTTTTGAAATCGTTGCGAGTAGAATCCTGGGTTATGGACGGATATAGTGTCACCTTTATGGACGACAGATTTCCACGCGTGTTCAAGTTTCTTCGTTAATCTGTAACTCTGTAAAATATCTATAATTCCCATAAAAACAAGTAATTTTTCGTCTCTAGAATTTTTTGCTGGAATACCTCCCGATAATACGTCTTCACTGTAGTTGTCTAAGTTGTTTCCTGTTAATCGAATAGATTTATTCGGATACGCTTTTAAAGCGGACGGTGGTTTGGCGCATTTCAAAGTCGGAAATTTACCCATTAATGCCGTGACATCTTCGTTATAATTATTTGTAATAATTTTAGTTTGATTGTCGGTGACTGTGATCTGCGGATTTTCAGATACGTTTGCCGGCGTTAACGCTTTCTCGTCGTTGTTCGCCTCCACATTATGTATTCCTAACAGTAAACTGTAATCCATAATTCTAAAACTTTCTAGTACGGTACAGTCCCTTCGTATAGTTTTTATTATGGTATTATACGTATCGGTGTCTACAAATAAACCTTCTGGATGATGTCGAACGAAGTCCAGATCTTTGTAAGTCGGTGATTTTACGTCTTTCACTTTCAGTTTATCGATCTCGCGTTTGTAGGTTGAACCTTTTAAATCGTATTTTTGATGCATTTCTATCGTCGACGGTAAAATATTATTCATCGCTACCAGTCTGATATTTTTTGTATCGCATCGGTAACAGTAAAGACCGAAAAATTTCGGTAAAAGAGTTTTTGGATTCTGATGTAAATTTAAATAGTAGCCGGGTAGCAGATTTTGTAAAAATAAACATTCCTTTCTTTGTGTCGTTTTTATAATAAATTTATCGTCGTCAGCGAGGTAAAATATCGATCCGCTAGCGCCAGAATTCGGCAATTCTTTCAGCGGTTTTTTACAAAGCGATAGGAGAAAATCTTCCGGTTTTATACCGAATAAATCTCGAAAATGTCTGAACGCCATCGGCGCGTAAGATTTAAAAACGAACTGCGGATAACGATGAGCAGGAGTACATTCGGTGCCGTCCGAAGCGAATGTAGTTGATTCCACTCGCATAAAATCGCGCATTAGCAGATCTCTTTCTGGTATCGAGGCTAAACTACCGATCGCGTTTTCTAATCCTAATTGAATCGAACCCATAATTTTGGATGTTTTAATACTTTTGTAAGTAACTTGTCCGTCGGAACCTACTCTACGGTGTCCTAATCGACTTTTTTTTTCTTTTCTAATGATATTTTCGTTTGTACGCTTTGTTACCGCCGAACCGGACGGTTTAGAAAAATGATTAATTTGTGTTTGACTGTCCGTTTTGACATCGGAACTCTCATCGATTTTTTGCAACACGTTTACTCCTTCGTTCGTTTTAGTTTCTTCCGTCTTTTCATCACATTTATTAATATTTTCTTTCGAAAAGATTTTTCCATTATTATTACTATCTCCTTCGACCGTATGAAATTTTATAGATTCAGATTCACCTTTGTTGTCATTGCACGACTCCATGTAAAGTGTTGTTTTTATCTGAAAAAAAAGTTACAATAATAATAATAATAATAATAATAATAATAATAAAATAATAATAATAATAATGCCCTGAGGTAGGCAATCCCCAGGTCCGGAACACAACATCTACCTCCCACGTCCAGGGCGGCCAACAGCTGTACTTATGTACAATACTTATAGCTGGCTAACGGGGCTCCGAGTACATTCCTCGGATATATTTCTTTTTTTGACCTGATTTCATTTTCAGGTCACAAGACGGATTGGATTTTTCGGCCACCTGCAGGATATGAACAATTAATCGATTAGGAAGTGGACACATACCATATTTAGAGCTGGCGGTGTGGCGGCCAGGGTCAATGTAGGGCCATTGCAATCCAGCACTGCTAGAGCCAGCACTGCAATCCAGCTCATCAGCCGCCGAAAGTGCATCGCTTGCTAGTTTAGATTCCATAGCAACGATGCTAACAGCATCAATGAAGCTTTCATCACCGGATGTAAGCCGGCGAACGTCATTGGCATCAGAAAGAGAAGAAGATGCCATGTCTGAGGCCTCAGACATACTGTCATCGGAAGTTGAGGCCGTTCGCAGAATGGAAAAACGCAAGAAAGGATGGCCGAAAGGAGAGCGTAGGCGGTAATTTTTGGATTTGAAGTTATAGAAGAATTTAAAATATTGAACCGTTTTTTTTTTACTTTTTTTTGAAGTGGGACGGGGCTAATGACCAAAGTAGTCGATGCCCCTAAAAACCTCAAAAAAAAAAAAAAAAAAAAATAATAATAGTGATATTGTAATTATACAATTTTACTTTTATTTTTAATCATTACTATTATTATAACTAAAATTACACCGACCTCCTCGACGGAGTATTAGCTTCTTACTCTTTCCTCAGGAAAGTCCTGGGTTCGAATCCCATTTTGGGACTTTTTTCATTATATTCCGAACCACGAAAAAGGTTTGAGCTCGACTGTTGAATTTATCATAAAAAGGATTAAAATAAATTTATGATCGTTACTTCGTAACATGTTTCCTGAATTGTCTAGTATTAGGTACTTCATAATTTGGAGGAAATAATTATGTATGATGGTCCAAAAATAAGCTAAATAACTTTTTCTTTTTAAGGAATGATATTAATGTTACTAGTAAAAACTGATTATATATTATACATGTTCTATTATTAGATATCTGGTAATGTATTTCTTTATTATCATAAAGTAATCGATTTCTTTCTTTATTATCTTATTTGGAATAAATCTTTCTGCAGTAATTTAAAATTCAAAACAAGTAGGATATAAAAAAATGAACAAAAAAACATATTTGTATTATCAAGTACAAATATATAATAATCCACCTTCTACCAAAAAAAAAAAAACTTAAATTATAACTATAAACTTTTCGGCTTTAACACCTTCCGGGAGGAGTAAAAGATTATTTAACATTACATTTATTTTATCATTATCCAACCGAGTTCCGTTTTTATCACAATATTTAACATTAAAGTTGGTTTTTTTATTGATAAGAAGTGGAAATTAATCGTTTATCAACTTTACATGCATACAAATAATTTACAGAGATACTTTTCTTTAGATAAGTCGGAATGGTGAATAAATTCCAACCTCTTGCTGGGAATCTAATCCAGGACCGCTCTAAGAGAAGCCGATATAACGACTACAACACCTACTGCTCGGCGGTTTAATATTAAAACTTTTATTATATTTACATAATAAATATTTATTTATATTTATTAATATTTATTTATTTATAAATATTTTATATTTTGATAGTTTTATATTAATTCTTCGGGTTGATAGTGGCTATATTCGATAAAATATGATTTTTGTGTATCAAATCCACCTTTCGAAAGAGTATATAAATATATATTTTATTCTAAACCTAGTGATACATTTTACAATTAGTATTAAGAACAGACAGATATGCGACTATACGGATAAAAATCTGATGTGGACAACACATTACTTCCTTGTATGCCTATTAAATTACATATAAACATTTTTTTTTAAATGAAAAGTACATAAAATATTATTTTATTAATAACTTCTGATATTTTTCATATTTTTTTTTTTTATTGTTATTATTGAATTTATTATTTGTCGTAAATTTTTTTTTAAATCAGAGGTTAATAATTATTAATAAATCAATATATTTAAATTAAAAAACAAATTAAAAAAAGGAGATGAAATCTGATTTGAACCGATGTGCCTTGTAAGATTTAAATATTTCATTAATTAATATTTTATTTGGCTATAACTCGGGAACCAATGAAAATAAGTACCACTTATGATATCCTTGAATAGCTCTCAATGAGGGTTTATTACTGCAGTTAAGAAAAAGTCCAAAATCCAGTTTTTGGGGATTTTTGGCTTTTTTGGACACTTTTGATCAGTCGATTGCAATCAAAACGGGAAGTGCACAAGAGTCCTAAAAACAAAATTGGAACATCATACGGCTAATCGTTTTTGAGTTATGCGAGATACATACGTACGTACAGACGTCACGTCGAAACTAGTCAAAATGGATTCAGGGATGGTCAAAATGGATATTTCCGTTGAAATCGGGAAAAAAAAATTTTTCACGATTGCAATACTTTTTTAGTTCGTACAAGGAAGAAAAAAAGAACTGACCGGAATTTGAGTGAATGGATTGAGAGAAACCATCGTTAAATCTTGGTTTAAGCAGCGTCTTGAAAATTCATATTTAATTACAAAAAAAGATAGGAATGATTAAAATCTACGTAGATAATTTAAAATATAAACGCGTGAGTAATAGTAAACTGAATGAGGTAGTTATAAAAAAATATTACAAAATAAATAATACAAGAAAGTATATTTTTCTACAAAAAACAAAAACGTTAAGGTTTATTTTATTGTTTTTAATGGGTACTATTTAAAAGAATTAACGTCAAAGTAAATTTGTTTCTGTAAAAGAAAATCTTTTAGCTTTATTTTAAATTGATCGATAATTTATTAAAAAAGGCAATGCAATCTTAAGAAGGCCCTTCTTTCTCATAGTTAAACTATTGTTCTAAATTATACGAAAGGCATTGTGTTGCTAGTTTGATAAGAGGTGACTGTTGCTATTTTTTAAAAAAAGTAGTAGTAGTAATAGTAGTAGTTTGAAAGCAGTAGCAGCAGCAGCAGTAGTAGTAGTAGCAGTTTGTGTATGAAAGAGAAGTAGTTTAGTTATATATTTGAACATTCATTGTTATAAACACATGGTTAAGTTAAAAATGTTAATCTATTAAATAAGGTACATGATGATTTATGTTTTGGAGCGTCAAGCAATGATGCGATATCTGATTTTTTATTTAAAAACTCGTTCTGATTGCAACCCTAAGAGATAATATACAGATGAAAATGCGTAAAAAATCTTTCTTATCAGAAGTGGACAAAAACAACAAAATTACTGTTGGCGAGTACACAACCTTATTGGGAACTTCATACCAGCGACATCAAATAACAGGTATTTCGTAGGTTCTACCTTTACATAGCTCTTCGATTTTACAGTACTATAACCGATGAAATAAAGAAATTTACGAAATTTAAATCTAGTATTAAGCGATGGCTTTTAGGAAAAGATAATGCCAAATGTTTAGTTATTTAAGCTGACATGATGTGTTTTTTCTACACAGACTTATATTCTTATTTTTTATCTACAAAAAGTTGAACAAATAAAATAAATGAAATTTATGTTAGTATTTTGGAGTGTTAAAATACTCGATACTTCTTCAACTGTTATTAAATTCTGATGGTATCAAGGTTTATTGGATAAGTCGGATATTAATTATTATTGTAAATAATAAGTATGAGTATTTCATTTACTTTTGTTATAGGTAGCACAGCGCCTTTATGTTATATTAAAAAAAAATTTTTATTCCTTTAATGCAATTAAAATATGTGATGGTAACTCCATTCCCATACAGGTTTTTTTCGGGAGTATCTAATTTCTCTTCACCTTTAAAAGAAACTGTAACAAAAAATTGTTTCAAAACTATGTATAATAGAAACTTTAATAATATTACTGGTTTTTAAGCCCAATTAGCAATTAAGTTGATATAAGAATTCTTTTGTATGAAAATGTAATGTGCTATGAAATTAAGTAAAAAAGAGGAGAGGAGAAATAATGAATAAATAAATAATAAGTATTAAATAATGCTGATAAGCCTAGCGTTTGATTAAGACACTTCGAAGAAAAACAGTACTGTTCGATTCTGTCGCTAACGAAATCAATTCGGTTACCCCATGAGAATTCGTCATCTAATAAAACACCCGGAAATGATAGCAGAAAAATATCATCGTTAAATGGAATTTTATCTGCTCGGTCAGCGATGCTGATGATCCGAGAAGCATAACGCGAAGTTAAAGGTGAAATAGTTACAATCCATCCGGTGCAGAATTTTTTGAACAGGTAAAATAAAACTTTGTAGTCCTTTAAAATAATTATCTTCACATATAGATACAGTTGTCATCCCCAAAGAGTTTAACAATGAACGATTCAAGTCTTTTCAACGTCGATAATATATGAATTTAATTAATTGAAAGTAGTTCCCCCGGTACGCAGAGGAGCTGCTAAGGTTTTTCATCGGTAAGAAATGAGAAATTAAATCGAAAAATCATAAGGGAATTTGTCTTCTGTTGTTAAAAATCTTTTCTAATAACTGGGAAATTACTTCATACATCATTGTTGATAACTTCAATTGTAAATTACTTCATTATTTTTCCTAAAACCGAGTTGAAAGTTTGTCAATATTTTATGGTTAAGTCATTTTAAAAGTCCATCTTTGATAATTTTTTCAAATACTTAAAAAGTATGGGGAAGAACGAAACTGGCCTATAGTTTTCTAAATTAAGTGCCGAATCTTTTTTACGGAAGGGAAAAAAACGGAAATCTTAAGCCGGCTGGGAAATACTACTTTGAAAGAATTAAATTTATAAGAGAGATAATAGAATTTACAACTTTAAAATAGTGGAATAATTTCATTAAAAAGCCTATTGAATGTTTACTTTTTTTTATTCAGAGTAGTAGGTTTAACCTCTTTGATATCAACGGTAAATAAAAATACTGATCCGTCTGCAATGTGAACGACTGTTTGAAACAATTTGTTTTTGTTATGTTAGAAATAATATATTTCCTAAAAGGAAGTCTGTAACTAAAAAAAAAAAAAAAAAAAAAAAATACTAAAATAAACGAATAAGTAAATACATAAGGCTGCATGGTTAGCAAAAGGTGGGTCTTGAAAGGACTCGCAGATATATGTTGAGATTAACCAACGATAAAGAAACAAATAAGAGCTTTAATTGAAATGAAAAATAAATTAGATTTTTATTTATATAAATTAATAAATAACGTATTCTAAATTATCGGAATAAAAAAGTAGTCGTGCTTACCACATGTCACTCTTTTTGATATTGGAATTTTCCTCCGCTTTAATTTCTTTTTGCGTTGGCAGTGAACATCCTATGCATTCATTTGAACTATGCAAGCTCCTTTGTCAGGCATAATTGATGTTAAAACAGTTCACCTCTTAAATTCATTTCGATTAGAATGTCGAGTTAATAAATTAATCTGACCGAAATAATCCAAATAGTCTGACCAAAAAATCCAAAATTTATCGGACAGAAAACACTTTAAATGAGGCTGTCTTCAAACAAAAACAAAATAGCCGTGCGTAATAAGGATTTTTTTTTGTGTTGAAACTAACTGCGGAATCGGTATTCCGTTGACATTAATTTTTTTATTTTTCTTAAAATATGTAGCCATAAAAACCTCGATTCTATGTGAAGAATTATGTATTAGTCAATTTTAATTTAAAACTTTAGATTTTCGTATTAATCGATCTATATGGTAAATGTACAGAAGCGTTTTTAGAAAATAATATCTCCAGTTTCTATAAAATAAAGTTTTATTCTGCTCAAATGAATACGATGATAGTTTTTATTTTGACTTTTTAAAAAAACTATTACTAAAACTTAACTTTTAACCTCACGACAATATTATGAAAATGTATAGACTTAATATAAAAGCTAAGTTTGCGAATGTGGCGATGCGATCAGATTTAAATGGGAGGCCGGAAATTTGGTAAAACTCTATGGGGCTAGATACACGTTCAACATTTGTAGTTTCTTTGCAATATTAACGTTAATATGGGAGCCCATAAGGATGCACATATTTCCTCAGAATCCGGAAGTATTATACAAGTTTTGTCTGTTTAGATTTTTTTTTTTCTGAGAGAATCAAGAAAATTATTATATTAAGGTTTTACTAAAAATACCGGTTATGTTAAATCGTTGACAAAACACGAGTTGAATCAGGGAGTGGAAAGATATTAACGGTTGCTGTAACTCGAAGAGGTTGGACTATTACAAGATTTCTGTTTTTAGTTTATAATTTCTATCTATAAGCAGATAATGAGAAAGTTCAACTATATCTGCCAGATTTTTTTCGTATAATTTAAAACTTTTTTGATTTTTTATAAATATAATTCTGTTGTCGAAGTTTTTATTTTCTTTTATATATAAAATGAACTTTTATACGTATTAGTTAAAACTTGAGATTAAATTCAGGAAAACTTAAAAGTTTTTTTGCACGTTTTGTAGGGCATCATATTTTACTCGGCTTATGTATAAGTATACATATATTAGATTGAAGAGGTGATGGGAAAGATCCCATTATATTCTGTACTTATCAGCCATCCTGTAATATATGTACATAAGGTGAAAAAAATTGTTGGTGTACTTGAGTGCAACAGGGGAGGTATGCGGTATAAAGATAGCGTAGCACTAGTAGCGAAGAATGCGAGGGTGTTTTATCTGCCCTTATTATTATTATTATTATTATCATCGTCTTTATTGGGTACTGTCAATAACAACAACGGAAAAACGGATCAGGCCGCACGTTACACCGTTGATATACTTACACCTAACAACAAAAAAAAAAGAACTCGTGCCAAGAAAATGGTTTTTACACCTATAATCTCATCGGCTGATCGTTTACCATAAATAATTTTTTTGGTCGTTATTCACATAACTAGTTTAGTGAGATTCATTAATCCTTTCTATTCTGTACTAATACACGCTATACGTAATATACAAATAAACAGTTCCTACTGCACAATCTTAATTATCTGTTACACATTTAACTTAAAAAAAGAAGAAAAAAACAGTTACTGTAAACATTTTATTTATAAACCATATTATATATATTAGTTTGAAATCAGTACTGAAAAAAGAGCCTGTGTTATTTGTGAAAAATGTAAGTAATAGATCCGATTTGAAAATTTATATTACATAGTTTGAAAATCTAATATTTAATAAAATATTATACGTAATCACTCCAAAATATTATATTATTCCCCGACCGAGGAAAGTTTATAAGGTATTATTTCTCAACGGAAATGGGTTACCTAATTTGTTTTTTTACAGTATTTGTTCCGGGTCTTCCTCATTACTCTCCTCCTGAGATAGAAGAACAAATCTGAGTTATCTTTGAGAGCGATGATATTGCACTACAAAGCTATTTCTTGTAATAAAATGAAAGGCGCTATTCGAGGGCCGAATATCTTACCGGCATTTCACCGGCCCAAATATATTGGTTTACTTATTTAACAGTATATTTGGTTCGATTAATCGGTCAACGATGCAGGTTTAATTTTTCTCTTTCCCTACTAATCCTGTCTTGACGCACTTTCTTATAGATCGAAATTTAAACCTGTAGTTCTGTTATAAAAATTTTTTAATCGATAAAATAATTGAACCAAAATGATTCCCCCCTCACCGTTACCAAAATAAAAAAAAGTGTATTTAAATTGAAATAAGTGATATTAATTACGTTAAATAGCTAATTACAAAGTAACTAAAATAAACTTTTTAAAACTTAAACCTGAAGTTTAGAAATGCAGAAAAACATAATACTTTTCCCAATTTTTTATTATTTTTATTTTGACTTTTAGAAAACAGTTGTTAACTAGAAACAAACAAATGACCCCTTTAATTTGAACTGATTTCAAAAATCCAAATTTTAAAAACAGTTGAAAAAATATTGTTTTTACTTTCGCGGTGTGTATAGCTAGAGCGGCTATATTAGAGGAGAAAGTATAATGAGCATGTCAAAAACAGGGTATCGGGTTTTATGCAATAGTTCATGTAGAACAAAAAAAAATCATGCCAGTTAACCTATAGTTCAGTTATTAAAATTTATTAATTGACAAAAAATTTGAACCAAAATGATTCCCCCTCATCGTTACCGTAATAAAAAAGTGTATTTAAATCGGATTTGGTGATATCAATTCGCGCGTTGAATTGAGAGGGGGTATGCGTGGGATGCATACTCGAATCCCAAGTAGGGTAGGAATGGGAAGGGTAGCCCTCCTTGTGAGAGGCATCACGGTTTTCTAGAAAAGGAGGTCGGGATGTTCTAATGATCCAGGAGGGAACCCGATGGGTGATCCAGAAGAGATTGGAGACAGGGTGGGCAGACTACGCCGCGACACACGGATGCGTTCGAGGCAACGTCTTCTAGGCAGTTACCGGTCGCCCCTTGTTGTGTTAAAAAACTGTAAAAACAAAATGATATCATTACGTCAAATCGCTAATTACAAAGTGACTAAAATAAACATTTTAAAAACTTAAATCTTGGGAACTTAATATGGGATAATTGAAAAAACAACAGGAACCAAACCAACGTATTTTTACGTACGGCTTTACTTGTGCGTAAGTAATAGTATGTGCTAGTGTGTTGCACTATTTTTGGCCTTTTATCTCATCATTGACCAAACCGACTTTCTTCAAATTTGGTTCAAATATTTCTATATGTGGGGCACTGATCATATTAACTTTTTCAAAATTCGTTAAGGTGGTATGGGGATATCGCGAAAAACCCGATTTCAATTTTCTTCAGAGGCATTTTAAAAGAACCTTATTAAAGATTTGTTACTTACAATACGTTCAAAAAGAACACCCCCTAATTTATAACTATAAATTAAAATATATGTTTTTGTTCTTTTGCTTTATATAAATAGCTTTCGGTTTAAATAGCTTTCAAAACTAATTTGAACATTTATATTTCATATTTATATATGCTAGATAATTACAGACCCCGGATCAACAATGAAGAAAATATTTTTTTGAAAGTTTATTTTTTCTTTAGTCTTTATTGAAGTAAAGGAAGTGTTAGTTTGAAGAGACGATTGAAACGTCCCATTATATTCTACAATATAATTGGAAAGAAGCGGATCGGTGCGAGACACCTTCTCCTAGCAAATATCACCGCCTAGGCCTTTTGAGAGGCCAAGCACAGACCCTGCTTAGAAAGCCAGGCGTCAACCAGGGCGATCGACCGGTTGCCCCGCAGCAATCCGTCTCAGTCTTGGCAACAACAACCAACGCCAAGTCATCAGCGAAGGCGAAGAACTAAACCCCTGCAGGGTACTGTATCTTAGTACTCCAAACTAGACAAGGTTCCACAGGAAAGGGCCAACAATAGAACTCTGTGGAACCCCAACCAAACGTCGAAGAGCCGTCTGCAACCATCCAGCTCGTGCACGACCTTCCTGTCCTGCAGATACCTATGTACCTCCCCTTGAGGTATAGAGAGATACCCCTTTAATCGAGTGCTCTAAAAATAGATGTCCAACTTGAAATTTTTAATGCGTTTTTAACATCAAGCAGTACCACAGCAGTGATAGTCCTGGAACGCCAAGTGCCGTTAAGAAAAATTAAATTTACGCCAAACCTAATAAAGAAGTAAGTTTTTACAACAATTTTTTCATAAAAAAAGCTGGAGTGACTTTTTTAAACTGATTTTTTCACACATTTCTTTTAGGATTGTAGTACATATTCATTTTACTTTTGGGGAAGAAATTAAAGCGTAACTTTTCCTAATTGGTAATTTTAATTACTACACGATAAACACCACAATATAGCATAAAACGCATTTTTTATCTTATAAGTTGTTTGCCTTTCTTCAGAAAACTACTTTTCAATTCTACTCTAAATATTCCATATATAAGTTATTAATATAATATTTAAATACTGTACGCCATATTCGAAATAAAAATCATAAGTGGTTCATTTAAAGTGTTTTGTAGCGAGCACTATCTATGTTTCGAATAAATAATTAAATATATGTTTCTAATCGGTACTCTATTTTTTATTTTCTTATTATATTTGTCCTTTATTTTAACCAGATGTAGCGATTTAAATTATTAGAACCTAAGTTATCCCGTGTTATCAGTGGATCATCTCTTTTTGATGAAAAATATATTTTGTCTTATATATAATCAGGGTGCGTTAAATCGAAATAAAAAATCTAATAGGTCCAGAAGATAAACCTGTTCCGTTTTACGGTGACGTATATATTTTTTACATAACATACCTGCGATTCATTTTCATTCGATTTAGCTACTTATTTCATTCTAACTATAATATAGGGAAACAATTTTTTTTAAAGTTTTATGACATTTTCCTAGAGTAGCTTAATAATTCAAAGTCGCTAAAGTTATTTAGGAAAAAAAACAATTTCTATTCTAAATTAAAATATCTAAACATAATGGATATTATCTCCCGCAAATATATAAACTGAAGATATTATTTTATCCTGTCGTACAAAATTATTAGAATTTTTATTAAAATAAAATAATTTTACAATATTCACCGAAAAAAATTATAATAATTTATAAAATTTATGCTGAAACAGACAGTATTTAATTTAATTTTTATTAATATTTTGTAGGGTTTACTGTTTTATATGTGTATTAGATATCTACGACGTAATCAATAAATACGAAGGTATTTTATTACTTCCTTATTTATTACACAAAATAATTTCAAAGTTTGCTATTTAAGCAGAATGATCGTAAATTTTAAAATAAAACGGATTGTTTATATAAACAGAATACGTATACAAAGCAAGCGAGAGAGAGTGAGAGAGAGCGTGAGAGAGAGAGAAAGAGAGACAGAGAGAGAGAAAATTGACAAAATTGATCCAGTGTATATTTTTACGAGGTACAATAAAAATAACAAATCTCCATTTTCTCTTTCCATCGGTTGTCGTTCCCTTAAGGATCTTCCCTTATTTCTCCTTTCCTCTTATTAACTCGTAGAAAATTTTTAAAAATAAATAAAACTCAATTATTTAATCCATATAACCTCAGACATGGATTTTTTGCCTGATGAATTAATTCACCCAGAAGCTTACAAGAAGCTTGTACGTCGGAATATGGAAATTTTGTAGCGTATGAAAAATCCCATCCCTGACCGTGATTCGAACCCGGGAACTTTGGATAAAAGTCCGAGACGCTACCTCTTGGCCACAGAGATCGATCATCCTTAATAAAATTAACAGATTCCTTAAAAATAAAATAGAATAATAAGTTTTATGGTAAAATTCAGTGAGCGAGGCAAGAACATTAAGGGATTAAATCATTTTAAAACTCACTATATATATATTTTAAGGGAATTTTGTAAACGGTGCCTGTCGAATAATAAAGCTTCCTCGAGAGAGTTGAATCGCGGGCGTTATACGCACGTGTACCCAAAACGATTTATTTAGTAGCGTTTAAATTAAATTAATTGTTATTAGTTCTATTAAATAAATTGTTATAACGTTACACCATCTCCTAATCAATCGTAAAATATTAAAATCCCTTGAAATCCTGGTAAAGAAGTGAACCTAAAAAGTTAAATTATTTTACAGTCATGCTGTACGATATGATGTATTAGTAGCTAGTAGCGTGCCTGATTGATTTTTACTTTTCCTGTAATTGAAACGACGTATCTATTATTGTTTTTCGGTTAGTTAGTCTATTATGTAATAAATTTTTATTTTCCTGAGCGGACAACTCGCAATCCTTTAATTCAAATAGGTTCCCTCTAAATTAAGTTGAGGGAACTACTTATGGTTAATCAATTTTATTAAAGAATTTTCGTTAAACTAATTTTTGGATAATATATTAAACAAAAAGAGAGAAAGAGGAGATTCCTCTTTAATGTTTTCCGATTAACCGCTTAGTAAATATTATATCCATCTATTACTAAGACACGGAATACAAGTTTTACTCAAGTCTATCTGATTACTAAAGAATGAACCATCTTTTTGAAAAATGTTATTTTCGGTCAGGATCAAAAAATATGGGGCCAGGACCACAAAAATTGAACGGATTGTCCTGTAAAAGGATAGTCACGGAGATTTCTTAATATTTTGAAAAATTTCGGACAGAAGAAATTCTTTATAAATTCAGAAACAAATAATGTTGAGAAATTCAGGGTTTTAAAAAATCTACTTCTGTGTATTTTTTAATTTGTGAAATGTGCATGTATATATATAATTTTTTTTTGTTAGATTTTGTATTACCGAGGTGGAACAAGATTTTAAAGAAAATTATTAATACAGTTTATAAATTAAATAGAGAAAAGTGAGAAAGAACTGAGAGATAATCATTTAATTGAACTTCTTTTTCTTAAAAAGAATACTGTGTAGTCATTTGTCGGAAGGGTCAAGGTTTTTTATTTTGTTTTTAATCCTAAAAAGAAGAGCAACTTCATAAGTATGTACATATGAATGTATGTTGAGGACGTGCTTAGCAGGAAACTTGTCGGTGATGTATAACAAGGAAGTACAGATTTTCAAGTTGTAAAGAGAAAAAAACCGTTTGATTTACGTAAAGTTGTTATTTATTTTTATTTTTTTGAACGGTGTTGTCACAGGTTACATTCGTCCCGTTTTTTGTTTTATTGGAGTTAAAAGTATATTTATGATCTTGTGTTTCGTGCAGATATCCGTGTCCGTGTCGACAAACCGCGTACTATGTATGCATGAGCGATGCGAGCGAGTGTCCGCGGGGCGGCGTGGCCCTTCGGGGGGCGTAGAGGTACACATAAGCATACAGTGACAGGATCGGATAAAAAATGGAATTATCGATATATCGGAGATCCGGGGTTTCCCTGGAAACGGTACGGTAGAGAGAGCGTAAGAGAGAGAAAGATGGAATGAGATGAGCGGACGAGGCGGGGAGAACGGGGAAGGGGCGCAGGCGCGCAGGAAGTGATCAATAGGGCCAGACCGGAGGAGAGACCCGGCGAAGCAAGGCAGATCGCTCCTGAGAGGGAGAAAGAGGGCGGGATATCGCGACGAAGATAGACTGATCGGGTGCGGGTACCGCGGGAGAGAGACGGGGAGTCGGTCGAAAGAGATCTCACCGACTGCTGCTCGCCCGCCCGCCCGCCTTCCCGCTCACCATTGCTGACCCGACGAGCGTCGTGGCAGAGACCGAGACGCGGCGAAAGACCTCCAGTTCTCCTTCGTACTCTTCGACGTCATCCGCCTCCGCCGCTGTCGTCAGAACGGTAAAAAGGAACGATAACGGTCCGGTGATATCTCTCCGATTTTCGGTTCCGGTGTGACTTTCTACGTCCGATCCGGATGCGGTCGTGCGATACGGTCGAATAACCTTTCATCAACCGCGCCCGGGTAACCCCGTGCGTTTTATTCGACCGATTCCTAGGAACACCGTTCCCGGTAGGTATTTTGCACTCATACGCACACCGACAGGTGCTGCTCAACTAATTCTGTGATAAGGTATTTCTTATTTTTATAAGATATTAAAAAATGTATATCTGTGTCATATTGTGCTTGTCTTATTTCTTTTAGGCGCATTGAAAATAATTATTAAAGAAATTAAATATGTACGTTTTGTACGATTTCGATTTTACAGAACGTCTAGTAATAATGTTTAATAATTACATTGAAAATAATTTCTCAATAAATTTATCTACTTTGTTATATGCTTTCTCTGTATATAATATTGTGTTTACGTTTAATGAAGGAAAAAAATCATATTAAATCCATTCTTATCTATTATTTGTTTGAGAATTACTGTAAGGAACGTTGAACCGATTTTAAGGAAATTTATAAGCAATTTATTTTGAAAAGTATGAAATGTGTTAATTTACTGGGACCCCTCTCCCCGTTAATGAAAAGTACGTTTTATCGCGAGGTACACATTAAAAAAAAAACAGTTAAATTAAAAAGGCTTTTTTTGAAAAATGCTTAATTTTAGTAATATGCTCCGGACCATCCTAAGGAAGAAAAATGTATTTATTTTACTTGTAGAATGAATTTTAGAAAAATATTCACGTGAAAAAAAATTATAGAAAATTTAGTTTTAAAAAATGTTGGTTTTTATTTATTGTATTTGCTTATGATTTTTTCGGTATTTTTTAAATTTGGAAGGGGACCTCCACTTTAATCCCCTTTAAACAAATTTTTGTTTGTTTACCATTTTCAAACAATACTGATGAAAAATATTTATTGAATCAATTTTCGTAAAAATAACTCATATCGAACATGTTTACATTCTTTGTATTTTTTAAAATCTATCTATCGGCTTGAAATTAATTTATTAGTAATATTTTGTGAATTAAGCTTTAGTAAGATGAGAACATTTTTTAATTATTTTTAAATGATAATGAAATAAATAAATCGCACTTCAAAAATATATTAATTTTATAATTTGCTCTAAATTTGATCTGTTTTACATATAAGAATAGATCTTTATATTTGTTAATTCTCCTAGAAATATGTAGTTACCAGTACTTGAAAATAGGAAATTAATTTTGAAATGTATTCTTCGAAGAGCCTAAAATAATAATAATAATAATAATAATAATAATATCGTGTAGATACGTTTAAAATTCGATTTCTGATACAAAATACCTCGGAACCTGTTTGAATTTATCCTTAAATATTTTAATCTATTTTTAATAAAATAAAGGTGTAAAAGAATAGGCAAGGTCGATTTATGTCAAGTCAATTCGAATTTATGAAAAGAGGGGTTAAAATATAAGCTGTATAGAAATGATAGGAAAGTTCGGCGATGTAGGTTTTGTAGCTAATTTTTATATTGAACATAATTAACTAATGAAAATGAATAATCAGTTTTTCGATTTCTTGTGCTGATCGTTAAAAACTTAATCGTTTGTTGTTATTGATACAGCGAAAGATTACATTTTCCAAAAAGTTTTTTTGTATGTTTATTAGTTATTTAACATGAAACACATTTAACCCTTCCGTATAAATAAATAAAGCCGCAAAGCTGTCTCCTGATAGTTACAATTTAATCCTTCCCCTGACATAAAATTGAAAGTTATAATAATATATTATTCTCCTTTACTACAATTCTTATTTGTTTTCTTTATATATTTACTTATTAAAAAAAAAAAAAAAAAAAACTAGAACGGTTTGTTAAACCAATAGTGCTTTACAAAAATGTGTAAAACAGCGTAAAAGAATGTTGTAACACTTGAAGGATAGTAAATATTACACGACAGGCAAATTAATGGAAATCTTTCCTTCAAATGACCTTTTAACAGGTAATTATTATCTTTTTCAGCGAAATAACTGTTGGCACGATTGAACAGCTTTGTACGTGTGTCCAGCTTTTTTTTAGCGAATCGAAATGTTTGATTCTGAATTTGTATTATTATACGTAATACTTATATTTATTTCTTGTATTAGGGTCAAATACGTCAGGTCATCTCGGTTTACTACTTACCGTTTTAAAAATGTAACTTCTTTGAATAACTTGATACAATTAAATATCCGGTACAAATTAACGGCTTCCTACTAGCGCTTATTGACAAACGTTTAATAAAATACGCTCAAAATCACATCTGGAGACTCAACATTGATCGACTGTCATACAAAATTACAAATATTTTCAGAATAGAATGCTTTTGTAACGCTTTCAGAACAACTAAAGACATAAAATAAAACAATAAATTGGCAACACAGCCACCCACCCAGGAGCGTACGAATTAAACTGAAATGATCGTATTAATCTTACACCTTCAGACTGGGTGCGGATTTACCGATATATATGAAAATTATCTTACGGTGTAATTTGTAAGGCTCAGAAAAACAAATTAGCGTCGAGTACAATTCACATTAAGTATAGGCCCGTTATTCATTTGTATAATTAATGATTTTGTAATATTTTTTTAAAGAAAGACTAGTTAGCAACAGCACTACTGGACAGTCTACAAAAGAATGTGCTGATAATTTATTCAGAAAAACCTTTCGAAAATCCCGTTTATCACTTACAAGGTTGAAAATTATTACAAACTTATTGAACCTCTAATTAATAAGGGCTCTAATTAATAACCTTTAATTAATTAATAAGTATTGTGTAATACTCCCCCTAACTCATGGTATACGAAAAAGAGACGTTGACACACTTCTATATATAGAGAATTTTAAAATAAAATTTTTTTATTGTTGTCTTACGAATCTTAAAAGGTTGAGAAATTAAAAATCTGGGGTGGGGGGAGATTTTTTGAAAGGTAACATTACTCTGTTAAAAAATTTTTTTTCTTGGGACAGTGTTTTCTATTCGTTTATTAGGTATATAGTTGAATTTAGGTTATTTGGTTATAGTTATAGTCTCTCTCTCTCTCTCACTCTCTCTCTCTTTCACTCCTCTTTTTTCTGAGAATAGTGAAGTTTATTATACATCCACACAAAATGAAGGTGTCACTTGCACTACAGAGGACCGGCATACGGGTACACTACAGACTCTTAGTCTCTGAAGACTACGGGAAATACTTCTCTCCTCAATTTTCCAAATAAGCCTGGTTTTATGCTTATTGTTTCTAGGAAAGGTCATTCGAAAGTTTTGACGAATGATTATTCTGTCATATCGGTTTGCTTAAAACGGTCCTTTTATAGTGCTTGACTTACAAATACGGATGTCGTTAAGTGTAATTCTTAGGTACAATAAATCTAGGTCTGATTTAATTATTTTCATTAAATTTTCACAGATCGATTATATATGAACCGATGGAGTTTCTGATATAGGCTGTGAATACAAAATATTTTTCTGATCTGGATAAATTCGAATTTTTTTTCAAAATTCAAAATTTAATAATTTTATTTGGTAGTTCATATCGAAAAATAAAAACTAAAATAAGATTTCTTTCGGCTCATCTTTATTTTTTTAATAATACTATTATTAGATACGTATCCTAACATAATAGTGTTTGAAGGGTGTGATGTGCCTGGAAAAATAAGACTTTTTTTTTAAATGTTTGAAAATACCAAACCCAACAACAACTTAAAACAACTTAAAACTTTGTTAACATACTGAAAAAAAAAAAATAGTTTGCGAGTATACCTACCGAAGTGGAAGTTTTACGCGATTAATTAAATGATTTATGAGTTTCAAATTATTCAACAGTTGTAAAAATGTAGTGAAATTCCTGCACTATTCTGTTTATTAATTCTTAGAAAATTGTTTGATGGTTTTTATTATGTAATTGTGAATTGTTTAATTAAGACAAGAATAAGAATTAAAATGAGGAAAATTTTTATGACGTGTCACGGATGATCTACGTGATATGCGCCTTCAAAATCAAATAATAGCATTATAATAGATCGATCTTTATTAAATTTACAAGAGATTGTTAAATATTTTTTGAAGGATTTATTTATTACAACTCGTGCTTAGCTCGTTTGAAATATCAAGTTCGATTAAAATTTTAATCTTCCGAACGGAAAGATGATCTCCACAATCGAAGTAGGTGTATTTGAATTGTATCTCTGGTACGAAGATTTTGGTATCATCAGTTTCAAACCATATTATAAGAATTAGAACTAATAATATCCCACCATTAAGAGCACCTGGTACCTTGTTTTTTTTTTAAATTCAATTTTTTTTTGGATTTTTGCTTATTTAAGATGTTATTTCATGCGTATAAAACAATAAAAAATAAGCAAAAATAATATTTTTAGTGACATAATTGATTTTTTTATTAAGAACTAGTCACTGAAAAATTCGAAGTTTAAAGTTTTTTTCAAATTATTCGATTTTTTTAGCACTGTCTAGTTTTTATGAAAGGAAGATTCAGTGTTTATATAGGGAAATTTTGTCAATTTTGTTAAATTTAAAATTTGTTCACGTTCAGAAGCGGATGGGCTGACGATTGCGAGAACTCTGCGGAGACTTGAAGATTATTTTGTTAGAAGATGGTGAAGAAATTTCAGGAAAGGGTCAACTGAGAAAAACTTATTAAGGAAATTCAGAGCTACTATGGTGTTGCTATAAGAACAAATACACATAGTATAAAATACATTAAGCATGCAATATGGGATATTTATTTACATAAAATCGCGAAAGATGAAAACCTTTTACATGGGCTTTGTCCATGGAACTTCATAGCCTATCATCAAAATAATGGGATATCATCGGATAAAAACTCTGATAAGGAAGAAAAAATACCATGAAAATAACAAAAACAGAAAAAGTACTCAACCAGAATATGATGATGATGAGGAAGAAGACCCGGACAGTGCAGAATATGGTGCTGGGATGCACTGACCTGCAGTAAATGATGTTTTTAATCGTTTTCCGAAAATTGAATGTATTTCGAACAAAAGACCCGTTATCTCATAAACCGCTTAAAGAAGGAAAGTAAAATTTTTACAGTATGTTTGTGTATGCAAGACACAGCTACTGAGTTTTTCTTAAGATCTAATAATTTATATTTTCTAAAATATAGCTTCATAAAATAGAAAAATTGAATAAAAATTCTAAGTGAAAAAATTTTTGCAGTAAAAGTATGAAAAAACTAGTACCTAAAAAAAAAAAAAAACAATTGTGCAAAATTTCCCTGCTGAATGTAAATTTTGTCCTGAGATAACGGGTCTTAAAATTAGAAAAACATAATATTACCGAGATACAAGGTGCCAGGTTGCCCTTTAAAAAAGGTATTTTTAAATTCCTCTTAACTATTTCGACATATTAAAATTTTTTTTTTTATTATCGAGGTTGTAATATTTTTAGGTCTTTTCCTCCATAAAAGAGGCTAAATGAAAAGAAAACATTTTTATTTTAAGCATAACTTTTTAAAAATTTTAAATTATAAGTAATTACTTTATTCAGATCATAATAAAATAAATTATACTATTATATAAACAGGAAGATGAATCTGTTGTTCGAAAAACTACTCGATCAATCGCAACCAAATTTTTAGCCATGTTTCTTGGCGTACCTGAGAAGGTTTTTAGATCTTATATAAATCTCCACTACTACATGCATATATACATATATATATGCATGTAGTAGTGGAGATTTGCCGGTTGAAGCACAAACTTTAATGAATTGTGTGATTGAGTCTCTTATTACTGCGTGAGCTGTATGAACTGAGTGATTCGAATGAATAATATTACAAAAATAATAAAATTAAATTTACGTTGAATAAAATAATATTAAATAAATTAAAAAAAATTCTGTTTAACAATAATAGACTTCCCGTTGGGACTGCTTGTGAGTCTGAAGTGGTGAGATATGCGAGCACCTCGTGAGAGGCTAGACTAATCACCATCAACTGGTAACAAACGGGGTGGCGCTGGAGCGGCGCTGTTTTTGAAAGGAGGTGCTCTTATAATATTTCTGCAAACAATCTTCCGATTTTCAAAATTCAAACGGGGCATTTGTTAATAGGTTGAAGGCTAACTTTATACATATAGTAAAATTTTGTCTGTTTGTTATCTCATCACGCGAGAACCAACCGGCCGATTACTTTCAAATCTTCAGGATGCATTATTGTTATCCCAGGGAAGGTTTTAAGCTATTGATCAAGGCCCTAGCTTGAACATATTAAAAATATTCATTAATTCTTCTTCCCCAAGGAGGATGAAGTTGTGAATTAAAGATATTCATTAAAGAAAAAATAGGTTAATCCTTTTACTTCTTTTTTCTATATTTCTGCCATCGTGGCAAAGAAATAAGTAATGAATTTTTCATCATCAAAGGTGTGTGTACTTTAATTACTGTAGTAACTATTGTTTTATCTTTTGTAATTTAGTTTCTTTTTCAGGTACGTATAAAGCCTGAATACTGTAATTATTATTTATCAGTACTATTCTCATAACCATGAGGATAACGTACAGTGTGGTAGTCCAGGGGAGTGGAGGCCTCTGGTTAAATAAGAATGGCGACCGAAGCAAGCTTTGCGGTCGACCAGGGCAAATTGGTAATGGTGAGCGAAGCGAGCTCTGCGACCATGGGGTAGGAGGTATCTTGACTCCGGAAGGCCTCGAGGAGCCACGAGTTGGTTCCGGAATTCGCCTGGGCTGACCTGATCCCCGAGAGTCCAGGTTCTAGCTAGATGGGCCGGCTAGTTTATTATATTACGGCTTGGTGTGGTGGTTCTTCATGGATAACGAAAAGAGGAGCTGTTTCTACATTGCATTGATGGATTAAGGGAAATCTTGGAAAAACCATTACTATAAAGTTCATAATTGTAAATAAAAAAATGCAAGGGATTGTAGTCCATATTAATACATTATCAATATAGTCTAATGAAATAATAACAGTATAAGTAAAATATTTATTAACAAAAATTAACAATTTTGACGTCATTAACTGATAAAATATTTGAATATGTTTAATAGAAGTATTCATGTTAAATGATTATGAAAAAAATAAAATTTATTAGAAGGATTAATAATTTTTTTCTTTTATAAAACAACCTTCTAGATCTTATTTTAAATAAATTGTAAGATTTTTTTTTTGACCAACTTAGATCATTTATTAAAAACAGAAATCAATTTAATAACATCCTTTCTTTTTGTAGAAATATTATTCTGCTTAAGGGTAAAGAAGTTGTATTTTACGGTTTGATACAAGCGAATATTGAATTTGTGATATTTTTTATAGTAATTTACTGTCTTAACAATTCGTTCTAGAACCACATTTATATTATTTCTGTTTTGATAAAAAAACCAAGCTCGTAAGGCTCTCTCTTTTTTCCTGTTTTTAGCCTCCGGTAACTACCGTTTAGATAATTCTTCAAAGGATGAATGAGGATGATATGTGTGAGTGTAGTCTTGTACATTCTCAGTACTACCATTCCTGAGATGTGTGGTTAATTGAAACCCAACCACCAAAGAACACCGGTATCCACGAACTAGTATTCAAATCCGTGTAAAAATAACTGGCTTTACTAGGACTTGAACGCTGGAACTCGTAAGGCTAGTAATAGTTTTAACAACTTTATAACTGAGGTCGCTCAATTCAAATTCTACGGAAATTCAGCATCATTGTCAGCTTTCCTCCCTCTCTCTCTGTCTGTGCTTGTATGTGTGTTACGTAGGTATGTGAGTGTCAATCCTATTTATATATTATAAAGAAACATTTTATATATATATATATATAATTTGTAATAAAAATTGAAACTTACTGCATTTCTGAAGTGAATATTATAAAAAGTTCCTTATTCCAAGTTCAGTAATATTTTTAATGTTTTCATCGTATATCTGAAGTATTCGTTTTGCTCGTAAATTTTAATATGTAGTAATAAGTATTATCTACTAGGTAACTGAATAAAAATATCGCTAAAAAGTAATGCAGACAAGATTGGAAATTACTCGTGCGATATCTTATCAGTGGTTGTTATTATTTATAGGCTAAAGACACGCAATTTATATATATAAAAAAATATTAACGATTTTATAATAATAATAATAATACACTTGAAAATTATTATTTTTATTTTATGTTACATATTATTGAAAAGTAAGTCTTGATAATTTATACAGCTTATTTTTCTATTTTAGCTCAACCAAATGAATTATTAACAAAAAAGTTAAAATAATAAAGAATTTCAAATTAATGGTTAAATGTATAAAAAATTCTTTTTTATTTGAATATTTATATACAAATAAAAATGACATTTTCCTGAGATGAAAGGTGTTTTTGCGATTTTTATGCATGTCAGTATTTTCAGAGTTAATAAGTTCACCTATGTCTGTTTCGGTGTTATTCTAAATAAAGTAAAAAACAGGCCCGTGAACAAATCTTATGACACATTACCCTGTGAGAAAATAAGACCCCTCCCTCAATTATTACTAGTAACCCAATCTAGTAATATTTTTTTTATTGTAATTGAATAGGATTCTATCGATTAGCAGACTGATTAGGATTATTCAGCAAACTGATTAGTTTGATTCTATAACTAAATTAAAGTACATTTTTTGATAATTATGATGAAACGTGAAAATATTTTATTAAAAAATATGAAAACAATTATTAAACGTGTCTTTAATAACTTAAGTTATTTCCAAATAACATATATTTTGCCATTTATGTGGGAAGTTAGTTTTTCAACATTTTTGAAGCTAAAATTATGCAGCTCCTTTGTAAAGGATCACTGGTAATTCCATTGAGGAAAGAGATGTGAGTCATAATTTTCGAAAGAATTTTCTGGAAGAACAATTCATATTATAATACCGTGGAAAATTTAATTATTACACTGCGGGTTGAACTATTCATCATAAACCCAAAAAACAAACATATATGCATAAATACAGATGTTTTAATCCAGATCTCAATAATTTTGGATTCAAGGGACTAGGAACAGCCATTTGGTGAAAGTTTGTTGTTCTGGGGTGCTCGCAAACGATTTGCAATAATAATAGTATAGCAACTGCTCGTATACTCATGTAATCATAAGATATACCCTCTGAGACACCTGAGATCCCTTACCAGTATTCGTTTCAATTCTGTTCACACTCAGCTAAATGTTTTAGTTTTTACGGCTTTTTCTTTTGAATATATAATTTTTAATCTTTTCCGCTTTATATTCTTTGTACACCTTTTACTGATCCTTCTAGCACTAATCAGTCCTTCTCCTTTCTTGATAAATCCTGACCGTTATCTTTCTTGTTCTGAATTTTTCTGATTCTCTTATAATTTTCTCATTTTCTCTTTCAATCCATTAAATCTTTTTCAAACTCCTCGTTATCGGATTTCAAATACCTCCAGTCTTATTTTTCTTTTACTTTGTGTCAGTGCTTCACATCCATACTGTATTCATTCCAAACATAATATTATATATACTACTACAACACACACACACAAATATATATATATATATATATATATACAATTTTTGAGTTGTCCCTCATGGAATCCCCTTGGGGGCTTGCAGTTGATGGTATCATACCGAAGAATAGATCATTTATAGATAGAAGCATTTGCTAAATTTCATTTTTCTATGTTTTTACACACATACACACACTCTTACCCCAAAATCATATACAGTCTTCGTTCTGTCGTGGGTGTAGTCCTAATTACTCGTGGGTCTAGTAATAAACTAGATAGGATAGCGTCCGGCCTTTTCAACTGAGGTTCACATTACAGGCTTTTATTTTAGTGCTAGATTTTAAACTTCACGGAAGGATTAAAATTTAACTTAACTTACCTACCTATACAGGCGGTCATGATAGATATAAAGAAATGAAGGTTCGTCAACACAACACAGTTTATACGTTAGTCGTCAAATATTTATCATTTTCAAAAAAAAAAAGATTTATTAAATATCTCTTTCGTTTCGGTTGTGGTCCAGACATCCTATTCATCTACTCTGATTATGTGACTGTTAAAAAGCAGGTTAATACAGATATTTAGATAAAATAATTTATTTTTTCCGTGTTGCACACAGTATTATAAAAGTAGGAAAGTAAAAATAACGAAATTAGTACTTTTTAAAACAATTTTAAGAAAATAAGGAAGTCGTTAATTTGATGTATACATTGATATTTCAAGTACGTTTGCTACTCTTTCGAGCTGAAAATTGTCGAACGAAATTACGTTTATAGGAAAATAATTTTCATCTATGAAAATATTCGATTACAGCCGGCTGCATTAAAATATCTTTGATACTGAATTATCTATTTTGTTTGTAATATTCATTCTCGTAAAACTTATAAAAACTATTGAAGCAGTAATTTTCGTATTTTATATTTTTTTCAACTTGAAAAAAATTATTAAATTAAGTCGGGAATTACTATATTTTCTAAAATAAAACAAATGATATTTTTTAATAATAATTTTATCCCGGTCAGGCAAGGCATTTTCAGACACGCTACAAATCATTCAGCTCATCCTCTGAAGCAATACCAAACGGTGGTCCCGGAGATAAAAAAAAAATCAGTTATACATTTTTAAATAACAATTAAAAAAAATTTATTAACTTTTTTTGACGACATACTACTATAATATTATCTTTGTTGCTGAATATGAAACTTAATAAACTGCATAAGTAACAAATCTACCTTTAAATAGTCTTATATTTTCTTTCCATCACTTTAAAGTTACTATAGCAATTTTATTTCACTACTATCATTTTTATATTAGAAGAAATAGCTATGAAGCTGTTATAAGGATAAGGAAGGTGGAGAATGGTCAGCATTTTAAGTTTGGGGATTTTTGCTAAGTTGGACTTCATAATTTCCTCGTTTGATCGAAAAACTCAACTGAAAGTACCGAAAGAATTTATAATATATGTTCGTATGTATATTGATCTACATTTTAATATATATTTTCGAACAGCTTGAACATTAAAAACTTAAAATTTGGCTTAGATGTTTCTATATATGGGTCATTGATTCCATTAAATTTTTAACTTATTGTGATAAGGAGCTGGAGTATTTACCGCCATTTTAAAGTTTCCACTTTTATGGAGGCACTGTAAAACTTGAAATTCGGTACACGGCTAATATTATATGAATTACTTACGGTATTGGAATTTTAAGTCGATCGGACTTAGGGGAGTGGGGATATAATTAGCTTAACTTTTTAGAGTTTTTGTTTTTTTTAATATATATTTCCAAAACGAATTAAAAACTCATGAAACTTTAAGTATTCTTCTTCATAAGTTGTAATTTAAATTTTGACCCCGATCCAACGCGGAAGTAAGGGCCGTACTTTTAAAATAATTATTTAAAGAAGTTCTCTTAATATTTCTAATCCGACTTAATTATTAAGTAACATATTAGGCCAACTATTACGGTATACGAGATCTTAATTTTATTAAGTTTTAGGATTCTACAGACAAGTAATAAGTAGTAAGGACAAGTAATTATTGATTTTTTTCTAATATCATTAAGAATTATTTTATATTAAAGTGCGAAATTTAAATTGTTTCCTTATAAGGGGATCACACATCAAGATATTAATTTTAAGGATTTGAAGCGCCATCAAGTGAAAGGTATAAGACGGACCCCAGATTTAAAAAAAAATTAATATGTTTAAAATTAATATTATTAACGTAAATTATATACGTCTATCGGTCAAGGAAGTCAAACGGGAACCCAAATGTTTTTGGCTTAAATTTGTTTCATTTTGATAGTGGGTCCACAAACATTAAAAACAAAAAAATTAAACTTTTCAAGGTCATAGCTCACGATTACCTCTAAAGAATAGTTGCGTTCTTTGTATTTTGACGTAAAAAACATAATTCAATTTCATTTTTTCATCCTGAAATATCAATATTTTTATTTTTTCAAAAGGTTTTTGAGCATGTTTTAAAGTCAAGATCGAAACAAAGGTTACACACGAGGTAAACAGTGCTACATTCAGAATCACTCTAACATCTAGTGAAATACCAGAATTTTTCGAGATAACTATAAAAATCGATTTCTGAAGTCGTTTTCTAAAAATCGATTTTAAAAATAGTTCTCCATTTTTTATTTCATAACCGATTTGATCGATTTCAAGTAAAACTAATAATATTTAAAAATCTTTTATCTTATTTCAAATACTAAGATTAAGTGCGAAGCCGAGAAAATTATGCGACCTCATTCCCAATGTACGTATAGTTAATCACTAATGTTTTCTATTTAAACACTAATCTTGTCCTCGTCAAATGTTTTATTTTCAAACAACCGTTTCCTAGTAATAGCCATTTTTCACTTCATATAATAGCTATTTCAATGAGAAAAATAAATTACCTAATAAAAAATTTACAAAATTTTACTTGCAACCTTTGTGATAAGTTATAAAATAATTACGTTTCAACAAAACTTCGTTTAGAAAAATCTCATAAAGTTAAAAAAAGAAACAAATTAAATTAGAATAACTGTAAACTATCTGCTTTTTGCGGGAGGTTTATTAACAATAGTAGGAGGATAGTGTCTAAAAACTGTTCTTTCTGATAGCACATTACTTAGTAAAAAATATTTAAAACAAGTTTTAATTCAATAGGGTAAACAGTAAAAAGAAAATCTGATGTGGACCCCATATGACTTCCTTGTACGCATATTAAATTACATATACACATTATTTTAAAATTAAAAGAACCTAAAATTTTATTTTACTAATAATTTCTGAATTTTTTCATATTTCTTTTTTTATTGAATTTTTTTTCTTTTCGAATAGCCATTTAGGCATGCTTAATCAACTTTTTAGCCCGTGCTTCTTTCATTTTTCTAGAGTGGTGTTCTTTGTCTACTTGAGTCCATTTTCTTCCTCTTCTACAAGTGAGTTTTTTCCTCTCCTGAAACTCTTAATTTCTGTATTTTTTTCTGAATGTTGCTCTGTCTTTTAAAATGTCTGAGTCTACTGAATCGTTTACTACGTCATTGTCTATTTCTTTAAGCCAGGTTATCTTGTTCTTGTGAGTGTTTAGTAGGATGAAGATCTATTTTGTTTGTCTGTATATGTGTCCATAGAATTCTTCATTCTGTATGTGTCCATAGAATCGCAGTCTTATTTTCCTGATAGCATCTGTTATTTTTTCTATTTTGGAATATAGCTCTTGGTTTGATCTTTGTTTATAATCTAGTCCTGTGTTGCTTTTTGGGCCTAATATTTTCCGTAAGATTCTTCTCTCTATTTTCTCTACGTCCTGTACTATATGTAGTTTCAGCGTTTCTGCAGAATACAGTATTTCTGGTCTAACTACCGTTTGGTAGTGTCTTAGTTTGGTGTTCCAGGAAAGGAATTTCTTGTTGTAGGTATTCTTCGTGATATTGTATGTTTTTTCTGTTTTGAGTGATCTGTTTTCTAGAGATATTTTTTCACTATTGTTTTGTGTTATCCATTCTCCTAGGTATTTAACACTGTCAGTTGGCTATTTCATTTCTGTTATTGAATTATTATTTATCGTAATCATATTTTTACAATCAGAGGTTAATAATTATTAATAAATCAATATATTTAAATTAAAAAAAAAGTTAAAAAAGGAAATTAAGTCTGATTTGAACCAATGTGCCTTCCCCTTGTAAGTTCCAAATATTTCATTAATTAAAATTTCATTTGGCTATAACTCTGGAAACAATGAAAATAAGTACCACTTATGATATATCGTTGCAACATTCTCAATGAGGACTTATTACTGCAGTTAAGAAAAGTCCAAAATCCAAATAATTGGATTTTGGGCCTTTTTTGGTCAAGTCGATTGCAAAGAGAAAGGGAGGTGTACAATTAGATGTACAACAGTCCTAAATCCAAAATTTCAACATTCTATGGTTAATCGTTTTTGAGTTATGCGAGATACATACGTACAGACCACGTCGATACTAGTCAAAATGGATTAAGGGAGATGGTCAAATCCAATATTTCCGTTGAAATCTGAAAACCGAAATTTTTCGCGATCACAATACTTCCTTTACTTCGTACAAGGATGTAAAAAGTGAAAAACGTTTATCAAACTAAATTTTTTTTAAATTGGGTTGAACTACCTCCACAATCACTGATGCATAACAAATTCGCTTGAACTTTTCAGGGTTATTAATTCAATAACATTTTCGATGATATTTATATTTTTGAAATAAACTAAAAGACACATGTGATTAAAATTCCCATACAGTCGGGGATATTCAGATAGTGGGTGGGGTGCATTGTACGTTTGTAGCGAACAGCAGTTAATGATTCGTTTAGAGTATCCCTTAATCGACTAGTTGTTATAATTACGTACTGTTCGCTGGTAGTCTAATTAATTATTAGTCTAATTAATTGTAAGGAATCGTTCTTTTTTCTTGTCGATTAATAATTAATGACGCCGCTGTTATTTATTATCATAATTGAAGTGAAGTGGAGTTGATCTGTGCCCTCGAATCGTCGGTATACTATATCGATTAAGCATTTTAACTTTTCTCGCAATAACCTCAGTAAACCTGAACATATTTAAATAATTATTTTTCGGTAATTCTTTCACTCGAGTGTGAAAGAAAGGTATTTTTCACGATAAAACTTTATCAGATTCGGTTACCTTAAAAAAAAAGTATTTATTTTATAATAACGTAATTATGTTAGCCTGTTTATATAACGCATTATTTTACACCAGAAAGGGGTGCGTTAATTTTTTAGCTTATCCTACATCCTATTTTTTCTTATGATTATTAGATTTGTGCAGTATCCGAGGTGTAAGTGACATCGGTCAGAATCGCTTTCTATGAGTTGTGAAGTTTACCATATTTAAATTGGCATGGCGTGCTGATGTGTTACAGTATATTGAACCTAGTAAGAACCAATAAAAAAAAAATTACAATGAAATTGTAAACCATACGGTAAGAGTCTCTCTCGTAAATATCATTTCTTCCGCTCAAAAAACAAAAATGTCTGTAATATAAATAAAACTATTTTTAACAAAATGATACTGATATCAAAAAAGGTAAAACATTACATTTCTATTATCAAAATCTGTTATTAATTTAGAATAATCTTTTAAAAAAAATACATGTTAAATAAAATAAATCTAATAGATAACAGATGTACAATAATAGATACTCGTAATAAACTATGTTTAAGAGTTCCATATAATAAGAAAAAAATAGACAAATTTGTCACAAAATTCATACCGGTTGATTTCATTTATTAAACAACGAATAATCATAATTGTCTTATTTCTGTAAAGTGATATGTGTTACATATAAATGAAATCGAGCTGGTAAGAATTTTGTAATAAATTTTTCTATTTTTTGCTTATTATATAGAACGCTTAAAACATTGTTTATTGTTTATTACTGTATATTTATTTTTTTAATTTTAAATTATTAACAGCTTTTGATAATAGAAATGTGTAGTGTCTTACCTTTTTTGATATCAGTATAATTTTGTTAAGAACAGTTTTATTTATATAACAGAAATTCTTGTTTTTTGAGTGGAAGAAATGATATATATGAGACTCTTACCGTACGGTTTACAATTTCATTGTAATTTTGTTGGACATCACTGCGTTTTGTTAGATTATTCTTTTATTTTTTTATGAATTACTGATGTTATCTTATGGTTTTGTTATTAAAATTTGTTACCTTTCTGAACAAACAAATATACATTTTTTTGAATTTCTCAGCCAATTTTTTTTGTTGAAAGTCGTATCATTCACTTCATACTATATTTTTCCTTTTTTTAATAAAACTAGTAAATGATCTTCACGAATCGATGTTTCGTGATGTAATATTGCACTTATTACTTTGTAAGTGTAACCCTCGATTTTTATTGTATTAGTGGACAAATTTTTTATGTTGTTATTAAATGAACTTTTGTTTATTTATCGATCAATTAGTTCAAAAACTCCAATTGCAGAATAAGAATTTTACCAAACGAATTTATTTTTGTAATATGTAACTAATTTTTCTTGCCACATTTGCAAAACTTTCCTACTGTTCGTATTTTTTGTGTTTTATTAACAGCTATAATCTCTTGTAAACTAATACTTTTATTTTTTTTAATGATTTGATGGGAATTAAAAAAATTGTTTCATCTTTAGTACTTTCTTTTAACAGATCAATTAGCCTGTTACCGGTCTTATCTAAATTGTTTGAGAAGCTACTACTGCACAGGCTTAGGCCAGTGTTGGAGAGTAAGGGGATAATTTCGGATCATCAGTTTGGGTTCCTGTGTGGCCATTTCACAATCGAACAATCCCATAGAGTCATCAGCGGGTGTCTGGAGGAGCAGAAATTCTGCTCCTCCAGAACGGCGGTGTTCTTAGACATCCAACAAGCCTTTGATAAGGTAATGATAAGGTAATGATTTGATAAGGTAATACCTGGCTTACTCTACAAGTTAAAGCTTCAACTTTCTCAACACTACTCCCTAGTATTGTGGAATTACCTTGAGGGGCGTTTTGCTCAGGTGAAATGTAATGACGAGTTTTCAAGGTTCTTTGAGATTGGATCGGGTGTCCCTCAGGGTTCTGTGCTAGGCCCTGTGTTTTATTCCATATTCGCTGCGGACATTCCGGTTCTGGATGATTGCATCGTCGTCGCCACGTTCGTTGATGACACTGCTATCCTGGCCGTTAACGAAAACCCTGGCCTAGCCTCGCAGACCCTACAAATGGTGCTGGATGTGTGTGCGTGTGGCAGAAAAAGTGGAGGATTAAGGTTAATTAGGGTAAGTCGAGGCACGTCACATTTGCCATGCGGAGAGGTGATTGTCCCGGTGTGTACTTCGATGGTGTTTTGATCCCGCAAACGGAGACTGTGCGGTATCTGGGACTTCACCTGGATCGGCGTTTGACCTGGAAGTGTCGCGTGAGGACGAAGAGGAAACAGCTAAACGCAAGGTACAGGGAACTTCATTGGCTGCTACAGAGGAACTCAGGCCTCACGTTATCCAACAAGATCTTAATTTACAAGACTATCCTCTGTCCAATCTGGACGTACGGTGTAGAATTGCGGGGAACGGCTAGTACTAATAATGTGGAAATTATACAACGATTTTAGAACAAAGTAGCGAGGGTAATTGCCGAAGCTCCGTGGTTCACGCGGAATGATGAGATTCAGGATTATCTGGAGCTTCCATCGGTTCATGAGATTGCACAACAGCGCAATATCAAATTCCTGCAGAGGCTTTGTAATTAATCTACTCGATAACAGTAGAGACGTCCGACGGTTGAAACGAGCCCATGTACTCGACTTAGGGTCTGCGTAACGGTTTGGAATCTAACACCGTGAAGTTCAGTGGTGTCGTATTTCTTCTTACTCCTCTTTCTTTTTCTTTTTTTATTTGTTATTAATGTTTGTGTTTACGCCGTTGCGTAAAGTTGTTTTATACCAATGAATTCAAGGTTATGGTCGAGTCATATAGTTTACAGGCTTGGTAATTTTATTTTGCATTTTTGTAAGGCTTATCTACGTGTATTTTTAAAATAGGTTGTTTGGGTTTATTTTCGATATCATTTCTCTCAGTCTCCAGTTTGACTTGATGATTGCATCATCGTATTGGTGTCAACGTATTTCATATCTCGCATTATTTATTGCTGTTTAGTCTTAATATTATATTATTCTTAAGTGTTTTTTATTCTCAACCAATTTCAATATTGTCATAGTTCCTAGAAGTCTATTTCTCTTTTTCTGCCATGATCCCTTTCTTCAACTTGCGTATTCAGAATTTATTTTATCTGTCTTACGTAATTCTTTAGTGGTCTGCTTGCTTGTAAATTATTTTTGTTTTGTCTTCGTTCCCGAATTCCACACGTTTTCTCTAATCGTTCTCATACTAACGCTTAGACACTACTCTTGTTGTCAACACACACACACACACACACACACACACTCTTCCGTCCATTGCTTTGTTCGCTTCCCCTACTTCTCACCACGCCAGCTTTGTTCATTCTAGTCCTGACTTTCACGTTGTGCGGATCCTGGTCCTCAAAGCTGGAGGACAGGCTTCGGTGTTCTCTCTCTCTCGTATAATGTTAATATTTTCGTCGTCTTCATACTCCTATAAACATTGCGGTATTTATCCGTCGAAATATTCTCTAGTTCTACTCGCCAGTGTTTCGTGATTTCACCGATCTCTATGTTTTGTTTTGCCTCGTTTCTTTGTTAAGTTAATCTTCCAATTTAGTATATTACGTCTCTGTTAAATGTGTGCCTATCACTACATACTACAAATTCTATCGACGCCGAATCTTCTCGAGCTGCTGATTACATTTTCATCGATGCAGAATCTCTCCAAACTCGTTGCTACATTTTTGAGACGCCACGTCCTGCTCAACCTCTATACCACGTCTCACCCCTGCATTCCTGATACACCACTGCGGATTACGCCCAGGATTACTGTATGTATTCATTTACCTTCATTCACGAGTTCGTCTCTTGCTAATATTTGTGTGCTGCAGGCAAGTTCAACTTTTCATTATTTATTACATTAAACAGTTATTTTATCAGTAAAATTTGTGAAACATTCAGTTAATCGTACATGATGCATTTCAATTTCAAGTTTGGTTTAAAAAACCATTTATTCACTTAAGTGCAGTCACGAAAGTTGGCTTAGATAAGGTACAACATATAAGGTGCAACATATTTTACGTGCTTATTTATTACAATTTGTTTTTATTGTAATCAACTCTATCATTTAATCTAATTTAACTTGTTAATCGCCGAGATTAATTCTTATCTACTCATGAACTGTATTCATATTACTTCTCTTAAATTAACTTAAAGCAAATTACTCCTGATGTGCAGTTATGTTTTAGGACTTCTTTGTAATCTAATATTTTCAAGAAACCTTACTACTAAAATGAACTCTATTTATATGTTTATTTGTTTCAATTTGATTATTGTAATTAACTCTTTTTGTACTAGAATATTATTGTGGCCTTTTTTCTACATTAAACTAGAATTATATGTTTGAATTATTTAATGCTAAGTTTTTTGTTTATAAATTAGGAAAGGCTAGTGACAATAATAAGAATTGTTGTAAAATATTTTTCTAAGTTAAGGACATTTGCCCATTGCTAATTTTCAATATTACAGCATATGTCAGTAATGCAATAGTTTTCCAGTCATACTATGTTTATTGATGTTATGTTTTTCTAAGTATATAATTTTGTAAATAAGGTGTTTTATGTTGTCTTGTTTTCAGGCTTTGTTATATTGTAGATTTCAAAATGTGTATTTGAAAAATGTTTATTCATGTATTTTCTCATGTAATATTATTGTTCATATGTTGATTCAGCTGATATTTATTAAGTATCATTAAGTTATGTTAATTTCATAATTTATTTTTATTTTTTAAGGTTATGATTTAACTTAAGTTCATTTGCTTTCTTTCCAATTAAAGTCCAATTTCTTTTGGCAAATACGAGCTGTGTGTTCTTTTATTTTTGTTAACTTTACCCAACAGTTTGTTTTGTGGACTATATGGTGCTGAAATTAATGGCTTGTGATTTATAACTGAGCTTGAAATTTCATATTTGACTTTAAGTTAGCTTGCAACTGTTTATTGTGTATTATTTATTTTGGGGGTTCCTTAAGGACCTTCTTATCACGTGATTTTTTTTCAGGAAACTTACTTATGGCTCCGCAGGAGAGCCGATTGTAATTATAATTGTTATTGAGCAAAAAAAAGAAAATCTTTAGTTCTTTCATTTACATAAGAGCATTACTATAAAAACAAGCTGTAGTATGTTTTCTTTAAAATTTTTTTATTTAAGTACTATTTCGAAATTGTTGTACGCTACCTAGTACTATCAAGTACTGCTACCTAGCGGCGCGATTCGTAAACCCACCTTTTTCAGGAAACGTGACATATTTGAGTCCCGTGGTTCCATAAAATGGAAGAAAAAACGTTTTCTAACAAAATTCGAGGTATTTTTTATTACAGATCTAATTAACAGAAATATGTTTTCATGCTTATTTTTTAATTTTTTCCCATTTTCATTTCGCTTTTAAGTTAGAACGTATATAGAACTGTAATCATAAGTTCGTTGATAAGTTCATATGTTCGTGCCTTCCAGTTCTGCGAACTCTTACCGGCGAAGTTCTAACGAACTTCTTATTTCTCTGGTGGGCCTAATCCTGCCATGAGATGCTTATTTTACTCGAAAATTTCCGTATTCAGGAATGATATATCTTGCGACAGGTCTTAACTAATAATATTATTATTTTACGTCATCTAACAAGTGTAATTTATTTCATTATTATAGCCCGCTAATTTTATTTTGTGTAATTCTTCTATTTTTATAAGTTGAAAATAAGCTACGTTTACTGAATAAATAATATTGTTGCAAGCAAACGATAACTGATCATTTAAATCTCTGCACACCAGTATACTAAGCACGATGAAAGGCAGGTGATATCAGACTTTTAGTGAAATTTTCTCTCTGTTCATCACAAGTGCTAACGGTATATTGAACATGATTACTTTAAGAGAATGCTACTTATACCTTAAATAATTTACACTTGTAACAATCAACTGCGATAGAGTGGTAAAAAAAGTTTTAATTTAACTTACATGTATATTTCTTTTGTGAAAAACAATAAATTATATACATTCTCTCTACTCAGGAAAGATTATGAAATAAAGTAAAATTATAAAACGTTCTCTGAGATTGTGTGTGTGGGTGTATGTGTATGCGCGCACGTGTTTGATAATTTTGATTTTTATATATATATATTTCCAACCAGTTTTCCAGCTGCTACCGGGTCTGGATGTAAGCGTATAAGCAAATACAGTTACTGCTACCGCTTTTCCAGGCCTAAAGTAGTTGCACATGTAGTGCAGTGTAAATGTAAATGTGCCTGTAAACATGTAATCTAGACTAGACTCAGATCGACCTCTCCTGAGACGTGTGGTTAATTCAAAGACCACAGTCTAGCAACTGTCTTTAAAGGACTCTAACCTTAGAACTCTCAACTTTGAAAATTAGCTGATTTTTGGATGACAAGTTTAACCACAAAACTGACCTGGCGGGTGAATTTTGTCATTTATTTTCCTTTAAATATCGAAACCAGTTTTATGTACTTACGAAATCTGGTGTAGCTAATCTTTTTATCAGCAATAATTTTATTAAAGAAAATAAAACAGATAAGAGTAGGAGAAATATAAAAGTTTTCATAATATCTCGAAAAGAAGTTGGACTTACGAAAGTTTTACTTTTACTAATGCGTGTAATTAAATAATACTACCGAATTAATACCACTAAACCTTTATTGAATTATTCATCTATCCCCAAAAAATAATCTTAATTTATAATCTTAATAATAATTATAATCTTAATTTATAATTTATAATCTTAATAATTAATTTATAATCTTAATAATAATCTTAATTTTACTAACTTTTATTTTAACTTACATACATAATTTTTTATATTTTTTATAAATGAACTGATATTAGGATATAAATTTTCATCCGTTATTAAAAGAATTTGAAAAATACACCCTATCCTTAAATGTAACAAGTTTTTATACATTTTTCTAATGTGCTATATTATTATTTCTAACGGGCCGACAAATATTTTCTAATAAATTTATAAAAGAATTATTTATACGTATATCGGTATTTATTTTTCCGAAAATAAGCATTACGAGATAAGGAGTAGGTTTTAGCCTTTGTCATAAAGGTACAGGTTAATTTTTTAAAAATATTTACAGTACCAAGACAGAATAAATTGTCGAAGATTTAGAAAACAAGAAAGTCTGAAAACCGATTCGAAAACATTACTTAAAATCCAAATTAAATGGTCATTTAGAATGATAGACTGTTATAAATATTGAGGAATTAGTATTAAAAAAGATAATTAACGAAAAAATAACGAAGAAATGATTGATTAAGATATAATGAGTTTTTACAAAACTAGTATTTCTACCGGTGTTCAAAAAAAAAAAACTATTGTTCTAAAGGTAAGAATTACAGTTTTAGCTATTTAAATTGAAAGAAAGTTAGCTTATAAAAGCCTGCAGATAATATTATAACTTGTCCACCACTACCTAATGCACGCCCCCTCTTAGGGTCTAGTAGGATAAATATTTATCTCTAGTGAGATGTGCATTACACAATTTAAGGGTAGCGATAACCGTTTAATATTCTAAAGAATGTAAAAAAAGAAGAATTTTAATAAATTTAAAAATTAATAGGTTGTTAGATATTGGCCGCCAATTATTTATTCTGTTTATTAAGAAGATTAAAAAAAATTCGTTTCTAATAATTAACCGTTTGTTCAGTTTCCAGGCGATATTGGGCTATGGCCAGATTCTTGGTCTTCTATACTTATAATGAGTTAAACGTTCTTTTATATTAGTTTCAATATTTCTTTTAGCATACCTTTTGTTATCTAAGTAGGAGTTATTATTTTAAAAACTCAATTTATAAATGTCCACTCTTTTAAAGAGGTTTTTAATTTTATCAAGGACAAAGGACGATCGTACTAGTTTAAAAAAACCTGTTTCTTCAGTCGATCTATAATATTATTAAAATGATTTTTCTTAATGTAGGAAAATAAATAAATAAGAAAGTAAGGATGATATTAATTTTCCAATGTGAATGGGGAGGACGGTTTAATTTTTAAATAAATTAATGTAACTGCCGGGTAAGTTCAGTGACATCACTGCCAGTTCTTTAATGTTTAAAGCAACACTCATTTTCCAGATGTGTATACTTTGTTTCTTTTGCTTTGAAATGAATGATACACCCATAGAAGAGATAGAAAATTTTAAGTTTCTATTTTATATCTCAATATTACAGGAGTCGCACAATCTGACCGGGTAACCATTATTTGTGAACATTCTCGTAGAGTATGTCCACGTACAAGTTACGCTTGCGTGATATGTCATCGGAGATTAGCTTATGTTCACGAACGAATCAACCAACTCTTACTCCGAATATATTTTACATTTATTTAGTCAATAAAGATTTTTTACATAAAATGAAAAAATACATTTTCTTAACGTAACTGCAATTAGATTTAAAATTAAAAACCAAATAATTAGATTTTGAACTTTTTCTTAACTGCAGTCATAAGCCCTCATTGAGAGATTTTTAACGATATATCATAAGTAGTACTTATTTCCATTGGTTCCAGAGTTATAGCCAAATAAAATTTGAATTAATGAGATGTTTGGATCTTACAAGGGGAAGTCACATCGGTTCGAATCCGACTTCATTTACTTTTTTACCTTTTTTTTTTAATTTAAATATATTGATCTATTAATAATTATTAATCTCTGATTGTAAAAAAGTTTTACAATAAATAGCAAAAAAAAAAGTTATTACTGAAATAAAATTTTATGTACTTTTAATTTTTCAAATAATGTGTATATGTAATTTAATATGCGTACAAGGATGTCATGTGGTGTCCACATAAGATTTTTATATATAGATTATCTACACCTATAGAATTGAGTAAAAAAATATTTTTATTTCAATATAAAAGTTACATTTTATTAGAAAATTATCTTTGATTAGTTAGCTGTATGTATAATAGGATGTTTCATTACATTTATTAAATTAATTACGAAAACATATTGGTCAAAACACAAATGATTTAAGGATTACGTTAACTGTATTCTTCCTTTGATGTGCGATTTGTATTAAAAAAAAAAAAAACTGAAAATTATTATTTTTATTATTAATGAATTATTAAAAACATGCTACCACTGAATGAAAGAGGTAACTGGAAAAGATTAGTAAGTTTTTTCCATATTATCATAAAAATGACTCATTTAATGCAAGTAATTTGCATTTCATAGAATAAAAGCGTTTCTGGCCGACAAACAAATAAGTTATCAATAAAATAAAATGGGTGTGTGTCACACACACACACACACACACACACACAAACGCGCGCGCGCGCATATACATTTTATGATTAGGGTATAAAGAGAAGTATACCATACCAAAGTAAACAAAAAATATTTATGTTACCCATTTAAAATTATCTATTATTACCAGCCACAAATACTACATTCACCGTAACCTTTCATATGAACATACAACACAAAACGACTCCTATGGGAATTAGGAGTGTCCATACAGTTAATTATTGTTATTATCAAAGATAAGACAACATCTTTGAATGGGCAAGCATGTGTGCGCGCGCACGATATCTCATGTTTATGTATTTGATAATGAACTGTAGCACGAGAGGTATATTGTTTTTCAATGAAGAGTTTAATAAAAAAAAATTAATTGTACTAACAATAAAAAAAGTTTATTGTTAACATAATAAAATAAAAATGTTATTTTTATCCTTTCATCAAAGTTTGTGGTCGAACGGGATAAGGGAACTTGTTAGGGGATGAAGTTGCTGTATTATATCTAATCGCTATTTTTTTCTAATAGTAAATTATCAATGTTTGATCGATGAAATAATCCACGCAAACGAACATATATAATTTACTGAAAGATAAACGTTTATATTTACTACATTTTACATCTAATATTTTTTTTTATTTTCTCCATATTCACTTACGATTATTCACTGTTAGTATAAAATTTCTATCTTAAGTGTCATAAAAATAGATTAGAAGTGATCTAGCATTATACAAAAAATAAATAAAAAAAAGATCATTCACTTTTTACAAAATCAGTGAGAGAATTTATTCTATGACAGGATAAGCCTTTTTTGTTTAGCCATTTTATTAGCGAGTACGGGTAAGTCAAGTTCAACAAAATGTAGCTAATAGTCGATCCTTCAATCCTAACTTTCACACTGTACATTGCAAGGACTCTCAGTGTAGTACAATAAACATAGTAAGTAGATATAGTTTCATAAAAAAAAAAAAATTATGATCGATACCAATTTTACCATTAATACATTAATAGTTTGATGATAGGTATAAAAAAAAAAAATCATTGGGATCTACGTGTAAAGCAACAAATGTATACCACTTTTCGTTGCGAAATACGATGTTTTGATTGTAGCATTACACTATTCTCTCTAAGGCAGCGTTTCTCAACGTAGGTGGTTGCGAAATTAGCTGATAAATTTACACTTAAACAATAATGAATTCAATTTATGAGAAAAAAAATCATTTATAATAAATATTCTACTTTATCAATGGATTCAGTACTAGTCTCTTCGAGAAAGCATTTTTATCTTCCGGCAAATATTCCGCAAACTGAATTTTTAGTTCACACAAATGCGTATTCAGGCTACCCAAACTGTGGTGAGTAATAATGTCTTCATCGAAATTTTTCTCAATATAATCGGAAGTGAGTGGGAACATATAACAATTTTTGCTTTGAAGGCGAATAATCTAGATATCAAGCTTCTTAATAAAAGCATGAACTTTTTCTGTCTTTAATAAATGTTTTTATCATGTCCTTATCCTTAACTAAGTAAACCAACAACAACATAAACTCATTATTCTGTAAAAACATTGAGAATGGCGTTTGTTTATCCTGGAAAAATATTATTATTGCATCTCGCAATTCAATAACCGAGTTAACACTTTCCCACGCCATAACTTGTGACTTATATAAGGAAAACAAGAGATTTTTTTCTTTTTTCCCATTTCATCGAATAGTTTAGGAAACAGCCTATTCTGTAATATTCGAGTTTTAATAAGATTAACCATCTTTACAGCTTTAAAAAGAATTTGTTTAAGATTTGACGGCATATTTTTTTGTGGCAAGAGCCACAAAAGAGCCATAAATATTCTACTTTATCAATGGATTCAGTACTAGTCTCTTCGAGAAAGCATTTTTATCTTCCGGCAAATATTCCGCAAACTGAATTTTTAGTTCACACAAATGCGTATTCAGGCTACCCAAACTGTGGTGAGTAATAATGTCTTCATCGAAATTTTTCTCAATATAATCGGAAGTGAGTGGGAACATATAACAATTTTTGCTTTGAAGGCGAATAATCTAGATATCAAGCTTCTTAATAAAAGCATGAACTTTTTCTGTCTTTAATAAATGTTTTTATCATGTCCTTATCCTTAACTAAGTAAACCAACAACAACATAAACTCATTATTCTGTAAAAACATTGAGAATGGCGTTTGTTTATCCTGGAAAAATATTATTATTGCATCTCGCAATTCAATAACCGAGTTAACACTTTCCCACGCCATAACTTGTGACTTATATAAGGAAAACAAGAGATTTTTTTCTTTTTTCCCATTTCATCGAATAGTTTAGGAAACAGCCTATTCTGTAATATTCGAGTTTTAATAAGATTAACCATCTTTACAGCTTTAAAAAGAATTTGTTTAAGATTTGACGGCATATTTTTTTGTGGCAAGAGCATGTCTTTGAATGAAGCAGTGCGTCCACTCCACCCTTGGTATAAGACGATTTTTTAATATTTTCTCAGAAATGCACTGTTCTTTCCTGTTATCGTCTTTGTTTCATCATACTACACTACAGACTGCAATAAATTTTGGTCAATTTATCTTATAGTTTTTAGTAGCATCATGAAAAACATCAAAAGACATTGTCCTGTCGCATGATCAGTTGATTTGCAAAACAACGTATTTTCTTTGATTGACCTGTCCCTATCATATTCATATCTCAAAAAACATAAGAAGTGAGAAATGTTTGCCATATCTGTTGATTCATCAGATGAATACGAAAAAATTCGCTTGACTCACTCGCTGAATTATCTGATCACAAACATTAGCAGCAACGTCATCGATATCCCTTGATACTGTGTCGTTAGAAAGCCCCTTTTTTTTTCTTTTCTTTTTTGCTTCTTCCACGCCTATTAAAACACTGAACACATTAATTGCAGCAGACAATATGAGGTTTTCTGCGAATGGATGGGGTTTGGACCTCTTAGCTACTATTAATGTTACGAGATAATAGAATGCTTCAAGTGTACTTTTATCAGTATGGCTGAGTTACAAAGAGAAGCTTCTTGATTTCTCAAAGTATGTAGTTTTCTTTCGAAAAATTCAAAGGGTTTGTTTTTGTGATCCGGATGTTCAGTTTTTAAGTGTCGAATTAATTTTTATTGGTTCATTCTTTCATCGAAGAGGACTTGAAAGCAAACAACGTACTGTGTGATTTTCCATCCAATGAGGTAAATCATAATTTAAATAGCTGTTATTGTACAATCTTGTCTTTTAATCAATCGATTCTGTGGATATAAATGGCTCACTTCGTTTTTTCACAAATTTATCCATTTTTCATAAGAATCTAATTGAAAAAAAAAAAACAGTTACACCGTCTGATCGCATACTGAAAAACCGAAACCCCAATTAATATTATTATTATTATTTTCATAAAACTACGCTTTTAAAAACTTACATAAAGGCACCAGACGCACTCTTCGCATTCAAAACTAAACTGACGTTTTGCAACCTCTTACGGCTTTTTTATACTGCTAGTACGACGTGTTCAAACCTATCATATGAGTGTTCGAACAAGACACTCTCACAACAAATATTATGCAAGCAAACCAAATTACAAGGAGCAGGTACCACATGAAGCTGGCACCAGTAAATAGCTCATGTTTGTACACTTTACACATGAATGTTCATACCCATCTCTATCAATACAACTAAATAGTTTTAACTAGGTTTCATTGAGTTAGGGTTGGGAGATCGCTAAATATTTGTAATATTTTTTTTTTACTTTTTGGGGGTGGTGGGGCTAAAAAGGTTCAGAATCACTGCTCTAGGCTGATTGGTACAGTATAAGATTTTTACTTATGAGACTTGAGCAACGGAAAATCAGGTTCAATATTTGGATTAAAAAAAACTCACTTATTCCTAAAGAAATAAAAGTAATCATTATTATCAAACAGAACCGTTTCTATGTATCTCAGCATAATACATCGACCTAACAGAAAGCCCGTAAGTGTTAATAAATATGTATCCCTTTACAAAGATTTTCTATAGAAGTGATAATAATTAGTTCCTTGTACGAAAAGTAAAGGAAGTATTGTGGTCCTGAAAAATTTTGGTTTTCAGATTTCAATGGAAATATCCATTTTCACCATCCCTGAATCCATTTTGACTAGTTTCGGGGTGACGTCTGTACGTATGTATGTTTCTCGCATAACTCAAACACGATTAGCCATAGGTTGTTGAAATTTTTGATTTAGGAATATTGTAACATCTAGTTGTGCACCTCCCCTTTTGATTGTAGTCGACTGGACCAAAAACGTCCAAAATCAAAAATAATTGTATTTTGGACTTTTCTTAACTGCAGTAATAAGCTCTCATTGAGAGCTTTTCAAGAATATCATAAGTGTTACTTATTTTCATTGGTTTCAGAGTTATAGATAAATAAAATTTTAATTAATGAAATATTTGGATCTTACAAGGGGAAGGCACATCAGTTTGAATCGGACTTCATTTCCTTTTTTTAAACTTTTTTTAAATTTAAATATATTGATTTATTAATAATTATTAACCTCTGGTTGTAAAAAAATTTACGATAAATAATAATCCTATAATAAAAAATTAAAAAATATCAGAAATTAGTTATTAATGAAATAAAATTTTATGTTCCTTTTATTTAAAAAAAATGTATGTATGTATGTAATTTAATAGCTGTACAAGGTATTCATATGGTGCCCATATCAGATTTTTTTTCAATTAGTTTATAATACTATTTAAAACAAAAATAATAATTTTACTAGTTCATTTTATTTTACTTGTGTATTTGTTCAAATAACCTTCACTAACACCTTAAAATTTATTATTTTTTATAATTAATATCCTTACATATTTTCTTTACTATTATTTCATATATTTATTATTATTGTGCGTTGTATGAACTTCAAAATTTATTTTTTACTTTTCCGACAATAGCCGGATTATTTGCGCAAGTACTTATGAATGTGGCCTGTATTTTGATAAATACCTTCGGACAGGTTAACTTTTAAAGCTTTAAATTTTGTTGAAATATTTCCATATATATTTCCAAAATTTAATTAAAAACTTAATCAGATAAGGAGCTGGAGTGTTTACTGCCATTTTCAAGCTTAAACTTTTATGGAGGCACCGTAAAACTTGAAATTCGGTAGAGTAGTACTATATAAGTTGTTTACGGTTCAGAAATTTTAAGACTATCGGACTTAGGAGTGGCTTAATTTTTATGCTTAATTTTTTGTGCTTTTATCATATATTTCCAAAACCAATTACTATAAAACTTATGAAACTTAGAAAAAAATTCGTCTACATAAGTTGTAGCTTAAATTTTGACTCCGATCCAACGAGAGGGAGTAGAATCGTACCAAAAATAATTATTTAAAAAATTTTTCGTAATATTTCTAATCCGATTCAAACAATAAGAATCAAATTAGGCCATCCTAATTTTTTATCTAAAACAGATAACAGAAAACAAATTTTTGTATATCATTATACAAATTTTGTACTAATGCGTGAAATTAACTGTTTCTTTATAAGAGAATATTAAAAAAAAAAATTAATTTTAAGAATTTGGAGCACCATCAAATGAAAGATGTAAAATTGGTGTAAAATATATATTACACTAAAATTAATATTACTAATGTGTACTATGTGCATGTATCGGTCAAGGAAGGAAAACCGAACCCAAAATTTTATTCAACGCCCTTTATCACATGATTAAATATTAACAGGTCTGTAGGAACGCCCTACATAAATATATTTCTATAGTTGTTCACTAAATTCCTTATCTAAACTCGTTTTCCTTTTTATATTTTATAACTGAGTTAATGGATTTTAAGTAATAATCTAATAATTTATTTATTTCTATTTTTTGTGCAATAGGACAGCTACCTACAGCCTTTGTATATTACACAATAGTACATAAAAAATACATATATGTGCAGTAAATATAAATTAAAAATCTCAATATAAAATTAAAAATTTATACAATTCGTAATAATTTTATAATCATTAGTTCATAAAAATGAGAGTAATATTGGTGTTTTAATTATGTTACACAATTATATTATGATATGACTTTGAATAAATACAAGATAAATAATACAAGCATAAATAATATTAATAATAACGATTATTATTATTACAGGACACTGCTTACATAGAAAAAAATGAAAGAGGAGTTCGTGCGTGATTGGCGTATTCTAAATTTTTTATGAAGAAAGGATCCACAAGCTCCTCTCACGTCGGAAGAAATGTGTAGAATTTCAAGGAGATTACACAGAAAAGCACTAAATATGTTTTTGTATTTTTGTTTTGTAAATAATGTTGAAAACAAAAGTCCGGTTTGACTGTGTAGTTTGTAATAAATAGTAAATGCAGTTCGTAATAACTACATGTGCTTCTTTACTTTATTCTGAAATTTGAAAATTCCTGAAATTTTCAAAGAACTTTATTCGGGACAATTCCGGTTTTTACTACACACTGTGACACTGTAGTAGAATATGTTTCGGGTAGTTCTTCATGTAGGAAGTCTGGATAAACAGCTTTTATTTCAGTCAGTACAATTAAAAGCCCGGCTTCCTAATTCTCCTATCAAAAGGATACAAAATGTTTCTGAGTAGGAAATGAGTTATCCTCTTTTGAAATATACAGGAGCTGATATCGGCTGTAATATGTCATATATGCTTTCGGATAGTTATAATTAAGTACGCTACAAGTAATCGTGAAAAAAATTATTAGCTTTAAATATGAAATATATTTAAAAAAAATTATTTTAAAAACATGAAGATGAAGTAATAAAAAACTGAATGAGGACTTGAGGACAGTAAAAGATAGAATTAAAATCTGCAGAGAGAGGAAGAGAAAGGTGTAGTGGATTAACGTCGGAAGAGAAGTTAATATCGGTATGTTATAAATACAAGAAAAAAAAACTGTAATCAAACGGCCAGAGCTATAGAGAAGGATTTATTTTTTAAAATTGCCGGTAGCAATAAAATCACAAGTCAGTATGGTATGGAAGGAATTCGAGGTAGATAAGACAGCTTAGTACTAGATTTAGAGAGAAAGAGTATGACGATAGAAAAAGGGGTTGTAACGCTGAGTGAAGGAGGGGTAATTTGTACGCTTCCGATCCTTGTCGGTAGGGTAGCGGTGAGGTCGGGAAGATAGGAGAAGTGGGGAGACAGAGGTGGTTATCGGGTGTTCGATCAGTCAGGCACAGAGGTATGTGGAGGGGGTAGTGGCAGTAACCAGCGCCGCAGCAGCAGTACCATAGTAGCTTCGCATCGGCAGTCATCTCTTGTCATCAAAATCTCTGTCGCTGTCGTTTATATTGTGTCGTTACGTCACTAATTTCTTCCCTATAATTACAACCTCGCAGACACGGATTGCGATTTTATTAATCTTTTACAAGTAAGCCATCTCCTTATTTTATTTAATGCAGAAATTCTAATCGACTGCGATGTAAATCGAATTCAGAATCATGTTTTTTTTCTCAAAAACTTATGTATCTTCTATGATCTTCAATTAAATATGTATTCTATCCTATTTTACTAATCTCTTTTTATTTACACGTATATTTTAATATTAACTATGTTAACTTAAATATCAAATCTGTTTTTTATTAAAACCTAACAGGATTTTATTTTTACTTTTTACCCCGTTATAAGATTTTATTTATACTCGGGCACGTTGCGTATTGAGATTAAGGTTGTATTTTTTTAGGTTGTTGAGTGTATAGTGATTTCAGACGATTTTTTGGAGAATAAGGAAGATATGCATTTTAAACGTAATCAAAGGTTCATTATTATTATTCTTATTAGTTTGAGCATTAATTTTATAATCAGATCGTAAATTTGTTTTTTTTGAAAACTGATCTGTAAAAATAAGTAAAACATATTAAAATTCAATAAATATTATAAATTGTACAAGTGATGCTACACAGTTTTCCATTTTAATTAAATTGATTCACTTTGTCTTATAAATTACAATTTTATTTAGTTATCGTTGTCTGTTGGCAAACAAAATCTCAAATTTATATTTTTCAATAATGAGATGAAAACATTCTTGAATTTTAATTCCTTTGCGAATTCAGTAGTTAACCGCTATCCTCCCAGTGACATGAACTCTGTTGTTTTGAATTATATTTTAAACAACTTGTACAGTATTTCATTTTTCATAAGAGTGTTGAATTTTCTATTTGTCATTCTGAGTTGCAGATCTCATTTAATTATTTCAATGACGAATTTTACCGCATATAAAAATTTTTTAAGAAAAACCTAAATCATAATTCAAACCGACTGATTACCAACCTAGATTCACCAAGCCTACCGACCAGCCGAATACAAAGACTGGAGTAATTACGTCTTAAAAGATGTGTTTGTTATAGAAATTATTTAAAATTTAATTCCGTTGGAATATTGTCATTTCTGTATTATAATGTCCTCAAATCTTTTTAATCTAGTTTTAATTGTACGTTATCAGACGTATGAGTTAAGTTTAAAAAAAAAACCGAAAAAGCACTTTTAATTTTTGAAGGAATGTTTGCAAAACCTTTACGGCGCTGCCCCTATGATCAAGAAAATTTGAAAATAGAAATAGCGGAATAAAATAAAATTAAGTGAAATTTATTTAAGTTTAAATAAAAATTATAAATATAAGTATTATTATTCGGCTTTTACGAATGCAAAATCAAATAATATTTAGTGCCGTGAAGTTAATATTTTTATTAAATAAAATAATGAAAATAAATATTGTAGATAATGTTAATGATTATAATTAAAAAATAGTGTTTTTATTGGTTTGGCTGACCGGGTATTGGAAGTAGATTTGACCGATAATTGCAAAAAAAGATCAAAGTCATTTGATGAAGAGGATCCTGTGTTTGATCCCCTTAATCGAATGGTGTTTTCATCTTACAAATTACGCAATATTAAAAGTAAATAAAAAATCATTTTACATCACAGAATCCTTTGACCAAATAACGTTTTTATCGTCAAAATTATATCATACTTAAAATATAATTCCTAAAAAAATTTAGTTTACAAAAAATATGGGTACCGTGATACCCCTTGTCCTACAGAGGTAGAAAATCCTTACCCAATTATTTGTTACAAATTTCAATTTTTTTGGTCAACGGATAATCGAGATAAGAGATGAAATATGTTGAATATCATTTCATCCTTAAATCTGACAAACTTAAAACTTTGAAATTTTAAACAATTTAATAAGTATCGTATTAAAGCTGTATAGTATCAATTTTCTACGATCATTATACAAAAAGTCAAATATTAAAAACGGCGAAACCTACACCAAAAATTGTTTGTCCAAAATTTAATGCTATCAATGCCTCACATATAGAAATTTGTTAATCCGTTTTCAAAGTATTAAGTTGAACCAGTCCGGAGATATTTATTAAAATACAGAATAAACATGAACATACATAATACAAACATCTTCCGGAAATTTTATCAATTTTTTTTTATTAACAAGGTCCTGGAACATCAAGACTTGCAAATATCCCGCTACCCAAAATTTCGGCTAATTGTTATATTTTCTTTTATAGCTAAGCTGCAGCAGCAGAAATAGAGGAGCTACAGCCGGGAAAGTAAAAAATCTGATGTGGACACCACACGATTTCCTGTACGCCTATTAAATTACATTACACATTTTTAAAAGTACATAAAATTTTATTTCGCTAATCACTCCTGATTTTTTCACGTATTTTTTTATTGTTATTATTGAATTATTAATTATTGTAAAATGTTTAACAATCAGAGGTTAATAATTATTAATAAATCAATATATTTAAATTAAAGAAAAAAAAACAATTAAAAAAAATATACGTATATGAAGCCGGTTCGAACCCTTGTAAGATCCAACTTTTCATTAATTAGACTTTAATTTTGCTGTAATTCTGGAAGCAATGAAAATAAGTACCACGTATGATATGTAATTGAAAATCTCTCAATGGTGGCTTATTACTACAGTTGAGAGAACTCCAAAATAAAATAAAAATATTTGGGCTTTTTTGGACACTTTTGGTCCAGTCGATTGTAATAAAAAGGGAAAGGGCATAACTAGATTTTACAACAGTCCTAAATCCAAAATTTCAACATCCTACTCTAATCATTTTTGAGTTATGCGAGATACATGCGTGCATACGTCACTTCGAAACTACTCGAAATGGATTCTGGGATGTTGAAAATAGATATTTCCGTTGAAATATGAAAATCGAAATTTTACGCGATCACAATACTTCCTTTTCTTCATACAAGGAAGTAAAAAGTAGACCGTTTTAGAGTAGGCGCATTTGGACAATCTTAATTCTCTATGCCTAATAATTTAAAAAAATGTTACGTGTAGAATTTTTATAACTTTTACATACGATCGATATATAAATACAACTTTCCATTAGTTTATATTATATATAATAAATAAATATTTATTTCAGGTGTTTCTAAAACGATATTTATTATCTTGGATAAATAATTTTATAATATAATGTAATGAAATGTTAATCCTTATGTTTTTAATAAGTGTTAATGGTAAATTCGGTAATTTATTCATCCTTTATTTAGAGTAAAACTTATCAATAAATAAATAAAATATAGACACAAACACAATCAAAATTACCGTTTATTTTTGAAAATTTATATATTTTTAATACATTTAAAAGATACCGCCAATAAAATTAAAAATCCCTTTCGGCATGCTGGAAGACGGAGGTAGATTTCAACGGTGCTAAATAGGGAATAAAGAATAATTCCACCTTAAAGTTAAGAAAAACTTCAAATTTACTCAATATGACAATGGTTGCATATGAAAACTGGTTTCACATGTTTAGCATACGACAAGCCCCGTCGTCTTACAATTCCAGCAATATTCTGCTCATCCCTTCCGGAAAGGGTTACTCATATCAAAAATTGTTTCAGACAAAATTTTTAGGTAATGTTTGGAGGACTAACGACCACCTTAAAACAAAAACGATTCAATACTGTGCCCAATAAGGGTAGTATGTTTTTTCTTGTTTTGGAAACCCCATTTTTTACACCCCCTGGACTAATTGTTGGTAATATCAAAAACTTAAGATAGGTTTTAGGCCCTTATCCAAAGAATAGTAGAAACTTTAAACGAATTCGATATTTTACTTAATAGGAAAGTTATAGCGCTATTTTGTTTTTTTCGATCAAGTCCTCCCATTTCCACCCCCATGGTCCGATTATACCCATTAACGAACTCGACCACGATTTTGCGCCGATATATTTTATGTATAAATTTGAAAGTGATTGGCGGATAATTACGGCAGCTATCGTGTCCACAAAAAGTGAAATATATATATTTCAACTTTCAGATACCTTTATTTTTAAATATATTTTTACTTCCTTGTTCGAAGTAAAGGAAATATTGTAATCGAAAAAAAATTCGGTTTTCAGATTTCAACAGAAATATCCTTTTTGACTAGTTTCGGCGTGACGTATGTACGTACGTATCTCGCATAATTAAAAAACGATTAGCCGTAGCACATTTAAATTTTGGATTTAGGACTGTTGTAAAATCTAGTTGTGCACCTCCCCTTTAAATTGCAATCGACAACCAAAAGTGTCCAAAAATCCACAAAATCAGAATTTTGGAGTTTTTCTTAACTGGAGTAATAAGCTCTCCTTGAGAGCTTTTCAACAATATATTATATTATATTTTCATTGGTTCCAGAGTTATAGCCAAATAAATGCTTAATTAATGAAATAATTGGATCTTACAAAGGGAACGCACATTGGTTCGAGTCCTACATCATATATATATATATATATTTTTTTTTATTTAAACATATTGATTTTTTTGATAATTATTAACCTCCGATTGTAAAAAAAAATTGTACGATAAATAATAATTCTATAATAACAATAAAAAAATATTAGAAGTTATTAATGAAATAAAATTTTATGTACTTTTAAAAATATGTACAGAAACTCATGTATGTCATGTAATTTAATATATATAATCACAATTACATGCCTATAAAATTACAATTTAATAGGCATGATACATGCCTATTAAACTACATGATATGCATGAGTTTATGTTCAAACTTTTATCAAAATTGGTTTATGCAATCAAAATCTATTAAGCTTCAAACACGCCAACACACATACATATTTACGGTACGAATATTACCCCCTGTTTTTTTTTGTGGTACCTAGATCATGAAATGTCAAGAAATGCAAAAAAAAACTCACACTCATGTTTTTTGACTTATTACCATACTTACTTTCTTGGAACATAGTTCTAGAACTATGATGCCAGGAAAGTAACGGATGAAGAAATTTCATTAAGGTGCTCTAAAATGATAAAAGTAGATTTTAAAAGACATCTTGATTCTGTGTATTTTTATCAAAATGAATGTTTCTTGACTTTAGTTTTTCCGATATACTTCCGTATTTCTGCCTGTATTTTATAGTTAAAAACAGAACCGATTTCAAAATATAAACTAGTACAAAATTTATTTTTTTTAAATTTTTACATTATGAAGTTGGGGCCAAAATAAGGGTCACTAATATTTTATTTATTGTCTAGTTATAATTCAGTACCAATTTTAACAAATAAAAATGTAAGAAAAATAATTGAAAGACGCATATTTTTAATTTTTAATGATCTTATTCTTTAAATTATTTTATTAGTGTTGTTAGTCTACAAAAGTTTCAATTAAACTTTCTTGGTTTATTCGGTCAACTTATCACTTAAATGCAGATTGAATAATTAAAAAATAAAATAAGACTGTGTTAATTTCATAATATATTGAATGTTTTTAAAATTCACCTTTAATTGATACATTTGAAGTTTTCTGGTTACTGCTAATTAGCTTATAACAAAAAATACAGGGGTCTCATAAATTTCCATACATAGAAAAATAAACATTTTTTTTTATGAAAACCATTTTTATTTATAATATGCTCTACAAAACTATCATTGTTTTGAAAACGCATTTCGATCCGTGTCCTCCACTGCTGAAGAACACGTAACCCCATAAGTTCCTATAAATAGGAGAAATAATGATTCTTCTATGAAGGTCACGATGTATCAGGAAAAAGATAAGATACAAGACATAAATCATCTGAAAGAACGTATCACCAACGCCATTACAAGCAGTGCTAAGCACAGCTGGAATTATCCTGAGAATCTTGATACACCATGGCCATTATAAAAATATGATTATTTTTCCTTACGGGACGCTGTATATACTGACCGCTTTAATAATCTAACCAATATGAGTAATTTTTGTGATATAAAGTGTTCACGATTTATAAAGATGATAAATCTGTATAGAAAGATTTATGAATTCTCTAGTGTTCTCTTATGTAATGGCTTCCCGAGAACTAAATAGTATTTTGATAGGTTTTGTTGGACCTATATATAAATCTTATGGTATTCAAAGCATTGAAAACTTTTATTCATAAAAATTCTACAATTTTCTTATTAATATCTCGGAAACACATTGTTTTATTGCAGCTTATTATAAACGTGTTTTTTTCTCAGTACATTTCAAACAATTTAAAAAAAATTGTAAAAGGTAAATCAGATCGGTTTTAATATTTTCGTGATTATTTTAAAGTGAACATTGATATTTTATTCATTCTTTAATAAAATTTCATTGTCTGGTACGGTAATTTCCAGTAAAAACAACTGCAGCTTACGTTCTTAATAGGTAATCTGTAGGAAATATTTATGAAATGCGATATATTAAATGAACAAAACAATTTATTAAATAAACAAATCGAGTTTATTAAATGCGATTAATTAAATTTCGATTATATTAACATGAATAGGGTCTTTAACGTTGTCCCTCAATTTCCAGAATTCTATTTTTTGAGATATTCCAGATGTTGTAGAAACATCAGGTCATACGAGATATGTTTTACCGCCTGACCAAAACCCAAATATATAAAATATATAAATTTTATGGAGCCTAAATGTTTAAAAATTATCTTCTGAACCTATATTTTCGTACTCGATTAGTAGATAGTAGCCTACCCTCCGTGGAGTAGGAGGGGGCGGATTTTAGTTGAAAAGTGAGTGGGAGCCCGAAAAAATTTAAGATAACATTTATTGTATTGTTTATGAAGAGAATAAAAAGCTCCTTAGTTAAGCTCGTGAAATAGTTAATAATGTATACGATTTTATGAAGAAAGAAACTATAAAGGTAGGAAAATTAGAAGGTGACAAACATTTAATACGCATTTAGAAAGCTGCAATTGGAACTTGCGGGATTTCAGGATCATAAGTTCAAAAACTCCAAAAAGAAAAGATAAATCTTCTTAAATCTAAATCACAATCATGATCATTTAGCACACTAAAAATGTATAAGCAATGTTTAAAACCAGTTGGTGGACAGTTTTAATCAAGGCGTTGTGAGACGAACAGTTAATGAGTTTCCCGGAAAACATAATGAACTGCCTACATCAAAAAGATTACGTGAAGAAATCCAAAAGAGTATTCAATTTAAATGTTCAGGATAGCTGCTAGTGTAGTTTTAGAACGTGAAAGAATTAAAACTATAGATAATGAAAACTTTAGATTGAGAAAGAAGACATCCGGTGGAAGTGGATAGAATATTTAAGAAAAATGACCGATTGCCGAAAAGAAAATTCTTCGATTGTTTATTTGGATGAATCGTATATTTTAACGTCCCATTCGACAACAAAATCGTGTTCGGATGACAGTGGCACAGAATAATAAAGTGCCGATTAATAAAGGCGATAGGTTAATCATAATCCATGCTGGATGATAAATGGGGTTCATTCCGAACGCGTGATAACTTGGAAAACGAGATCAAATAGCGGTTAACTATCACGACAGCGTCAACAACAATAATTTCATGAAGTGTGCATCTGAAAAATTAAATTTCTGGTCTTCCCTTCAGTCAATGGTTGTTATCGATAATGCGCCATACCATAACTTTCTTCTAGAGAAGCCTCCGAATTCAAACGATAGGAAAAGTGGATTGATTAATTGATTAGAAAAGAACAATATTCCGTTCAATAAAGCAGTGTTAATACCACAATTGTATAATATAATTAAATCACATAAAAATTCAAAAATAAACAACTATTTTGATAAACTATGAGGTTAAAAGGGCAAGGGGATCAGGTTTTACAGCTTTCACCTTACCAACCCCGACTTAATCCGATCGAGATGATATTGATCGGCTCTGAAAAGATATATTGGTAGCAATAACACAAAACTTTTAATGTTAGATATTAAAAAATTAGCTGAGCAAAAATGAATAAGGATGATGGGAAATCATATTGCGAACATGTAAGAAAAGCTGAAACTGATTATAAGAAGATGGAACCGCTAATCGACGAAATGACGGATAAATTTATCATACATCAAAACAGTGGTAATGAAAGTGACTGTTCCGGTGAAGGCAGAGGGAAATTGTTGAACTTGCACAGGAACTGGACATATAATGCAAATTTCAAGTAAGTTTTTGTTATAATATTAATAATACAATCAACAATGAAAACAATCGCATAAAAAATTAATTTGAAAATTCTAAATAATTAGTATAATTACGGATACACTCAAGCACTACTAAAGATTTTTTTAATTTAAAAATACACCTAAATTAAAATTTTTGTTTTTGCAATCTCTATTTATTGAATTATTAATACTAATTACATAGTAATGAATTATAACTAATAAAAAATGGAAAGGTAATAAATTAAACGTGCATAAATAAAAGTACAACAAACATTGTTGCTGTACTATTAGATGAGTGTAAATGTTTTCAGGTTCGGTAATAATGCAGTGTTAACCTTCACCAACGCAAGCTTTTATTTTCAATTTACGCACTATACATCCATATTAATCGATTTGTCTTGCCGTATAAAGTAGTGTATATAACGGATCGTTTCATAACATAGACATAGGTGTATCTTTCGCTTTATAATCTCTCAACCTTTCTTTTGATTATAACGCGTGATAATACTTTACACATAAGAAACATCAGTCAGAGTTGTTTTCTGTGGGAGTAATGTTCACTACACGGTCAGTCTCTCATGGATGGTGTCTAAGCGATTTGTACGATCGAATTACACCTATTCCCGGGTTCGGCATGCCCGTTTATTCGGCTAAGCTTTATTTTTCATTTCACCTCGTAACGACGATTTATATTTACCGTGCATTAACCGAGAGGGTTTAACATGCCTGGGGAGATGACTACGGTGCGATCGCATTCGAATAGCAGCTCCGTTGATCTCCGTAGCGAAACGTTATCATCTTTTGTCTTTCATCCGATAGTTTCTAGGTTCGAAGAATTCCGGTAAGATCTGATGCTTTTCGTACACTATTCGTATTACCTATAGTATTATCGCGTTCGAGCACAAACTTACGTATAATAGCGAATTAATTGGCTGGTTAGAAAAAAAAGCGCTGTAGTAATTGCATTATGTTAATAAAGAAAAGTAATTAAAACAAGGGAAATTATTTAGTTGAGGTACCTCACCCCGAAATCACAAAAAAACATGTCAGATTCATTCAAAATTAATATTTATTCATTTAATGATGTATTTAGGGAAAATAGAAAATTAGTAAAAGTTTACATAGTGATACAAAAATACACAAATAAAAATTACATAGTGATACGAAAAAAATACTTATATCATAGTGAAACATTATATTTAAAGATTATTTATATCTTTAATTTATTAATTAAACAGTTAGTCTGAATCAGATTGCTATGATACTTTTGCAGAATCATCACACACGCGATTTGTCGAATCCATGTGTATCTAACTTATAATTTGCCACAAAAGGTGTAATCGTGTTTTATAATCACTTCCTTTTAAATAAAAATTCGGCCATATGTCCGTGGAAATGGTATTTGGAATTTCCATACAGCGTCACATTACTTCTTACTTCCCTCCATTGACGTTCGATTGTCTGCGTATATACCACAGGTCCGGATCTATAAAATTGTATGTACGATTCACAGTTAGTTGGAAGCCTCCTGTTTGTAAACAAGCATAAGATTTCCAACAGTTACTAATAATTGTAGTACCTGGGTGCACATAGTCCTATATAATGCGGAACAGTTTCCTTATCATGTGTTGGTACTGGAACCATGAAAACTTCTTTTGTGTCTTGTGGCATTCCACCAAATATCCAACTTCCATTTATAATTCTGCCGCGATTATATTTTCATTTACCGATTTTGGCTTCATCAATTTCTACAACTTTGCCTACTCCTCCAACCTTTTTCGAATTAGTACACAAATATTCATAACAAATTTTCCGAAAATAATTGCTCCAATCTACCACAGTATTAGACGATAAATTTAGCTCGGTACACAGTATATCTTGCCGAGGTGGCTTTATTACATACCATATTATGGAGAAACGTAAAATAACAGGTAATTCTGATGTGGCGGTGACTAACCATGTATCAGCGTACTGCGAAATGGCTACGTTATACTGTTTACTTTCATATTTCTTACGTTTGTTAAGTACACGAAGGCGTTTTCTACAACGGAAAATGTGTCGATCTTCATTCAGCTTTATTTCGTTATTACAGGATGGACATTGTCTGTGTTTCGGCAAAATGCCATGATTGTAAAAAAAAATTGTCTCATTACAACCGACTGAGAGAATTCAATAAGTGTAATAATTGTAAATTTACAATTTTCACATATACATTTTAGGTCCAGCAGATTTTTTTTTTATCCATTGTAGTTCACTCTTATTTACTTATTGATCACTGTAAATTCTATAAAGAAAACTCAGAAAACTTAGACGCCGTGTGAGAATAGCAGACAACAATGTAATGTAATGAATAAGTTATAAATAATAAAAGTAGCGTGGTGAATAAGAAAGAATTCTACATTATCCGGAGGCGAGAATTTGAATTATCGAGTGTATCACTATTCAAATATCTACTTTTCCGACAATTCATTTCCATCATAAAATGCTTTTAAAAGATTTTACAACTATTTTATACGTTTTTTTTTTGTGATTTCGGGGTGACGCATCTCAACTAAATAATTACCAAAACAAGAATATTCGATCTTCAATCAATTTATTCATTCCCGGTAAGCAATTAACACGACAAGGAAAACTCTCTGAAACCGGAGGCAATTGTAACACCTCTTCCTTCAGAGATGTTACGATTGCCTTGGATTACACTCTGGTTGGGTTTCGTTAAAAAAGACCAACTATATTTGGTAAATCAGAAATGGTTCGGGAAGACCGGTTGTAGGGTTATACATTTAAGAGAAAATCGAGAACCTTATTTATTAAATTAATTATTTACAAATAATAGTAGTTACGTAGTATTTTACTGAAAATATATATTTTAAGTATGTAATTTAATTTTACGCATTCTTTTAATCTACGATAAGATGGGTATTATTTTAAAGTTTACTTACTGATCAGCTGTTTTGTAAAATTTAACATCTTCGATATTTGGATCCACTTTCAGTACCAGCATATTTTTTTTTCATACAGCGATGTTCACATTTGTAGATTTCTTATTTATTTGTTGGTATTAATTAATGTTACTTTTAAACAAATAAAATATTATTACCGATAAGCATTATATTGTCGCAATCAATTTTAAAAATAACTAGCAATTTTAACAAACTAGACTTGTGAATAACGAACTATTGAATCTAGAAAAATAAAAGAATAATTAAAATATTGGTATAGCATAATGTTTTCTTTGATGACTGTTTTTTATAATATTTAATTTAAAAAATACTTTCCTTTCACAATAAAACTTTACGAAAAAATATTCAATTACGAAATTCAAAAAACAATATTCAATGATTTCTTTTTTGTTTACATTATAACAGATGTTTTTAGTTGCTTAGGTATTCATTTTTATGTTTTCGATTTTATTTTTATTCCACCATAATAGAAGATTTCTGTTCTTTTTGAAAAGTAGTAAAATTAAATAAAAATTAAAAATATAGAAAATTTAACTACGACTCTTGTAAAACTTAAATGATTACAGATATAGACATCTAAATTGTATTAATGACTTTAAAAAATCAACGTAGTTACAATACTATGTTATATGGAATGAAAGAAGAAGAAGAAGAAGAAGTTAGAGATTTTATGATCTTATGTAATGACAAACATTTCTGGGTGTCGGCCTCTTTTTCTTTTACGCCTCCGGAACCACCGTACGGTTTTACTTCGAGGATAAATGAGGATTATATGTATGAAGGTAAATGAAGTGTAGTCTTGCACAGTCTCAGATCGACCATTCCTGAGGTGTGTGATCAATTGAAAATATATCTGCTGATGAATTAATAACTCGATTCACAAAGAGATTAAAAACTCGAGAGTTGTTTTATTTTATTTTTCAATAAATTGGTTTTATTAAGCTATCTCAATTTCATTTCCTGTACTGAAAATTTTCTTAAAATAATTATAGCAAAACTAAAGAAGTAATCTTTCTTTTAAAAATAATTTAAATCTGTTTTAGGTAGGCGGAGGTAGATTTCACCGATGCTAAGTAGGGGTTAAAAAAGATTTCCACCTTAAAGTTAAGAAAAACTTCAAATTTACTCAATACGACAATGGTTGCATGTTTAGCATACGCCAAGCCCCATCATCTTACAATTTCATCAACATTTTGGTCATCAAAAATTGTTTCAGACAAAGGTTTTAGGTAATGTTGAGAGAACTAACGACCACTTTAAAACGATTCAATACTGTGCCTATTAAGGTTGATATGTTTTTTTGTTGTTTTGAAAACCTATTTTTTACACCCCCTGGACCAATTGTTGGTTATATCAAAAAGTTTACTTAGATAAGTTTTAGGCCCTTATCCAAAGAATAGTAGAAACTTTAAACGAATTCGATATTTTACTTAATAGGAAAGTTACAGTGCTATTTTGTTTTTTCGATCAAGCCCTTCCATTTCCACCTCCATGGTCCGATTTTACCCATTAACGAACTCGAACAAGATTTTGCGTCGACATATTTTATGTATAAATTTGAAAGTGATTGGCGGATAATTACGGCAGTTATCGTTTCCACAAAAAAGTGAAATATATATATATATCAACTTTTAAACTGATGGTGGTTTTGGGTTTTGGGGATGTGAAACGCGAAGATATGTTGAAATTTTCAGGACGCCGAATCTTGGTACACATTACGTCGAATCATGGTAGCTTTCTTATGAAATCTATTTAATAAATCACGAAATACATATTTGTATGTATTTCGAACGCAAAAAAAATAATAAAATAAAATTATGCTTTATTATCTGCTTAATAATTAACATTTTATAATTTTCCTCGCTCAGTTTGAGTGTAATCTTGACCGATGGTTTTATTATTTCTCAAGCAATAGTGATTTTAGTCAGAAATAGTTATTCTTAAAAAGAAAAAAGTATAAATAATATGAATAAAAAAAATGGTAAATTAACTATAATTAAGAAATGGGAAAATATGGTATTCGAAAACAAAATTCTTTACTCTTACATTTATTATTTATCTACAATGTCGTTGTAAAAGATAAAAAGATCAATCTTCAGAGATGAATCGCACTATATTGTTCTATGTTGTCCTCATCTGCTAATATAAATATTAATGCAAGTAATCTAATAGTTCATTGTGAATTCTATGCAGTTTGTTATTGCTGCTTTGAGGTAGTTAATTACTCTTGTCAAACGGGTTGGTCCAATTTACAATAATTTTCATTGTAGGTGTATTAAAAAGCTTAAAAAGAATCTGTACGTGGATATGTATATATATATATATATATATATATATATACATACCTCAAAAATTGTATACATTTATAACAGCATCCTATACGCGTAGAGATAAAAGTAGTTTTACCAGTAGAATTTGCTAAGCACAGTCATCTAGGTTCAATAAAAAAGCCTTTTCCTCTGTGAAGATTATATTTTTAAATTATTTTAACCATTCTTTAATCTTTCTGATAGTTTTTTTTTAATTATTAGATTTAGGTTTGCTGAAGGTTGATTGAATAAGTTATTTATTTAATATAATTGCTTTTAAAATAAATACTTCTATTAATTTTTAATAGAAGCATCTCGGCCTTTCATTTGGAGGTCCCGATTACGAATCACGGTTAGACATGGCATTTTTCATACGCTGCAAAATTCCATTTCCACATCATTTCACACGCCAAAGTTTCAAGCTTATGTGGCGATATTAACAAACCCATAAAAAAAAGAATTGTGAGAAACGTATTAGTTTATTTCTAAAAGTAACTACGTGATTCAAGATAATTTTTATTCAACTCGTTAAAACGATACACTAATGATTTTAATTCAAATATCTTTTTATATATATCTTTTATTCCAATTTTACATTGGAGTTGCCAATTTCAGGATAATAAAATCTTTTAAAAAAATAATAAAACTGGTTAGACAATAGCCGGTAGTCTAATCTGAATTTTTTCCTAAGTATAATTATAAGTGAAACACAATATGTAAAATAGATTTTTTAGACTTTTGTCTGTTGATGAATCGACTTCATCCGATGTGCTTCAATAGGTTGTGAAAAGAAAATCGTACTGCAAAGAATACGTAATATCATTGACCGAAAACCACTGCTTGTATTATGTTATCTAATATTTAGACATTTTTTTGATTATTTTCTTGTAAGAGTTACTGTACATCGCTCATATTAGTAATATGTAATTATTTGTACTATTAAAATTCTAATGGAAAATTACAGATCACTAAAGAAAGGCTCACATGTAATATTCATCGACTTCGGAAAAACCTTCGATCGCGTACCACAACTGATATTATAGGCGCAACTATTGCTTCAGTATTATATTATCCTTTGATGGATGTGTACTGCAGCATATTTATGCTGCATACCCAGATGGTAGTAAGCTGTGTAGCTAGGGGTAAAGAATTTGAAGTCGGCGTCAAGGTCCATAGAGACTGTAATAGAGCTGGCCGAACCCTTTTAAGTAATCGTGAGGGATTATCCGGAATGTATATACAATAAAGTCGTTAAATGTATTGATTCATTCTAATGTTGTACATATAAAATGTACTCTCAGTTCTGTTTCAATTTTTCATACTACGAATCAAAAATATCGGACGTAGAACATTAAACAGAAGAGCTTGTAAGCGACCTAAATTGCTTGAATCGGGTGACCCCCTAAGATTGTTTGTTCGACGACCAGAGTTTGGTTTTAAATAATAATTTATTTTTATTAAGATAATAATTTAGTTTAGAAACTACAGACCCGTCAACCGATTACAATTTCATAACGAGAAAAGATTTTTGTTGCGTACAGAAAACGCTCAGCGTGATCGGCCAAGCTAGGCAAAACTAGAACTTTGGGTAAAAAGACTGAGAAGCATTTGTGTTCTCTCTCACTCAGAAATAAAAATAATATTACATATTGTCGATATTTTAGGAGAGCAGAAGAAAAGATTATCATCCACCCAGTAAAATAGTGAAATATTTCATTTTTCAGAAATAAATTGCGATCCACAATATTTCAAAATATTCATTTGATTATTTATAATCCCAAAAGCTACTAAATGCATTAAATAAAATTTACTAAATTCAAAATTTTAGGGAGAGCAGTGTATTATTCAAATTATTCTTATTCAAAAAGGAATAGTTTTATAAAAATAAAAACTCACGCAAAAAAGATAACAATTTCATTTTGTCCTTTCCAAATTAGGAAAGTATTTAAATGATATGAAACCCTATAGATGAACTATCCGGTTTTCCTTCGGGATCGCATCTTGTAATAAAAGGAAGGAAACCCTCAGTTTCTAATAAAGGTTTTCCTCAAATTCCTAAAAAAAACATTTTTCGTACGAAAATTCTTTCATATTTTACTTAATTTTATTCCCACCTCCCTTGAAATCTTTTATTAAAATGCATCTACAGCATGTAAATCACAAAAATAATTCTTCTAGCATTGTAGGATACCTTTACACTTAGAGTTATATTAGCTCTAATTTTTATAACTTATTACTGATTTAAGACATTATTTTATAATGCCTGACAGTATAAACGATTATGAATGGTGAAATATTAATAGACTTACCACATCGGGTGAACTCAAATAATATACATGTCGTTTTAATTTCTTTACATACACATCTAATTAATCGATACTCAAATTTTTAAGTAAGGCTATATCTTAAACTCTTTAGAAATAAGTAGTTATCTTTACAACAACGTTGCTATTTCCTTTTCTTTTTATAGCATCGGAGTGAATTAGAAGAAGAAAAAAAGCTAGACTTTTGACCTTAATTTCAAGTCGGCTTCATTGTATTATCTACGATAAATTTATAAAGATAGAAAAAAAGTTTTAATTTTATTTTTTATTTTCTGAATAAATTAGAATTTAAGATAACTGGAGAATAAGAATTAAACATAATATTGAGGTATTATAGAAATAATGTAAACATGCCGGTAGGAAATCGTAATACGCAACAGTTAAACTCCATAATTTTTCAAGGTTTTATTTTCCCTGATCGATATTAATTTCACGTAACAAATATCGGTTAATGAACAATTTAAAAAATACCATTCATCAAACGTCCATTTGAAATTTGGCTCGATATTTCTTTCAGAGTTTTTGAGTTATGTAAGCGGCATCAGAATTGTAACCGGGTTTATAGATAGTTTTTCAACGATCACAACCGGCAAATTTATATCATTTCAACTATAATTTTAGTAAAGTATCGCAAATCATTGGTTAAAATTTAATTTTCCATTTATATATTTATTCTCTGAGAGAGTTTATATAGTTTTTCTTGGCTAAAATCATTTTTCTTTCCAAAGAAATATCCAAAGATGGTTGTTTTTGAAAAAAATTAATTATCCTCATAACTTTTCAGTTTTAATGGTGCATTACGTTTTTAAATGTTAAGATTTCTCTATTAAATGTTCAACTCTGAAAATTACATTATTACATGAATTACTTACTTCTAAATTAAGATGCACTTTATATTTTAATTGCTATACTGAATGTTTAATGGAAGGTCAAACTTAATTAATAAGTTTATTGTTTGGAAGTCACTCTGTAGTTGCACGTTAAGTTTCTCTAAAACTCAATTATGTACCGTACGATCATAGATGTCTGGGTATAACATGTATTACGTAAAGTGTGCTTTTAGATTTCGTAAATTTTATACTTGGTATAACTTACAACAATACACTTTTAAAATTATTATTGCTAATTAAGAAGGGTACTATCTTAAATATTAATTTCTAAAACCGTGTTTCTAAAAAAAATGAAATTTTCATCGGAATTTCTTTAGAATCAAATTAAAAAAAATCTTGTCTTTATTAAAATCTCAGTCACCAAAGAGGTAAAGTTTCACGGACTGATCGAATAAAAATAATTTTATTATTTTCTAAATAACAAGAAATGAAAAAGATGTTGCAATTATATTCGTGCATCTTATCTATTTAATAAAATAGAGCCGAAATTCGAATCTGCGTAATACTTGAGATAAAATTATATTAAAATATGAAAAAGATTTATTGACTAGTGTTTTTTGTTTCTTTATTTCAGATGAGTGATGGTATTTAATCTTTAAAGTTGTAATGATTCTCCCGTCCCATTTTATTAGTAGATAATACTGATGTACATAACTCGTAAACTTTTTGTTTTATCTTTCTAAATTTACTTTTATAAAAAAAGTCAAATAATCAAAATTGAGTTTTTAAAGTTTGAAAAAACTATCTTACTTTTCTTATCTCAGTTCGATAAAAATTAAATTATATTGAATTAAAAATTTATATTATTTTTTTTTTACCAAAGCTATCTATTTTGTAAGTTTATATTTATAACAAATTAGTAGTTTATATGTAAATGCCCTTTAATTTAGTTTTTGTAACGTACAATTGCTATTTAATATTCTCTACGATGAAAATTGACACTCTTTCAACAGACTTTTCGAAGAAAAGTACGGTATTACTTTCGGTCACAAGGTGCGATCAGGGGGGGGGGGTGAAATTGAATTTTCTTTACGTTCTGAGGTACGCGGAGTAAAAAAATACCATTCACTTAAAATGTAATTCCTCATATATATATATATATATATCACCTGAATTTTGGTCGGCTTGGCATGTCGATATGCAACCTTTTATGTCTCAGAAAAGTAGTCATTAAGAAACCTTCTCAGTCCTCGTTTTCCTTAGTAAGTCGGTTATAAGTTGCTTGTTATTCTTGTGGATGGCTATTATATCTTTGGTTGTAATTTGTGGCTAGTATCATGTAAAAACCCATCGGGTTGGTCTAGTGGTGAACGCGTATTCCCAAATCAGCTGATTTGGAAGTCGAGAGTTCCAGCGTTCTATTAAAGTAAGTTATTTTTATACGGATTTGAATACTAGATCGTGGATACCGGTTTTCTTTGGTGGTTGGGTTTCAATTAACCACACATCTCAGGAATGGTCGAACTGAGACTTTACAAGACTACATTTCATTTACACTCATACATATCACATCCTCTGAAGCATTATCTGAAAGGTAATTACCGGAGCCTAAACAGGAAAAAGTATCATGTAAAAGCGTTACCATTACGCGATTAAAATACAAATAATGGAACTATGCGGTCAGTATCTCTACGTTTTCTATAACGGCTGTTGGTAGGAGGAAATAGATAAAATTAACCTTTGAGCAGATGACTATCAATTAAGTAAACATGTCGTTCATCTAGACTTTCGTTTAACCGGTCCATTATTTAATTTCTTTCTTTAACTCACAATCAGAATCAAAATCAAAACTCTTAATCAAAATCTTTTTTCATGTTTGTCCTCAAATCTTGCATCCTTGATTTAACATACTTCCTGACATGGCCTATTGATGAAATTTTGCACCGTTACTAAGGTCGGGTGACAATACAATATTCCACCATTACTTTTGCAAACATCCCCGCGTACGGGGGTAAATTAAGGGTGCGGGTGTAAGAAATTGTGGTAGTTAATTAAGTAAATTAAATGAAACTTTCACTATAAAACTTTACTATTTCGTTACTTTGTATAGTAAATGTTTGATTAAAAATTTGTTCGATATTTTATAAATATATTAGAAATTTCCAATAAATGATGTTCTCTTTTGAAATCCAAATTAACCTAATAATTAAACTAATGCAAAGGATGATGATAATAATGTGATTAAAGTATGACTAAAGAGTATAAAGCAAGTTTTTAAAAATTTTGAAAATCTTTTATAATATCATTTAGATATTAAAAAATAATTTATTAAATTAAATCTTGTAGAATACAGTAAACTTAGTTATTAATGAACTTAAATATTCTCTATTTTCCGCGTAATTATTGTTGACATCTTAAGCCCTTTCCTAGCGTTTACCATTTCATTAGATTATAATAATTAAAATACATCACGATGAACAAACTTTTTTTTTTTAAATTATAGCTTCTTAATAAAAACAAAATAAAAAATGTTCTTTGTTTTTATTAATCTTTGATGAAAGAGTTCACAGCGTCAAAAATCATCAATTTCTTGTTCGAACTGAAAAGTTAAACGTGGATTTTAACATAATAAAATTGACGTGTAAAGATCGTTATATTCAAACAAGATGTGGTAAATCGCTTCTAAATTACGTAAAGATATTACATCTTGAGTATATTTTTAGAATTTTTATTTATTAATTCACTTTTAGGAGAATGGAATCCTTGAAGCTTTGTAGAAGTCGGTGTGAGGATTTAAATTAACGATTCAAAATGAGAAGAATGATAGTAGCTAAAGAATACAAACACGGGACCGGGAATTCGTTGCCCATATTTAAGTTCTTTATCTATTTTTTTCTTTGTATAAAAACCGGGTTTTCTGCGAATGCAATTTTATATGGATAAAATATTTATACCTTTTTTTTTTAAAAAAAAAAATGGCAACGCCTTTACCGGTTATTCATCTATATTTTTTTTTTTACTAAAATTCAAACTCATGATTTGCGAGTTAAAGAGCAGCAGGCTAATCATTATATCGATCTGTAAGGATTTTGTTAAAAATCTAAAAAATATGTAAAAATAAAATGATTTACGTAATCAATAGCGAAAAAAATGTAAATAGTCCTAAATATTTTGATTATTTAAAAAAATAATAATAATGGGATAGTATTTCTTAACTATTCCATTTTTTAAATTTCGAGTTTTTGACTCGTCAACATAGTAGGGATAAAGTAATTTATATATAGTCATTTTTAATTGAGAATTGATTTCAAAAATGTGAAAATATAAAGAAGATTTTTAAGAATAGTTATTTTTTCAGGGCATTTTATTTTTATTTAAAATATAAGTAGGCCTACAATAAATGTTACCCTACAAAAAATAAAAACCGAGACAATTGTATATTAATGAAAACAATTAGGAAAATGACAAAAAGAAACTACTGTCGACCGTAAAACATGTCATAAAAGAACATGTCAAAACCTGCCATTTATTTAAAATTAAATTAAAAGGTCTTTTTTATTCTATTAAAAGTTTTTAAATTATTAATTAGAAAAAAATCAATGAATTTAAAATGTAAAAATAATGTGATTCGAATAATGTTCATTAATGCTTTATCAATTTCTATTGTATTTGTTTAATCTCTACAGATACTTGATTTACGATTATTTTCTACATGTAATATTTTTATATAATCGATAACGTGAATTATAATTTTTTCATGCGTTTAATTATTATTTTATGTAGTAATTATTATTATTATTCGTGGAGTAGCACATCTAACCGTTATAAACGTGATAAATACCGAACGTAATACATTTTAGCTTGTATTTTCGTATGTGTATAAATCTATATATATAAAAATGGTACGTTCGTCTGTGTACGCTACAAAAACTAAAAATTTTCTGCACCGATTGAGCTCAAATTTTAGCACGATATATAACCCGCATCAAAGATTGTTTTCATCTATTTTTAATAAATCTATCTATCTATTTTTAATTTTTACAGTTTTTTAATAAATAAGAGGCTAATAAATCAGATGGAAATGTAAACAAAGGAAAACCAATCAGATCAATGCAAGATGGCTGCTGTCAAACACAACGACCAATCACAAAGAGCCCGTATGGCCGTTGCCAATGTAAACAAAATCACAACTGATTAAGTAACAAACTTCTTTGAATTATATTTAACAGCTAAAACATCTGTATTTTATTAAAAAAAAAAAAAAAAAAAAAAAAAAAACCACCAAAACGAAAAGAAAAGCCACCAAGAAGGATGACTTACAGTAAATAAATTAAAACACCCAACTTTCTTATAGCCCAGATAGACTTAAGACTATGCAAACAAAAAAAGTCGAAATAACCAAATTCACAGAAAATAATATCGCTACATAATGACCAAAAAATCCTTTGTTAGGTTAAATATTCACTTTTGTCTGAATTTACAGAAGGCATTTACAACGAAGCATTGATAAATATTGAAAACAAGTGCTTAGCTAATGCAAATAAAGTTCTTAGTCAATTGGGAATGCTAACACCTACCCGAGCTGCGATTGCTTCATTTGATGTGGATTTACGCCGTGAACAGAGTTAAGGCATTTATGATCGGCATAATGCAAATGATAAATGACGGAGTTGGGGGGGACCTTCTTCTTGGATGCGCCAGGAGGAACTGGGAAAACATTCCTCATTAGATTGATTCTAGCAACGGTTCGATCAAAAAATGACAATTATCCTGTTGCGGAATATTAATCAGCCAAAATTCTGCAACGGCACGCGACTTGCAGTTAAGAAATTGATGAATAACGTAGTGGAAGCAACGATTTTAACGGGCCTTTCAAAGGTGAAGATGTCCTTATTCCTCGAATACCCATGATCCCGACCGATACACCATTTCTATTTAAAAGATTGCAATTCCCAATTCTATTGGCATTTACAATCACAATCAATAAAGCTCAAGGTCAATCTTTAGAATTGTGTGGTTTAGATTTAGATGCGGATTGCTTCTCACATGAACAACTGTATGTGCGTGTTCCCGAGTCGGCAAACCAGATAGCCTTTATATCTACGCAGACAGTGGAAAAACAAAAAATATTGTATATCCACAAGTATTGCAAAATTAAACTTCTATGAAACGTATGCTTTGTTTTGTTTTTCATTTCTCATCCATGCAACCACAATGTGCCACAGCGAGGCGTGGCGGGTATAGCTAGTTAAATATAAAAATATTAAATATTCCTGAAAATCATTTATTCTACTTCTACCTTTTTTAATTAACATGCAGTCATCTCGGGTTTATTTTTCATAGGAGCAATCTTTATTGCATTCCTACTTATATTTTAAATAGAAATAAAATGCACTGAAAAATAACTCTTATCTTCAAATTTTTACATTTTCACATTTTTCAAATCGATTCTCATATAAAAATTAATATCGATAAATTATCTTAACCTTAAAGTGTTGGCGAGTCAAAACTGAAAATTAAAAAAAAAAATTAAATACAATAAACTCTCCATTATTGCGGTAATGACTGGGACGAAATTAGCGAATAACAGAATTCGCGGAAAATTCGCTAATACTGAAGGACATTTGTAATGAAAACGTTTATTCGTAATTCGAACCCTTTGGTATATTTAATATCTTATTCATTTATTCATTTTTAATACAATAAACATAAACAAGCAATAAACAAAACTGAATGAATATTAAATTATAAAAATTATATAAGTGAATGTAATAATACGGTACCTTATTTCAAAACGAAAATTGAAATTATAAACAAAGAAACTTTTTTGAAATAATATGATTAATTGATTTTGTTTTTACATTTCAAATTATGGTTTTTTTAAATTTTTAATTGTAGTTTATGTAGCATTAGTTTTTCGGCCAGCGATGAGTCATTTTCTTATTCCAAATAATCTATTATTCCGTTGGCGTATAAGAGTGTTGTTTTGTGTGTAATCTTAGACTGCGCAGTTTTCTCTTCTTCTTCATCGTTGTCTTCCTCATATTCAGTCCCCTCTTTGGTTCTGCTAATGATTTTTTCATCGGCTAAGTACTCATACGAGTATTTTAATTCATTTACGTCACATTTCTACCGCTCAGAAATATCATTTTCTTCCATATCCTCCCCTCTGGCTACCGATCGTGCTAAATTCGTCAAATCAGATACACAAGATAACTGAGTCATTGTTTCCATCTGTTCGTTATAAAGCTGAAAACCTCCACTTTGGCATAATTTTCTTCCATGATTTCACGAAAGTAGAAAGTGTAACTGAATTCCAGGCAACAGATATAACACAAATGGCAACTAGAATGGTATAGTCGTTCCAAAAGCTTTTGAGGACATAACCTTCTTCGATATTTTTTCTTAATGGTTCAGTTCTATATTTCTGACTGCTATAACCCCTTGATCCTTGGATGTAATAGTAACATTGGGTGGTAAATATTTTACAAAAATTAAACCTCTTAGATTGTAAGAACACTTTCTTCTGGGTGTAATGATGCATTGTTGATAATCAGAACAGCATTTAGTCTCAAGCCTTTGGCGCTGTGATATTCTTTAACCTGAGGAACAAAATGTTTTTTTAAATCAGTTTTTAAAGATATTAACATCTTTTCATGCTTTTCTTTAGTTATAATAATGAACAGGAAGGTTTCTGTTCTTAACCCTTTGATGGACCGTGGGTTTCTGACTTCCCTATGACAGTCCGTTTCAGTTTATGTTCCCCTGAAGCATCGCTATAACACGGCTTGTGTTAAAGCCAAAGAAAAGATTTTTTATTTGCTGGACTTATATCCTAGTGCTTGCTGTTCAAATTTAAAAGCCAAAGTACGCGATGGAAAGGCTTTCCATAAGAGTCCAGTCCCATTTACAGTATAAATTTGTCCTGGTAAAAATCGTTAGACAAAGCCAATTTTTGTAGAAAAATTTTGAACTCGCCGGCCGCTTGTTGATCACTTATAAGTTTCGTTTTAAATTCCTATACCTTTTATACCATAATGTTGTTTGAATCTTGTCAGCCACCCAGATTATGCATCGAATTCGTCTTTGAAGCCGAGTGCATCGTAGAAAAACTTTGCATTTTCGTCAGTAAATCGAACCTGAGACACGCACTATAGTAACGCTTTATCAAAATCTTCATGATGAAGATGTTTTTTTATTCCTTTTCATCACACCGGAAGAACTGTCAGAAGATGACGTAAAAGATAGCAGTTTTAACTTATTGATTTAAAAAGTCCCGAACAGTGGTTTCACCTATTCCGTATTCAAGGGAACCTTGTTTTTTTTTTACTGGATTATTAGACTATCTTCTTTCGTTTTGTAGCCCTCAAAAAAGAAAACCAAGTAAAAATTCATTGTACAGTAAATCTATACATGCAAACACAAGACGAACAGAAGACACGTGTACAGTGCAAAAAAACGAGACTAAAAATAATATGCACTGTAAAGTACACACACGAAAATTAATGGTAGACATAGGAAGTTGGCAAACTGAAAAGCGACACGTATACAGTTCTAAAACAAACGATTCAATGAAATAACGCGATGATTTTCTGATGAGTAATATACTACGCACTCCTACACTACGTCCAGTACTCCAAATAAAATGCTGTATCGATTAAATCCAGTACACGCCAGTACATATTGACAGTAAAATTACTATTTATTATATTGCAGATTTTTCGAGAGATTTTATATATTCGTGATGTTTTTTTTCATACAGTACTGTAAATTTTCAATTTTTAAAACCTCTCACGGATAATCCGCTTGCGTATAATCGAAAGTTTCCAGTAGTTAAATAATTTTTTTACATTTTTATTTTTATTTTCTTGCCATCATACTATAAGAAGGAAAATATGGTAATCAGTCAAAAAATGGAGTATGTTTTTTTTACATTTCTCGACGTTTCATGATCCAGAGAGCTCAAAAAATGGGGTTTAATGTTTGTACGAACGTATGTGTGTGTATTGGGGTGTTTGAAGCTTTATAACTTCTGACTGAATAAACTGATTTTGATGAAATCTTGCACAGACTTATGTATGTTTTTGTTTAAATTTTGAGGTTAAATTCTTCAAAGGGTGGGTAGATAGTTAGGTTTTTGGGGTCAATTTTCTTAAAAATGGTGGGAGAGTAGATCAAAGTTTAAAAATATAGATTTTTTAATTTTAAAAAATTTTTTGGTTTATTTAAACTTTTAATATTATAATAAAATTTCATCATAATTCACCCCCACCTGCAATAAAGAAATATTAGGTAACTTTTTATTAGTTTTTTCATTTTTCAGTTGAATTTTTTTTAGTTTCTTTCATTTACACAGTAAACGTAAAAAAATTAAATTGATTTTTCTTTCACATTTTGGATGTTGGGGAGCAGTAAAAATAAAACTATACAGATTTTTTAAATTTTTTAAATATTTTTTGGTTTATTTAAAAGTATAATCATAAGTTTACGATAAAATTCATCATAAATTACTACAACCCATAAAATAAATCTTACATAATTTTTTTCATGTATCATTACTTTTTCACTATATTTGAATAAATAACCATGGCCAAGAAAGAATAACAACTTTGTTGTCATCCTTTTAAAAATAACTAATCATCGAACGGTTTTTTATTTAATTTTTTAGTTGAGAATAAAAGAAATAAAAAAATGAAAGTTTTAAGGCTATTAATTTTTTTTTTGCCGCTTTTGATTGTGTAGATCGTTATAATTTTACATACCATTTTAGATGTTTAACAAAATAAAACAGACAATTTTTTATTGTTTTTATTCAAATAAGAAAATTATTCGGTAGAAAGGTTAAATATTGATCTTTCTTGAAATACGGATAAGTTTAGCAACATCGAAGTCTGCTTTATTGTTTAAGGCGATTTTAAATCATCATCTTAAGAAGAATCGATCAAGGATTTTTGGTGAGCAATCAGTGTTACTAATGAGTTAGCTACAAAAATGTCATCCATCTATCTTTCTTCTTTCTTTTTTTCTTTTCTTTTGGTATGAGTGTATAGAACATAGCGATCGAGATTTTTTTTTAAAGTAAAAAAATCATGTCGTGACTGATATAGCTTAACTGTTTTTATCTCTCTCAAACCCTGCACCCTGAATTTTTATTATAACCTTGTTCCGTCCGTTAACATCTTTGCCAGTGTTAACATCTTTTATCGTGTATTTTTTTTTCTTTTTTTTGTTATATCAGCTGATCGGTGTAATTTAAACCGTATTGACGTGACCAAAATTTACGATACAAAATTTTCCCTCAGTATTCTCTCCTTCCTTATGTTGTTCCTCCGTATTTGATTCCGTGTTTCTACTTTGTTTTCGTTAACTGTACAATATTTACATGAAATAGTTTTCTTTTTTTCTTTTTTTTCTACGAACCGGTCAAGTAAATAATGAAACGTTTCGAGGTGAATTTTGTTTTTTAATGATGTAAATAAATGTAAAGTTGTTGGCTTGTTTTTATAAATTTTTGGTTTAATTTCTAAGTGATAATCTGATTGACTCAAATACACTGTTAAAATTTTGAAAGTGGTCAGACTGTTTAAAGACCACCTGTGCTAGGAATAGGGTGGTGGTGTGGCGTCCGGAAGCGTCACAAGGCGGGTGTCTTCCCCTACGGGGTTGGAATATTATTTCAGTTATATTAAATTTTTTTTTGGAAAATTATCATATTGTTTTTTACTGAAGTCGAATAGTGGACCTGTTTGGATATATATTTATAAAGATATATATTGAAAGAATAATAATTTAGGTAACCTACCGGTTAAAAATTGTAACTATTACGTATCTGATGATGAACAATGATTTAATAAAAATGAGTCTGAATACGAACCTAAATAATCGATAATGTAATCAAGATCTTTTCATGAACAAGAACTAATAAACGACTTATAGAATATTCGCATAAATACAAAATATGCTCAATTTAAAAAAAAAAATCTGGCAATGATGTCGGTGAACTTCCCTGGACTTCGAATCGCCCTTACAATTTAATTTTTTTCCGTTAATAATTTTAAAGGTTATATTACTTTATTATTAAGACTCAACTTATGATATAATTATTTTTTAAAATTTATATTATTTAGGTTCAATTTTCTTAACATCTGGCACCGTTGGTATTATATACAATTTATATTAAAAAAAACATCCACTTACCAACAACTGTGTGTATTGACTCTCCAAGCGCTTTCGGATTATTCCTCCATCATCAGGGATTACTGATTAATTAAGAATTTTATAGTTGCGCATATAAATTTTTATAAATGGGAATTAAAATTTTAAATTATTATATTCGTGACAGTTGATTGTCAATAGTTGAAATAAGTCACCCACAGGGTTGGTCTAGTAGTGAAAGCGTCTTCTCAAATCAGCTGATTTGGAAGTCGATAGTTCCAACGTTGAAATACTAGTAAAGGCAGTTACTTTTATACGGATGTGAATACTAGATCGTGGATACCGGTGTTCATTGGTGGTTGGGTTTCAATTAACCATACATCTCAGAAATGGTCGACCTGAGATTGTACAAGACTACACTCATACATATCATCCTCATTCATCCTCTGAAGTAATATCTGACGGTGATTCCCGGAGGTTAAACAGGAAAAAAAGGATCAACGTTAAAAAAAAAAAAAACGTTTTCTCAGTAAGATATGATGTCATCTTGTGTAAGGTGATTGTGATTTGAAATATACTGGTATAAAAAATCGTTCATTCTCAATTAGATTTAAAAAAACACATCAATTGCATAAATATAAATAATAAAGATCGATCTAACTTTGCTAAACACATTATAGAGAATGGACATAATTACAGTCCAAAATTTTTTTGAAATATTGGAATACACAAATAAAATTCATAAAACTAGTATATTGGAGAAATTTCATATATATATAAATTATAAATTCTCCAAATATATATGAATAATAATAATAAACTTATAAATGAAAAAATCAGATTTGATAATGATATTTTACTCAAGCAAATTATACAATAATTATTAATTATTAGATTGGCTAACTGATTCAACTTATACTGCATAACAGTAGTAAATATCTTACGGACAAGACATTTTTCTTTTAACGTTGGCTTATTTTAACTATTGATAATCAACTGTTATGAACACTATAATTTTAAATTTTATTTTCATTTTAATTCCCATTTATAAAAATTTATATGCACAACCATAAAATTCATAATTAATCAGTAATATCTAATGATGGAGGAATAATCCAAAAGCGCTTGGATTGTCAATACTCACAATTGTTGGTAAATGGATACTCTATTTTTATATAAATTATATTAATACGTATAAACAACCTACTCGTATATATATATATAAAACCTGTACATAGACATATACAGGTGTCTGACGACACAATTTGTTCGGTTTGATGCACAATAACTTAAAATTGCCGGTAAACAAAGTTTCGCAGCAATATTTGCAGAAAATGTAATTCTTCGAAGGTCTATGTAACTAATATGTAATTGAACACGAACAGGAATGTAAGAAATGTGACTTTTATTAAAATAAAGAAATAATAATAAAAAAAATATAGTGAAACTTGGAAAAAATACTTAATAACTTTAAGCGAAACAAGAATCATTTCAGTAACGGAAAATAACTAGAATCAAAATCAATTGCCCGACAGTTACAATTGGAGATGATGGTACAAGGTTGCGCTTATGGGGAAATGTCTTAGTATTTTGTCTTGTTTTCAAAAATATTATGACAATTGGGGTTTCTATTTAAAAAATAAGGTGTTAAATCTCTATATTGTAGGAGTTCCCTCTATATTGTAAAAATGGCGATTAAACATGCCAATTAGTTATTTTTAATCCACTTGAAAATCAAGGAAAACTTTCCCATTTAAAGTTCTCCCTAGCATTTCTAATCTATCAGATCCCAATTGTGGTGCTCTTAAAATTAACAGTTTGTTTTATTCCAAGAATTACATGTACCCAATGATAGGTTTACTAGGGAAGGAGATAAATACATTATATTTGAAAGTTTTGATGGGATTTTCAGTTTTCTTTTTTACTGGGCCGAATATATTGTGGCACAACAGCAGTCATTCTTCCAAAATGCATAGTTAATATTCAGCTTTAGACGAGAAATATCTTTACTATTTTTGCACTTGACAGGCTGTACAATAATATGAATAATTTCAGAGGAAACTATCTGATATTTACCATCCTGACTCCCCGTACGGAGAACCCGCCTTGTAACGGTTAGGGTCGCCGCACCACCCTCCCGCTCATATTCCTGAGAAACTTTACCGAAGGTAGTCTTTTAGACACTCTAAATCTGGTAACACATCACAGTCATCAGTTTGCTGTCGGTCAGGATACCACGATTCAAATTCCACTTTTTTTTTTTAACCACCGGGATCGTCATTATTTCAGATGATGAGATGAATGACAGTTTTTGTAGTGTGTGAAAATGCCTTGGTACCATTTTACATGTCCGGGTTTCAAAAAAATACTGAGAGATAGTATAAAGCAAAAATTTTATTACCGTCTCTCGCGCAAATTTTAAGCTAAAAATTCGGAAAATTCAGCAACCTTGTTCAACATTTTTTTCATTACTGTCAGAGGGGGTTATATTAATTTTTTTTTAGGGTTATTTTTATTATTTATTTTTTTGTTTGAATTTGAGGGTCTTTTTCTCGGTATCGTATTACTGTATTTTAACCGCTTTGGATATCTCTGTTTTTTATATCGGGGATAAAATAGGAATAAAGAGAAGGTGTGGTATGTCGGACAGTTTACTACCGCTGGAATCTGATACAAAAGTATAGAAAACTAGAATGTTGTATTTCTTCAAAAATAATTGTTCAGAACAAGTATTATTTGATTAGCATTTTTTAAAATTTTCTTTAAGTACCTAAATAGAATTATAAAGTTTGTAAAGAGAAGTGGAAATAGGAAAAACTTTTAGTTTTCTTTTTATACAGTGAAATTAAGGTGACACGCTTCAGTATATATACCGTATATATGAATTTCATTAATGTTATCTTAGAAACTCAGTATTGCGTGACACAAAAATAATATTGTCGTAGTTTTACTGCATTGATTTCATTATCGCGTGTTCATCATCTAAAATGTTTAAACTCACACGCATGGACTAACTCGTACATTTTTTTTTAATACATATAATCTTTATTTTAGCTATACAATTTTAAATTTATTAAAACGGCGCACAGAAAAAAAAAACACGAAAAAACGTTTACTCATGTATAAACAATACAATATGATTCAACCAAATAATTTTTTTAAAATCTCAATGAAATTACATCATCTTCTAGTCTGTTTAATCCGTTAAAAAAAGTATAAAGAATTGATCCATCAGTTGTAGGAAAAGTTAAATGATAGATTAATTTTACAAGTTATACTACCTTTTAGTATTTACAACTGTTTTTGCAGAGTGTGTGGCGCTTAATGACAGTAAAATGTGCTGTAGAAGATACAGAAAGTAATATTAAAAAACTAAATGGAGATGCTGAAGATATAACTGGTTGCTAAAGATAAAAAACACACTTTTTTAAGATGAATGAAAGAAAAGAAATATTTTTAGTAGATTCTTATTAAAAGAATAAGGTCGGTGAAAGAACACCCATCCAGTATTAACCGCGCCCGATGTTGCTTAATTTCGGTGATAAGACGAGAACCGATGTATTCAACGTGGTAGGCGAACGGACATCCCAACCCCGTAGGGGGAAGACACCCACCTTGTGACGTTACCGATCGCCACACAACCCCCTCCGATTTTGTTTGACATTTGATATTTGTCAATTTTTAAATTTCAAAACACATTATGTACTACTGCCCTTAAACTCTATAACCGTTTCGGGTCTATAGATTCCTGCACTGGTAATCATGCGATTTTAACGTTCTCTTACATCACGTACCATCAAATACTGAATTTTATGCTTTTCTTTTGTGTGTCTCTGCTTTTTCCAGTTCAATAAGACATTTTATATAAATGGATTTTTATTGTCGAGTGATTTTTGAATGGAATGTTTGAAATTTTAAACTTTGCCGATCTCCGTGGCGGAGTGATAACGTCTCTACCTTTCATCCGAAGATCCCGGGTTTGAATTCCGATCAGGCATGGCATTTTTTATACGTTACAAAATTCAATTTCAATGTGGATAAGCTTCAAGATTATGTGGCGAAGTTAATAAGAAAAAATAAAAAAAATAAAACTTTTACATAATGCTTTTATTTAATATCTTCTACGGTTTTGAAATATTAACTGAAAATACTAAATTTTTAAATAATAAAATTTCTAAGTTATTTAATATAAAGCCCAAAAATATTTTCATTAAATTTTGCAGATAGTTTCTGTATTATAATTTTTATTTTTTACTCGACTTGTTACCGATAAAAGACCGACAAAAGGATATATACTTAACCTGTTTCATCCTGTTAAGAACGGTCAGAAAAGAACTATCAATTTTTTTTCATATGTTGTTGCGTTACTTTTAGAGCCGACTTTATACGACGATTAGATTACAAAATACACGGGAACTTTGACTTCAATCTTTTAGGTTTACTGTAAAAGGAAAACTCGATTTAGCTTTTTCGTAGAAAATTTTCAATTCATATATTTTTTAAAAGGAACTGCCCTAGTATTTGTCTGGATAGATCAAGGGAAACTGTAGTAAAACCCTGATATGATCAGTATAATAGAATACACATTTATTATAAAATTTAAAAAATCTGACAACAAAGAAGTTTCCTGGCATTGGTTATTTGTTCTTATATGAAAAGTAATTATTCATGAAATAAGTAGCCTAACATCTATTTTTGTGGTTGGGGATAATTTTTGATGAAGTTTTATTGTATAATTATCATGATATATTTAAATAAACCAAAAAAACTTTTTAAAATTAAAAAAAACAAATCATTATTTTTTTTTTGCTCCCCTCTAAAATCACCTTCTAAGAAAATTTTTTGATTTGTCTACGCTTACTCTGTTAAATGGAAAAAGGATTCCTCTAAAAATATACAACCAATATAAAGTTAGCTAAGATTTCTTTTTTGGGGTTGGGAGGGAGTGAATTATGATGAAATTTTATTGAAATATTACTAAAAGTTTATTATCTAAATTTTTAATAATATTAAATATTAAATAAATAAAAAAACATTTTTTAAATAAAATATCAATATTTTAAAAATTTGATCGGCTCTCCCATTCCCATTATTGCCTCTAAAGTTTTTATTGAGTCACGTGAACTTCTAATATACCTAGGAAGGCATTAAAAAAATCGATTAAAAATATTCAATAAATAAATAAAAAACCTTTTTCGATTTTTGTTGAAGGGGTAATTTTGGGGCAAACTTTTTAAAAAATGGTAAGATAAGATTCCTAAGATTTATTTTTTGGGGTAAGGGATAATTGCTAATTGATAACTTCATTATCTAACTGTACTGATAAGTTCAGTACATGCACGCATGTACTGACTTAATATAAAGTGGAGTTATGTATGTAAATTAATCCCCCAAAAAATCCATCCCCTGGAGATATTAACCCCAAAAGTTTACAAAAAATTTTCCTATATACACGAGTCTCTGTACAAAATTCCATCAAAATTGGTTGATTCAGTCAAAAGTTATTAAGTTTCAAAACATGCTATCGCTTTATATACATACATACATACGAGTATGTATTACCCCTTCCTCCATTTTTTTTTGTTTTTTGGGGTCCCTGGGTCATGAAACGTCGAAAAATGCAAAAAATTCCATACCCCATTTTTTAACTGATTATCATACTTTCCTTATTGCAGCACAGCTGAGCTATGCTAAATATAAAAAATCTGATGTGGATACGACATGGCTTCCTTTACTCCTATTGAATTACATATACACATTTTTTGCTGCACTTCATTTAAACTTATTTCATTTGAAAGTGAGACACGATCTTCCAATTCTTTAATAAAGTGGACAGTTAGATAATTGCATTGTGGTGGATACCACATTTCATCACATACTTTGTGGTGTTCGCATCAGCATTTTACCTTAGTTTATATATTAATTTTGTTTCACTCCGCTGAAGGAGTTAAGTGGTGTAAGTAAGAATGTGTCGGATCCGTAACCAGTGATACAGAGGTTCGAGTCCGACTTTCACATACATATACTTTTTTCCTTTTTTTATTTATTTTTTTAAAATTTAAATATACTGATTTATTAATAATTATTAACCTCTGTAAAAATTATTGAATTAAAATTAAAAGTATATAAAATTTTATTTCACTAATAACTTCTGATTTTTTTCAATTTTTTTTTATTGTTGTTATTATTAAATTATTATTTGCTGTAAACTTTTTACAATCAGAGGTTACTAGTTATATATTAAAAAAATAAAATTAAAAAAAAAAAAAAAAAATATATATATATATATATATATATACAATCAAATTCGAACCGATCTGCCTTCTCCTTGTAAGATCCAAATATTTCATTAATTAAGATTTTGTTTGGCTGTAACTCTGGAACCAATAAAAAATAAATACTACTTGTGATTTATCGTTGAAAAGCTCTCAATGAGGGCTTATTACTATAGTTAAGAAAACGTCCAAAATCCAAATTTTTTGGATTTGGATTGGATTGGATTTTTTTGGTTCTAAATGCAAAATTTCAATATTCTACGGCTAATTGTTTTTGAGTTATGCGAGATACATACGTACGTACATCACGCAAAAATTAGTCAAAATGGATTCAGGGATAGTCAAAATGAATATTTCCGTTGAAATCTGAAAACCAAAATATTTCGCGATCACAATACTTCCCTTACTTCGTACAAGGAAGTATAAATATAACTACAAAATAAATAAATAATAATTCAAATATCGTTAATTGAAGTTGTTAATTGAGAAAATAATAATTTATGTTTACTTTGTACAGGATGCAGAGCATTCAGCTTTTTTTTTAAATTAATCATTTAAAAATTCACTGATAAAGTATTGTGTTTGTGTTAAAGAAAATTATTTAATTGTACTTTAAATAAAATGGTAGGAAGATTTTTAAATGGTTCGGTAAATCATCAAAATTGGGGACGAAAGCAGTTGTGTTGAGTTACGTGAAAAGAAAAAAAAACAGTTCTGTTTTTCGGTTTGATTAAGATAATCATTTTCTTTCTTTTAAGAATTTTCTTAACACGGATAAGTTACATTTTTTAATTCTGTAATAATCAGTCTACATAATTCATATTTATAGGCGCCAAACAGTGATCCTTTTTTTTATATTATAAAAACTCGTTCTGACTTCGTGAGGGAACCCCAAGAGATGATATATAGCTACATGACTCAGAGGAAATTTTGAAAAGGAGACCTTTTATTTTTCTTAATCGTTATTTATATCGGATAAACTACTCTCGAGATATATACAGTAGAAAATATTATTGTACCGTATTTTGGAAGATCGGCAATTATTCTTAGTAATCGTATTTATATTATATAAATTTTCATGACTCCCTCTTACCGAAAATTGCAGAAACCCAAGGAAAATTCCGGAAGGATATTTGTTGGCCTCTAGTTTAAAACTACTTCCAGGCTGCCTGAACATTAAAGCTTGAAATTTGGCTCAAATATTTTTTTACAAAAATATAGAAAAATTATTAATGCAAGAATGTATTTGGCATTAAATTTTGCATATAATGTCATATGAAAAATTAATATCATTTCAAATCCGATCTGTCGAACAAATTTGGAGTGGGGATATAACTAAATAAATTGTTTTAGAGGATATATATATATATATATATATATATATATATATATATATACACACACACGAGTATTTACCAGACGAATTACTAAAAAAACTCATAAAACTTAGAATATTCGTGTACACAAATTCTAATATTTTGGTCACGACCCATAAAGGGGGTAAAGCCGTTCCCAAATAATTGGTTTTTTAAGATTTCGGTTTGCTTAATATTTCTAAACCGGCTTAACCATTAAGCACCGAATTAGGCCCAAGAACTTTTGTTTACGAGATTTTAACTGGTTTAAGTTTTAGGCCCCTAAAGATAAGTGGCTAAGGCGGTATCCGATTTGAAGTTTTATTACTTTTCTTCTAATGCTATTAAGGAGATTTTATATTAAAGGGCGAAATTTAATTAAACTGTTTACTTATAAGAGAATAATACAATGGGTTATTAATTTGAAGGATTCTGGAACCCTGTCGAGCAATACAGTACATGTAAAACAAATTCTTTAGAAATATTCTGTAGAAATCAGTTTCTAAAATCGTTATGTAAAATCGATTCCCACCATAGTTTTTCATTTGTAGTTTATAATTAATTTGATTTAAATAATAATAACAATAAAAAAGTTTTTAATATTTAAAACTCCATGCCATATTTGGAAAATATGTCAAGAGCAAAGCCGGGGATGTTATGCAAGCCTGTACCACTCTTTTTAGGGTAAAATTATTAGGAGTCGAATATCATTATTCCTAATAAGCCACCGTCGTTTTACACAGCTCGCGGGTAAACAAGCAGGCGTATTTTTTTTCAAAGAACACTAAATTTGTGGTATTTTTTAATTTATTTTTAATTTTAATACTCTGTTCTTTTTATGTCAAGAGGGTAAAATTTATTTTTAGATTTTAATCGCTAAGAAAAGAGCTTAAATTTTAAGATATGGATGATATTTTGCTAGACGTATAATTGATATCTCGGTTATTTCTTTTATTAACTAATTCATTATTAGTAACAATAGAAGAATCAGAACCGCTTTCGAGTTAATTGCAATCTATACAATGTAACCGTCCACAAAGATATTATAACATTTGGGATTTGATGCAAATTTCTTAATTTAGGCACAGCGTTACGGTCATTTTGTTTTAAAAACAGATAGACGTACCACGAGTGTCAAGCGACAACTTTTGATGTAAGCTTCTGTTATTTAAGATGTTACCGTAAGTAGAAAATCTATTTTTACTTTTTAAGATGACTGCCAAAAAATTCATATTTTTACTACAATATAACATAATTTATGTCACTCGTAACTCAATTTTTCCTTTCTTCTTCTTACTTTAATATCGTCCAGTATTTTTCTGGCTACTACTACAATAAGTAATCGCTGATAAAAATTCTGTAGAATGTTTTATTAAAAAGGAATTATTTCTATCATTTTTGTACTTTGAAATGTTTTCTTGTTATTTTAAGTCAGGAATATATACGTACACAGGTACACAAAACTGTCACCACCGGAATGGTTCGAAGAGCTCTTTAAAAATTATAAGAATAAAAAGACTTCCTAATTGTTGCATATATTATTTAATTTTAATTTTAGTATTTACTTTTTTTTTGTTAAAATGCAACAAAAATAAGTAAACAGGTTATTAATTAATCGGGGAATTTATTAAGCGTTCTAAAAAATAACCGTTCCACGCTCATGATTACTAAAGAAATTTAGAAATAAAGCGGTCGGGTTACTTTCATCACCGAGTCGAATATGATGTTCCATATAAACACTGCCGAGCTTCAAGGTAGTATTCAAATCTAAAAGTATAAACGACTTCACTTTGTTTATTGCAGGAAATGCTTGTATAGTTATTAATTTTATTACATGACATTTTTACCCGGTATATCTTATACTTTAGATGTTTTTCATGCATAACACCTATAAGAAATGACTAATGTAAAGCTACGAATTAATTTCTTTAGTTTTCGTCGAGAAACAAAACAATACTCGTATATATACTTTGCAAAATTCGTGATATTAGTGAAAAAAAACCTTATATGAATGTGTGTAATTAAGTGTATATTTAATTACTACAATTTTATGTTTTCCTCGCCTCTTAAGGGCACGTTAAATACTTTATATCTAGTACTTCGAGGTTATGAATTCAAAGAAAAAAAAAAACCTTTATATTTGCGAGTTTTATTCCGCTTGGGCTAATAAGAGCCATTTTAATAGTAGTCTTTATGCCGCCACTTTAAATTTTTTATTATACTTTAAACCAATATTTGTTATTTCTGTATATTTTAATTTTAATACATCTGCATGTTAAATAATCGTTATTGTACGTAATTTTATATCGTGCATTATATTTTAAGTCGACAATAACATAACTTTACTAAATAAATTCTACAGTTTTACATTAGAAATATGGCGCCATTTACATTTTAACTTGTAGTTCTACACAAATTTAATATCCTTTATGTTTGGCATGAAAAAATTTGAACGTAACTTAATAATACTGGCGAAATAATGTTATATATAAATTAGATTTAACAGATATATTTTAAGTATAATTTTTCTTTAATATTAATTCTGTAGCTTATCTAAAGTATAAATACAAAAAATAAAAATTATAAAGCCAAAAATAAAAAAAGGTTTTACTGCGCTTACACTCCACTACATGTTCGGCTCATAATCTAGAATTTTAATCTGTTAACGCAAACTTTGCCTATACCATTCGCTGAACTGGCAGCAGTCCAACTTGGTCGGGAAAGCGTGTGTGAATGTGTGGGTGTATATTTATATAACGCATGAAAGTTTGTTTACAGTTGAAAATCCCACTATATGATGCAAAATTTGTAGTGTGAGGTTAGCCTACTACACTACTTTTCTTATTGATATGGTATTATGATATTTTTTTGTATTTTATACGACAGGTAATCTAAAAAATAAAAGATTAAAAAAATCTAAAAATATATAAGCTTTGAATTTCATTTTATAAATATTAACTAGCCGGTCAGGGCTCGCTTCGCTCTTCATTATCATCTGGCCAGTGGGCCCCGCCCCTTCAACCCCCGCTGTTTCGTTATCTTCATGTTTGTGAGAATAATACTGATCAATAACAATTAAAGCCTTAAAAGCTCTATTTCCTCCAATGTTTCCCTCATTCTTGACAAAGTAGCTTTGATACGGTTTGCTGTAGACGAAGCTACAGCTCGAGTCTGGGCGTACCGTCAGCAGTTAAACGAGAATCACGCACTTCAATTGTTTCAAATGACCAAGATACTTTCATTTTTTTAGCAGACTGAATAATAAGAAAGGTTACTTCTTTTTCAAAAAGGAATATTTTTTTTTTACTTTGACAATCCAAGATCAACAGCCGAAATAAACAATAAAAATCCATAAAACTTCGCTAAATATGACAATTACAATAATAAATCATAATAATAATAATAAAATATTAAATATTTTACTGATCAAGTTAGATGATTAATACATGAATCTGTACTCGGAGTTCTTTTTCTTTTATGATAGTAACAGAAATATAATGAAATAGAAGGATTAATTTTTTTTGTTTACTAAATATCTTTAATAGCTTAACGTTAGGAATATCGTGATAATTCTAACTGGAGTTAATGACTAAGCCTTTAAGATACTCGTATAAATCTGCAAAGTATAATATTAATCTGTCCAGTAAATTTTGAGTTATGTGCGCACAAGGACGTCCCTTGTTTATCATTTATGATATGTATAAATACCAAATAAAAGAAATATTAGGTTTTTTTCGATTTTATTACACATACGTACTGTTTTTGTGTTGTTTTTTTTGTGGGGCGGGGGTTTCATCGTTATTTGATTGGTTCTATCGTGCTTTCCATTCCTTTCTGGTGAATACTGATTTTTTACAATATGTTTACTATATTATACATCCTCAGTTATTTGATATATATCTTACCTTTGCCTTCCTTTACAGTTTTTTTTTAATTTTACAGATCTCTACAACTATTATCTGATTAACTAAACCGGTTGTGTTAGGCTGGAAATCGCTAAAACGCTCAAAATATTTTTGTAAAGATCCTATTTAAACTAAAACTAGATCGTTATTAACAATCGTCATCGATATGTAATGCGTAAATAGACGTGTAAAAACAGAAATAAATAAAAAATTAAATAAACGTTAATTGAAGAATAATCAGTACTTTTGAATTACAAAATGACAACCAAAACCATCTCACTAAAAGGCATAATTTTTTGTTGCGCAGAATATACAGAATTTTCTGTGATATTCATAAAAGTATGCGCACTGCGTACTTTTTCAGTTTGTAATAAAAGCGATTTTTTTTTTCTAATCAGAGAACAAATTTCTAATAAATTGTATCAAAGATTTTACTTCTTTCGTTGAGAATTTCGTCTTCCATTTCATTCTGAATATTGCTAATCCTGTAATTTGTAATATTATTACGTAACAGCGTTCTTCAAACGCCTCCTTTCCTTTTCTTTCTGATTTTTCTATCGACTGTTTTTGTAATACAGCAATAAATAACTTTTTTTTAATTCCTGTGTATAAATTTATATAAGTTTTTTACTATAAAACTTCTTTTCTGAATAAAAGATGTCTTAAAGTTTATAGCGATTTGATTTGGTATCTTCCTTTGCATACTGAGTATATTTAATATAGTTTTACTAAAATAATCGTACAGTCTTTAATGTTTAATATATTTTTCTTTGCATTCAAATTATTTCATTCCCTTATTTCACATAATTTATTCAATTTTGTTTTATCTCCTCCACTTTCATACTCTATTTATGTTATTCAATATTATTTTTACTAATTCTTTATTTCCGGCAAAGAAACGTTTTATCAGGGAATTAGAAAATCGGTATTTTTTTCTCATAGGATCTTTTTTCTGTATGAAAGTTCTTCAATTCTTTTATCGTTTCTTTTATATAAATAAATGAAAAGCAAACCGGGCAGTCTTCAACCTTGTCCGATTACTTTCTGAATTAAAAGTCGCCTTTAGAGTATTTTTGTACTCTTTATTTTTCATTACTTCAATCACGTCTTTCGTCGTTTTTTTCCTTCCATTCTTTCTTTATATTTCATCCCGAAATTCATAAAATCTTAACATTTTATTCAGTTGTACGTTGTTAAATGTGTAATTTTACTCTTCTTCATCCTTTTCATCTAAAATAATTTTGATAAACTTCATTGCTTTCCCTAACATTATTTCTCGTTAACTCTTATTTCGAATACCTTTACTTTCGCAAAGATATATAAATCCGAGATATAAAAAAAATTAAAAACATTAATACTATAATGATATAATATATCATTCAGTTTCAGTCACTGAAGTAGAATGAACTGTTTTGTTGCAATTATATTCTGATGGTAGATAATTAATTTGTTGTTTCTGTGAAGTATCTGAATTTATTTTTATATATAATTAGATGTACCGTTTCCATAAGTCGATCACAGTGATTAAATTTTAGTTATTCATTAATTATATTTTCAGTCATGTTTATTATTATCTGTGTATCTTTTCAAACGTAAGGGATCTAGATTTGTTGTTATTTATTTCTAATACTGTCATGCTTTCTACACTTGAAGGTATGTATTTATTTTTTTAATGCGTTCTATTTAATTAGAGTTTTGTGTTTTGTTCATTTATTCATACAGAGTACAGCATTTAACCTTACTTATTTAAAAAGTACTCATTTATTGTACACAGTAATAACTACAACTGAACACGGTTAAGCAAGTCAGTATCTTGGATTCACAAAACACCCTTCATGTCTTGAATACAATATTTTGGAGACATCCTTCACTACAGACAAGGCACTACTGCCATTTCTCAGGTATACTTGGCATGACAAGGTATACTTGCTTATGTAGAATGCTCTGCATAACATTAACAATCTTCTGACTAACTGAATTATTTATGTTAGTGAAAACTCGAGCTTTAAAAATACCCCATAAAAAAGTTTGCTGCAATGAAGCTCGCTGAGTGGGAAGGTGCCACTGAATATTACCAAACAAGAGAGAAGTCGGCCGGGGAATGCAACATTTAGTGTTCATTGAGAGCAGTGCGTATGAACTGTGCACTGTCCTGCTGAAACCACGCTCTCACCATATTTCAGTTACAATTTCTCAACTCAGGAAGAAAGAAAGTTTCGATATGTGGTTATAACATTCGACGTTCACTGCCAGTGACATCGCCATCACCTAAAAAGTATGACCTAATGATTACCTGAGGTGAAACGGCACACCACACCAAAACTCTGAAATGTCCTTTTATGGAATCGGCATGGATTTTTAAGACCTCAATACCGGCAGTTTTATTTGTTGACAGAGCTATTAAGCGAGAATTTTGCTTATCACTCATGATGAGGTAACTCTCGAGAGCATCGTGTGATACTGCTGCATCATCTGTTGGCAACAACAGACGCTCAACGCTTTTTGCACAGCACTTCAGTTTTGCACGATTTCTATATGGGTTAAAATATAATGGTGTAAAATTCGTTGCATACTTCTACCCGAAAATTTAAGTGTTGGGAATAGCGTGAAATAGTCTTTAAGTCTGTTCTCACACGCTCGATATTTTCAAGTAATCGCCGATGTTTCAATGAGTAGAGGCTTTGCCTTGTACTGATCCAGGCTCACGCTACTGACTCACCCATTGACCCGATTATTTTTTTTGAAGGTACAGCCCCACAGTGTCGATTATCACCAAATGTCTATCGATACTTGCTGTATGTGTATGATCGAATTGTCTTTAACACAAACTGTTCAACATAAAATACGAGTTGCGCTCGGATCAATATGAACTTAAGGCCACACGGAACTCAATCACGGTGACAGCAATCTCTGCCACAACCGACACAACCAGCGTTATCGCTCAAAATGGATGACTGAGGTAACAATTCATTTTAACAAAATAATTATACTCTGTTTCTACAATATGATTTGCTAAACTATTTGATTACTCCTTAAAATAATATTACAGTAAGAATTACTTCTCTTGTAACCATATTATTTCCGAAATCGTACCTATCTTCATCCGATAAATCTTCTAACTCACGATCTATTTACCTGTAAATTATCCTAATGAGTATTTTCAGTGCATGACAGTCTGCTGTTTGACCGGTAGTTTCTACAAACCTTTTATAAGGGAATAAAACTCATAGAAATTCACATTTCGATTGTTAATCGGTCATCATCAATAGATAATAGGAATATGAAAATCTGTTTATTTTTGAACTAATATAGAACTTTTTTTCGACGGTTCTATAACCGTTTTGGTTGTAAAAGACCTGATAGAAATTACAAGTGGATTCTGAAAACAGAATACCTAATAATTCAAAAAGAACAACAACGTACAGAGAATTTGGAAAGAGAAGTAGTTTCTCGGTGTCTTCTTCACCGTGCCCGATTCACAACACTGAATCGACTCTACCGAAATGCAATCGATACGTTCACTCTATTCACTTAAGTGCCTTTCTCCGTGGCGCAAATGGTAGCGTCTCGGCCTTAATCCGGAGATCCCGGATTCGAATTACGGTCAAGCACGGCATTTTCATATGCTACTTGTCATTCATCTCAGCCTCTGAAGCAATACCTAACGGTGGTTCCGGAAGTTAAAAAAAAAAGAAAAAAGTGTCTTTCTGTAAAAGTGAATATTACTATTCTCGTAGAAACAGACTTTGATCGGTATCTCTCGTACCTCGGCTGATTTATATGGTCGTAGCCATAAAAAAGACCGAGAAAGATAGTGTAAAGCGTTTCCATTACTTTTCCAAGTCCTTACTTGGAAGTAAGTACTTTACCCGTCTCTAAAACATTTCCATTAGTTAAAAAAAATGTTTACTTCAAATAGGGGAACAAGAGTTTCATACCTTCTAGGAAACTATTAATCGATTAACGAAAAACAATCAAATGTTTTAATCGTTGAGTTGCATTTTAGCGTAAACGTTTAAAAATGGAGTTTTGACCAATCTTCGAAATAAATTTTGTGATTAACCGGCTAGAAAGAGGTTTTTATTAAGGATTTCTGTAAAAATAATTAAATTAATATATTTTTTTAATGAAAAATTAAAGAAAATGTTGATTATGTTCCCTCATAGATAATAAGTAACAAAAGATACATGGAGGAACGCCGGATAACTCGATCTTTAGGCTACTTTAATCTAATTAAAAAATGGGTTTCCTGGGTTTCTTCGGATACATTATGAATTAGGAGTGGACAAAATAGATTTCATTGCCACATTTTCATAAGTTATTACTATTAATAAGGCCATCCATCCCTAAATTCTTGCACTTAAAAATGTTAATTTTTATCTTGATGCAGAGGAATATTTATAGATTAAGGGTAACATTTTTTTTCTAAATAGAACGGTACTAGTTTTATCGGCTAAGTAATTTAACTTAGTTAAATCTCTGCATTAAAACGACACTATGTTTGTATCCTTCGGGAACTATATTTCATTGTTTATTTCATACGCATTGGGATTAAATTTGCTACTAGTACGTACAATAAATTACTAATGAGGAAACAAATTGTTTCGAATGTATTTTACGAGTCTTTTAAAATGCAATGTTTAATAATTCTTCATTTAACTTCGGTTAACCTAACTACTTTCGATTAAAGTTATTATCTATAATTTGTTTACTTAACAAATATCAGTTTGCTATTTTCTACTTATAAAATTAAAGGAAAAAAGTTGTAATTTAATTAGACTTTCACCAGAACAACTTTTTAGTTGTGACTGATGTTTATCGCTTAAAATAAAGTGCCCTGAAAAATTAAATGTAATACTTTTTATAATTATTTTTTCAGTTTTAACTTTTTGTCAAAGAGAAGTAATGAGTCTGTTCGACGAAAATTGTTTGTATGTTTGTGCCCTTTAACATATGCAAAGACATTTTAATTATATTGTGTAATTTTAATAAGCACAGATAAAGTGTGCCTATTAAAATTACACAATATAACTAAATTTTTCTTTGTCATTGTGCCCTTATCTGTGCAAAACAGCTGCACAGATTTTCGGTTTAATAGATACCAGCTTTAAATTATGAAAGTTAAACATAAATGCATATATATATATATATATATATATATATATATATATATATATATATATATACACACAGAATAATCCGGGACTTATTCGCCGAATTTCAGGAACTGATTCAGAACACCTAAATGAGCAAAAAAGTAAATATCGACATAAGTTCTGTTTTACTTTGTTTCCTTCTGGACACCATTTTCTGATTTTCAACAAAAAAATTATATCTCAGGAACGGGTAAACCTATTTTAATTAAATTTGGCAAATCTAAGAGTAGTGTCTTATTCTACAAAATAAAACATTATGAAAACGTCACCTTCAAAAATGTTAAAATGGCGGCCATCTCAATTTTTTAATCTTTGTAATTATTTGTTGGACAAATTCTTACTTATTACAAAATTTATTAAGCATTTTATTTTGAATAAAATGACACTTTATTTGTAAAAATCCGTTGACAAACAGTCGAGTTATTACAGACAATTCATCCGTCAGTACGCTTACGCACCGTAATGTAAGCTGATAATTTTTATTAATTTACTATTATTATTTGTTATTAATAATTTTTATTATATTTAGTGGAAGAAATGAAAATTGGCAAAAAATTATTTAAAAATTTAATTTTTTTATTTATTATTATTTTTGAAACCTAAAATTATAAAATGCCAAAAGTAGGTTCTTGGGTAAATATTTAAGTTAAAACGTACTAGTAGTTTAAGATTAAAATCGTATAAACTTCTACATTATTTTTTTAAAATACGAGGGCTATTCAGAAAGTAAGGAACGTTTCCACCTGACGCCGCCAGGCGCACGCCAATCGCGTATATATTGGTGTGCTCGTGCTCGGCACCTCAGTCAACGTCCAGCCGTGACAACGGAAACATCTCCGCACGCCCGTTTTTTTTATATACAAATTTGAAATGTGTGCTGCAATCGAAAATCCCGCCAGTTGTGAGGCGCGGTCTGTGATTCGTTTTTTGTTGGCAAAAAACTTAAAACCAATAGAAATTCATCGGGAACTGTGTGAAGTGTACGGGAACAACGTAATGAGTGAAAGTTCTGTCAGGAAGTGGTGCATTCAGTTTAAAAATGGCCGAACAAACGTTCAGGATAAGAGATGAGTGGACGTCCGAGCATTGTGATTGACGATCTGGTCTCCAAAGTTGACGAAAAGATTCGTAAAAACCGCCGTTTCACAATAACTGAGCTTTCTCTATGTTTCCCACAAGTTTCACGAACTTTATTGTTTGAAATTGTTTCACAGATGCTAGGCTACCACAAATTTTGTGCAAGATGGGTGCCAAAAATGCTTACAGATCACCATAAAGAACAATGAATGGGGGCAGCTTTGACGTTTTTGGAGGCCTACCACAGTCATGGAGATGAACTACTGGATCGAATCGTAACAGGAGAGAAACCTGGGTGAAACATGTGAATTGTAAGACAAAATTACAGTCCATGGAGTGGGGGGCATACAAGTTCTCCTAAAAAACCAAGGAAATGTCTGCAAACTTTGTCGGCATGGAAGATCATGGCAACAGTGTTCTGGGACAGGCAAGGTGTTCTTCTTATTGATTTTCTCGAGCGTGGTGCAACAATAAACTGAGCGGTACTGCCAAACATTGCAAACATTGCATAACCTTAGGAGAGCTGTCCAAAACAAGCGCCGAGGAAAATTGTCATCCAAAATTTTGCTTTTGCACGACAATGCCCGACCTCATACGGCAAACCGTACGCAAGAACTCTTGAACTCGTTCAACTGCGAAGTTTTTCCTCATCCCCCCTACAGTCCAGATCTTGCTGCAAGTGATTTTCACTTGTTCCCGAAAATGAAGACCTGGCTAGAAACACAGCGTTTTGACGACGATGAGGAGCTCCAAGTACGCGTCACTGAGTGGTTGAGATTACAGGCGGCAGAATTCTATGACACAGGAATTTCAAAGCTTGTCTACCGCTATGATAAGTGCCTGAATTTGTACGGTGATTATGTTGAAAAGTAGTATTTTAGTCTCTCTTTCACATGTATATAATAAAAAGTTTTTCTTGTACTTGGTTTTTTAAAATTCCAAAACGTTTCTTATTTTCTGAATAGCCCTCGTACTACTCATCCATTGTATAGATCTATTCTTAATACCGTCATAATAATTTAATAAATACATTAAGAACAAATTTCTTTAGTGGATTCAGATCTTTCTAACGGTTACCCAATTTTAAACAAATATCATTACATACATATGAATAATTGAATTTATATAGATAGAAATATATGTGTATTGTAAGATAATCATACTGTCGCGAAAAATAATTTAATTGAAATAATCATGAAATTATGAATCTGTATAATTTTTGTTTTCATCCGATTTTTTTTATTTGTGGTTATTATTAAATTTTTTGTTTTATATTTATTATTTAGTAGTTGTAAGGCTCTTGAATTTTGAGAGCGGTACTAAACGACTACGAACAAGTTGAGTGGCTTGTTATTACTCAATGGAATGACGAGGGTAATTATTTTTTCAGAAGATTCGTTGTTTGCAAACGTTTTCTCTGTTTAATGTGTGTTTATAATAACATTAAATCTATAGAATATCATGGAGCATTTTTTTCCGTACCAGATTATTCCACTGAATTTTTTTTTCTATAGCTTCTGTATCTATATTATTTCGGCCGTATATCTACCTGTATCTGACGTGATTTATACGTTACGAGAAACAGATAAATAAACGCACATAAACACCACGGATATATATATATATATATATATGTAATTTCAATTAAACGAATGAAATACATAAATTGAAGCGAATAGAAATGATAAAATGTAATCTGAGCTACAGTATCACTTGACTCACGTTCTGAATACGAAACGACTCGCTTTATTCTTCATTAACCCAATCAATGTTTTTCATTAATAACGGATATTTTACGTTAAATTACCCTAATTTAATATTCTTATTTATAAATAAAAATTTGAATAATAAATCTATTTTAACGAATTTATAATTAAGTAAAACTATAACTTTTTTTTTATTCCCCTTGAAAAATTATTTTTTTGTAGCACCTAATTGGGTGAACAGCAATACGTTTGCCAAATTTCAATAATGTTTTACTTGATGAGGAAGTGCCCTTTTTGGCACCATTTAAATGCAGAAAACTGAGAACTGTTAATTAAATATTACTCTTATTATTATTATTGCTATAAATACGTTTTATATTATTCTATTTAATAATGCTTTATTTCTACTTTTAAGATATTTTGGTATTTAATCAGCGATTCTAAATCCGTAATTCAGGCTTGCATTATCATCGTAATCGTCTTACCAAAACGTTCACAGTTATTGCCTGCGTATTGCTAGAAAAAAAAGATCTTTTTTCTTTTATCAACATTTCTGTTTAACATGCTTTATTTCTTTGGAGGGGGGGAGATTTGGTCTATTGACTCGAAAATACTGTTAATCGTATCAGGTAACCAAATTTTTTACGTGTTTATATGGCTTTATAACGATTCTAAGGGTGTCGCACTTGTTACAGATGTGTTAGACAAAACGTTTTAATGAATCTACAGAGCATTAACGGTTAAATTATATGGCTATTAATTACCATTATAACTTCTCAATTTACTTTTATTACTTTATAATATTTTATTAATGTTTTATTCTGTTTAAAATTCCGGACATGTATTTTAACGACGAAAAAGATTCCATGGCAGGCTTACGAGGTAAATTGTGGAGTTACAAAATTTTTCCATTGGTTTCTTCAACGAGTTGAATATACTGTTGCACATCACGAAGCACACCAGACTACCGACATATTAAGCAAACCGAGTTGAGGTAGACCTAAAAGATACAAAATCATTCGGTTCGTTTCATCAACTGGTTTTAACATCATTATTATCAGAGAAAGCATCTCTAGTATGTACCAGTTGTACCCGAGATATTTATGTGTGTTGTAGCAAAAAAAAGCACTAAGGAGTAAAGCAAATAATTAACATCTTTCTCACGGGGAAAACGTAATATTGTCTCCTCAGGAGACAAGTGTTAATTCTATTATACTAAAATTTCCTTTTTTTTTGTCTTCAGTCATTTGACTGGTTTGATACAGCTCTCCAAGATTCCCTCTCTAGTGCTAGTCGTTTCATTTCGGTATACCCCTACATCCTACAACCCTAACAATTTGTTTTATATATTCCAAACGTTGCCTACTTACACAATTTCTTACTTCTACCTGTCCCTCCAATATTACCTTACTAATTCCTACTACATCTACATTTATCCTATCCATTTCCCTCTTTAAATTTTCTAACCTACCAACCTTTTTTAAACTTCTAACATTCCACGCTCCGACTCGTAGAATGTTATTTTTTAATTTTCTGGTGACCCCTTCCTTAGTAGTCCCCACTCGGAGGAGTGGGGAACGGGGGACTAGTTTACCTCCGGAATATTTTGCCAAGAAAGGCGTCTCCATCATTGCTATATGAAAATGCAGAGAGTTACATTTTCTTGGAAAAAAAGCAGCTGTAGTTTTCCATTCAGCTGCGCAGTACTCAGAGGACTGAGTGATGTTGATATGGCCGTTTAAGTCGTCCTGACTTAACGCCCTTAACAACTACTGAAAGAGCTGTTGCCCTCTTTCAGGAATCATTCTTTAGTCTGGCTGTCAACAGATACCTCTCCGATATGGTTGCACCTTCGGTCCAGCTACTCTGTATCACTGAGCACTCAAGCCCCCTCACCAACGGCAAGGTCTCATGATTCATAGAGGGAGAATTTGCTTTTATTTGAATAATAATCTATGTAATAAAGAATTTTAATTTTTAAAAGGAAATTTTGTAAAAATTATCCACGATAATACGACAGGAAGACTTAGGATTTTTGATAACAGTTTGCAGTTCTACGATGCTTTTAAAACGTGAGTGAAGAATTAATTTAAAACTATAAAATAAAGTGTTCAAAATATAAAACCTCGTTTACGAAATTCCGCTTGGTGCTTCTACCTCGAAACAATACGAGTTTTTTGCATAAGATGATTAAATATCCAAACTCTATATTACGGAAAACTCAAAAATTTTAAATGGTAAGGGTGATACATCAATTTAAATAGCACTGATAAAACAAAACTTTTGGCTACGAAGTACCAGAATGGCAGCCATTTAATTTATTTTACAGGTAGTTTCAAATGCAGCCAACAGAACACCCGGACTAGTGGTCTCATACCGAAAAATAGATCATTTTAAGAGAAATATTATAAAATTTTATTTTATAATATTTGCCAGACAATCCATATGTTAATTAAATATTTATGTTGAAAAACAACACTGTTATTTTAGTTTTATTAAACCGATTCATTCTGTTAATGCATATATCTTCTTATATATAAAGCCGAATGATTTTCTGTCAGTGGGTCAGTTTGTAACAGCATCACGCGAACCAACCGACCGATTGCCTATAAATTTGCAGGGTACATTAGTGTTTTCCCATAGAAAATTTCAAAGAAATCTTTTATGGGATTTTTCATTATTATATTTTTGTAACCATGGCAACAGAAATAAGTTATGAGTTTTCATCGTCAAAGGTATGTGTCCAATAGTTACTATAATTAATACTATTCTGTCTTTTGTAATTTAGTTTCTTTTTTAGGTTTCTATAAAGCCTGAATACTTTAATGGTTATTTTTCAATCATTCTCACAACCATGAGGATAACGAAAAATGCGGCGGTTCAGAGGGCAGGGCCGCCTGGCAAGACCTAATGGCAAAGCCAGCTCTGTGGCCTTGGGGTAGGTCCCGTGACCCCGGGTTCGGCCCGCGGAGCACCTGGGTCGGCTCCAGGGTGCGCCTGAGCCAACCTGGGCCTGGGATCTAGGGGGCCGAGTCCCCTGCCGAGACGGCTAATATATATACATATATACATACACACACGCGCGCGCGCGCGCACGCACACATACGTGTTTCTCGAAACATACGGGTTTAAAGATATGAAAATGGATTAAAAAAATATGTTAATAGAATATAAAGAAGTTATATATATCATTAGCTCTTTCATTAGCTAAAAATATAACGTAAATAATGTTTTTAAAATAATTTTACAGACGATTGAAAGAAAAATAAACATATATAATTCTGTTAACTATTTTAACACCTACCCGGTCTAGTACGTCATAATAGTGAGTTCGATCGACGTCCGTCTCACAGGCGCCGCTGTATTTACGAACGAAAATCTTTTCACTTTTTACTCCCACGACAACTCATTTTGCGCGACAGGGAGACGTTTGTATAACTTATACTAAGCAAGAATAATTAATGACTAACAGAATACAGAACGGAGAGTCATATAAATAACATTTTATAACTTTAGAAATTCGATGAAACAACATTTTTGTTAAAAAAAGACAAAGTATTTTTACGGTATTTCAGGTAAACATGTGCGAGGAGTTCCTACTTTATAAAACTAAGGTATATTTAAGGTACGGTTAAATTTCACTTCTATTTTTTTTTTTGCTCATTTATTATTACTCTTTGATGAATTACAAATATGTATTTATTTTTTAACCGAAAATTCGTTATTATAATATATTATACGTAAAATATTTGCCATTTTAACCAAGAATGCTTATTGATATTAACTCGAATTATCAATTCAGACAATTTTAGATTCAGATTATTTTAGTTTGCGAATTCTTTTTATAAATAAATTTAAAAAACCACTGAATTTTTTTTACTTTCCTGACATTATAGTTGTAGAATCTAGAGCTATGATTAAAGAAGACAAATTTTTAATTATTCAAAAAATGGTGTACGGTTCTTTTTTTTTGCATTTCTAGATGTCTCATGACCCAGGGATAAAAAAAAAACAAAAATAGGGGATAATGTTAGAACGTACGTTTGTATCTCCAGGAGTTGGAATAGATACTTCCTTTGCGGTCAGTTTTGTTAAAATTTTGCAAGCATAAACCCTATTTTATCTTTACATATGCATATGCGTACAGGCTTTTCTTATCATTTAGAAAAAAATAATTGCTCCATAAATTCTCCTCCTTCACCAAAAATCGAAAACAGTTATCGTTATTATATGCAATTTAAAAAAAAAATTGTCTTCCTAGGCATAATAGTAGTACAAATGAACAAAAAAATAATAATTTTGGTAATACTGTTGGTGTGGGAGTCGGTAAAAGTTTAAAAATATCGATTTTTTGAATTTAAAAAATTTGTTTGGTTTATTTAAACTTTTAATAATAATATTACAATAAAATTTCATCATAGTTCACCCCACCCAAAAAAAAATGTTGTTTCTTTAGTAGTAACTTCTTATTCGTTGTGCATTTTTCAGTGGAATTTTCTTCCCATTTAATATAATAAACGAAGAAGAATCAAACAATTTTCTTGGGAGGTGATTTTGGGGGGTGGAGGAACACAAAAAAATAAAAAAATATCGATTTTTTGAATTTTTTAAACATTTTTATGTATCATTATTTTTCGACTAAATAAGAATAAATAACCAATGCCAGGAAAGTTTAACAATTTTGTTGACAGCTTTTTTAATATTCATCCATTTCGATTTACAAGTAAACTACTAACTAATATTTGTTTTAGCAGTGATTTGGTAGATAATTTGATTGTTTTTTATCTTTTGAAGATAAGAAAAGAGTAATTTTTCACAAAGAGTTCAACTTAAAATCCAGCTTACTATTATTATTTTTTTATTACAAAAGTAATAAAAAAGTAAAAAGTAATTAGTAAAAAAAAAAAATAAAAAAGTAATCAGTTATTTTATTGTGCAGGTATATTTCTAATTGGTGAATAAATAACGTTCAGTAAGATATAGTGATATGAATACTTTACTTTTCCTCTTTTATATTATTAAAAAAATAGGTACCTTGCTGTAAACTCCCTGGTTGCAAAAAAACTTTTAATTTTTAATCGTTTGTAATGTATTTTAATAAACGATACAGCGGAACGAGAATTGAAGGAAATACAATTTTTTTTACAATTTAATGTTTACAGAAATATTATTTTAGTACATAGAATGAGGGGTTTTCCTTCTACGTAATAGATAAGAACCGGTATGTGAAGCAACATTAGAGTAATTCAGCTGATATTTTATTGTAGCTTGTACAAAGCTTTATGAAATATTTTTATACTTTACCGGCGCTTGTACAGTTACAATAGAGATATTCAATTCCCCTGAGTTTCAGAAATACTAAAAAATATTTCTACTAGCTTTTCCGATTTATAAATGAAAAATGAGCCCTCAGGGGCTCATTTATAAATTTCTGATCGTCTTTAGGTCCCATGAGTTCAAGAACTCTACTAATCTCTGTCACAAAAATTCTATATTAATGCGCAAGTAATTGTTTCGGTGTTTATACGTGGGTCGCTCACTGTTTGACTTACATTGGGTATACCACAGAAACGGTTTAACTTACAATTATGAAACTTTATCTGGTAAATTGTGTATTAAAAGATTAATTCTTTTCTGTTGTTCGTAGGAGGCTTACAAATAACAAGTTATGTTAAAGATAACTGTACGGATACCATAAATAAAATATAAAAAAATAGACTGAATTTAATTTAGTATTTCGTTTTTAAAAACGACCGAATCATCGATTCGGTAGAATATTTTATTTTTCCACAGTTTTTGTAGAAGGCCGTAATGAAATTAAAGTAATATAAAATCAAACTGTTTTTTTTTATCCTACTACATTAAATATTCTTTTAAGGAAAGCAAATACCCATTTCACTTAATGCGTTACATAAAAATTATATTCTAAATTTACTTTAAGAAGTACTAAGAGTAAGTTAAAAAAATTATTTTTCGTAGTTACGAAAATGATGTAATTTTTCGTTGCTAGCCTTTTGCATGTACAGAACAGTTCCTTTTAAGATTGATTTTAATGTTATCTGCACTTCATAAAAACCCAAAAAAATAAGCATCTACTATTTTAATTTGTGATTATTATCACTGTTCGTGAAACGGGATAATTCTTTACAATAAACAAGATTTGGGGAGAGTTAAAATTTTTTATTTTTATTTTTCTTACTTTTAAGGGAATTTTTAGTCCGTTTTATGTTTTATACTGCTTTAATAAATCATTCAAGCTAGAACTTTGTTTAATTTTTCTTTTATATTAAAAAAAAAAAAATAAATAGGTAAATAAAAAATCTGATGTAAATAAAAATCTGACACAAGATTTCCTTGTATGCCTATTAAATTACATATACACTTTTTAAAAAAAATGAAAAGTATATAAAATTTTATTTTATTAATAACGTCTTAATATTTATTCGTTTTTTTTAATGTTATTATTGAATTATTACAAATATTTATTGTAAAACTTTTTTTACAATCATAGGTTAATAATAATTAATAAATTAGTATATTTAAATTTTAAAAAAAAGTTAAAAAAGGGAAATGTAGTCGGATTTGAACTGATTTGCCTTCCCCTTGTAAGTTCCAAATATTTCATTAATTAAAATTTCATTTGGCTATAACTCTGGAAACAATGAAAATAAGTATCACTTAATGATATATCATTGAAAAGCTCTCAACGAGGACTTATTATTCCAGCTAAGAAAAAATCAAAAATACAATTTTTTTGGAATTTGGGCTTTTTTGATCCAGTCGATTGCAATAAAAAGGGGAAGTGCACAACTAGATGTTAACAACAGTCCTAAATCCAAAATTTCAACATCCTGCTGCTAAACATTTTTGAGTATTGCGAGATACATATTACGTACAGACGTCACGCCAAACTAGTAAAAATGGATTCAGGGATGGTCAGAATAGTTATTTCGTTGAAATCTGAAATCCTGAAATTTTCGCTATCAGAATACTTTCCTTTACTTCGTACAAGGAAGTATAAAGGATGGTGCGTGGGTTTGTTTGTTTTTTGCATGTGCTTACATTTTTATTTTAGCTGCTATTGGCGCAGAGCGGACCAATGGTGGTGCACCAGGCGGCTGGTTGCAGTTTTTATTCTTCTTCGATTTATACTTCTCGAACGATTCATTCGTTCGAATGATTTATATACTTCTTGATTCGAACTATTTATCTAAAATTATATTTTTTTTGGGGGGATAAAAACAGAAAATATTGAAGTTAGAGCTGTGTTAAAAATCACTACTCAAAAACAGCTGAAAATGTTCAGAATTTTGAAGCTTTTCGTTGTAAAAGTTTTTATTACTATTAGTACGCTAAATTCATGAACGTTATTTATTTTCAATTGGCAAAAACGTTTAAACAAATATGTGTAATGAAATTTAAACCATATAACGCGTTTTTTTCACAGTTTCTAATAAAGTTTCTTTAATTTGTGCGTGAAAATGATTTAATTATAACGTCCGAACATTGATTATTATGCTATAATGATCCGTTTCATGTATTTACAAACAATGCAAAAGATAGCATCGACTTAAGGATTTACTTCTTTCTACTGGAGACACATAAAATGATGGCTAATATAATTTAATGGGTTGAAATTAAATAATCTTTCCTTATATACATGTTAAGGTTAATTTTTACCTATTGTTAAATTCTAGTATTGAAAAAAAAGAAGAATACTGAATGTTACTTAAAATTTTAAATCCTGTTTATTATTCTGTTTATGTGCGGTGTGAATATAGCAGTGCACACATACACACGCGCGTGTTGTACTAGTTTAGATTTATTTCTCTTTTAGTTTTTTTAGGATAGTTGCCAGCCGCCTATTGTAAATGGGCCTTCACCATTTTCGACTGTAAAATTAAAAAAGAAATCATTATAGCCTATTACATTAAACATAGCTCGTTTGTCGTTTGTCATTTTCAATTATTAAATTACTTTCTTTATAGTTTTAACATGTTATTCTGTGTAACATATTACCGTATGAAATGTAGACTGATTATAAAATGTAAAAAAATCTTTCATCGTTATTATTACCATTATCATCAATCGCATGTTTACGACACTTATAAAAGAATGGTAGGGTTTAAGACAAGAATTAAAACTTACAGTTATATTATTTATTTATAAAATTTTGTACTTCAAATGGCTTAGTTATGTAATCAATAAATGCCAATGTGTGAGCCCTTTGTTGCGCGACAAACATCCAAGCGATATTAGTTTCTGCCCGCTCACGGGCACAAATATAACAAATATTTGTTACGGTTGTAGTCGCTTCCTTAACTCTTTCCTTTAAGTGATTCAGGTCACATCATTTTCACAAATAAATAATGTTTTTAATGTATCACCAGAAGAAAAAAAAATCACAAGCGGCCTGGGTAGGCGTTCTCGGCCTATCCATCTACCCACAAATTTTTCATTCAAAACCCGGCTAACCGAATGCATTAAAGTACAGGGAGCTCTATCTTGTTGAAAATGAATTCGATATATATTTTCGAGTTTATCTGTTTGAGAAAAGCGATAGTCGTTTAACATATCGAGGTAAACGTTTCTCTATTAATTGTCTTTACAGCAAAGAAAAAATTCCCGATTTCACGATTTTTCATTAAATTACACCAATTTTTTATTTTTTAGGAATGGTCGTGTGCTTTCTTAAAAATTAAATGACGGCTTTCAGATTTCCATATTCGTCAATTGCCTATTAACATATCAATTAAGATGAATAATAACTTCGTACAAATCGTTTTCATTATTTTTATCATAAATTTGAATAGTGATCTCGAAAGGTTTTTATTTATAAGATGATTTTATTTCTTGTAGAAGCCGAATTTTGTATATAAATAACAATTTTACGTAAATTTTTTATAAAAGTTTACGTAAACGTTTAAAAATCTTTCACATAAAATTAAAGAGACATTTATTTTTATGAATTTGTAGCAGGACGTTTCGGCGAGGGATGAATTTGTTAGGACTTTTGATTGCAGACTATTTTATTGATTCAACGCATTCTTCTGATACCAGTAGGCTTCCAAGCGATTTCTGTTTAAAAACAGATCCTATTAATTTATACCGATTGTACCAGCGTAGTATACTGTTTTTATTTGGCGGCTCCACTTTAGACGTGCGTAGAAAGACGTTGAACTAACGTAATTGACTTCAGTTCTGCATGCCGCAACACAAACACTGCATTTTCTTGAATAGAAAACGTAGTAAACAAAGGAAAGACACTTCGAAGAAGCGATGCAATGCGGAGATGAAATGGCTGTTAAACAAACTTTTCGGGTAATGGCTTTTAGTTCTACCAACATAATTTCTCAAAATGTCTCTAACACCTTGATCTGAGCTACTGAATGAAACCCCATCATTCTTTCATGTTGACCCTGTTTATATGTTCGAACGACGCCTACAGCTAAGGCAATAAGCTGAGTTATTAAATCACCGATGCAAATGTCTACCGAGGCATTTGAATCGGTGGCATCCCGACTTGTATAACATATTCAATTAAAACTCAAGAATCGTTAAAAATAATCCGAATGATTTTTTTATAATTACATTTATTAAAGTTGGATGACAGTTTTAGTCGTAGATATAATTAAATAACTCCATTATCGGGTGATCAATAAGGATTAAATACATATAGTCGTATTTTATAGTTATTTTTCGTGTAGAAGTAATATTTGTTAATAAATCGCGTAGATGTAGACAAATATTTTGAGCGGATGAAATTTGGAAACAGACTTATTTTTTTATTTTTTTTTTAGAATTAAATATAAAAATCATTAATTGTTCTCGAGGTATCATATTTTGAATTTAACAGAAAATTTCATCGTATTATCATTTTTTTTAAATAGGGGAATGATGTAATTTTATCTGTGGTTTATTTGTGTATTTTATTGGTTACGTCTGTAACTTCAAAAGAGATATTTTTTATTTTTATTTTTAATACTGTTTTGCAGTAACGTGAAGCATAGGTTTCAACTGTTTCTTCGATGACTTTGTTCATTTCAGTTTGCATCCGATTTCAGTTTTTTATTTTTTTTTGTTTGTTGCGAATTAAATATGAACTACAACATTACCTGTAATAACTGAACGTTCAGAATAAACTTATTTTAATTAAGCGCAGTGATTCGATTGTTAAAATTTGAATTATTTCTATTTCTTCACTAGAAATATTTACCACTGAGCCATTTTCTCCTCACGATAATATATATTATAATGATGGTAAATATTATAATGAAATTGGATGTTTTTCTTAGAAAATCAAATAAGGGAAAACTGAAATCAGCCTTCCTTTAGTAAAAAATTTTTTTATTTTATTTACGAAAATGCATTTTAGGACGGAGATAGAATTTGAAACAAGCTCCGGAAGGCGAGCAAGCTGATAGTGGGCTTTATTATTTTTTATTAAATTGTTAATTGTAATTTGAGAATGACTGCACCTTTTTCATGAAGTCACTTAACGATTCTTTTCAATTATAGTGGTGATGTTAAGCATTTAGGATGTTAAATAAATAAAATGGGGGAACCAGGAAATAATAACCAGATCCTATTTCCCATTAGTGGGGTTGGAGGTCAACTCAAAAATGTTAAATTGAAAGGATGTGGTAGTGATACACATGAAACAATGAGACTTAAAAATCATCGGGCTGTGATAACTCTAACGAAAGTGGCAGCCATTTGGTGTTTTTCATAGTTAGTTTCTAAACTGACCAGGTAGTGGTTTCATACAGAAAAATAGTTCGTTTTGAGATATAAGCATTTCCTGAATTTTTGTTTATGTTTCACTGTTGAATATTTAAGAGGTATTGTAGACCATTTTTGAAAAACGCTGTGATGAAAATTAAATGACCGCCTTTTTGTTAGGGTTTGTAGCCTAAGATTTTTAGGTCAATATTTTTGATATAAATAACAAATTTAAAATTTCGTATTGAAAAATTCCCAAAGTTAGTAACTAGAAAAAAAAGTGAATATTGTATATTTTAATATATTTTGCCATTCTCACATTGGATTTATTTTTTGTTTTGTAAAAAACAAAACAAACAAAAAAATAGTCAAAAAGGGCATTGTTTGTTTAGGTTTGCTTTAAATATTTATTTTTTATTTATTTTTTTTGTTTGTTTGGGGCGAAAAACGCCTGTGCGTTATCATCGCCCGGAATTTTCTTTAATAAAAAGGTAAAATAATAAAACTTATAAGGTTTAAAATTAATATAAATCGTATAATATAATTTTTATCATAAATCATATAATTTTTATGAAAAAAATCTAAAAACAATGTTATAATACTTTTCTGTGTATTTATTCTTGTAGAAAATATATAAATAATGATACATGAAAATAAATAACAAAAAACTTTTTAATCGATATTTTTAAACTTTGATCGGCTTTCCTACCACCAGTATGTCTCCCAAACTGTTTTTTTTTTAGCCACTTGCACTACTACTATGCTTAGGAAAACATTAAAGAAAACAGGTTAAAAAATATGCAATAAATAAAAAGATAAATTTTTCGTTTTTTGGGAAGGGGAATTTTGGGGTAAATTTAAAAAAAAAAATGATAAGATATGCACGCACACCTGTCGAGTTTAATGTTTACAACATTTTGAGAAAAATATCCCCAAAAAACTATCTACTCCCACTTCCTGGAGATATTGACAAAAAATTTTACCAACAGATTGCCACATGCACACGAGTCCCTACAAATTTGATCAAAATCAATTTATGCAATCAAAAGTTATTATGCTTCAAACACGCCAACACACGTACGTATGTGCAATTGAACGTTCGAACAATACCCCCTTTTTTGTTTTCTGGGGTTTCTGGGTAATGAAACGTTGAGAAATGAAAAAACCCATACCACATTTTCTGAGCGAATCCTTTTTGCAGTATAGTTCTAAAGCTATGATACTAGGAAAATAAAAATTTCAGTAATAATATGATATTTGTTAGGTTATTAAAAAAGTGATCGGGGAATAAAAAACGATCACCCTGATTTTTTCTTTTTTTTACGTATATTATGAAGATTAAACTCATCGAAAAATATATAAGGCGGCTAGCGTAGTTTAAAATTAATTTATCTTTATTTTAAATTTATCAATTTCTTAATAATTTGAATAATTTTTTGAGGTTTAAATAATTGTTTTTGCGCTTATTTATGTTAAATAAAATAAATTATTTTTATTACACTCACATAAAATCTTAAAGTGCTTATTTATATAATATGTGATAAATATTAGAATAATTACTGTACCCATGTAATACGCAAAATAGTTCATAAATTATTGCTCTTAATGAGTATTACTTGTAATTAATCACAGGTTTAAAATTTTTTGTCGGTTAAATACTGCGAGGGATTTAAGAGAATAAATAGTGCTATTAAAGAGTTGTAACGCGAGTTCGGTTAGAAAATGTCGTCCCTATAACGGGCTACAATGTTTGTGAAATCTATTATTAGTCCACGATTTTGTTTTGTTTCTGACTTGATACCATACGGTCATTGTCGCTGTTCAGTGAGTTCGTCGCTTCATTCCATTCCGAATTATATTCTGGGCGTGCTAGCGTTAAAACATTCGTTCGCATGGCGTAAAAAGCGCTACAATCTTGATATGTTAATAGATGGGTAGTCGTGTTTTATTTTTAGTCAGCTGTTAACAACATATAATTTATTTTACGCAGTTTTTTCTGTATTGCGTTAAGAAATATGCTTCTGAAACAAATCTTTAAAAATGACTTTCGTTTATTTAGGTGGTGGAGCTTTAAGGCACTGAGATTAATTAATTATGTAAGTTTAAACAGCCTGTCATCGTCTCCTTAAAAAAAAACGTAGTGTATATTATAATCTTCGTTAGCTTTTCTGGATTATCTTGTTAGTCATTTATTAGATTATTTTGCATTAATTAATATTAATATTATAAGATTTTTTACTTTCTAACTCTCACAGTTTTCGACATTTACAACTTTATTATTTTTATGATTTTTAAATTTACGTATAAAAAACACAAAATTATAATGATGAAATGAAAAATATTTAATAAAAAGTAAACTTTGTGTAATTTATTTATTTTTACTTCCTTGTACAAAGTAAAGTAAGTATTGTGGTGGCGAAAAATTTCGGTGTTCAGGTTTCAACGGAAATATCCATTTTGAACATCCCTGAATCCATTTTGACTAGTTTCGGCGTACGTACGGATGTATCTTGCATTACTCAAAATCGATTAGCCGTAGGATGTTAAAATTTCGGATTTAGGACTGTTGTAACATCTAGTTGTGCACCTCTCCATTTGATTGCAATCGACTGGAGCAAAAGTGTCCAAAAAAGCATCTCCTTTGTTTTTGACTTTTTTTAAAATTTAAATATACTGATTTATTAATAATTATTAACCTCTGATTGTAAAAAAAATGTTTACAATAAATAATAATTCAATAATAACAATAAAAAAAGTAGGAAAAACATCAGAAGTTATTAATGAAATAAAATAAAATTTAATGTAATTTTCATTTTAAAAAAAAATGTGTATATGTAATTTAATAGCATAAAAGGAAGTAATGTAGTATCCACATAAAATATTTTTCTATCGATTAGAAACTTATGGCAAAATAAAACTATCTTTTACAAGAGGCCACACTGCACTTTTGTACTGATTCGTTCAACCATCGTTCAACCACTCGTATCTCCAAAGGAAGATCATCTCTAAAAAAATTCAAGTCTCGATCAATCAGCTCGGTTGATTACTGATGTTCCACGATACTAAATATCACAGATTGTAAGAATCTTCACGAATTTGCTCTTTAAATTTTTATCGTCTATATATATATATATATATATATATATATATATATATATATATAAAACACGTTGGGTATATTTGTACATGTTATAACGTCCTTTTTTGTCAAATAAAAAAAAAAAGATTAATATTTCTGTGAAAGAAAGAAATTTGAAGGCAAAATTTATATTGCTGATTTAAAAAAATAAATTAATCCTATTAAAATTAATATATTAAAGATGTGGGATTCATGTTTTAAAATTCTGGTAGTGTGAGGAGAGTAGGTCTTAAAACAAACAAAAAAATAGATATAAATATATACTTAATTTGCTACAAAAAACCCAGTTTTTTAAATGTATAAGTAAAAATTATTTACACTATAAAAAAACATCGTTGAACAAATTTTTATATAAATAAAATATATAACAAAAAAAAAAAAAAAAATAGACAACTTATTTTTGCTCGAGAGAGTAGTCAGCTGATATTAATTTTGAGCTGGTAGTTAGGCTTGAAATTCGCTTCCTTGGCGGCTGAATCCGACTACTGACCGGACAAAGAAAACTGAAGAATTAGTGAAAGATATAAAATTAAAATTATCGAATTTGAAATAAATTCATGAATTTGTTAGTATAACTTAATTTCTATACAAATACGACTAGGAGAGAAAAAAATTTACTTCCTTATAAAAACATTTCCGTTTTCGGTTATATAATAGTCGTATGGTGTCTGTAGACTTAAATAAAATATGATCGAGTACAGTATAAGATTTGACAACGATGATTCTGAAATTTATACTAATATAGGGCCTTATGGTAACCCCTCTGATGATGACTAGAACAAAAATATACCTATCATGGATATGAAAATAACAACTTACGGTAATAATTTTTTTTTCTGATAATACAGTTTTCTTTATTACACTGCAAACTTTGAAAAGAATAAAAATTGAACGTTGAGAAGAATCTAAAAGATAAAATTAATTTACAAAAAAAGTCTTGAGACAATAAACTTCAATGGTGAAAATCTGTACGGTTTTACTGAAGTTTGAAAATTTGAATAAAATTGAAATAAAATGTTAATTGTAACATTAGATATCGATAGGGCCTCAAATCAGATATATGGACGTTTTATTCGTGTGGGAATCATCTCTTTCTTTCTTTATCAGGTACAAAAATGAAAACCTTAAAAAATGATAAAATCGTAAATTTGACTGCACGATACGCTAATGTATAACCTTAAAGAAAGAGCAAATTTGGATTTTAAACTCGATTCACGAGTTAAGAAATTATATGTATTTAAAAATTTGAAAAAAAATCTTAAAACTGTTTGACCAATTTTTTATTAACGAAAAATAACATTGACGTTTATAGTATTTGAGTAATTACAAAGTAATTTTCTTTTAGTAATTCTTTATAATTAAATCCAATTCATAATTATAAATCGGAAAAATTTTATCAAACACATTAGTTAAAATATATTGTTTCAATAATTCGTTCTGAGAATCAGGATTTTTAAAGAAACACCTACTGAACTTAGAATCGTGTGGTTTCGCGAAGTAAGCTATCTAATTTAACCGTAATTTTTTTTAGGTGGATTCTCATCCAAACTATTTAGTTTGGAAGTGAATCCAGCTAAAAAATCTGAATTATCCAGCTATAAAATCAAATTATTTAGTTCAAATAAATGTAATGTGTAAATACACATATAAATATTTAAATCGTATACAAATATTAAATCGGAAATGAAAAGTCAGTTTTTTTGCACGATCTAAAAAAGGTTTGCTTTTAATGGATGTATTGTAAATTAAAAAAAAATACATCGTATGTAGTAGATATTTTACACTAAATGATGGGTGATGACAGAAATCGGAACAGGTCGAGAATGAACAAACTGTACGTAGGTTAGACTACGCAGTTCTGATGGCTGAATGAAAATGAAAAAGTTATTGATGCAGGGTAAGGAAAGGGGTTACAGGGGAAATTTATCAGAAGGAGAAAGGGTTAATTTTTTGACGGAAATTGCCAGGAAATGTGAAAGTAGTTTCTATCTAGTAGTATTATTAACCTTGTGTATTCCCCTAGTAACGTTATGTACATTGATCGAACTCATTTCTCCCTTCTCGTCGTGACTCGTGTAAGTATTACATTGCATTCGTAGTAGGTTAGCCGATCCTTCATCAATATCCCGTTTTAAAAGGTCCTACAATCCATACTTAAATTCGTATAGCGATAAAAGGAAAAAATACAAAAATGAGAAAAACATACTACCTATAAGTAATTAATCGTTACAATATTAGAAAAAAAATCGTTTAAAAATTTCAAACCCGAATTTGGACGTATATAAAATGGGAATATTTTGAATTAATAATGTGTTTTTAACGCGGCGTTCTCTAGTTTCTGAATTAAAAATATACATTTTTACATAAATTTAAAAAATATAAGCTTAGATGCTCATTTAGATTATTATTAAACGATCAGTAGACACCGGATAAATGGTATAAATTAAAAAAATTAAATCTCCTATTCAGCTCTAAGTTGTGTATCGATTACCCGATCAAATTATCCAGTCCAAAATGGTTTTTTTTTTTTTTTTAAGTTAGGTGATAATTTTTTAATCTAAAATTTAAAAGAGGCAACTGATTTGTGTAAAGTTATCTTAACATAGAATTCAGATATCATATATGTTTGAATTCTTTTCCAGGTGCGATTACAGTATTACATGAACGAATTCGATCTCAGAAGCTGAAAAGATTTTACGAAAGAACAGAACATTTGATACAAAAACTTGTTTCTGGTCTAATAATCGGATGAAAATTATCAAAGATGTTAAAAGGGGCCGATATTCGCCTACGGTTTTTAAAATTCAATTTGATGACTTTTAATTGGAGTCGATTTCTTACTTTATTTATGGATTATTTATTTATTTTTTTATAATAATTCAGTCTGTTACGCTATATTTTTTTTAATGCGACTAAAAGTTTGTTTTTCAACTTCCCAGAAATTTTTACTTTTCTGGCAATCATAGCTCTAGAGCTGTGCTGCAAGAAGGAAAGTATGATAGTCAATCACAAAGTGGGTATGGGTTTTTTTGCATTTTTCGACGTTTCATTACCCGAGGACCTCAAAAACAAAAACAAAAAAAAATTTGGGAGTAATTTTCGAATGTATGAACGTACATATATACATGAGTATTGGCGTATTTGAAGCTTACCGATTTTTATGAAGCTTTGTTCAGAGACTCGTGTATATGGAGCGATTTGATGAAAACATTTTGAGATTAGTATCCCCCGGGGGTGTGATAGGTACTTTTTTGGGTCAATTTTCTCAAACTTTTGCTAATATTGCACCACTATTAAGCTCAGTACATGCGTGGATGCTTATTTTACCATTTGTTTTTTTAATTCCGCTTTCGCCAAAAAAATGCTATCGAAAAATGCTGACGCATTTTTCGATAGCATTTTTTTTTAATAATTTAACCATTTTTTTTTATTTTTGTAGAAATAGTAGTAGAGTGACCCCAAAAAAGTACTTTGGGGTCAATATTGAGGATGAGGGATCAAAGTTTAAAAATATCGATTTTTTAAAATTTTTTAAAACTTTCTTTTATTTAAACTTTTATAACAATATTAAATAAAATTTCTTTATACGAGTTCATTCCCTCAAAAAAATAAAAAAATATTTATTGGTTGTACATTTTTCAATGGATTTTTTTATTTTCTTGCATTTAAGGAAGGTAGAAAAATCAAAAAAAATTCTTGTTAGGTTATTTTCGAGATGGAGAGCAGAGAAAATAAACAATACCAAATTTTTTGATTTTTAAAACTTTTTTGGTTTATTTAAACATATAATGACAATTTTACAATAATTTATCGTAAATTACCTCCCCACCACCCTTAAAAAAAGAAGAAATCTGGGTAACTTATGTCATGTATTATTATTTTTTCACTATATAAAAATAAATAAACAAAAAAAAGAAAGTATTTCAACTTTGTTGTCAGCTTTTTTTCTGAATTTATGAAATCGAGTTTCTGAAAACCAGAAAAAAATTCAAAGAATTTTGCAGAAAAAATATTTATCCGTCAATTCTTTACTTTATAGATTTTTACTGAATTTCTAAATTATTAAATAGTGAAGTCGATAAAATTTTATAAAATTCATTAAGAATTTAATTCATATTCCTACTTTTACCGAATCCCTTACTTCATAAAGGTAACCTATACCTCATTGTTTCTTTAAGAAGGGATACATTTCGCTTTACGCCGTCCGTCACGTTCTTTATTTATTTTCATATCACACATAATTAACCGATTTACAAAGTATGAATCACTTTTTTAGAGTTTAATAATGCTCAATATCATCGTGTGATTCTGAGGTGAACGGAGTGAGGGAGGAAACTGTTGAGCGGAAGAATCTTCCTGCATTTCAGTAAGCCTGACACGGGATGTTTATTACGTTAGAAATGGCTACGCCATTTTGATTTTTGTATACAAAATAATTTTGATAATTAATTTAAATTTTAATTTTGATATTTCATGAGGAGTTGAGGAGGGCGCGCAACGACTTAGGCAGGAGAATTCAATTAATATGTCGTGGATTACTCTAATTAATAAATAACAAAAAAAAAAATTTTTCATTATTTAAAGTAATTTTAATTTTCTTTTTTTTAATAAGTTTCAGGTAAAATATTCTGTGTGTGTTTGGTGTGTGCGCGCGGGTTGAGTGTAAGTTTATAAATTCTAAAGTACCTTAGTTTCTTATTCATTTATTCAGATTCAAAGCCTTGATTTCCTATGAATTACTAACAGAGATAACATCAATTAACGATTTAGAATAAGCATTTGAGCAGTCAAGACCGAGACACGCCATCAGTATTTGCGCTAATCGAGTTGAGCAGTTGGATTATCTCAGACACGCAAGTTTTACGACTATATAAGCTTTCTATCTTTTATCAACCTATTTATGTTTCAATTTCACAATTAATTTATTCCCTTTTATTGCTTTTCCTTGAGATAAGTCGATTTGTTTAATTGTTTCTCTTCTTTGCGTAGTGTTATTTAATTTAATTTCATTAATAATTTAAATTACTATAATAATGTAGATACAGGAAATTTAATTTTATTAAATTATCACCATTTTTATTCAAGTTTATCGGCTACTCTCCGTTTCTTCGGTAACGTTAGTTACGAACAATTTCGGATGAAAAATCGGCTAACAATTTTTCATCGGAATTATAACACAAAAATCGTTTCGATATAAATTTGTCTTTCATTCTTGAACTCTGAAATATTTTAATAAATTGTTCTCATGGTTTTACATCACAGAACATTTTTCGGTATGAGTTGAATGGAGCATCAGTTATAAAAATGTTACATTCTGATTTATGTGTAAGATTTGTTAATTTTTCTTTATAATGATTTTCAGCGGTTACTGTCAGCATAATTATCACATAATATATATTCTTATAATTTTGATTTTTGTTTAATGAAAATTAGTGCAGAAGTTTACTTTTGTGAAGAAAGAAAGGAATCGAATAAATTTACATATAAGTGGATTTATCGAGCGACTAAAAATTAATTTTTATTACTTCATGTTTAAAATCATCTGAAAATTTATATCGATCGATACTTACTACTCTTAATTTTGTATTTTAGTAAAGTTTAAAGTTTAGGGCGTTTTTGTATTTATTTAATTTTTTTAATATTTTTAATTTCTCTTCGTTTTTGAGTTCAAAGATATTAAAATTTTAGTTAAAAAATTTTATGTTTTTTAACTAAAAGGTGTGAGCGAAACGCTTATGTTTTGGATTTTCCATAACAAATTATAGATATCAGGAACGATTGAATCCATCATGATGAAATTTTATGTCAATGACAAATTTTTGTTGACAGATAAAAATATTAAATGGGGACTATTTAATATTCTCCCTAGCTAATTTTTTTTTTTTATATTTCACCTTTGAGCAGTCATTTAATTGGTATTTTTGATACAACGCTTTTGAAACAAACTGTGTGAAATATTAAATGCCACCTTTTTTATTAGGATCGTCAAAGCCTGATGTTTTTTTTACGTCTAATTTTTGATTTTTAATACTCTTTAAAATTATGATACGAACTTAATTTTTTTTTTTTGCCTACAACTTGGCCAATTTTTGTTATTCAGTACTGAAATCAATGAATAAAAATCAACATTAAATTTTATTATCCGTCTTTAATGATTACGTACCTTTATTATATACAATTTTTACGTAGAAACTTTTTTGAGTGAATCGATATAGTAAAACGTTAAAATGGTGGTATTTTAAGAATGTTGTATTTGTCTGTCATTTTTGTCTAATAGTAACAAAAAAAGTTAAAAATAGAAATTTATAAGTTGGAATAATGTTCTCTCATCGTGATATGTTTTGGTAAAAATTTATTTTGGGGGAAATTTGCAAAATAACATAAGTAATCATTTTCTTATCATTTGCAAAATGACTGGTGATTACATCTCATTGATCATCGACTCATTGATTCTAGAAAGAGCATATAAAAATGATTTAATATTTACTATTACTATTACTATTTATATTATTAAAAAATCTCTTTCTTTTATTCAATGGATAATATTTTTTTTTTTTTAATGGGATGTTGATGTAACCCATTTTTGTTTTTTATTAAATGTTTATATGTTCAAACTCTTGAAATATTTTACGCTAGGGACTATAATAATTTAGAAAAATTAAATTTTTACAAATTTGTAATTATTCTTTGTAACGCGTAAGAGATAGACTATTCGTAAAAAAAGTAAAGTCCTAGGAAGGCGGAATTTCTAATTCCTTGGGAAAAATCCGATACAATAACTCTATTAATATTATTATATTTTTCTTTACATATGTAAACAAACAATAAAATAAATAAAATATCGTAAGATTAAAAAAAAACTAAAGAAAGAGGAAATTCTGAGCTCGATGTAGATTATTTTGAAATTTTATCAGAGTCATTACCATCTTTTTCATGTATTTATTTTACCCGTTGTTATTTTAAACATAAAAATGTAATAAATAAACGCGTACTGTAGAAGCAAAATAGAATGTATCTATAAATGTAAACGAATTTTCTAGATGGAAATAAAGGGTACTCGTAAATTAAAAAAAGGCCAAGAATATATACACAAATAGTGAATCAGATGTTATTTATAATAATAATTGGTTGTTATATTTAAAGAGGGACTGCAATAATAAAGTACTATGATGAAACGATATTATCATCATCAAAGCAAATATAAATAGATTGCTTACATTTATCTTTATAGTTACCGTACTGTGGTAAAAGCATAATGTAAAATTAAAGATAAATTTAGAAAATGTAATAAGATTAAAAAATATATATAAGAAAGATTGACAGGGGTGAAGCTATTCCAGTGATATTACGTGACTTTGTACTACGTGAGTAAAAAGGATGGAAAGTATAGTAAAGTTATAATAGAAGTTTTTTAACGTTTGAAAAAATAATGAAAACTTTCGATGTGAGATGATGAAACGATTGTTTGATGTTTGATGATTAATGTAGACTCAGGTACACTTATATGTATATATCAATAGCAAACAAAGTGCCAGCGCATGAGTGCTTGTTTTATGTTGAAACTAAACGGAGTGGTTTATAATGGAACGTAGGTTGATATGACGGAGCTGTAATTTAATAAAACGAACGGTTGGTTGGATGGAAGTACAACAGTAGCAAAGTGAATAGAAAGGCTAGCATACATCAAACGGAAAATTATTACCTGTTGTACCGTGTATTCCGGATAATAAAATCACCGATGAAATTTTACCTGGTATATTGAACAATATATATTTTTCTATATTATAGAATAATACTTGGACATTTACGATACGCACAGCTAACAATATTAAACGACAGGTGTTTGTTATACGGTATACTAAGAGAAAAATGAATAACGTAGTTAGCGTATGCGAATTTAGTTACCGATATATTTTTACTCGCTTTGCTTTGCTTTTAAATAGCTTAATTAAATTAAGACACTTTTTTAAAACATATCGTTTGCTTACGTAATAACCCGTCCTACCTGCCGACGGTATATTTTAAGCCAAATTAAATTATTATTAGATACGTTCCTTCTAGAGCGGGGACGTGCTTCTAAGGTTCGTAGCTTAATTATATTTCCACGTGTTATTCCGGTCTGAAATTATTTTTCAACAAGTTCTTTAATAGTCTAACAGATGAAAAATTAAATTTTTACTGTTTATTTTTTACCGGTCTATATAATATGTTTGATCAATAATATATTCCTCTACCGTCTAAAAGTTTATACAGTGCAATCGTATACTTCCATACGAGTTTGGAGGTGGGAAAAAGTTTCCTTAAGAAAGCCTGAGGTCTCACTTCGACTGACTCTTTAATACATAAAGGAAAGTTTTTTGTTGCAATTTGTATTTCAGTCGGTCTACGTAAATTGTCAATCAGTGTTGTGCTTCTCCGGTACTGGGTAAAGATTTCCGGATCTTTCGAAGGATTGTGTGCGGGATGGATATCCCTCCCCTGAAGGTGGTATTGATGTAAAGCTTTGAGGAAGGCTGTTCGTCTCTTTTCGTGATTCTTCAGTTTGTTCATCCATCTATCCCTTTTTCCTTTTCTTTACACTCGATGTTTTCCTCTTCTGTTATTTCTTTGCGGACATTTGGTTAATCCAATTTGCATCTATGTAAGATCATAGGAATTGTTTGAGTTAATATTTCTAGATATTTCTTTGGTTCGATAAAGGCGGTTTTTTCTATGGACCTGTGGGGGATGCCCGTACTAAAAGCTCAAACCGGGGGTTTAATACACTTGTAAACTTCCTGAGAAATTGGGTCGGTCGGATGCAGATTATTTCGAAGTACTCATTTTGATAATTTTTGTTTCGTGGTCGAAACAATTTTTGTTTCGCAGTAGTTTCGCGGTCCTTTTGTGAGTAGTTGATCTGTTCTTCCTTGATTTTGTTAAGTGTATTTCGGGTAGATCGATGCCGGGGACCCGTGATAGAGATCGTAGAGAATTGTGAGGTAACTGTACGCTTGATTTGAATCGTATGGCATTCTAAATATCGCCGGATATCTGTTGCAACTATCTTGAGTTAGTTGGGGCCCATAGCTGTCTTCTGTTACCTTTTAATATACGAAAACCTATAACGTAAGCATATAAAATTTGAATAAAAATTTCATCCGCGTTATATAATTGTCATAATATTAATTTAGTTTTGTAGGTCAAGTACAGTATAACAGTCAAGTTTTATAAATTAAGTTAAAGGATATATATATATATAAAATATAGGGTAGGTTATATAAAGTAGCCGGCCTCCGAGGCGCGAGTGGTAGCGTCTCGGTCCGGAGGTCCCGAGTTCGAATCCCGGTCAGGCATGGCATTTTCACACGCTACTTGTCATTCATCTCATCCTCTGAAGCAATCCCTATGGTCCAGGAGGTTAAAAAAAAATAAAAGGCTACATAATGTGTAAAGACCAAAGCCTATCCGTATGCTGCTTACCGAACAGCATGAAGATTTACGCGAGTTAGAGCTGGAAAAACGGACCGAGTAGTGGAAGAGTAAGATAAGGGTTATAAAAAAACGTTCTACACATTATGTTAAATTGATTCCGCTGTTCTTATAAGAAAAACAAATTTTGAAGGTTTAATTTTTCATTATAAAATGGGTATTATTTTTATATGATCTTCGTGTAAACCGTTCAGCCGGATCTCTGATAGAGAATAAAATGTATAGCATGAGAATTTTAAAACTTACATGCGTTTGTAAATAAGCTGAGCTTCTGAAAAGAGAGACTGTTTGTACTGGTCCTTAAACATTAGTTACAAGGTTATTCATATTAGTGGTTATTTAAATTGGCTAGGACGGAAATGTTTAGAATAATAAATTAGACGAACAACAAAGATTACAATATATGAAGAAGATAGCAGAGAATGTAGGATATAGTGCTTCTGTCGAGATTAAAATGTGTTAATTTAAAAGTAGCGAGGAGAAAGATTACTATATATTTGTGTGTTTGTGTTTGTTTTTTCTATTATAACTTATTTTTTCTAAAAAAAGACCATTCATCTGTCACTATTTTAATTTAAATCGATGAGATAATGATTTCTTTTAACTTTAGGATTAAAATAAAATTGTGTAGATATTTTATTATTGGAGTTTACGTGTGACCAGACATAAAGGTTATTTTCAATAATGTTACCGCTGTCTATCTGCCACTAAAAATAACTAATCTATTTTCTTCCTTTGGTGGAATCTAGTCTTGGTAGCTTAAAATATAACCGATCGGCTATCAATATAACTCCTTTTAAATAAATCTTTTTATCATCGAACAAGATATACTCTTTGCGTCATTATAAATAAGGTTTTCCAAAAAAAAATGTCACATGTAATAAGATACCGCCTTATTTGCGTAAAATATGTTTAACAATAATTAAACGTAAGTTACATCGATTATTGTAATTGATCGCATGTTATTACTTATTACTATCGATTATAATTTAATTATACTTGAAATCGTGTGCTAATTTTTTAATGTGATAATTAAAAATCACGTTATTTTAAAGTTTTATACAGAATATATCACGAAGTTCTCCCGGGATTCTTATAAATTATACTCGTGAAAATAATGGAAAAAGTTCACACAAACATATGTCCTAAAATGCTTTATTTGCAAGTAACGGTTAGTGAAAGATTTCACTCGGATTTCAGCTATCCCGGTAAAATGACAATAGAATTATGAAAAATCATTTGAAAGTCCATTGAAGACAAAAAAAAGTGACGTAAAATTTTGGACTACGATAACCTTAATAAAAACGGGAATCATTTAATATATTTAAGAGCTAGTTTTAAAAGTGGCCTACAGTACAGTCCAGTAAGAATTATACATCTGAGAACTGAATACCCAGCTTAAGGAGCGATCCAATCGATATTAGGTGTATTGAAATCTCCTAATAAAATAATCCCATATCTAATTTACTGTATGGTTATTCAAAGCATCCTGTCAGCGTTTCGGGACGGGTGTCTTGATTGAAATAATGCTTACCAATTAACAAGTTACCATACTAAATGCATATTTCAACCCAAACACACTCCATAAATAATTCAAAATCGATCCTTCTGAAACTTTGTAAAATTATGAAACCGCTAAAAGGAAACCTCTTCCAAAAGTTTTATCATCTTCTGCCCTGTGTTTTATAACTTCTGCCCTATGAATTTTATTTCCTATTTACCTTATGAACAGTCCGATTGTGTGAAAAACTGTCAGCTGTCAAAATTGTTTCTTTAAAAACTTTTCGGTTACAACTACATTATATTTGACTCACGCAGCTGACGCAAAAATCTCATAATATGTTACAGGCCTACTCACCAAATGCTAATTTTTATATAAAATACCAAGGCCCAAACAGTATATTATAGAGTTTATGTATAATACATAAATACAAAAAATTCTACAGCCTTGGCTTGAAGATCCCTAACATTTTGATAAATTATACTAAGTTTATTTTTCTTTTTCCATTAGTAAAAAGAGTCTTCTCCACCTCCATGGAACCATTAAAACCAATGGAGTTTGAAAACTTCTGTTCGTATCTAACCATAAAAAGAAATACCAATATATACCAAATGGCCAAACATCAGGAGACATTACCTTTTCAAGGTTGGCTTCAGAAACCACTAAATGAAATTTTCTCTTTTTGTTTTCAGTGTGATATTTGATATAAAAATAGTTAATACAATAATAATAATCTCTATAAAAAAGGATGGTGCGTGTGTTTGTTTGTTACATGTGTCACAATTTTATTTCTTGTACAAGGAAGTAAATTGTAATCGCGAAAAAATTTCGGTTTTCAGATTTAAACGGAAATATCCATTTGTATGTATATGTAATGTAATTTTTAATAGGCGTACAAGGAAGTCATGTAGTGTTCACATCATATTTTTATTTTAGCTACTATTGGGTCAGAGCGGACCAATGGTGGTGCACCGGGCGGCTGCGCGCAGCGCACGAACGATTCACTCATTCGAACGATTTATACCTTTCGAACGATTCATTCGTTTGAACGATTTTTATCTAAAATTATATTTGTGTTTTGACGATAAAAAGGAAAACATTGAAGTTAAAGCTGTGTTAAAAAGTCACAACTCAAAAAACACCTAAAAATGTTTAGGATTTCGAAGCTTTTCGTTGTAAAAGTTTTTGTTGTTAGTATGCTAAATTCATTTAGTTACATCTGGCAAAAATGTTTAACAAAATCATGTGTAATGAAACATAAACCATGTAAAATTTTTACGGCGCGCCTTTTTTCTAGTTTCTAATAAATTTTCTTGAAATTGTGCGTGAAAATGGTTTGATTATTAAGATTACATCCAATTCGTTCAGTTTTAATTTGTGAGGGAATTTTTCACTGCTTCATATTTATCCTATTTAATATTTTAAGTGAATATTCGTTTGAAATAAAATCTTATCATTAAACTAAATACAATCCAACTATAGAATACCATTATTATTTATAAAAGATCGAAGCTGCAGATCTTTTTCACGCACTGGTTTTGCAATTTGTAACAACACCGATGAGAAAACCTTGCGATTACAACTTTTGTTTATATTTCTGAATATAAACAGAAGTTGTAATCGCAAGGTATTAATTAAGATTCTGATTTTTTATTTTGATTTGTGGATAAGTTAAAATTTATTTCATTTCGTCCAGTTAACAGTGATGATCGTAGTGATTAGCCTAAGCTCTTTTGATTTTATATATTCACGGTCTCTTAAAAGTTATGTATGAAACGTGATGTCTGCAAACATCGACTGCAAATCGGGAAAATTTTAAAATAAAACTGAACTTTCATACATTTGAAAGACTTCAAATCGAATGAATGTACAGAGAAATGACATCGGTAAAACAAATGTTTGTCTCTATTACTATGTGCACCTAATAATATCTTCTGCAAAATAAAATAACGTTAAATTTTCTAGATCGTAATCTATACGTTCTCTTACTTAAATACTCATTATTCATACTCATTACTTAAGTCCTCTGACTTAAATATATATGTCTGTTTTAAAATATTCGTTTTATAATAAAACGTTTTTTTCCGGTCACATATTTAATTATGTAACGGTTTGATTGAATTTATTTATTTATTTAATTCGACCTCAATAAAGCTAAGGACCAAGTTAAAAAAAAAAAGAATAGAAGCCAAAAAATAAATAGGTCATTAGGGCTAACTGTAAAATCAGTAAAATAGATTTCTTGTAAACTACTACGAACTGAATAATTAAACAAAAATAATAATATATTGCCAGATTTAGGAGAATAAATAACAGTTAAGTAGTTAATTTAATTTAATAACGAAAATAATTTAATTTGTATCGAAATGAATTTTGTTTATAAAAATGAAATAAAATAAAATTAGGGGTGGTTTCCAACTTCCCTATCTATGACCTTCGTAGAGTCGTTCTGATTTCTGTTACAAATAGAACACAGCTAGCAGCAAGTAATAGTTGGATTCAAGCCAGAAATTTTCTTCTCTGCCGGGTTCAGGACTCGGCCGTCCTCTTTCTTCTTTTACCATAACTTTGTAGCTAACTAATGATGATAATAACTACGACCGTGATGTAAGCCCAAATAAATAAATTACGCTCGTATTGTGTGTGAGAATAAGATCGATACTCAAGTTATATTTGTTACATATATTTGTTCGGTCACCCTTTAGTGTAAAGCAAAAACAAAACATTATCTTATAAAACGCATTTATTTATTCGTTTACACGAATTGGTAAAATACAGAACGTATTATTGTTCTTCTATATTTTATAAACAGCCTTAGATTCCATCTCTTCTGAAAATTAATTATCCGAAAAATTTATTTTTATATTTCCATATTCGACTTGTAATTGTATAGTTCCTTAAAATAATAGCCTTAATTTGTTTAATAATCTTTTTTTTTTGAAGGAAGAATGTTATTCTTCAACCTTAACTATAGTTTAATAGGAAGGGGAAGGGGGAATGTTTTTTTTCATTTATAAGTTTTTTTAAAAAGTTGAGATTTTTTCAAAGCTTTCTCTGAACTTGTTACTTTCCCGTCTAGATAGCGCTATAGCAGAGCTATAGCTCTAGAAGGGAAAGTATTGTAATCGATCCAATTTGGGAATATGCGGTATTCACCGGATCTTGACGTTTTGACACCTGAGGAACCCCCCAAAAAAAACGGATGGAAATTTTCCGGACGATAATATTCGTATGTACGCACGCGCGCGCGCGCGCGCGCGTGTGTTCGGTGTTGAAGTCTAAATTACCTTATATCTTCAGATCTACTGGACCGATTTTGATCAAACTTGTTCAGATTACTTCTATATATGGGGCAGTGATGTCATTAAATTTTTAACTTAAAAGGTCAACGGGTGAGGCTGTAGAGCAAGGTCACCCCTCAGTATCTCGAGATTTTGCCTAATTAAAGACATATTTTTCTAGGCACACTTGTTAATAATTAAAAAATAACAATATTTCCAAAATCGCACCCCCACCCTAAAAAATGCTGTTAACTATTGCTATGCTGTGACGTTACAGGTGAGCGGTAGAATTAAATAAATGAATAATATTTAAAGTGTAAAAAAACGTAACTTGGATCTCGAACTAGATTGCCCGGTCGACACGGTACCTGGCACGTTAAGTCTTGTGGCTACACCAGCCTGCCGACCGTACAAGCAAATTTGTTCTATAAAAGTTGTGAGATTACATTAGTTTAGTTAGTTCCGACCGTCGCCGATAGCACCGTCACCGGGACCGTTAAGACTGCACCGTACCGCTGTGGTACTTTCCTAAGTGCCACACATTATATTTTAATTAATACATTATACTTTATTATAATATAATAAAAATATATTATGTTATAATACAAATAATTTAAAATGCATCCGAATAAAAAAATACATAAAACCTTTTTTAATAGTTTTACCTAAAACAGTCTTGGTATATTTAAGTTCATTTAATATCTGCCATAATCTCAAAAGATTATATGCATTTTTGTTTTGCATCAAACAAAAAATAATTACCGAAAATTCTACAACCTTAAAAAGTTACGTTACATTTTTTATTTGATGGTAAATACCTAATTTTAGATGGAATTGCAACAAACGTTTTCCGCAACCCTATATCTGCTCGTTCGGTCGTGCTCTGGATTCATTGTTGCCTAAAAGAATGTGTAAAAATGAACTTCTATACCGGTTTTCATCGCTCAACTACTTTTTGATTATGCAAAAATGCCTAATGCGTTGATATTTGTAACGTTTTAGCACGATACCTACAATAAGGGATCGGCGAGAAACAGAACGTGTAATCAACATTAATACGTTAATGGATTCGCGTAGAAAGATGATTCATCTAAGAGATGTACGCATAAAAATATTACTTTTAGAAAAGCTATTATAAATACGTTCCCTTAACTTGTTACTTTCCCGTTTAGATAGCGCTGTAATAGCAGGGCTATAACTCTAGGAGGGAAAATATTGTAATCGATTCAATTTGGGCACATGCAATTTTCATCGGATCTTGAAGTTTGACACCTAAGGAACCCAAAAAAAACGGATGGAAATTTTCCGGACGATAATATTCGTATGTAGCGTCTCTTTTACCTAAGATAATTTACACGCATTCCACCCGGATATTCAACTCATTTGTACAGGGGACAATAATTAAATAAATCTTTGTTGTGAAGCAATGAATAAAAATGTGTTCACTGCCTTTTGAACAGTAGAAAGTAGCGTACAAGGTAAAGGTTAAAAAATAAATGTATAAAACTGTTAAAAAATGTATGGTGAAAGCTAATTATAACAAAAATAATTTTGCAGTTAATTATAATTCATTTTTTAGGTAGATTTCATAAGAAAGCTACCTATTCTAATGGATACCACGATTAGACTTCCGGAAAATTTTGACAAATCTTCGCGTCTTGCATCCCCTAGATCCCAAAACCCCCGTCAGTTCAAACGTTATATATATATATATATATATATATATATATATACAAGATATAAGATATTTCTAACTCATACAAGATATTTCTAAAATGGTGTCTGGCTATACTTTTTCGGATTCTATTTGTAAAACTAAACAAAAAATTTCCTTAGGAAAAACAACAATTTCTCCTTTGTTCTCCTCCTGTCCGTCATTTTGTTACTTTTTTATAAAAATTTATATCTAAAGTTCAGATAGATGAATCACATTAAATTTTGGTAAACGTCTTGGTAATAAAGTTTTAAAATTAGCAAAAAATCAGGACTAAAATGCCTTTGCAAATTACAAAATGGCGGCCATGTTTATTTTTCAATCCGTTATATCCTCAAAAATATTAGTTTTATCAAAATTTATGTTTTGATAAAATATTAAGCCTTTTATTTTGAACAAAATGACAATTTATTTATTTTTAAATCGGTTAACAATAATATAATAATAGTCATGGCAGAAAATTGATGTAATTACTTGTTTGTTTTCATGTCCTCCACTATACGTTCAATTCGATGAAATATTAATTGTCTTTTTTTATTGTTAAATTTAGTTTTGTAAATTAGTATCAAATTAAGTAATAATTTTCTCACAATAATAGACCCAATAATTATGACACAAAATTACAATATCAATTTTCTCCCGCAACTCGACTATTTGTTAACCGATTTAAAAAAATAAAAGGCATTTTAAAGGCATTTAAAGGTATAATATTTTAGCAAATAACATACAATTTTATAAAACTAATATTTATGAAGATGTAACGGATTGGAAAATAAACATGGCCGCCATTTTGTAATTTGCGAAGGTATTTAAGTACTGATTTTTTTGTTATTTTTAAACTTCATTAACAAGACGCTTACCAAACACTAATGCGATTCGTTTATACAAACTTGAGATATAAATTAGTATATAAAAATAACAAAATGGCGGACTGGGGGAGAAAGTAGGAGAAATTGCCTATTTTCCTAAGGATATTTTTTGTTTAGTTTTACAAGTAGAATCCGAAAAAGTATAGCCAGCTCAGCGTTTTAGAAACACTGTTTATCTCACTTTTTTGTAGATACTATAACTGCCTTAATTTTACGCCAATCGTTTTCAAATTGATACATAAAATATAACTACCCAAAATCTCGGTTGAGTTCGTTAATGGGCAAAATCGAACCATGAGGGTGGAATGGGAGGCTTTTTAAAAAAAAAACAAAATTCGTTATAACTTTCTTTTAAGTAAAATATCGAATTTGTTTAAAGTTCCTACTATTCTTTGGATAAGAGCCTAAAATTTATCTAAGCAAAGTTTTTTAATATCACCAATCATTGGCCCAGGGGGTGGAAAATGTTGGGTTTCGAAGACAAAAAGAATCATAGCTCCCTTAACAGGCACAATATCGAATCGGTTTAAAGTGTTCATTAGTCCTCTAAATATTTCCTAAAACTTTTGTCTGAAACAAATTTTGATATGACCAACCTTTACGGCAAGGGATGACCAAACTAGAATTTTAAGAAGATCGGGCTTGTCGTCTGGTAAATATGTGAAACTCTTTTCACATGCAGCCATTGTCGTATTGAGTAAATTTCAAGTTTTCCTTACCTTTAAGGTGGAATTCTTTTTTAACCCCCTACTTAGCACCGGTGAAATCTACCTCCGCCTTCCGGCGTGCCGAAAGGGACTTTTTTTATATAGAACTACTACATAACTATCTAAAAATATCTATTAAATTGTGTATAATATTTTCCCGAATCTAGGGTAGCATTGCGAACCGACGTTTAAACATAACGATTATGATTTTATAAAAAAATAATTCCGTTTATAAGACCCTTCTTATACTTTGTTTAATAACGATAAACTGTTTACATAATCGATTTAATCACTCCTACTTATTTTTTTTCACTGATATCGAACGTATTAAATTGAATAGGCCTATTTAAATAATTTATTATTTTAAGTATCAATTAATTAAAAAAATTGTTTTCTTATATTGATGACATTTAATTTATTTAATGGATTATATTAATGGGCAGATCGTGTAAAAAATTAATTTACATTTCTGTCTGAAAAAAAGTGTTATACGTGTTAAGCAATGTGTGAATAAACTGCACTCAATAGAAACTGAAATAAGACGAAACTTTTGTTATAACATACTATCGTATTTTTAATAATATATAATCTGTATAAAAAACAGTCTTATGTGATTCATAATCAACTTCCAGATAAATTGATCAACTACTCGAGATAAATTGATGAAATTTTTTATTGTTCTTCTTACGGTGTAAGAGCGCACTCAAGACGGATTTTATGAAATTCCGAGTTTAAAGGGTTAAAATAGAGTAATAATGAAATTTACAATTATTTTTTAATTTGTCAGTAAAACATGTATCAACTTGATTTTTGGTGTGTATAATCTCATGTGAATAAGGAAAAATCTGATGTGGTCATCAGATGACTTCCTTGTACGCCTATTAAATTACATACACACATTTTTTAAAATGAAAAGAACATAAAATTTTATTTCATTAAAAACTTCTGATATTTTTTCATTTTTTTTATTGTTCTTTTTGAATTATTATTTATTAAAGAATTTTTTTACAATCACAGGTTAATAATTATTAATAAATCAATATATTTCAATTTAAAAAAATAAAAGTTAAAAAAAAAAGGAGATGAAGTCTAATTCGAACCGATATGCCTTCCCCTTGCAAGATCCAAATATTTCATTAATTAAAATTTCATTTGGCTATTAACTCTGGAACCAATGAAAAGAAGTACCACTTGTGGTTTATCGTTGGAAAGCTCTCAATGACAGTTTATTACTACAGTTAAGAAAATGTCCAAAATCAAAATATTTTTGATTTTTGGCTTTTTTAGACACTTTTTGTTTAGTCGATTGCACTCAAAAGGGGAGGTGCACAAGTAGATGTCACAACAGTCCTAAATCCAAATTGGAACATCATACGACTAATCGTTTTTGAGTTATGCGAGATACATACGTACGTACGTACAGACGTCAAACTAGTCAAAAAGGATTCAGGTATGGTAAAAAGAGATATTTCCGTTTAAATCTGAAAACCGAAATTTTTCGCGATTATAATACTTCATTTACTTCGTACAAGGAAGTAAAAATCAATTTCTAGATTTGCTTTTAAATTGACCTTAAAAGGAGTGAAGTAAGGTAAAAAGATTTCGAAAAAAATTATTGTAAATTTTCCCCATTTCCGACTATATTAAACGAGATATCTCGATTTGGGTTTGCAAATACGCTTTAGATAAATATCTAGTAACCATTTTCGGGTTTTTTTAATTTTATTATTTGAAGATGTAAAAAAACAATTCTTTTCCCATTTTTGCCTTTTTTTGCTACCGGTATTGAATCAATCTTTATGGGATTTGGTAACATTGTGATGGTAATTAATGTTTGCTATCTGATTATGTATATCGCGAGCGAATCCGCGACAGGAAATCTAAAAACCAATTAGTGGGTCCTGTACTGATCAAACTGTTGCATTGAAGAAATTACAATACACTAATAGTTTTTATAAATTGAACAGACTTTAATTTTTATTTCTCATTAGTATTCTCACTAGAATGAGTTAAATGAACACAGGGGAGCCTAGCGGACAAAGCCCTTTCCGGTGAAATATTCCGTGACCGCGACGGGAGACGCAAGTAACCGTATAGCGCGGGCGAAGCTGCGATGGGGATCATAGAATATTAATAAAACGAAATATATTTTTGTATACATGATTTTGTATATATGCATATATATGTTGTATATACGACGAGGAACGATGGACTAAAGTCCATCGTTCCTCATCTATTTTAAAACGTTGGTAGTAGAAGCGGCATAAATCGAAGTATTTTCTCTGTGATTAATGATGTTCATTATACGGATGTCCGTACAGAAAATAGAGTGTAGTCTTGCTTGTAGGGTGGTATATCACCTACATTTCGGTGAGCTCGGCATTCTGATTTTTAAAAAATACTGCTTCACTTAATCGTATTTTCTTTTATAAGTCCAACACGATATGCTTTCGTTATCGGCAGTGTCAGTACCATTTTTTTAGTGTCATTGATATTTCGCATCAGGTCGTCGTACGACCGTTACAGTTATGGAATTAAATATACATACTTAGAGACTGAATTTATTCCCATTTTTATAACCTTTTAATAGTTAAACTAATGATGAATATAATAGTTAAACATTTGTTTTTCAATATTTCATAAGGTATAAACTTCTCTAGCTCTGTAAAGTACTAATGGATAAATATAATCTTTTAATTTCATCACAGAAAGTAGGGTTAAATTTTAAGCATCTTGCATTACGAAGTTAAGTGTGAAAGATGCAAAAGCTTGTCTGTAAAAAATAAATTACAAGAAAACAGTAAACTGTGAATAGAAAAATGTTGAACATCTACTCTTAGTTGTATAGGATACTCGTTAATTTTATATTGCGCGCATACATGCACACACGCTCGCGCGCGCGCACGTATACACACACACACACAGCGAGTGAGAGATAATCTTATTTTTTTGCTAGTGAGAACAACATTAAGAAGTATTTAGATTTCCAGTCCTATTAACGTAGAAAAATGAGATACATTGGTCGTTTTTTTAAATAGTTTTAGCAAACTATTATTTTCGTTAATAGTGCTTTTCATAAAAAGAAAAAAAAATCTTTTGTAAAATGTTAAAATGAACAGCTGAATGTAGTTGTGCACGAGTTCTTGAAATATTGCGCATTGCATTGTGTTATATTAAGGATTTTTTTTAAAGTGTACCGAAGTAATCGCTAAATTTTAATGAGACAGGTCTTGAAAGCCTACAAGGAGTGTCTCTCACTCGACTTCTTCATTCGCTTACCGGTGTCGTCGGGAGTATAAAGAAAGAAGCGGTGTAAACGGATGGTCGGGAGGGAAAGGGAGACCCGTATAAAGTGGAAAGGAAGAAATTAATAGCATCTTTCCTTCTTTTTCTTCCTTTTTATGCCGGTGGTCCTCCTCCCCGGCAGAGCGGCCCGATCTCACCCGAGCGCGCGGTGTTCTCATTAACGGACGGTGCGGTGCGCTCTCCGTAGCTCTTCTTGCTCCTGCCGAGCCCTTACGACATTGAAACCGAGGTTTATCTCGGTCAAACCAGGGGTTTTCTAGTTTAATTCCGCTGCGGTACAAATAACGGACACCAAGATATAAACTTTTAAATATTTCACTGAACTCTATCCAGTCCCGGTACGATGTTTAGAGTGACCTCTAGATTAAGACCGCGTCGGGAGAAATTTTTTTAATCTTCAGATATTACCATTTACTTATTCATAATATTTAATATTTACTCCATTGAACCGAAATAACTAGAATTAATCCAAGCGGTCCGATAATAAGTGTTTAAATTTTAATTAAATTAGTCAAACTGTTTTTAGGAGAAATTAAGATTATGATAAAAAATCACTAATTAAAAAAATAAATAAATAAATTTCTTATTACTTTTTACAAAATAAGAAGCATGATTATAATTATAAAATTTTAAACGTACCTAATCGCCAACCTACCTACGTAAACCTACCCGTTTACTGGAGGACCCGAGTAAATTTACTTTTCATTTTCAATGTTACCGATTAACTTTAAAGTCAATAAACTTTGACTTGATTGACTTTAGTGAAGTTAAATTAACGTCTCTGTCTGAGGAGTCTCAGTCTGAGACCAGGCATGAAAAAAACTTTCTAAGCGTAAATTCATTTGTAGTATGTAGTATTTTGTAAGAGTGTAATATCTCAATGTATATATATATATAGCCTGGTGTATAAAGAAAGAAGCACTGTGAAGGAGGGGAGACCGGCATAAAATGGAAAGAAAGAAATTAATATTATCTTTACTTCTTTTCTTCCTTTTTATGTATGAATATATATATATGTGTATGTTTTTTCTTTCAATTATAACGTATAATATTCACAATATTAGTATATACGTAGTGAATCAAAAAGGTGTACTTGACTGCTCATTTTCAGATTGTAAAAATTAAAAAGAATAAAAAATGCCTATAAAATAATGGTGACTTCCTTTTCGTTTACCTTATCCTCCATTTTTGAGATTTTTAAAGAAGAATTTATAACTGAGGAATTATTATAATACTTGGTATGTATTTTTGTACGAATTTCTTTCATAAATGGAAAATTACGATAAAATTTTTTAACAATTTCGCAAATTTAAAAAAATGTCAGTTTTTTAAAACTTTTATAACTCGGAATGGTTGAATAATAATAATAATAATAATCATAAAATAAGTTTTATTAGCTAAAATATTGAGCCTTTTATTCTAAACAAAATAACACCTTATTTTTAAAAATTATTTACAAACAATCGAGTTATTGCAGAAAATTGGGGACACAATTCTCAACCAGAATTCTGCGTGAATAATAGTAAATAAATAAAATTTATCACCTTATTATAAATTAGAATAACAGATTATAAATTAGAGTAAAATAATACATATATAAATTATAAGAAATTAATACCTGCAAACAAAAATCCTGTGCATAGGTATGAGGCATTACATTTTGAGCAGCAAAAAAACAAAGAAAATTATAAATATCTTAAAAATATTATCCTAACGTATTAAATATAGATTGAAAATAACATTAAAATGAACCTTTCAACCAAAAAACTACAGCATTAATATTAATAAAATTAACAAAATAAACACAATCCGCCGATCTCCGTGGCAGAATGGTAGCTTCTCGGCCTTTCATCCGGAGGTCCCGGGTTCGAATCCCGGTCAAGCATGTTATTTTTCATACCCTACAAAATTCCATTTCCATATCCCACGCACAAGCTTCAAGCTTATGTGGCGATATCGTCAAACAAAAATAAAAAAATAAATAATTATCATTCATGTTAGCAAATAAGATATACCTATAACTAGGTATTAATGATACCTATAAATAAATACATATTTATATATATATGATACTAGATAAGCGGACCTGATAACTAAATTACATCAAAATAGATTGTGCATTATTTTTTTTTTATTAAATTGAAAATTTAAAATGTCAGTAGACATAATCCAATCACCCATCTCTTTTATGACCTTGGTAAGATTAAATTTCCGTACGTAAAATGATGTGGAACGTAATTGATTAATTTTTCCAAGATATATTTGAATTGTCTTCTACACACATTTAAGTCAGTACAGGTATTTACAAAAGTTAATGTTCTTAGACTGTAATATGGATCACGATGGATAAATGGACACCTATTTCTGTATATATATATATATATATATATATATATATACATATAAAACAGTAGATTTTTATTACATAGTTGCCTGATTTTTAGTACACGGAATTCTTGAAGGAGTTCTTTAGTAGAGTAAAGCCTGCGTTTCCCCAAGGTTCCTTTTAATATATGCTTTTGTATTATTGTTACTTTATTAAAGTGCACATTAGCAGCACCACCCCGTGCCTTTATGCCATACACTACTACTACTTGAGCATACGCAAAGTAAATTAACCTGCATATTCTGGCGTCTTTTAATTTGTTTATTTTATTGAATTTAAATATGAATTATTTAAGTTTACGACAAAGATCCTTTATCGCAAAATCATTTGTTTAACAGCTGATTTTCTAAGTCAAAGTTTCTGAGTTTTAAATCCTAGTAAAAGTTGGTTACTTTTATACGAATTTGAATGCTATACAGTGGAGTCGGTTCAATTAACTACAGGTCTCAGGAATGGTTGGTCTGTACAAGACTACATCTCACCCATTTACATGTCATTTTCATCTCAATGGGCCGTTTGAGGGATTGTTTGTTGTTGACAAGTTGAACAGATTGCATTAATTTATTTATTTTCTTTACGTGTACGTTGCAATATTGTCAACTAGTAAATAATAATCATCCCACTCTTTGGCCCAATAAGGTTAGGATGGTCTGTATGATATGTAAATGAGGTATAGTCTTGTACAGACTCAGGCCGACCATCCTGAGATGTGTGTTTAATTGAACCCCAACCATTAAAGTTCACCGGTATCAACTGTATAGAATTCATTCTTGTACAGACTCATGAATCGCAGAAAACTGGACAAATAATTTGGAAAAGAGTAGTGGCCTTTTTGAATGCGGCATTGCAATATGACGTTGAAAACTAGTCGGTAAAATGAAATTAATCGGTAAAATTCAAAATGGATTGGCCGTAAGACTACTTAAGAAAAAAATGTGTGGCAGAATCTTTTAAAGGACAAAGGTATATATTAAACAAGAAACGTTTAATATTAAGACTACTTAGGAAAAAAAATGTGTGGCAGAATCTTTTAAAGGAGAAAGGTATATATTAAACAAGAAACGTTTAATATTTACAGTAAGTAAAAACAAATATTTACAAATAACACCAAATTTTTATTTGTGAATATTTTAGATAACGTGGTAATGGTTGGATATTATAGAATATGAAACTAATAATCGAGGATAATGGATGTAATAAACATATACAGAACAGAAAGGAATGAAGAATATCTTCAAACCGGTTAAATGAATGATAGAAAAAAAATCCGGTAAAGGGTTGCACAACAAAACGTTGTGTAATTTTCCCTTGATCTTGTCAGAATTTTATTTCAAATACGCCATAATGTTTTTAAATATTAATAATTCTATTGTGCAGTATTTAAAGTACGACTACGAAAAAAATCAAAATGTTCAGTAAAGAAAAGATGGGCTTTATTTGATTCCTTTGATCATAAATTTTTAAGGCTAATTACCTTAAAAGTTATGCAATTTATTTATTATCTTAAAAATATAATTGAGAAAAAAAATTTTAGTAAAAATGTTGAATCCTAATTGACAACCTTAACCAAATGACATTTTTATCACCGAAATTACATTATATTTAGAGTATAATTGCTAAAAAAATAAATAAAAAAATTAAAATGTTTATTAAAAAGATTTGGTCGACACTACCTCATGTGAAAATTGTAGTAATTTCCACGACTTAAAAAACAGATGAACAATCAGAAATTATAAAATATTCAAAAAACTGTTTTTAAGTTAGGTCTCAAGGGATCCTTTTTTTAAAAAAATCTCAATACTGTTAAATAATACTAGTTCAGTTAGGTTTTCAATCTTGCAAATTAAAGGTTAAAAAAGTTAATATTTTAAGTAGGGTTCTTTCAGTCATTGTTTTTTGGGGGTTTAAAATATAATTTATTGGAGTAATTATTTACTTCAGTAAGTAGGCCAAATTTCATGCAATGCTGTTCAATGAGGCAAAAAAAAAAAAAATAATTAACAAAAAAATGGGTTTTTTTATGTCCAAACTTGTTCGATTGGGTCGAAAATCAGTCCAAACCTGGGATATGTAACGTTATTTGTGCCAAATTTTAATTTTTTTCTTCAACAGGTTTTCAAGATGGAGACAACTGTTTAGAAATAGTGTTAAATATTATCCCACTCTTAAATCTGGTCGATTAAAAAAAAATTGGTATTTTAAATAACTTGAAAGTACTTTCATCGTAAAGCTCAATTTTCTACGATCACTATACAAAAGGTAAAAAATTAAAAGTTGTGAAAACTACGGTTTTTATTTTTATTTTTTGAAAAATTTAATACTATCAATAAATAAATATTGAAATTTCATTTTAGAAGAATTTATGGTGAAACAGTTCGGAAATATTAATTAAAATACCAGCCGATACAAGTATAACTAATTGATGTATGTACGTACATACATCTTCCGTTAATCTCTATAACTTTTTTTATTTTGAACTGTGGAGGTCTTGAACATCAACATTTTCAAAAAAACCACGATACCCAAATCTACATATTTCCTTTGTAGCTATGCTGCTGCAGTAGTAATATTGCTATTGTCTTTAATGTAGAAATATTACATTTCTATTGGAAAATTGGTTTCAGAAAAAGTATAGGGACAAGGGAAGCAATTTTAGGCCTCAGATTAATAGTAGAAGGAAGATTAAAGAAAAACAAACCAACATACTTGGCGTTTATAGACCTAAAAAAGGCTTTCGATAACGTAGATTGGAATATAATGTTCAGCGTTTTAAAAAAATTAGGGTTCAAATACAGAGATAGAAGAACAATTGCTAACATGTACAGGAACCAAACAGCAACAATAACAATTGAAGAACATAAGAAAGAAGCCCTAATAAGAAAGGGAGTCCGACAAGGATGTTCCCTATCTCCGTTACTTTTTAATCTTTGCATGGAACTAGCAGTTAATGATGTGAAAGAACAATTTAGATTCGGAGTAACAGTACAAGGTGAAAAGATAAAGATGCTACGATTTGCTGATGATATAGTAATTCTAGCCGAGAGTAAAAAGGATTTAGAAGAAACAATGAACGGCATAGATGAAGTCCTACGCAAGAACTATCGCATGAAAATAAACAAGAACAAAACAAAAGTAATGAAATGTAGTAGAAATAACAAAGATGGACCGCTGAATGTGAAAATAGGAGGAGAAAAGATTATGGAGGTAGAAGAATTTTGTTATTTGGGAAGTAAAATTACTAAAGATGGACGAAGCAGGAGCGATATAAAATGCCGAATAGCACAAGCTAAACGAGCCTTCAGTAAGAAATATAATTTGTTTACATCAAAAATTAATTTAAATGTCAGGAAAAGATTTTTGAAAGTGTATGTTTGGAGTGTCGCTTTATATGGAAGTGAAACTTGGACAATCGGAATATCTGAGAAGAAAAGAATAGAAGCTTTTGAAATGTGGTGCTATAGGAGAATGTTAAAAATCAGATGGGTGGATAAAGTGACAAATGAAGAGGTATTGCGGCAAATAGATGAAGAAAGTAGCATTTGGAAAAATATAGTTAAAAGAAGAGACAGACTTATAGGCCACATACTAAGGCATCCTGGAATAGTCTCTTTAATTTTGGAAGGACAGGTAGAAGGGAAAAATTGTGTAGGCAGGCCACGTTTGGAGTATGTAAAACAAATTGTTGGGGATGTAGGATGTAGAGGGTATACTGAAATGAAACGACTAGCACTAGATAGGGAATCTTGGAGAGCTGCATCAAACCAGTCAAATGACTGAAGACAAAAAAAAAAAAAAAAAAAAAAAAAAATTGGAAAATGGGTGTAAAATAGCAAAACAAATAATAAAAAATTTAAATAAATAATAACTTACCATAATTTAGTTGAAGCTTTTACAAATAATTAATCTATCTTCAAAAAAAGTAAAATTCCATTATATTGTATAAAACAAAAAATAAATTTTTATACTAATTTAATAACTGTACTTTAAAATACAATTGTCGATAAAAAAAACTAAATCATTACAGTCTTTTAAAGATATGTATACGTGCTTTTGGTATAGTTGCTGTCTTGATTTGAGAAATATGCGTAATGACGTATGAGTTGATGAAGGAAAAACGCAAATAAGAAACAAACAAAAAAAATAATAATCGGTATTAAATTACCACAGTTTCCGCTGTTAAAATCTATTTTTATTATATCCGTTTTTATTTTGATGTTTTTTTTTATAAATCCTATTGATAAAGACTTATAAAGTACTTCATGTATTACTAGACCCACTTAAATATTAACCGATGAGTGTGAAGACATATCAATAAAAATAAAATCCTATGATGGTTTTATTTTAATCCTTTAATATTTCGATCCGTTTCATCCATTCACCCGGTCGGCTTCTATTAATCTACAGAATTTGATTTCATTACTGAAATTTATCTAAAAAAGAAAACCACATAATACCAATTTTTACGCAAAAATTAAACAATATGGTCCTTTACACCGCTTTTATATCATCTCATATTTTGTCAAAAACGCCCAGTTTGGGCAATATTTCTTCTTATCGACTGATATCATGTTATAGACAATTTTCAGAATAATATTTATTTCTAACAAAAATTACTAATTTAACTGAAAAAAACCGGTGCTTTTAGTAAGTTGAATAAAAAAAAATCTGGTGTGGACATCGCATGACTTCCTTTTACGTATTAAATTACATGTATAATTTTTTTTTTAAAATGAAAAGTACATAAAATTTTATTTGATTAATAACTTCTGATATTTTTTCATAATTTTTTTTTTATTGTTTAATCAGAGGTTAATAATTGATTATAAATGAATCAATTTATTTAAATTTAAAAAAATGATGAAGTCTGATTTGAACCGATGTGCCTTCCCATTATAAGATCCAAATATTTCATTAATTAAAATTTTATTTGGTTATAACTCTGGTACCAATAAAAATAAGTACCACTTACGATGTATCGTTGAAAATCTCTCAATGAGGGCTTATTACTGCAGTTAAGAAGAAAGAAGTCCAAAATCCAATGTTTTTTGATTTTGGGCTTTTTTGGACACTTTAGGTCCAGTCGATTAGAATCAAAAGGGGAGTAGCACAATTAGATGTTACACCAGTCCTAAATTCAAAATTTTAACGTCCAACGGCTAATCGATTTTGAGTTATGCGAGATTCATTCGTACAGACGTCACGCCAAAACTCATTGTCAAAATGAATTCAGGGATGATCAAAATGGATTTTTTTTTTTTGTCTTCAGTCATTTGACTGGTTTGATGCAGCTCTCCAAGATTCCCTATCTAGTGCTAGTCGTTTCATTTCAGTATACCCTCTACATCCTACATCCCTAACAATTTGTTTTACATATTCCAAACGTGGCCTGCCTACACAATTTTTCCCTTCTACCTGTCCTTCCAAAATTAAAGCGACTATTCCAGGATGCCTTAGTATGTGGCCTATAAGTCTGTCTCTTCTTTTAAGTATATTTTTCCAAATGCTTCTTTCTTCATCTATTTGCCGCAATACCTCCTCATTTGTCACTTTATCCACCCATCTGATTTTTAACATTCTCCTATAGCACCACATTTCAAAAGCTTCTAACCTTTTCTTCTCAGATACTCCGATTGTCCAAGTTTCACTTCCATATAAAGCGACACTCCAAACATACACTTTCAAAAACCTTTTCCTGACATTTAAATTCATTTTTGATGTAAACAAATTATATTTCTTACTGAAGGCTCGTTTAGCTTGTGCTATTCGGCATTTTATATCGCTCCTGCTTCGTCCATCTTTAGTAATGGATATCCATCTTCCAAAATGGATATTTCCGTTGAAATTTGAAAACCGAAATATTTTGCGATTACAATACTTCCTTTACTTCGTACAAGGAAGTAAAAATGTTTAAAATCAGTAATCATTGTTACGACAAATGATAACATAGTTAAATTAAAAAAAAAAAAAAAAAAAAAAAGAAAAATAATAATCACCAATTGCAATAACTATTACTTAAAAAAGTGCTGAAAACTAGAAAATTGTTCGTTGAAAAATACCTTTTGGAGAAATATCGAAAAGATTCATTTATTAACAAAAAATAATATTATATATTTTTTTGCATGTTTTCAGATGAACATTTTCTGTAAAACCAAGTAAAGTTATAAAATTAACCCAAAAGAGTTACATTTATTCATTTTTTCCTGTTTTTAAAGCCGAATTTCAGTAATTTAATTAAATTCCCTCGACAAAATAATGATTGCGAAATAAAATAAAATCCCGGTCAGGCATGACATTTTTCATTCGCTAAAAAATTCCATTTCCATATCTCACGCACAAGTTCCAGCTTATAAGGCGATATTATCAAGAAAAAAAAAATACTACCATAGCTCGATTTTATTTTTATAAAGTGGATTATTAAGCTTTAACAAGTATATTTGCTGTAAATAATTAATATTTTTTGAGGTAATAATTTTGAAATGCATAAGGAAGAAATATCTGTCGAGTCCGACTGTGTCATACTCCATATTTCCAATTATATAACTTAAAAATAAAATTAACAGGATTATATATTTTTTGTAATTAGAACAGCTGTTTTTATAGATTATTAAGACAAATTAATATCCTAGTATCTTATTGAAAAAACAACACTGTTCTAATAGTAAAAAAAATTACGCCAAGTCATCATTCAAAATAATAATAAAAAAAAAACAGAAAAAATGAAATCAGTTCTGGACACATGCCAAATGTGCCCATAAGTGTTATGAATGTTGTTTAGAAAGTTACGACACTTTACTATTTTATCGAGCTATTTCAAAACATGTGGAACGCTTTTTAGACATAGAAAATCTATACGCGTGTAACGATGCGAAGAACAATTTAGGTCGTTTCTTATTTTTTTAAGTGCATCGGTTAATAAAATAATTTTTTTCCGCTACAGCAAATTTATGGAGTTCTGATGTGTTTTGAATTAGTCGTCCGTAATTTTTTACATAAATTTTATTTATAAATCCAATTTATTTATTTATTTTTTTTTCAAATAGCCAAAACATTGTTATTTTACATCTTAGACGTCCTTACAATAGACTGAATTGTGTAAATATGACTTTAAAAAATTAATCTTATGTATTTTTTCAATAGTAAAATAAGTAAATAAATAAAGCCTAAAGGTAAAAATTATCGTAAAATATATATCTCAGGAAAAATTAATTACATTTACTTTGTTTATCGCAGGAATGAATATCACTATTCTCAGAGAAAGCTATTCTGAATAGGGCCGATCTTATCCTCTAGTGTTTTGTCTCAGTTGTAATAAAGACTAGGATAGATGACGAAACAAAAATAGAATACGTTGATTTTACTCACTACAGTAATATGAGGAGTTATCTTCAAATTTAAATTTTTCCCGTCGTTTACAATTTGAGAACTGTGTATTATTATGTTATATAAATTAAAGAAAATAAAAATCTTCGATAACCGAGTTACTAATATTTTTCATTGCTTACGCGGGATAAACAATTATTGGGTTTCGATAAGTCGAGTTTTTTTTTCTAAATAAAAAGAGTACATTCGGTTCATCGAAGGAGGCGAAAGAACCCTCCTTCATTGTTTATTTTCCTTAGTAAGCTTGGCTTACGATGTTTGCTATGGTTGAGAAAGGTCATTCTACTTTTTTAATCGAACGATGACGTGTCAAATCGCTGACAACAATTTTTTATGTCATTAACGTATTAGGTTTGTAAACGAGGGATTAATCGAAACACGATCCCCTTCCAGTATTTTATCTCTTTCGACTTTTGAAATTCTAGAATTGTAAAATTTTGGTTACAAATTCTGAATGCGATTGTATACTGGTTTCTGTTTGGTCTTATATTGTTCATGCATATATGTATGTCTGTTTGTGTACATGTTAGTTAAGTACGGGCATCCTTAAATAACTTTTCGACAGTTAAAGTTAGAAAAATGAAATCTAGAAAATGCTTCTACTTTTTGATCAGATTTTTCGGGATGAGACCACCGTACCCACAAACACTTAGATGGTAGTTAAAAGATTTTAAATGGAAAAGGTTACGGTTGTGACAAATTATTTTAAAGACTATTGAAAAACGAAACTTTTGCACTAAGAAACTCGAAGTTACATGTAAACCTAACCAAAATAGCAGCCATTTAATATTTTTTACAGTTAGTTTCAAGAGAGGCTTAGATTACACCTTGGGTCTCATACAAAAATTAGATAATTTCAAATTAGGTAGGATTGACTAAATTAAATTTTTTATGTTTAAAAACATGAAAGTCATTTAAGTGAAGTCACTAAAGGAAAAAAATGAAGTCACATTTTATTAAAATTTTCTATACGTAATTATGAAAGTAGTTCTATTTTACAAAAAGATATCGCTAAGCTTGGAGAAACAATTAAACTGTTTTTTTGTAAAACAAACACAACAGTCATAACATCCTGCTTTACTTTTTAAATTGTAATTTAAATAAATTATAGTCGCTTATTGATAAATTTAAAAACCAATTACTTTTTAAATATCTACATTTATTTTTACAATTCTATTATTAAAAATACATAAATTATTAAACCTGATGATGACACTTAGTGTCAAAAACTGGTTAATTTTAATAAATTTAAAAAAAGTATTTCTAAATTATACATTTATTTTTTTAGTGTTAATTAAATTTTCTGTTAATAAATATTCATTATGTACCAGGTGTTTCAGGAAGTTTCTCCATACTTTACAGCTGTATTCCTCTCATCAAAATAATGAAAAAATTTTATTTATAAACTAAGCACTTTGGGAAACACTTTGTTTTCGGTTTATGGCTGGCGAAATGCTGTGATAGATTTTCAAAAACGTTTTTTGCTTTATTTTCAATAAAAAGAATTCTAAAAAAATTATTCGTTTCATATTCACTTTAATCAGAATTCAATTCTCTATAAAATCTTATCTTATTTGTAAATTTTATTTGGTTATCGACAACTTAATAAAATGGATTTATAAAAAATGTAACAAAACATGCTTTTCGACTCGTTTTTTTGGATTTTAAAACAGTTTTTTTTAGAAAACTACAAGAGATATACCTTTTGGACATATTTGTTTCTAATTTTTCATGTAAGATTGCATACGTAACTACAAATCTTGCTTAATAATTTGTATCCGTAGAATTTTAGTATAGCATTATTTTTACCTTTAGAGTAGATATCTGAGAGAAATCTTTCACTAGAAGTAATTCAAAAACAATTTTTACCTATTACATGAGACGCTTATTGAAAAACGTTCTAAGTTTGAAGTTCTAAGCAGACGTCGGAAAAATTCAATGATTCCTTCCAGCGTTTTAAATTCATGTATTTCTGTGCCAAAGAATATGTTTAATGAATCTATTTATTCATAATGTATAATATTCGATTTCAAATCTTAAAGTTATTAAACGATCTCTCCAAAAGTTATTTAACATTTCTATTTTAAATTAAATTTATAAGATGAATCACCATATTTTGATTAAAACCGTTTTCGAACAGTATGAAACTGATGATCATTCTCGAGACGGTGCCATTAATTGAGATTGATAGACCAACAGATACGCGATCGGATCTTCCGGTTCTGCAACGTACAATAATTTTTTTTTTTACTTACCACCATCTGGAAGTGTTATTATATAAATAAAAAATTTGGCAGTCTCTAAAATTGTATTCGACTTCAGATTTCTGCAATATTATATAGAAAATAATTTTAAACAAAAAAAAGAAAAAAATCATTCAAATTAAAATAAATTTTAATCGGGATATTTATTTTAATTAATTTATTTTATTTTAAGGAATTTTAATCGGAGTTCATTAGAACTTCGCCGGTAACAGTCCGCAAACTGCGAACTCAGCGAATTACGTTTACAGATCTAAACATGACCTAACCTAAACCTAACATAAAAACTCTTAACCGTCCCGATTTCATTTATTAAAAACAAATAATCATAAGAATTGTATTAGTACTGTAAATGTGATATGTATTATTTGTTGTTTAATAAATGAAATCGGGCCGGTAAGAGTTTTTAACAAATTTTTCTATTTTTTTATTTATTATATGGAACGCTTAAATATTGTTTATTATCTATTATTGTATATCTATTGTGTGTTACATTACTTAACATGTAGTTTTTTAAACAAAATTCTAAATTAATAACAGATTTTGATAATAGAAATGTAGGCGTCTTACCTTTTTTGATATGAGTATCATTTTCTTAAAAACAGTTTTATTTATATTACAGAAATTTTTGTTTTTTGAGATAAAGAAATGATATCTGCGAGACTCTTACCGTACGGTTTTTTTCTGAAATTTTTTTTTATTGTTATCACTGTTATATTTCTGTATGAACATAGAATAAATTATTCGATTGTAACATAACCTTATTCGGTTCAAAACAACAATATTTCTATAAAGAGTGGAAAAATTTCTTGGTTAAGTATATTTTTTAAAAACCAACATTTAATGAATTTAAGAATATCTAACAAAGTGAATGCATATCAATCGTACTAGATATTGATTTTGTTTTCTCATATTGTACTGTTTGTTTACAGTAAACATTTGCTTTAATCTGATGAGTATTTGTTTTGTTATATATTTTTTAATCTATGTTGTTTATCTTAGAGGTTAGTCTTTGTGTTTATTAAGAGGAGCTAAGTTTGTAATTTTGCATTAATGTATCTAGACGTACATTCAGCTCATCTTGTAATCTATAAATGTGTAAATTGCACAAGTTTAATAGAATTTTGATTACTCGATTTCAAAATAAACCGGTTTTTTATTCTTCTGACATACATAGGAGAATGAAAATTACTCATCTCAGAAAAAACAATACCGATTGCCTCAAATTATTCGCTGATCGATTCTAAACATATAGAGGAAGGTTTTCAGTGTAACTATTTAAATAATTATATTACAAAGATTTTTCAAAATTTTTTAAAATTTGCTTTATACATTTTAGTCATACTTTAATAAAATTATTATCATCATACATTGCATGAGTTTAATTAATAGGTTAATTTGGATTTCAAAATATAACATCATATATTGAAATTTCTAATATATTTATAAAATATCAAACAAATTTTCAATCAAACATCTACTATACGAAGTAACGAAATGATGAAGTTATTATTTCATTAAATTAGTAATTAAGAAGCTGCTTCTCAAGATACTGCCCGCCAAAAAACATTGTATATATATATATACACACACACACACACACACACACATACATACGACTGATGACGAAATGTTGTCAAACAAATTCGATATCACAAAAACTCCCGTACCAAGTTTTTGTCATTTTTTTTAGTAAAACGACTATCGGAATTGTCATCTGCGACCCCAGAAACCTCCGCATAGCCGTTTTACAGATTTTTCAATTTTTTACACCACAGCCTTAATTTACCCTCGTTTGAGGGGATTTTTGCAAAAGTAATGGTGGAATATTGTATTGTCACCCAACCTTTGTAACTGTGCAAAATTTCATCAATCGGCAATTTCAGGAAGTATGTTAAATTAAGGATTCAAAATTTGAGGACAACGTGAAAAAACATTGCGAGTTAAAGAAACGCACGTAAAAAAGATAGCTCTTTTCGATTTTTGGGAAAGGAGAAATTTGAGCCAAAATTAAAAAAAAAATTTAAGATACGCATGTTCGCATGTATTGAGATTAATATAAGTGGGCTATGTTTGCAAAAGTTAGAGAAGTATGTACGCAGAACAGTGTACAAGCCAGAGAGATGATTGTACCCGTCCTCGGTCCGGAGGATGGAGGAGATAAGTTTTAAAACTTTTTAATTCTTTACAACTCTGTCATTATTTAACGGTTTTTTGTGAAAGTTGATCAAATGGTCCTCATGGAATCCGAGAGTAATGTGCATCCAAGTAATTCGGTCCGGATGAGACTCGGTGAAAACTTCAACCGGTAATTTTTTTAAAACAATATTAATCATTATAAGCCATACGCGTATATTTCAAAATTTAACAGTTTTCCTTCGAATAAAAAAAATTTATATACAAAAGTTCGTGTTATTAAGTTTTTGAAATGTTTGAGGGATCACAGCCTCTCTCTTATGTCTGCGGAGGGGTAATATTTTATTACATGATCAGTATTTCTCAGAACTTTTAAAGTATAAGTCATGTTTTGGCTTTTTCCTTCGTGTAAATGATCATTCATTATTATTGGACGCAATATTTCAATTTTTAAAACGTTTTCAGAGGAGGTGACATTAAATACACCCGAAAAATTTTGTTAAAAAAATCGCTAGATTTTTACGTTTACCCGACTGATCCTTTTTTTTACTCGTGTATAATATTTTTTAAATTCTAAAAGGAGACCAGTTTATCAGTTAATTAAGTAGAAATTTTTTTAAGGATCTTATAAACTCGTAAAAATTTTCATTTTTTATTACCCTCCTATGAAGAATACGTTACTGCGTAATTAACGAATACTAGCCTGTTCATTTTAATTCTTTGTTATTTTATATGGAGTGTTAAATTTACTTTATCGTAAATTGTAAGTGTGGAGAGATGTTTTTGTAATCTCCTGCCAAGTTATGAGATGAAAGACCCACCTTGTCTTAAAGTTATAAAAATAGCCAACAAAGCACCGACCTATTATCCGCCGCCCCCCTGACGGCTATTCTCTATATATCTTTTCTCAGCAGGTATACACGAATTACGCGTATTGAATATGAAGTAGCAATCACGTTAAAACACGAACTAATATTATAACTTGTCAAATTTATAATGTTTATATTTTGGTATTTTCACTTAAATTCGGTCTGTAAATAAGGTTTTAATTAAACACTAAAGCTTTTTGTATATTTAATTGGACTGTAGACCGTTAACTTTTTCTCAAATTTTTTTAATTTGTTTTATGAAACGCAATATTTCAAGTCTAGGAGTGCGATTATAATTTTTGTTCGGTTGGTTACAACTGTCGACTGTTAACACTACTAAAATAAAGAAAAAGTTACTTTTTGAAGACTTTTTCAAATAAATTTTTTATTTTACTTTGTTTTGTGTCTCCTCTTACGTACCATGCATTAAAGCACAACCAAATCATTCAACCTTTGATGAGGTGTTGTCTAACCCACATCTTAATTGATATTAACAGCCGAGTTCTATTGCTTCGCTAGGCATCAGAGCTCAGCCAGCGCCTTTTATTAGCTGTAAATATACAAATCCAGTCTTTACTGTTGCTCCATGTTATTAACCCTCTTGGCGACCCCCCTTGCTTTAGTCTTTGTCGGTATCATAAAAAAAAACAACACAAATCCGGTTACATTACGAGAAATACTTTATAATATTATAAATGGCCTGAATCCTAATGCTATAGTTTATATAGACAGCTCTAAAAACGTTAATTCTGTTTGTTGTTCTTTTGTGGTAGGCAATAGAACACGCATGTTTGGCCTTCCCAGCTTCATCAATGTTTTCTTTGCTGAGCTGTATGCTATTAATAAGGCCTTAAATACAATTAGCCCAACATTTCAACACCTATTTGTTTGTTCAGATTCCACGAGCGCCTTGCAAACTATTAGTGACATGTACTCCAGACACCCTGTTATCTGCGGTATACAGTCTGTTATCTCTGATATGATTCAGCGTAACACAACTGTAAGTTTCTGCTGGATCCCTAATCATATTGTAATTTTAGGCAATAAGCGCGCCGATAATCCGGAAAAAGAGGCTTGTTTCCAGCCTACTTTCACTAATCGTGTTGTTTCTGATGATCTTGTCTGTTTTCTGAAGAGGATGATCCGTGATGATGAGTGACAAAGTGAACGGAATGCTAGCTTCAACAATATACTTCACCCTGTTAAAAATACTGTATCACTGTGGAGGTCCTCATGCAGGAATAACCGTCGAGATGAGGTTATTATTTGCCGTTTGCAAATAGGGCACACTAGGCTCACTCATGATATCTTATGACTCAGACCGATGCAGCCGCTTGCATTCGTTGCGGTTGCCAACTAACTGTACACCACATCCTTGTTTACTGTACCCGTTATACGCTGTTACGTCGGAAGTTTAAACTAGGGGCTAACTTCTGAAATATCTTAGGAAACAATAAGACGTTATCGAATGTTTTACGTTTTACGAATGATTTTGTAGGACCGTCTGTTTATATTCAAATATGTCCGTAGTATCTTTTAACTAATAATTATGCAGTTTGGCGTTTAACAGATGGTAGTTTTATTAATAATAAATTAGTAGTAATAATCTAGATTATTAATGTAATATTTTATTGCGGTTTTTATTTAGCTTTTAAATACGTCACAGACGTTTTCCATTTATGCTGTGTTTTTATATTACTGGGTTTTAGTTTTTAATTTAATTTTTAATATTTATTTATTTACTATATGAATATCGTGTCCGGATGATTTGATGTCGATACATCGTTGTATGCCCAGGAAAAAAATGTTGTATAATTGGACGATTACAAGTGACCTGACACAAAACAAGTCATTCGCGAAAGCAGTAAAACTGTTACTAAAAATATTATTGCCAGAATCGATACAGAACGTGAAGTTACTAGGTTTTCCATTACCTCTATTGCTGCAACGAGCATATTTTAGGGTGTAAGTATTCTTAAATGATATTCGATTCTAAAGTTCTATCGCATATTTCCGTTCACCGCTAGAACTATCCATATAAGGAACTTAATTATTATTCGTACAGAAAGTGATTCTAAGTTGCTTATATCTGAAAGATAAAGAATCGCCGGGTTAGATAGTGTATAGCTGCAAATTAATGTAATCTTTTGTTAATAACAAAAAAGTATACATATCACGTAAAATTTTTAATAATAAACAATTTATTAAGTAAAACTGAAAACTTAATATTACGCCTGGGTTAATTATTAATAAATTATGCATGAAAGTAATATTACTTCAAGGAGTTTATGAAAGTAAAAATTGACACCAACACATTCATAAAAATGTTTAACGAAGATTTTACTGTTTTTATATTCAAATACCTTGGAAAATTTGGAGATTTTTAAATTATGGCGATATTTTTTAAGTAATACTTCTCCACTCATGAGTTCTATAACAGTCTAAAATATATGATAGTACGAAGATTTAAATAACGAAAATATACAAAATATCCCTCTTCGAGAAATATCATGTATTAAATAAATTATATTTTTCATTTCGGTCTCCTCTTTTATATGGTGTATTTATTTTCTTCTGTGGATTTAAAAAAATCGTAATATCGTAAATCGGTTAACGAGCGACCCTAACTGATGCTTATCATTCCTCTTTCGAGTTTAAAGTAAATAAAAATAATTAAAGATAGCAAGTTGTTCGTTGATTGCCTCTTTAAAAACTCATTACAATAAATCACCTCTCCTCTTGCCTACCGTCACTACACTATTATTAGCATACTAATCGAATGCAGTCCACCTCCTTTATAATTAAGGCAAACTGCCAGTATTAATAACAAATACGCCAAGATTGTTTCTCTTTCGCAACACTGTTTACAAATTCATTTTCATTATATTTTGTACATTTGTTACATGACACCATTTGTACAGATAAATAAAATTAATTGCTTTATGTAAATTAAAAATAATCTTCTTCTAATTATGTTTTTTATAAAAAAATGATAAAAATTAGACCATCGTTTGTCTTATTCTTTATTCACATCACAGATAAATAATTATTTATTCAGATCGGTACGTAATTATACAATATGGGAAGTGCAACAGAAATTATAGATTGCTATTCTATGGATATCAGTAGTGAACTTCTCCGTATTTCTTTAGAAGGATTAAAAAAACCCGTTAAGTTGATTATAACAGTGTCACAAAATACAAATTAATTATTTAAAGGAATGAACAATAATAGAAGAGGTAATTCCATCTTAATAGAATATAATATAATATTAATATTAGATAATAATAATATTACGTTAGAATGAATTTTCTTAACATCTGACACCGTTGGTATTATACAATTTATATAAAAATAGAGTATCCACTTACCAACAATTGTGAGTGTTGACTATCCAAGCGGTTTCGGATTATTCCTCCATCATCAGGGATTACTGATTAATTATGAATTAATTACGATAACAGTTGTAAACAGCTTACTGACAAGACGTTTTTCTTTTAACGTTGACTTATTTTGACTATTGACAATGAACTGTTATGAACGTAATAATTTTAAATTTTATTTTCATTTTAATTCCCATTTATAAAAATTTATATGCACAACTATAAAATTTATAATTAATCAGTAATCCCTGATGATGGAGGAATAATCCGAAACCGCTTGGATATTCAGTACTCACAATTGTTGGTTATTTATTTAACGTATTGTACTAAAACATAACACTAATTACAGTCAAAATTATAAACAAAGATTTAACAAACTAATATATGCTATCGATTCTGGAGTCGCCATCAGAAAATCTTCAGGATTCCCTTCATAAGCTAAGCTGTCCTAGGGCAAATTTCTGTGATGTGTCTGATAGTTTGATTTTCATCACACTCACAAAGGTGCGTCGGTGTTTTACCCCATTTATACAGGAAATAGGCGTACCTACCGTGCTCAGTCCGTATTCTGTTTAGCGTTGACCATGTCTTACGTGGCAAGTCAAAACCCGGCGGCCTGGGTATCACTTACCAACAAAAGTATCCACAATTGTTGGTAAGTGGATTATATATATATATATTTTTTTTTTGTATAAATTAGAATAAATGTATGAATATAATAAATAAATGAAATTTGTATAAAATTGAAATTACTTGAAGATTTCAAACGAGAATATAGGATTCAGGAATTTTTAAACTATTAAAATTAGTTTTATATAAAAATTTTCAATTATTGCTATAAAAGAAAATCTTCTAATCTAGTTAATAAATGGATGACTATTTTATTAAAAATCTCAACGGAAACATGAAAAGCCTCTTGTTTTTACTATGAATTAATGTGCTATATTAACATAAAAATAGTTCTATGTTCTACTTTGATAGAAGTAGATATTGTAATTTTTTCCCTTTTTAGAGGAAAAACGTTTTTCTTCGTATATACAGATTAACGAATCAATCATTCAATAATTATGAATATATTTATTGCCATAAATTTATCGATCCTTTTGTCGATAACAATGTAATCAAAATTCAATAAAAATTAAGTATTTTATGAATTCACATGCAAACTGTTCGTTTTTTAAAAAAAAGTATGTCGTACAATAACTTCAAAAGATATATGTGCAGCCGATTCGTTTCCTGAGATTTACTTAAAATCGATCGTTCATTAGCGGTTAGAATATTTTAATTATACACAGTATCTATGAAAGTACATAATACGGACATCGAAACTCTGAAAAATAAGAATCTAAATAATGCTCGTTTTGTGTCGGTTACGTTCACTTCACCGTTTTGCTCCCTTCCACAACCTTTCCACGTACCTCGTACACGTATCTCACTTTGGGACTAAGAAGTTATATGCGGTCGAATTTAAAGTGTGTCAGAAAGAACTTTCGAGTATTACAGTTCAATTCATTTCCAGTGAATAAATTAGGGAAAATAAATGATAAACCTTCTTAATATTGGTTTTGTTAACACCCGTCCCGAAGGATCTGTCGGGAATAATTCTAAGGAAGGACTCTTGTTTGTCCGTTGATTCCGCCGAACATTTTGTCACTTTATTTTTTTACACTCTCTAACAAATTTTTTTATGAACTTTTATTATGAAACCGTCGCCGCCAATACGCACCTTTCTCCAATATAGTCATTCCGATCGATAACAGTACTCGCAGTTATCTCCTGCTGTCGTTTAAACAATTTAATCATTGTCATCTTCTCTTTTCAAAAATTGATGAAAAGAATGCTTTTAGAGATGGAGTCCATTAACCGATTCCTTAAAAAAGTCCAGGACAAATCAAAATGTAAAGAATTTTACATTTGTTCGGCAAGATTGCAGGTTTGTAAAGACCTTTAAGGTCTCCACTTAAAGCATAAACATCGAAATAAGTTAATATAGCGATAAGAAAATCCTATTTTATCGTTGGAAAAAGAATTAGATTTTAAGTTACATGCATATTTTTTGAAATTTGGTAACATATCTAAGTTTTTTAAGCTGTTAAATAATAAACTGTATATTAAACACCCTACGTGACTCTGAGCATTACAAGAGGAGATTTTTTTTATTTTTAGAATCAGTAGACTAAAGACTATTACGCTCATGCGTGTTGTAGGCGACATAGTGTGTGTGTGTGTGTGTGTGTGTGTGTGTGTGTGTGTGTGTGTGCGCGCGGGCATCCTTACATGCATACGTATTGGTATGTAAAAGATGAAGGACTCTTCAAGCCAAAATTCAAGAGGTTTTATCAATGGCGTCAGAAGCAATAAGGGTGTGTACATAGCACCATTAAAAGTAACAACAATAATAATATCAATGCATTTTTCATACGTAGATGTTAGTAAAGATTTACAGATTAATTCTGAATATATTAAAAGACGTTGAAAAATTTAACTCTGTATTTAAACTTTAAGTATTAATTAAAACTATTAAATAATCTTTTTCTTTATTATTCACCACAATGGTTTGATGTATTTTTCAGTTCTTTTCTGTTTTTTTTAGCTTTTTACCTTCTGTACTTATCTTTTATTATCAAAAACGGGCTGGCAAAATTATGCTGGTAAATTTTCAAGACATTTAACATTTAACATAATTTAATGTTAAATTCTTTCCCTTTGTTTATAATCGTACTTTTTGGAGTAGTTCGTCTGTTTTGTGTTTGTGATGCAGTTACGGCTAAACGTATTTTCCGCAAAACTTTGTTTACTGTAAGATTATTTCCTACTAGACAGAGTCGCGTATTTGTTAAAACTTTTTAAAAAATATTTCGTTTCAAAACGGAAGCGTTTCCTTTTGAATAAATACAACAGGCTGTTGTATTTCTTTAAAAGGAAAAGTGCGATAAAGAATTTCAGATTACGAAGCACAACCCATCGGGTTGGTCTAGTGGTGAACTTGTGTCATCGCAAATCAGCTGATTTCGAAGTCAAGAGTTCTAAGGTGTAAATCCTAGTAAAGGCAGCTGTTACTTTAATACGGATTTGAATACTAGACCGTGGTTACCGGTGTAATTTGGTAGTTACTTTTATTTTCCTGTCTAGCCTTCAGGAATTACCGTTCAGATATTACTTCAGAGGATGAATGAGGATGATATGTATGAGTGTAAATGAAGTGTAGTCTTGTACAATCTCAGTTCTACCATTCCTGAGATGTGTGGTTAATTGAAACCCAGCCACCAAAGCACACCGGTATCCACGATCTAGTATTCAAATCCGTATGAAGAAACTGCCTTTTATAGGACTTGAACGCTGTAACTCTCGACTTCCAAATCAGTTGATTTGAGAAGACGCGTTCACCACTAGACCAACCCGGTGGGTTGTTCTTTGGTGTTGGGTTTCAATTAACCACACATCTCAAGAATGGTCGACCTGAGACTGTACAAAAAGACTACACTTCATTTACATTCATATATATCATCCTCATTCATTCTCTGAAATAATACCTTACGGTGGTTCCGGAGACTAAACGGAAAAAGAGAAAAAAAATATTACGAAGCACCAAAATGTAGACTGAATAAGAGGTTTCCAATCCGATGCGACCTACTCCTTACATCATTCCTTCAAATTTTATTCTATCTTTTAGTTTAAATTTTGTCCGACTGAGATTGTTGTGTAACAATGAACTTTTTTCAGTATACTTAAATACTAATTTTCTGGTTTTCTTCTAGAACACAAAAAAAGATGATACAGTAGAAGTACTTTCTTCCATATTGGGAATAGCTTACGATATTACTTCTGTAGCAAGATTACTTTTAGCACCGGCTAAACTTTCCAAACCTGAATAAGAAATACGATTCCTTTTTGGATTTAAAACTTAATTTTTACTTTCCTGGCGCTATAACTCTAGAGCTATGCTACAAGAAGAAGAGTACGGTAATCAATCAAAAAATGGGTTTTCTTGCACTTCTCGAAGTCCCAGGGACCCAAAAAAGAAAAAGTGGGTGGTAATGTTCGAACGTATGTACGCGCGTATTGACGTGTTTGAAATTTAATACCTTTAGACTGAATGAACCGATTTTGATGAAATTTTGTACGGAGAGTCGTGTATATGGGGCAATCTGTTGGTAAACGTTTGGGGGTCAATATCTCTAGGGTTTGGGTAGATAGTTTATAAAAATATAACTCTACTTCATATTAAGCTCACTACATGCGTCCATGCTTACATAACCATTGTTTGTTTTTAATTTTCCCTAAAATCTAAAAAAGTATCGTTTTAATTGTTTCATATTTTTAACCGTACTTTTTTTATGCCTTCCTATATTAGTGGTGCAAGTGATCAAAAAAAGAAACAATACTTTGTGGCAATAATAGGGATGGGGGAGCTGAACGAAGTTTAAAAACATGGATTTCTTAAATTTTTAAAACCGTTTTTGGTTTATTTAAACTTTTAACAAAAATATATCAATAGAAATTCATCATACTTTATGATGAAAATTTATTGAATGGAAATTTTGAATGATGAAATTATATTACAATAAATTCCATCATAGTATGTTCTTTGAATTTCTACTTTTGTACTTCCCGAAGTATTGTGATCGCGAAAAATTTGGTCTTGAGATTTCATCTCTTTTTTTCTTTTTACTCTTTTTTTTTTTACTTCCTTGTACGAGGTAAAGGAAGTATTGTGATCGCGAAACATTTCGGTTTTCATATTTCAATGGAAATAGCCTTATTGACCATCCCTGAATCCATTTTGACTAGTTTCGGCGTGACGTCTGTACGTACGTACCTATGTGCGTATGTATCTTGCATAACTCAAAAACGATTAGCCGTAGGATGTTGAAATTTTGGATTTAGGACTGTTGTAACATATAGTTGTGCACCTCCCTTTTTGATTACAATCGAAATTAAAACTAAAGTTTTCATTAATGAAATATTTGTATCTTAAAGGGAAGGCATATCGGTTCGAATCAGACTTCCATCTTTTGTTTTTTTTTAACTTTTTTTAAATTTATTTTTTTTAACATAAATATATTGATTAATAATTTTTAACCCGTGACTGTAAAAAAAGTTTTACAATAAATAATAATTCAATGATAAAAAAAAAAGAAAAATAATTCAGTGAAATAAAATTTTACGTACTTTTAAAATGTAATTTAATAGGCATTACATTATATGTAATGTATTTGATAAAACATCTGATTATTTAATATTAATTGAAAATTATAATTTAGAATCGTTTTTTGGATTTTCTTACAAAATTCTTATAACAATTGTAAATTTATTTAAAAAAAATCATTTTATTTAATTTTTTGACAAAAAAATAAAATAAATTTTTGAATGTATGCAATTTAAAATGTTGGACATTTTTTTTTCACGCGCGTAAAATGCACAAGATTTCTGGTTTATTGTATAAATAAAAGTTAATAATAAACTACTTCGTTTAGCGAACTCGTGTATACTGGTTACAAATATTAATTTTGATCTTACGGTGTAGAATAATCATTTTCTATTATTGGATTCTTTGGTAAACAATTTATTTAAAGAGTAATCAAGGGACTTATATCTAACCCAATATTTCATAAGATTGTTGAATTAATAATTGTATAAATATTTGGTGTTAAAAACTAATATTTTAGCAATTGTGTAACTGTCCACTTATTAAAAAATTGGAGGATCGTATCTCACTTTCAAATGAAATAAGTTTAAATGAGGGGCAGCAAAAATTTTATATGTAATTTGTTTATATGTAATCTTTTTTTTTTATACAAGGAAGTTACGTGTTGTCCACATCTGATTTTTTTAAGTCGGCACAGAGTTAAAAAAAACAACTATCAATAACTTCCAATCCCTTAATTTCCAGAGACATCAAAATTCATAATTTAACAATCAATTGACAAGTATTTTGCTTTTACTTTTTATGACAATATTTTTAGCCAGTTTTCTTTAAGATTTAGCCCCCCTGTAGATTGCGTTACAACTTTTATTTCGTCCTATTCTGTGGTTTTTTTCTTTTGTCAATATTTTTTTCATAATTTCACTGAGCTGTTTCTTTCTTTCTTCCTAACACTAAAACAAAAAATTTGTGGTTCTTTTATTTTGTTTCTCTACGCTGGATTTCCCCTTCAAGAAAATGTTTTCTGTTGCTTTTTATAAATTTTGTAAAGCAACATTTTCTAAACTGACTTCAGTTGATTTGAATTCAGTTGAATTCATTTCAGTTTTTAAAGAATCCGAATATTAACTTTGTTGACCTATTTTTGTCCATTATTAAAAGATATCCATAAAAAGCAATCATTTCTTTCTTATATAATCGGAAAGTTTTATATAGTACGAAATTTTTTTTCTTCTATAGGTTCCGGACTTTTTTGCGAGCCCAAAATATTTTCTTTTTTTGTAACTTTTCTATTTCTCCTTTAACGTTTAGATTTAAATATTCCGATCTCTAAATACTTGTGGGTTTAATTACTGCGTTTTAATGTCTTATTTTTGCGCTTATGAAAAGGAATTATTTTGTTGTTGATACCTTTAATTATTCTGCAAGGTTTCTCCATTTTCTTGTTTCTTTCATGAATTGCTTTCTTTTCTAAGCCATTAAGTCCGACCGTTTCTCCAAAATATTTACATTTTTTTAATCTGAATTTTATCATAGTTTGAGTTAGATGCATTTTTTAAGTTTGCGATAAATTTACTTTTTAGATTTATAATCCAGTATAAAGTTGAACACTTTCTTCGATTCGATGTTTTGGGTTGGAGTTGGCAAATCATCCGCGAAAACTTAACAGTTGATTTTAAATATTTTTATTTTCTTTCCCAGAATTATCGGACAGATTTTTAATTCTTCTAAAATTGAAAATCGAATCGAAAAGAATTTGTGATGATCAGAAACGGTTAGGATATTTCCCTTTATTTAATTTTGGATACGTATCGATCAAAGTTTCTTGAATTAATTTTCTGTTTTTACTTCCTTGTACAAAGTAAAGAAAGTAAAGAATTGCGATGGAGAAAAATTACGGTTTTCAAATTTTAACGGAAATATCCATTTTGGCCATCCCTGACCCATTTTGACCAGTTTCGGCGTGACGTCTGTACTACGTTCGTACGTATCTCGCATAACTCAAAAACGATTAGATGTAGAATAATGAAAGTTTGGATTTAGGATTGCTGTAACATCTAGTTTTGTACCTTCCCTTTTGATTACAATCTACTGCAAAAGTGTCCAAAAAAACCCAAAATCCAAAAAAATCTGGATTTTGAACTTTTTCTTAACTGCAGTAATAGCCCTCATTGAGAGCTTTTCAACGAAATAAGTGGTACTTATTTTCATTGGTTCCAGAGTTACAGCCAAATAAAAGTAATTAATGAAAATTTGGATCTTACAAGGGGAAGGCACATCCGTTCAAATCCGACTTCATATAACTTTTATAACATATAAAAGTTATAAAAGTCCGGATGTTCATGAGTCCTTATGATATCCAGGTGAATTCATTGGCGAGCAGCTCACTTCAATGAAGATTTAATAATGCATAACTATTGTATAAATATCAGAAATCTATTTAGATTGGGATTGATAATCCGCTATAATAAATAATATATAAATATCAGAATATATTCTGATTGGGATCGATAATCCACTACAAAGAGCATATGTATATATGTTACATGTTATATGTAGTATGCATGCATGTTGTGCATTTCAACATATATGTAGTATAATAGCCACTCTGTAGATCGTTTAAAAGTTTAGAGCAATATGAACATGTAATAGTTATTAAACAGATTAAATCATAACATGAGATTACAATTATAACATGAAATCACAATAACAATCATATAATAATATAATATAATCAAATAATATATCTTAAAAATATCATTTAAATTACCTAATTATTTATTTAAATAATAAAATTTATGTTAGTCTATAAAACTTGGTAAAAAACAATTTATGTATAGGTCTCTTTAGTGAACTTTAGCTGTATATGCGCAGCTACCAACTCTAACTGAAAGGTTACATGTGGGAAAATGCCATTTGTTGCGTTGTTGAAGATAGTGCAGATAGTCCTTTGACCATCTTCTTCAAATGGATGATTGTATAAATTTTTGGAGCAGTTGCCATTGACCTAATCGTGTAATTTCAACCCTTTGATAATTGGGTCCAGGTAAAGATGTAAGAGGACATACAATAAGAAAATGTCAGGGTGAAAGTGGTACTGCGTCTCTACGATCTGTGAAAATAGCAGAATAGAGCAAGAGTTAAGACAAGACTCAATTTGTGTCAACACTATAAAATTCCTCAAAGTTGAGAATTGTTTTTCCTATTACACGACTGTTTGACACTTTTGATTGTGCTTTCCCATAAACCAAAATGAGGAGATGAAGGAGGAATAAATAACTAAGTAATTCCTTGTGATGTTGAAAAGGTTTGAATATTTGTTTTAAATTTGTCTGACTTTAAAAGTTGGTACAGGTTGTACAAAATATTTCTAGCAGAATGAAAGTTAGCACCATTAAAATTTTTAGCAAGTATACCTCTGAGTGAAATGAATCTTGAGGCGGAAATAAATGATTGTGAAGTCAAATCAGAAACTAACTAAATGAATAACCTTAATGGCTAAACATATAAAAAGCGCTATTTAAGCTTTACTCAGTGTTTTAGATCTCTGCTCACCATGATGAATTATAATTGGGCCACTGTAATCTATTGCGGAAGAAAAGAATATTCAGGAAGGAATCATACAGACGGTAATTGACCAAGTTGTTGGGTTTTTGCATCAAACTAATAGCAAGTTAAATACTAATGAATGACTGACAGTGATTCTTTTTGCATTTATTATTCAGTATCTCTATCACAACGAATGATGTGTTAATTGTACACCAGAGTGTAAAAGTGGAGTGTTCAGAGGTGATAATTTCATAATGTTCACACTAGAGTGTAAAACGATAGGATGTTTAATGTGATATTGTGGGAGAGAACATTGAAGTCTGCCTCCTACACGGATTAGACATAAATCATCCAAGAATGTATCTAGTGAACTAAGTTTACTTTGTTTATCAGTAACCTGGCTATTAAAGATTTTTTATCTCATTATTGAAATACATGGATTGTGACTGAAAAAAGTAAAGAGTATGATCTAATTTCTTAGTGGTTACAGTACCAAAGTTATTCAGACAGTTTTGGTTTAATATTGTGAATGAATCAAAACTAAATGTTCGTAATAAAGCACGAAAAGATGAAAACCTTTGTTTGTAATCCCATACATTAGATACACATGAAATTAATGTAGTTTTATGCCTTTCTAATAAACATTCAGTTTTTAAATTATAATCATGAAATATAATATGATCCATTAGCCAATGGTAAGAAGATTGTAATAGCCAAGAAGGACCGTGTCACCAGTCACATTAAGTAATTTTTGCTTGGTGAGCAACCTCTAGACAATACGTATGCTGGATTATCAGAGGATTTGATGAAATGCCAGTTGGTAATTGAAAAGTTTTACCTACAAATACTTTCCAAATTGATGAATATCCATGAATCCAGCAAAGTGTTATTGTGGATTCTGTGTGTAAGTATCTCGTCAAAGTATATCTAACGCAGTAGATACTTTTACGAATAAACGTGAAAGTAGTAAACAACCACAGAATTGAAGTCTGGATAATGTGATTTGTTTTAAGAGTGCTAGTTTTGATTTAGAGCATAGATTAGATGTAATTATATGGTTGGTGAATAAGGTGTGTATATAAAGGCAACAACTGTAGCCCTTAATAGAGGCATCAGGAAATCCATGTAATTAAATAAAATGAATTTTACTATTAAAATTAATGTATCTATTTATCTTAAATAATTCAAATATAATTGATTATACAGCGAAAGCCATTGTGTTAATGGTTTCGGTAATATTTCGTCCCAGTCAATTTTGAGTTGTCAATGATTGCATAAACTGTTTGTATAAAAATATAATAGGGCCAATGAGTCCTAAAGGATCATAGACATTTTCTATGATGGTAAGAATATTCCTTTTGGTATACATTTTAGAATTATTGGAATGAGTGATTTGGAAATTTAGTGTATCTGACTTGTTGTTCCATAGAACTCCTATAGTACATATGTTTTGTTCTTGTTTAGATGGTAAGACTGAATTATGATTAAATGTAGAAATACTGCAATTGTTAGAATATCTTATGAGAAGTGAAAAACCATACTGTTGTAATAATTTGGCGATATCGTTCTTTAATTGAATAACTAATAAGATCTTCGACATAGAAATAATTTTTAATAGCTTAAGAAGCTTGTGAAAAATTATTTTCATTGTCAGTTTATATTTGAATGAGATATCTTGTGGCTAAATATGGTGCACAAGAGGTTCCACAAGTTATTTGTAGCGCATAATGTTTTATCTGTTTTTTGAAGAATCCTATGCCAGAGAACTAGTACCTGTTGATACATCTTTTTTATGTCTGAGGTAATGATGACAATTATGAATTTGGAATCTTAACAATATAGAAAATAAATCTTGTTGGACAACAGGTCCGACTAGTAAAGTATCGTTAAGAGATAAACTGTTAGTGTTTTTAGATGAATTGTCAAAGACCATTCGAAGTTAGGGTAAATATACATTTGATTTGTCTATTAACAAATCATCAGAGTTAAGTCATGACATGTGACTGAAGTCAAATATTCTTGTATGAAAGTGGATAGTCACGTTAAGATTGGGATCACTGTTTAGCCTTCTTTCCAATGATAAAAATCATTTCTATGCATTTATGAAAGAATTAACCGTATATTACTGGTTTTACATGGTAATACCACTACATTGATTGTAGCCTTGATTGTTTTGAGTAAAATTGAGTTGGATGTTTTTGCAAATAGAATTTTAAATGGAATATCAGTATTAATTTCCTCAATTTTCCAGAAGTTCTTAAGTGCAGTCATACGATTTATAGAATCGTTTCGAGAAATAAAAGATCCAATGGTATTATTGCTCTTAGCGTTAATAGAAAAACAACCACTTAGAATATATCTCAATCTGGTTTTGTGGAAACCAAAATTGTGGTCCAATAAGGATATCAACTTTATTTGTTATATTAAATTCAGGATCTGCAAAAAACAGATTTGAGGCAAACTAAAATATGAAATGTCAAAGGTATTACTGGTAGGCTATGTGTTATTTCTGTTAAAATAGGACATTACAATTGGAATGAAAAGTTATAAAGAATGTAATGTCAGTACAACACTATATTCAGAATGAGAAAGCTTATTGTTCCTAAAATAGAAATATCATTTTTTATAAATGATATATATGTTCTAACCTTCATGCAAAATTTATAAGTACAAAAATTCACTTCACTGCCGGAGTCTAGTAAAACTTGAGTATAACTCAAGTATACTAGAGTAAAACTCTAGTATATATGAGTATAACCATGAACATCATTGGTAATACATAATGCAGTAGATAAAATTATGTTTTTGTTTGACTGCAATCTAAATGAGGAAGATAATAATTCTGAAAATAATACTTTTTATTTAGAATTATTATTTATATTAATAAGAGTGCTATGCTATGATTTTGAAAACAAATCTCGCATACCAAATCTCAACTGAATTACCTTTAACAAAACAATTAAAACAACAGTCGCGATGTTTCAGAAATTCTTTCCGTTCGTCAAAGAAAACTTTAAATATTTCTTATAACAATGTAAATAATGATTATAATTACAAATCAGACATTGCTTATGATTAAATTTTGAATAACAGCTAAAATTATTTGCCTTATACTGCTTGTTAGCATTTATATTAAAAAGTTTAGTGTAGGATTTAGTTCCATTGTTGTGTCATTGTCCCTTATGTCTTGAGATGTCTTGATGGTTTGACTTATTTGCATTAATATTTTCAAGCATCTGTCTTCTAAATTAAATGAATTCTATGAAATCTTTGAAAGTGAGAAACCTTTGAATTGAAAGTTTCTCCTTCCGTAATCTGGAGGTATTGTAATCTAACTTTGATATTTACAACTGAACAACAATAAATTCATATGTATTGAATGAATTATGCATTGCTTCAAGAGCATTGACATATGAAGCTACTTTGAAAATCTAAAGATTTTCCCGTTTTTGGAATTTAGTTTTAAAATACAATCTGCATTATGAGATTGTATCAAAAAAGTGTTTTGACAACAAATATTTAATTGCTTTTTAATAGATCTAGTGTAATTTTATAATTTTCATTCGCAATTGGTAAAATTTTATTAATAGCTAATTCTTTGACCTTCAAGGAGGTATGTAAATAGTGGATTTTTTTCTAAATTACTTAAATCCTTTCTATTATGTACGAAATCACTAAATAAACTATAGTAATGTTGCCAGTCAGAACATTACCTCTGAAAAACGCTAAATTAATCAGTTGTAGTTACGTTTGTTTAGTTGTTGCAACTACATTAATTTCTTGATCGATTGTCATTTGCTTAATATTATCTATTAAACATTGTAATTTATATTCAAAACTGCATAAATCCTCTTCAACCTGTACACGATCTGAACAAATATCCTCATTATCTTCATTTCAAGTTGCGTTTGAATTGTATATTTGCCATACAACTGTTGAATTCCTAAAGATGAATATTAATTTGAGAGATATTATATTTTTCAACAAATGTACCAATTCTTGCTATAGAGATTTTAATTGATACTCTCTGTCTAAATTGTTCTTTGTTTATTATGAATTAAGATTCTTAATTAACAATGATAAATATAAATAAAAAAAATTAAATGAAATTACTTTATAGTAATGAAATAAGTTGTAGGCTGTATTTCATTGAATAATTGGCAACATTGACTCCTTTTTTGATGAATCATAAATTGATATGTTGAACAATTTGTAACAAATAACATGGATTATCTTTAACTGAAGAATGCCACAATAAATAAAGTCTTCACATATCCGCGGCCCAGAGGACCAAAAAAAATGTTTGAATAACTGTGCCTAAATGCATCTTCCTGTATTCAGAATGTATGCCACTGGATCATTAATATCTTTCAATAAATACCACGTTAGTGTGATCAATTATATTTTTATTATATGTAGTTTATAACAGATTTAGATACATTTCATTTATTTTAATATTATATTACTAGTAATTTATTTCACAGTGTTGAGGTTAATTATGATGCACATGTACATTATCTATATTTTAAGAAGTATTATATTATTTAAATTCAGATTTAAGTTATACAGAACTGAATTAACTTTAAATATATCTTTTATTGAACTGATTCAATTTTAACTACATCTTTAACTGAACTGAATTGACTAACAATAGTACTATAAAGACAAATGCATATTATAAAACAGCTGTTGAACTAAACTAGATTAACATATTTATATCCCTTTAGAGTAAGAAGAAAAGAGTTACATAATTTGTTTATCATTATTAGGAAGATATGAAACAAGTGGAACGTCTGATAATGCGGTTATTTAAATAGATAATCAAAGCTAAAGTTTTCCAAGTAATTTCTTCAATTTTTGTGGGAAAATTTTGACTAATAGAATGATGTACTGAATTTAACGTCTTATCAGTTTTAACACGACGTAGGTCGTTGGGTAAGATAATATTTTAATAATTTCACGATGATTAAAAAAAACGCTTTTTATATAAATGGTAAGTTTGCATTGAACTTTCTGATAATTCGATGTATTTAAGAATGGTTTTGTTAGTTGTTGTTTTTTTTATTTCGGGTTCGTCTTAAATCTCTTTGTGTCACGGTTTATTAAACTCAATAAACAGTTTTGTAGATTGTTATCGTTAAATTTATCATTATTAAATATACATCGGCTTAAATAAAGATATTAAAAGAATTTAAAATACGATTACATAAAAAATAAAATAAATTATCTTCCTTTATCGAGTGTATCACAATAATGAGAACAATATATTACATTAATATAAATTCCAGTAAGAAAGCAGATCACTAATTTAAAAAAAAAAGAAAAAAAAGTGGAACTCAAGTGATGATGAATACTAATCCACGACTTTTCATAGATATACATTGTAGGTTAATGCATATTATTCTAAAAATAGGAAAAAATAGGTAAATAAACAGCAAAAGATAGAAACAATAAATTACGTTCGTGAATATCTTATAACTGGAAGCTAATAGAAAACTACACACGATGCTTTCAAGATGATAGCATATTTTTATGCTTTCGTCACAAGATAAATACAGTCTAATCAAGCGTTCTAATAAATGTTTTTTCTTACCTAAAAAGAATTACCCAGTTACCGGTCACTAGTAATACAACCATTTTACGCTTGTATATACTATTAGAAGAGTTTTTATGTTGTACATCTAAAAATACTCTAATTTAACATTAACAACATCTTATTTATTTATATTTTATTCTTTCTAGTAACTGTAGGCTTACGCCGATTAAAGTACCCCTACGTCGTATGTTGACAGTATTCGTGCTGTAAAAATTTAACATTAAACAGATATTTGAACGAATTTCTTTATAATTCTAGAGTCTATTTTTGATACTACAAGACCATTTTATTCATTAAATTTTTAAATGGTCGTTCGGGTTCACTTTTTATGACTTTAGACTAATTAGACTAACCTCGCAATTTTTTACTATTTAAATAAATAACTAATAAACCGATTATGAAGAATAAGAGGCCGTAGTTTATCACAGATTAAATTTATCTGAAGAAAGTGGATTGTCAACCGTTATAAAAATGTATTCTGTGTTATGATAAACTTTTAATGTTCTTATGACAGAAAATTAAAACAAAAAAAGATAAATTTACAATTGTAAAAGGTATTATATTTTGATACCATATAGTTTATTCAACAACAAATTTTCTAAATTATTGTTTATAAAGTAAGTTACCAGATTATCTTATATCTGTTTATTACAGACTTTTTTAAATTCTGCGTTTTAATATATTATTTTTACGACCGAAATAGTAAATTTTATTTTATAAAAATATCAGATCAAGAAGGAGTTCTTTGATCTTATGTATTTATAATGAACACTCAGATTTTTCGTTATTCTTTTTCCTTATTTTTATTATTAATTCTTATTGAATAAGAATTAATTATTATTAATTCTTATTCTATAAGAATTAAGATTCTTTATTATTTTTCTTATTCTTTTTTTTAAATCATATTTTAAAACATTTTCTATTTACGAATTAAAATAAAATTTTCCTTACAATCGCCCAAAATATTTCATTATAACATTAATTCTTTCCAGTTACTTTCCGTAGCAAATATTTTATAATCGGGTAATTTTTTTATCATATTTATTTGTATCTAATTGTACATAAATACAATAGTATAATATAATACATCAGTATAATTCTTTTGTTAAAATTCTCTTTTTTTATGATAAGTTTGTTTCCAGAAACTTATTTTTAACTACTTAAACACGATGGGAGTATTCGCCACATTTATTCTCTTAATGTAGCCGATATAACTATAAAAATAATATGGAAATACCAGAAAAGATCAAAATGGATTTATAAAATATATTTTAAGATGCTTAAAAAAAAACGAAAACTACATGTAAAAATTTGTAATATTTGGATTGAAAATAAAATAAAACTGGCCAAACTCAAGAACGTAGTATTATGTATGTGGCACTTTTTTTGGGGGGGGGGATCAGCAATAGTTTAATTACACTTAATGAATTATATATAAAATAAGCTTGAATTTTTTATTTTTACTTGTCTACCTTTTTACCGGCTTAAAAAAATCAATACAGAACATTTCTGTTTTTTTTTGTTTTTTTTTTATTATAATTTACTATCATATAAGAAAACAGCTAAGATCGGAAGGATAAAAATAAAGTGTTTAATTTTATTACTAGAAGAGGAGTTAAATTTGTGACGTTCGTGAAAATGTTGAAGAAGTTTGGTAACACCGTCGCTAACTTATTTTTTTAAGTAGATGATTTAATTATAGATAATTTACTTACTATAACGGCATATTATTAAACAGGGGAACGAGGATATATACAGGTACAACAGGTTGTGTTTGTTACAAGTGGATATCGTAGCATCGGCAAGAGACATAGACAGGAACGGAGCTGTTCGAGAGACGGAAGTGGCTGCTGTCTTCGGTTGTAGTAGTAATAGTGGAAGTGGTAGGAGGTAACAAATTGACGTTCATCATTTCTTCTCTGGTAATCTTCTACTTGTTATCAACATTCTGCTTTTTCTTTTTCTTTAAAAGATACACATTAAAGTGGATATATATATATATATATATATATATATATATATTCGACGACACTATCGCAGTATGGGGTATAAGGATAATGATTATGATGTCGTGGATGATAGTGACGATGATAAGTGTTACTAAGTAAGAAAGAGGAAAAAGGGATTTAGGGGAACTAATCAGATAAAGAAGTGGGAGTGAGACAGAACGATAGCGGGTAGTGACTATGTTTAAAGGGAGGAAGAGGAGAACTCTTACATTATATTACCCGGGGGCATGTTAATAAACAGCGCCAAAAATAACAACAGCATCCCGCATCCCGCATCCCCTTTAGTAGTGTGCAACAGCGGATGATAGCGGGCGGCAGCACACAAGCATCGAACAACGAAGGGTTTAAGGAAAGGGTAAGGGGGTAAGGTAGGTAGAGAGAGGTGTTGTCGTATATATACACGCGCACACATATATATCCTCGAATACAAATCACACGAAAGGGTGGTAGAGGGTAACGGTAGTAGTGGTTCACGAGGACGAAGAGAAATCGCAAGAGATCGATTCGGTCGTTTCCATAGTAACCTGTAGCGATGCTGCGCAGTGAGGTAAACACAGCGATCTCTCTTCTCTTTCTCTGTGCTGCTATACCGTGCTCCTCCGTTCATTACGTCAACACCTGCGGCGGCAGCAGAACACACACCCGCACAATACAATACAATGCATACCTACTTATTTTATTTCTTGTATTTATAAATACAAAGTATAACCGTTTTGTGTAACGCAGATGTATATATATATATATATATATATATATATACTGATTTAAGCGCATATTTAAACGAATGAAGATAACATAGACGTGTTTCTGTATCTCTCGAATGATAGATCTGAAATACTGAAGAATAATTTTAATTTAATCGATAAAGGATTGTTCGATACCTCGTTATTGTTTAGCTAATTTGTCCGGGACTGATTTTAATTTTTTTAATTTTTGTTTTAACTGACTTGTAAAGAAAAATACGAAGGTATCGATTTGATCTCCGTTCAAGCCTTACTCTCAACGATTTGATCTAATATCTTGAAATAATAATCATAATAAAACTGACTAAAAATTAAAAAATAATTATTTTTCTATTCTTATTTGAATTTCGAGGTTTTGAAGTCAGATCTAAGAATGAAGGATTAGTAAGTTGCTGATAGGTTTTTTAATCCGTTACCGTTAATTCTGCAGTTGAAATTAAAGAATAACTGAATTTTTTGTTTGTTTTTAGTGCAATTAAAAAAAAAAAAATCATAAAAAAGTAATAAAACAATGTTGAAAGAGTCGTTTGAATTCGGATGTGTAGACACTTTTTTTTCTGATTTAGAATTCAGCAGGTATCCGTTTTAGATTTAAATATTTCTACTCTTATAACGTGGGACACGCATTATATTCCATCATACTACAACGGAAAAAACTTACTGAACTCATACGGAATACTATTTTTATATGAAGAAAAACAGATATGAAATTATTGCGTCATCTGTACACTCATTCGCGGTTTAATGTCATACTGTAACGAAGTCCGTAGTATTCAGACACACCTCCGTAACCTGTTATACCAGCAGATAGCAGCATGAATGACTGTGTGATATCACTACCTGTGCAAAAACAGGTAGCGATATATTTATTGCTATATTGCAAGCTATGTGCAAACCGCTTTACCGGATCATCTATGTGACAACATAGGCGGTAGAATTTTTTTTTTGAAGCGATCAGATTAAGTTATATCTGCTTTAATGGTAGTGTCTCACAACCTTTCATCCGTAAGCAACAGAGTTCAAACTCCGGTAAGGTTTGGTATTTTTGTATTCGTTACACAGCTTCAACTTCATATTTTCATTTGCAAGCTTTGAGCTTTTACACAGTCATTACACAAAAAAAATTATAAACGTCACCTAAAAATTACACGTATTGTGAATTCTACTATATAGAAACTAATCGTACTCTGGTTAGCCTATTACTCTTGTATATGGTATGTATGCAATAAGCAGCACTTCTTGTAGTAAGTCTATGTGACTGGAGATGAGTGCCTTCTAACTGTAGTCAAAAAAATCTTTGTGTAAAATTTATAAAATGCCACTTGTGTGTCACTCAGTTTTCTCTTTTACTGGAATGAAAATAGAAAAAAACACGGTTTTCAGGATGTTTTCGGAAGAGTAAAATTTAGACAGCTATAAAAAAATAGCTGACAGCGATAGAAATTTGATATTGTTCGTATAACCCTTATTTATCACCGACCCTTATTTAACTCCCCCCTCCTTTTTAACCAACCCCTTTTTTAACCCTTATTTATGCCGAGTTCCAGTTCAATTAAACGATTTTCCAAAAGATCAGCGACTCATTTTTTGTTGCAGAAGCGCATTCAGAGATCTGAGGATGCTTTTTGTATAAATTTTCCATCGTCAGTGTGTAATACAATTTGGAGAATAACAATTAAAATTTGAAGAAAAATGATGGAAACGCATGAGAGTTGTAGATTTGAAATTATTTTACGAATTAAGGTGCACGTGGAACTTAGTACTTTCGTTCAAGTACAGTCTGGTTATAATGATATTATTGACTATATATATATATATATATATATATATATATATATATATATATATAGAGCTGCGATTTGCTATTATTGAATCTTATAAAACTTTTTCATAACGTTATAGTATTTTTTAATTGAAATTGTAACTGAACGAGAGAACTGGTACTCAGCAAAATGATAAAAAAAGGTTAGATGGACATGTTAGAATATTAAATTTCTAATTTTAATCTAATTTATTAACTGTAGCACGAATAATAAAGTTAACATAAACACTTTTCTTTGTGTAGAACGGGCATCCCCAGGCAACATCTCAGTGAGTGAGGGCTTAATAGTCAGCGCTCTTTCTATAATTATATTAGTCGCTTTCTTCAATTTTTTTTTTACATAGTCGTTCTGCTTAACACCTAGAAACCATACTGAAAAATCTTATTGTAATTGGAAAACGCATTAAGCCTTAACCGCATCACAAACATCTAAACAGGCGAAAACCGAAAAGGTCGATTTAAATAGAATAGAAAATGACTAGTATTTGATATTTAGGTCTACTACAGTTTCACTGTATTGTAAATTTTCTAAGTTTAATTACTTACTTTTAAAATCTAAAGAGTTTTCTTAGCATCTTGTCAAAAGTGAATACATAAAACATTTGATTTTTTATTTTGATTCCAGTTTTTATATCATATTTGTATACTTAGCGTCTTCTAGAACTATTCAACGGTTGTTATATCGTGTTTGAAAAGAGCGAGAGATTTTTCTTGTTCTATTATAGGAAAATCTGTTTGTTCAAAAATGCTGAAACGGGTGAACAAATCATAGGTATTTAAAGATCATATAATTAAATACCTCAGGCGTTTTAGACGAGCTTAGAATATAGAACGGTTTTGAACGTAGTCAAAAAATTAATTTTTTTTTAGTTCTGAAAAATAAGTTTGATTTATTTTTTAACCTATTTTAATTATTTTTAACCTTATAAGAAATTACATAGGTTAACAGAAAAGCGGTCTGGAAGTAAAGTAAGTATATATATTTTACCGTTATTATAAAACATGTTCTTAAGTTTCAAACTCAACGGAAAATGTATAATGCTAGTAGTACTACTTAAAACACAAATATAATGAGAGAAATTTTGTTTACACATAAATATAGAACAGAAATAAAATTACCTTGAGGATAAGTATTTTTTATTGGGTAAATGTATTATTGTATATTAAGAAGGCCTGTAGTCGGGAAAACTTGTAGGTTATGTGCTGTTAGCTATCGCCCATCGGAAATGTCTGGTAAGAAATTTTAATAACTAGGAAAATTTGTTATGTGAATGTAATAGAAAGAATGGTTAACGTTAGGTGAGGTAAAAAAATGTGGTAAAGTTCTGACAGCTTCTATATATTGTATCTACACTCACACATACAAACACACACATCACCTTGCAAGCAGCCACTTGAGGAAGTCAAATACAAAAATTTAAATAAAACAACGGCAGGGTTTGACTCACTTTTAAAAAGCATTAAGAAGCAATTTTGTTTTTAACTGCACTCGACGACAATAAAGTTAGGATTATCGTAGCCAGAAATTTTTTACTATAAAATTTTTATTTTTCAATGTTTTTTAAAATAATCTGTCACAACCCTATCCTTTCCTTACCCCCTTTGAGCCCCTTATGATGATATCCCCGAGCCACCATAAGGATGGCTAGGGGATATGGTGGTCTTACACCGCAAAACTGGTCGTTCGTTTTTAGGTAAGAGCAATTTGATAAATTTTGTTTTTCTTTAACTCTGAAAAGTAATTTAAGGGTTCTCATAAGTTATTAACTCCGTATGTATTTTATATATATATATATATATACATGTGTGTGTGTGTTTTGTAAGTGTTTGAGTGTAAGTTGTGCCACAGATAAAGTCGGTAAGATCCTCTAACAGATTGTTCTTGTAGATTGTTTTCCTGATGATAAACTCCGCAGAAATAGTGAAGAGTAAAATTTACTCTCCTTAATGAAATTATTAGATTATTATTATCCAGACAAAATAAAGATTGACAAACCTTTTTCATAACACTGTTAAATTTATAACTACAGTTTATTTAATAATAGTTGATATTTAATATAAATGAAAATTACATTAGTTGTACATTATTTAACGTATTAATATAATTATTATTCGAAATGACTACTTTGTTTTTTCTTGGTGTGTGTATTTATATATATATATGTGTGTGTGTGTGTGTGTGTGTGTGTGTGTGTTTGTGCTCTCTCAATAATATTAACTACCTTTCTGAGAAGTCGTATGCCACTAATATGTTTTATTAACTTTTCATTTTAGTTTTAGTTTTTTTATATTATAACTTTTTCAATATGCTCTTTTTTTAGTCATTGTAAATGTACATTTTATCTTAAGATAGAACACACTATTATTACTACTACTTACAAGAAACATTTTAAATAAATATTATATTAAACCCTGTTTCCCACGAGATATGAACTATTAGTATAATTCAGCTTGTTTTGTCGAAATACCTTTAGGTTGAATTTTAAACGTGCATTTCTTAAAATAATTTTTTTAAAATTATTAATCTACCTGTACGTATTATATTTAAATAATTTAACGATTGTAAAATCAGTTTATACTTTTATACTAATAAATAAGCTGTTTACTTTGTTTAAATTTTACATTATAGATAAATGAAAAACACTTCACTAACTTTTATGTACATAAAAATAAAGTAAAACTTAAGCCATATTTAAATTTTTTTCATTTAACTCTCATTTTTTTAAATTTTACGTTTCAAATCAGACCCATTATTGAGCGTAGGTCTCTCACCCAATATTGGATGCATTTTCTGTCTAATTCTAAACTATACCACTTTATTCTTGCAACCATCAAATCTTCTTCTTAGCTTTTCTTTAGTTTACTTCTTTTGCTTTACCCGTAGAAAATGTATTTAGAAGGTAACTTGTTTTGTCCACGTTGTCGGTGGCCACTCCATTTCCACTTCAATTTCTTGATAACTTTAACCATCTGCCGCTCCAGTGTATCGCCTTATAGTTTCACATTTAACAGTGTCTTTAATACCGAGTGTGCTTATTCCGTTGATCGTCGGGTATTCTGGTTATTTGTATGGACGTTTTAGGCAACTTCCAAGTGTGAACCGTAGGCGAGTCAAGGTGTTGCGCCAGTTTAATAATTTACCTTTCTGTGTAATATTCACTCGGTTGATTTTCATAATGAATTTAAAGGACCAGTAATATTTTCAAGCGGCTTCTCTCCTTCTTTGGGTCTTCTTTTCTGTTCTGTCTTCAAAGTTTACCGGTTGCCGAAAATAGATTTTTTCGTTTGCCCGATGTAGTTTCTTTCCCCGTAGTTTTAATTCTTTAACTCCATTTTTGTGAAGAGAATCTCTTATCATAAATTATTAAACTGACTGTCCGGCCTTGTGTTCCTAGTTTGTTAAACGTTTCTTCTAACATGTCAGGAGATGAGGCAAACGTAACAGATCATCTTTCACCCTTAGATTTGTAAATCTTCTACCGCTGATACTAACATGTTTTTCTGTAAATTTATCTCAAATATATATATATAAAATGCGTGCATTTAACTATGTATGTGTATAGATAGATTAAATACATGGACATGAGAGCGATGTTGGGAGTTATAATAACCCTTCTTGTAAATTTATTATAAATTAAAAACTCCTATTTGGTAGTAATTTAAAAATTAGATTCCTGAAATTTGGAATAAAGGTCGATAGTTTAAAAATTCATCGTATGCCGTATTAGATAGCCTATTGCCCTGGTTGCAGCGCTTACAAGACTGATGAACTATTCTGTCGCAAATAACTTTCGCTTTAGTATCGCTGGAGGTCACCTACCTCATTGATTATTCAACCTGATACGATTGGACTTTGGAATCCACCTACACGTATATTTTATAGTAAAATTTATTTATAGCGGAAAGAAAAGCTATCTGCATGGAATTTTATATACTCCCTTGATACAGATTTTCCTGAAAAACAATAAAACATGTTAAAAATTTAAAGAATTCTTTTTCGTAAAGGAAAAATATCAAAGCACGCAAAATTCGCAATGTTTCTGTGTTATTCACGCTACAAACTCTGCATCGATCGGTTTGCTAAGTTATTATTTACAGTATAAACATTTTATTAAATTATGCTCTTTCAATAATTATTATTTCTTTATAGCGTTTATGCATCTAGATAAATTGAAATATATTTTAAAATATTTAAATTATCCGATATTTCTCTTTAGAGTTTATCAGTTTTGTTTATTCCTGTATAAATTCATATATAATACGAGGAAATTCATATATATTAAATCCTGCTCGGAATTAGTCAAAATGTTTATTCCTAAGAACTTTGTCCAAATTCTAAACAACATTTGTTAAAATAATTCACTAATTATAATTATCAAATGAGAATAATTTTGTATATTTTAAAATCCACAGCTGTAAAAATGTTTTTTTAAACTAATTCGGTAACGTTAGTTATTCCAAAAGACCTCATCATATATTTGTGGATTAAAATATCGAGAATCATCTGGTTATTTGTCCGATGTTTACTTAAAACTCAGGAACGGACGAGTAAATTTTAATGGTTCGTTTACCACGCACTATATTTGATGAACTTTTAGGAAGGGTGAAGAGATAATATTAACTATTATCGGGTAAACAGTAACACTAACGGTTAAATAGAGTGTGCCATTTTACGGCGTCATTTTTATTCGCTGACGAAAAATATTCTTTGAGAGAGAGCTACATAATTCTCACAAATGAAATTTATAAAAAATACTAAAATGATTTTAGAGTTTCACTTAATAAAATAGCTTTTACATTTCCCCAAGGATTAGCAGTTTATCAGAAATTGTTGTTTTAACAACCTCTAAGGAAGGCATTAATCGTTTCATTTTTCTAACTACTTTCTTATCATCGAATGTACAATTAAAGTTTTTCTCTGGGAAATTCATATATATTTTCATTTTATCTTTGCGTTTCATACGATACTGAAGCAAATGTCTATTTACTTACGGCCATCTTATTTTACTTTTCAAATTACATCCTTGGTCATGCTATTCACGTTTTTTACCATTTTTTCGAAGAAAATTACGGTATTACTTTCGGTCGCATGGTGGGATTGGGGAGAGAAAATGATTTTTCTTTACGTTTTGAGACATGAGAAATGTAAAAATACCATTCGCTTACATTGAGGTTTACTTTTACATATATATTGAGGCCTATGTCAAAACTTTTGTGGCTAGAAAAACTCCGATTGGTCACTCATAAACCTCAAACCCTGTTTTAAAGAAACTTGTATGATCCTAAATAAGTGATAAAAGTTATCAGAATGAATTATTAAATGTATAACTAATAATATTAATAACGAACATGAGGGATTATATAACATGAACGTCTAATAGTAAATAAACTAGATCTGTAAGTTATACGATTAAAAACAAAAATGTTCTCTTATGTCTTTCCTAGAAACACCAATCATTTCTCTTGAAGGAAAATAATTTTTTTTTGTTTGTTATTTAAAACAAATAAAAAGTTATGTAGAAGAAAATTCGAGCCCTTCGCTTTATATAAAAAAAATTAACTTAAACACGGTCTAATTAGAAATTTAAAAAAAAAATTCTACAGATGAAGATAAAATTTCCTTAGAAGTTTGTTTTTTATCTCAAACAAGGAGAAGGGAACAACCATCCTTTACGCAAATTTTCTTTCGAGATCTACTTTTTAGTAGAAAATTAAAAATAACATGCGTATGGCTTTTTATTGGTGGGGGGAAATTTGAGGTGGTGTTTTTTTTGTTTTTTTTTAATTTTTTTAATCTGTTTATTTACAGTCGCATCAACAATTATAGTCATTAGCAACTACAGTAACGTTATCATGTAGTATTATGTAAAAGAACAAAAATAACCAATAAAGAATAAACATAGACAAGTGACAACAATAAATATAAAATAAAATACATAAATCAGACAAAAATCACTAAATCGTATTCTTCATTCCACTGTAGGAGAGGAACCGCAACAGCCGTTTTATACCTTCGTTCTGGTTTAATAGAAATTTCATATCCGAACCCAGGTCTAAGTTTTGTCAGTCGGTTCCAAATATTGGGAAATCAAAGAGCAGGTGGTACACGGACCGTTTACAATGTGCAAGCTTCATAGATCGTCTGAGGAGAGCCAAGTAGGTGAGCGTGGGTAAGCCTATTGTGTCCAATCCTTAGCCGAGTTAAGGTGACTTGGTCTCTTCTGTTGCTCGGGAAAGAGGTTTCTCGAACACATTCTCCCGGATGTTATGTAATGCCGTGGGAGGACTCAGCAGCCAGAATCTACTCCACTGAGCCCACAATTTTACACGAAATGATCTCATGAAGTCTCTCTCGCATGTCGATTTTACTCGGATGCCATTTATTGCAGCTCTTTTGGTAGCGGCCAGTTCGTTTCCGAGGATGCCACAATGGCCCATACCAGTACTACAGTCTTATTTATCCTTGAAAGGATATCATAAAGAATCTGAACGATGGATTCAGATTGTTTGCAGCTCAAGCTCTCAAGTACACTCCTAGAGTCTGTAATTACTAGGAAGCTGTCATCGCTCCGATTTCGATAACTTTCAAGGCGGAGTAAATCGCAAAGGCCTCGCAAAAGAATACAGAACAGGCATTAAGTTTATATAATATCTTGGTGTCAGGAAGATCAATAGAACAGCCATATCCATCGGCCGAGACAGATTGTGTAGATGAGAGTGTAACCATTGTACGTCTTAACCGTGTTGTTAAATTGGTCTCTAACAGACTGGAAACCTGTGTCCCGTTTACACCTGTGTTTACACCATTTACGAGGTGTTGTTTACTTTACCGATTGTACAAGCTTTTAATTTATTTACTTCCTGGATGATGGATCTTAGAATAATCTTTCCGGTGTGAGGAATAACATAATCTAATAAAATAAAATTTGAAACAAATTTCTTAAAAAAATTTTTTTTTTATAATTAGCGGATTCCTATGGAATTCTGCATAATAATATAAAGCGGCATTTCCAATCGTATGAATTTATGTTCAGCTTACGTCTCATGAACTGCTGATCCTCTCTCGTTTATCTAACATTAAATCTCGTAAGAAATTTATTAAGAATAGAATTTTTTAGATAACTATGTATTGAATGAAGAGTGGGACTGAAAACTCTTCGTATTTTTGTACATAAGGTTTTGTTTGCTGTTATTTTAAGTCTCGATTAAAATTATTTCGTATGATATAAAAGGTAGTATAAAATTCTAAATAAAATTTAAAGATTTCTCTATCTTTCTGATATCTGCATGTCAACAAAAAGGTGATTTATTCTTCTACAATTGATCTGACTACGGAGCAAGTGATGTATCTTCCTATAAGTGATACCTTTACATCGTTCACTGCAGGGATTGGCTGACGAATGTTACCGTAATTACTCTGACAGAAAGAAACTGAGTAGTACCGTTTATATTTCAGGCGCTTTACATATTACTGTTGTTTTGTATTTACATGGAAGCCCAGGACAGATAATTTAAATATTTAATTAATAAACTTCTTCCTATTGAGAAAAATGCCTCTAATCACTACGGGAAGCTACCTTAAATGTACGTCAATTTAAAATGTAACAAGGGCTTCCTCCTCTATCTTGCCGAAAATAATTTCTGAAGAGGATATAAATTGAAGCAAATGAACCGTGCGTGAAACAACTTTCATATAAAACATTTTTCAGATTTTTCTTCTGAACGTAACCCCGGTACATTCATTTAGTGCACAAATGAAAATGTTTATTAAAAAAAAATCATTAAAAAAATGTTTACCTAGAGGGGTTTCATTTGATAAATTGAATTCCTTTTATAGTAAGACCTAACCAATATTGAATTAGGGAAATATCGCTTAATATTTTCTTTATTCTATCCACTTTCTGTCTTTTTTTAACCGAGTTCAAAAAAGGAGGTTATGAATTCGACTTTAATTAAACTTTTTTTTATGTTTGTTCGCGTATAATTAAATTTTCCTGTTAATCCGATTGAAATAAATCTTGTTGCAATCGACGCAGCTGCTTTTCGCGGTGGTACCAATGATGTTGAAAAAATTTTTAGACAAAAAAAAATCGGTCTAAAAATTGACAAAAAAAATTTTTCGCCGTCCGGTGAGTAGGTAGAAATAGTGGGAATCCTGATACGCATACATATAGAATAATGTATGCGTCACATTAGATGATATTATATGATGTTCTATAGGGAGATAATGTGAATTTCTACCCAAGATATGTAGTACCGTTAATAGAATCATCAAAAATCGAGATATCTCGTTTTAAACCTCTCAAACCCAATATACAATATTACATGGTCTTGAGGTCGGTTTCACTTTTTTTTTAAAATTATTTTACTTTTCCTATATTTCTTTGATATTTGTAGAATTTACTTTAAAAACCAGACGTTTACATGGATGAACTGTGTATGCTCGCACATGGGCTTTTATTCTGATATTAGGTTGAACGTGTCATGAATGTCGGCCGAGTGGAAAACTTTTAAATTAAATTTTGTTATATTATAAAGCTCTCCTCCATATCTACAGCAAACAACATTCTCTCTCTACTTTTCGTGTCCGTCACCATCTTTGTCTATCACCTTATTGTACTCATCCGTGCGTGCCGTGACCAGTAAATGGAGTCAGTGCTACCTGATAGAATACCTCCCCCCTATCTTTTACATACACACACATATACATACACGCACACAGCCACACAAACTCACATTCAAGTTTTCGACGGGAAACTTGCCCTAGGGAATGATAAATGTAAATTTATATTAGTTATTATTGTAAATGTAATTAAAATTCCTGGTCGTTCATGATGTACGTCTTGATAGTTAAAAATAGACATTTGCACAACAGTTTAAAGTAAGCAGTACATGAATCTTTCACTAGAATATATTGGGCATGCATCTCAGTTAATTGTACTACATTGCGGTTAGGTAACAAAGTTTGAATCTTTCACTAATGTGCAATTTTAAATAGTTTTAATCATAAAAAAAATCTGGCAACGTAGTTACCTAACTGTCCCAGCGTCTGCAGAAAGGTTAAATTTAATACGCGAATAGTGATAAAACTGGACATTATTATTATTATTGTTTTTAGAAACTTAATTATTTCCTTATTATTTATTTACTTGTATATCATTTAAAAAAAAATTAAAACATATATATATATATTTATATATACAGGTATTATATACCTGTATATTACTGTATATATTTTATAAATAAATATTATTATTTATTAAATAAATAAATATATATATAATTTACCTGTATTTTTTTTTTAATTTTAATTTTTACATTGTAAAAATTAAAACAGACTGCATTTTTTACTTTTATGTGTTCTGTTTTAAATACCTTAAAATATAGTTAAAAAGTTAAATATAGTTAATTTAGCAAAATTCTGGAATATTTGTATAAAATAAATATGTATTAATTTAATTTCTATTTTTGCGATAAAAGTTAAGTTGAAGTTGTGGTAAAGATAAAACAGCTTACGTAAATATATAAATATACAGCGATGAAAAAAGTTTCAATCTACAGAATGAATCGGTTTAAGATAAAAGATTGATAAAAATGATATATTTTTGAGATGGTAATTACGAACCTATTTTTTTGTGGGTTCAAGCCTTATTCAAGACCGAACAAGTCGATTTAAAAAATTCTTATTTTATTCACATATTCCAGATAATTTAAGTCGTCAATTTTTTAAACGAAAAATTAAAATCTGCATAGGATTTTAAAAACATCTGTTATTAGTTTCTTGTCATCATAGATTGTTATACAGAGTAGGTAGTCATTACTTACTCAGGTGGCTTTTTAAACCGTAGTCGGTCCATAGCTTCACACACCACCCTCCTCCACCTCAACTACCCTCCACCATTTCGTCTATTGTTTTGAGGGTTTTTAAGTCAATTTGGCCTCTTTTTCTCCATCTCATTTTTGGTCTGCCCAGGGTTTTTTCCACCCATCACAGCCTTCACTCCTCCTTCTGTACACCTGTCCAAACCAACACAGCCGACCGCTTCTGATTACTGCTATCAGGTCTGGTTATTAAAAAAATTCATTACTTTTTTCGTTTTTCTTGATTCTCTAATGATCATTATGAAATTTTTGTAATACTCTGTTTTCAAAAGATTTTAATCTGGATTCCATTTTCCTTGTAAACGTCCAGATTTGGGATCCATTTAAATCCTAATTTTCGTGGCTTTGGATAATAGCCAACTTTTAAGCATGTTGCTTAGTCCAGAGAGGAATCTTGTTGCTGATTGTACTCTGGTCTTTATATATATTTCTATCACATTTCTGTTGTTTAGTACTGTCCCAGGATACCTGAAGTATCAAGTGTCATTTATTCTAAAGAATTTATCACCACTGTCTTCTTTACAATCACCATGTACTGGATCTTTTCTATAATTATTTTTAATCCTACCTTATCGCCCTTTTCTAACAAAACTATCAAAACTTTAATCACCTCCCTCATTTGCTATTTCTGTTTCCCTCATTTCCTGTTCCTCGTTTCTTCATACGAAAGATATTTTTTAAAGCATATTCGTATTAAATAAAAATGAAACTAGAATGCTTCAAATAAATCTTTAAAAACATTTATTAAAAGATTAAAAATAATACTTTTCTGGTTTTATTTTTAATTTCAACTTGATAAAAGCATTTAACCTAAATTTATGGCCGATGTGCTGTTAATTATTTAGCATTAATTTACCGACGATTTAAAAAATTTGAACTTTAAAAAAAAAGGATTGAAGTTTTTACTTAATAATTTTTTTTTTCTCTTTTGTGCCATTTATACGTATAAACTTTTTCCAAATAATTTCACCATTGTAATTTTCAATATTATTTCCTATAATAATTACTTTTAAACTTTAAGATACGCATATTATTATTAATTTTTTTTTAATTTAATAAAATCAATACCTTTATTAAGAGATTATCTTCCGCCTTTTTTTTTAAAGTAAAATAAAACCTTTCCCTAGAATTTCATAGTTCCATTTTATTCTTTGATCAAATTACGAGTTTGATAAAACCTTGAATTCAGCTGTGAAAGAAATTCACACAATATTTGAAGAAAATTGGGATTTCCCTTTTAACTATCCCTAAGTGGGTGAAACAACATCTCCTGCTTTCTGAAAAGTACATACTTCTAATTGAAACTAAAAATTTGGTATAGTTACTGACAAAAATAAAACATGTATAAAAACTTATTTAAACGATTAAGAGAGTTAAAACAAACAGAAGTTGTATTAAAATAGTTGTGACGTACTAGTAAGGTAATAAATCAACGCACTTATATAAATTACAATGGGAAATCCCTCATCAACTCATCTGTAAGTTCTTTTTAAAATGTTTATTTTGAAACATTTTTATTTAAATGCAAAATTTGGTAAAAAATTGAGTTTTTGAATATTTTTTATGTAATAATCTTTAATATCTCAACAAATAGCTATTGTTTTACATACATTTTAGAATTGAGTAAACTGTATTTGTACTTGGTAACATGATATAGTATTTAATCGTATTAGATTATGATTATTAAAAACAAAATTCTGGCATTCCCGAAAAGGTGGAAAGCTGTTTTTCTTATATATACTGCATATATAATATAAAAACCGTCTGTCATATGAAGGGTATCATGATTGGCGACCTTTTACTTTTTTGATGAATTTAAATTTTTGAGATTTAATTAACGGCAATATATTTGGAATGGCTGGATTTAAACAAGACAAGGTGATAGAACCGATAAGATATCAAAAGTTTTTCATCTATTATTTTTTTTATGAATTTTACAGGAAATATAATATGGTAATAAAAAATTATATATATATATATATACGTAGCGTGTATGTTTTACTTTTTTAACAACATAATCTATTTGATCTCTTGTTTGTGTGTGTGTGTGTGTGTAAATATATTTTTTAACCACAGTATTCAATCTTACAAAAAACAGATCCTTCTATAGTAGCTATGTGGGATATTGGATTAGAACCATTATGGACTGGATACGAAGAAAATGTAATACGAGAGTATGTTAGGTAATATTTTAAATTAAAGAATTGATACCTAAAATAGTGCCAGTAACAGGTATATAAAACAAAATAAAATGAATGGGTTATTAATTTTGAACCGGATTTATTTGAATTTAAAATCCTTGTTTATAGGAATTTGAGATGTCTCATGAGAATACCGGTGAACAGTGAAGGATATGAATAGATTTTCTTCCGGCGTAATCCTTTGAAAGAATAACTATGTAGGCTCTATACATAAATTCCCTTAGTACATACATATACATTACCCACATGAAGAGTTATATTACCCTGCAGATTCTGTTACTAAAGGAATCCAGGTCAAAACGATTCTATCTCCAAAGGAATTTATTCTTACAAACTACAGTTCTGTTTTACTTTAAAGAAATTTTAAGTTAAGTGCAAATAATGACGTTTTTCTAACACAAAAGCGAAAAGGAAACAGCACGTGATTTTTTCGCTACGATTGTTAACTTTTTTTCACGATAAGTATGGGAGATTATTCTTATTAGGATACAATTAAAGCCGATTAACAGAAATTTAATGAAAGCTGTGCTAGGTTTTGTCTGTTTGGTTTTGCACTCTTTGCTGATCTCTTTTGTTTATCTTTTCCTTCTCGAGTGTTATTTCTGTTCTGCCCGTAGAAATCTACTTATGACGTTCCCTTAAATGTTTTATTTCTGGAAAGGAAATTGTCAATTCTTTTAATACGCTGATTTTACATTCCGTAAACACAGATAATGTTTGGCTGATCTTTTACCGGTTCTGTCGTAATATAATAAAATAAAATTATTGGAATATAAAACTGAAATTAATTTTTAATTAAATACTGTTAAACAAATTGAAGGCAGTACTTTAACTCAATGTGGTTTTAAATTCAACAATTTAGATCTGCATCTTATAATATAGCGCGCGTGTTTTATGTAGGAAGAGTGTATATTGAAGTTGAAAAAATATGATGTGGACACGACATGACTTCCTTGTATGCCTATTAAATTACATATACACATTTTTTTTAAATGAAAAATAAATATAAAATTTTATTTCATTTATAACTTTTGATATTTTTTCATATATTTTTTTTATTTTTATTGAAATATTACTTATCGTAATTTTTTTTACAGAGGTTAATAATTATTAATAAATCAATATATTTAAATTAAAAAAAAGAAGATGAGGTCTGATTCGAACCGATGTGCCTTCCCCTTCTAACATCCAAATATTTCATTAATTAAAATTTCATTTGGCTATAACTCTGAAACCAATGAAAAAAAGTACCACTTATAATATATCGTTGAAAATCTCTCATTGAAGGCTTATTTCTGCATTAAAAAAAAGTTCAAAATCCAAATTTTTTTATTTTGGGCTTGTTTTGGACACTTTTTGTTTAGTCGATAGCAATAAAAAGGGGAGGTGCATAACTAGATGAACAACAGTCTTAAATCCAAAATTTTAACATCCTACGATTAATCGTGTTTGAGTTATGCGCGGTACATACGTTCGTACAAACGTTCGTACAAACGTTATGCCGAAACTAGTCAGTATATATTCATGGATAATCAAAATGGATATTTCCATTGAAATCTGCAAACCGAAATTTTTTGCTATTACAATTCCTTTACTTCGTACAAGGAAGTAATAAAATTTGGCCAAAACTCGAAAAAGAAGCGAAGTACAATAGCGAGGCATAGCATACCTCGGTCCGGCTTCCTGTATTAGCCACTTTTAAGAATGACCCTCACACAATAATTTTGTAAAAAGTATAAAATGGAAAACGGTGAAAGGGGGAACGGGGAAAAGGGGGGAAACGGGAAAGGGTAAAAAGGAATCTGGGAGAGGGGATGAGGGAGAAGGGAAGTTGGAAAGGGGAAGGAGAATAAGTGAAAGGTAAAATTTGTGAAGTTCAATTTTTTAAATTTTTTTATCAAATTTTCAATTGTGTTCATTTAAACTCACTCTCCCACTCACTCTCTCTCTCTCTTTCTATATATATATATATATATATATATAGCAACAGCGAAGCATTGCCGGGTCTGCTAGTACTTAATAAGCAGGAAAATTTTCAGTCGCATAGATTTTAACTTTTAAAAGCTTTCCTTCTCTTTCACGAATTCCTGAAATACACTACAAAAAAAAAAAAAAATAAGTAACAGGGCCTAGTTTAATGCGGCAGAAAATTTTTAAACATTAAAAAAATAAATAAGGGTTTCGATAAATATTAAATTTACTATTTAACAAAAACAAAATATTTATTTTCTAATTATGAAGGTCTGCATAAAATTTCACCATTTAAAAGTTAATCAGAATTACTTTACCAGCGAATTTAGCTTGAACAGCAGCTGTATTAAAAGGGAAAGTCAAAAAGGGAACATGTCGAAAATGGGGTATCGGCATTTTTGCAACTCTACGTTTTAAAGTCCAACTGTTCATCTGGACTAAAAAGAAAATATATGTATATATGTCCGTACGTATGAAGGTATATGTATCGCACTGCCATTATTGGTCTTATAACTCAGGATTAATAAAACCGATTTTCTTCAAATTTGGCTCAAATATTTCTTATTATACCTACTATGTGTATATAAATAATTCAAAAAAAAATTTCTCAAAAAAAAAAACATCCCCCCGGCTTTTAAAATTGAAATGTATGTTTTTTGTTCTTTTTCTCTGTCTTCCTTCGGTTTAAATTTTTTTTTCAACATTTTTTTGAAAGTTTATATTTCATATATAGAGTTATCTACATATATATATATAGTGTCTACAGTTTATTAAAATTATAAAACCCAGACCTAAAATACAGAAAGCTTTTTTAGAATATTTTTTTCTGAATTTAGCCTACATTGAAGGAGCGTTAGATTTAGAGAAAGTCTACTTAGCAAATTTGTAAAGATTTACCTATATATGAATATTTTTAAAAAACCTTTTCTTAAAATTTATTCCCAATTTCTATAAAATATATATTTTTTTGGTTCTAACTTTTTTGATTTTCATTATTAATAGCCGGGAAAGATGCTTTGCCAGTTTTTTTTATTAATTTCAGCATACATAAAAATTTAAAAATAGCAGTCTACAAATATAGCTTTTTCATGCTAAATTACAATAAAAGAATTTACAAGCATCAAAACGAGTGCGCGCCTCACGGATATTCTAGGCCGGTGGCCTAGAACCAGTGTAGGAAACATTGATCGGTAATAATTCTAAATACTTTTGTGTCGAGTAAAAATATCCAGATTTTTCGCAAGTTTGTGCCGGATTAGGCGCTCTTAGAACTGTCCTTCGAGTGAAGTCGATTATCTAGAATTGCAGTTCCCGTGCGGGACGTTGCTACTTCCTTAACGATTAACGTTATTCCTTTATTTTTGATTCCTTCTTTCTAGATTCGGAACCTATGTTCTAAGTCAGGGCTTTGTTGAGAACTTTAGCCCTATGGGACTATTTTTATCTGTTTCCTGAACAAAGCTAAAATATCGATGGTAAAAAAAAAACGGATAAAAACCGGATATCCTGGTTCCTCCTATGATAAAGATAATACAGAGAACAGCATTATTTTGTATTGATGTAAAATATTCACTCGATTAACGATTTTTAATTTATTTGCGATGAATTCTGTTAATTATTATAATTATTACTATTTTATTCTCTAAATTTTTAATTTATTTATTGTTGTTATACTTTTTGTTACAGGAGGCAGTTGGTGGTAGTGATAAGTGCGTTCGGCCGATGTACTGATACAGAAGACTTGTGGTGCATTAGTTTTTCCTTTTTACCAGGGTGTGAGGGGGAATAGACATTAAGAAAAAGGCTCCGGTGCGGCCGGATAAGAGACATACAGAAATGCTTGCTTAGCGACGGGGCTACATAGCCGTACCCTCCCCCTCCACTCAACAGTGGTGTGTGTGCGACTATACACACACACTCACACACTACACACACGTACACGCACATTCAATGGCTCCTGTAGTCGGCGTCACTATAGCAATTTTTCTTTATCTGGCGCAAATATGCTGGTAATTATATTTTTATTTATTAGTATTAGTATTATAAAATAGCATTAGTTTAATTATATTCAACAGTATAAACTAAGTTTAAAAGCTAGTTTTTAAAAATTATTTATACGAACTATAATTTGTATCTAAGAGTATAAAAAAAGAAAAACACTTGATGATGTGGTAACTGAATATTATCTACGGCTACTTGAATAGTATAATTATCATTCCGGGTGAGCTTCTTAGAAATGGAACCGAGCCGGCTCGATTTCCAGTTATTTGAGGTCACTTTTAATACTGCAACTACTAGCGCCACTGTTGGTTATATTTCTAATCTCGTTTAGTGCAGTTAGTTATAAACTGTTCTTGCTTTAATGTAATATAGTTTCGTTCGTACCAGTTGTGTTTTTTAAAATGATTTATTTTATTGAGAAAGGGTTGTTGTAGTGGAAACTTTTATGTGTTCAAAATCCTTTCAACAAACACGTCAATATTCAAGGAAAAGTTTTTGAATGGCAGTATCCCAGCAAAGGGTATAATACACGATTCGGTTAAAAAATGGCAGACGATATGGTAGGTTTCAAACAGACTTTCAATTATGAAAATGGTAATGGTACATGGTACATGGGCCTTGCATTAGAATTCCAGAGGCTTTAGCCGATATTCAAAGAAGAATTTCTGCCGGTCCGAAAAAGTCTGTATTAGCAACGAAAAAGTCTGTTAACCCAACAAAGTGATGTAAAATATAGCTGTATCTAGCCGTAAGATTTTGATGATTTAAATATGAAACCGCAGCGAGTTGCAACTTAAGAAAACAAACAAACCTATACGTCTTACTTATTGAGATTGGTTTCTCAAAAATATTGTTGATAGACAGATAGATCCGATCCTAAATTTCATGCCAGACGAGGCTCGTTTTCTTTTTTTCTGAGCGTATTAATTCTCAAAACACTAGGTATTGTCCATGGCGCGAGTGGTAGCGTTTCGGCTTTCATCCGGAAGTCCCGGGTTTGAATCCCGGTCAGACATAACATTATTACACGCTACAAAATTTCCCCGTTTCATCTAATCTTTTTTTTACTCTTGTTTAGCCACCGTCAGGTATTACTTAAGAGGATGAGGATGATATGTATGAGGGTAAGTAAAGTATAGTCTTGTACAATCTCAGGTCGACCATTTCTGAGATGTGTGGTCAATTGAAACCCAACCACCAAAGAACACCGGTATCCACGATCTAGTATTCAAATCTGTATAAAATTAACTGCTTTTACAAGGATTTGAATGTTGAAACTCACGAAATCATCTGATTTCGTGAGTTTCACACACCGCAAGGGGGTAAAGGAAACCAATCACTATAGACCACTCTTCGCGGATCATCCAGTTAATACAATAACAGTAAGTTTATAACAGTTAATAACAAAATGTATTTTCAAAACGTTTCATAATTTTTTTAAAGTTCATTTAATCTTTTTAGATATTATAGTATTTAAAATCGATTTATTCATTGCATATTATTAAAATATCATCGTCATATCTGATAATCTTATTTTATAGGCATTTATAATATCGATCCATGTACTATAAAAATACTCGGCACATTATGATATTTAATGGTGATTACATTTTAAGCCTTCTTCATGTAAGTAATAGCACCGTTAAATGTAATTTTGGCTCGTGCAGTTTTTAATAGCTATTCATTTATACAAATTATAATGATCAGTTTAAAAAAATGTGTTTGGAATCGCTTGTGATAGAATTTTTGTGTGGATATTTGTAATACCAATCAAACAAGAATATAATGAAATATAGAGATTTTGTGAATGAGGAAAAGAGATTTTGTTCAAATAATTTACCGGAGGTCGAATAGGTAATTCTCTGATGAATTGTTGTTATAATTTTTGTATTTTTTTTAATTTTTTTTTTTTTATTAATTCTTAAACGTAAAAAAATTTTAACCAATCACTTAAACTTTTAAAATTTAATTTTAATATTTTTAATAAAGCATATGTCTATAGAAAAGAATGCTGTGAAAAAACTTTTATGTAGGCGTACGAAAAAGAAACATTAAATGACCCAAGAGAATTTACAGTCATACAATTGCGATAAATAAAAAACCTGGATTAAGCTCATACTTTAGAAAAATAAACGGATATTTTTCAAATATCTAAGATATGTCAATATTAGAAATTCAATTATAATTAATAATCGTTTTATATATAGCAATATGTACAAGTTAATTGTTTAATAAAATGGGTTTTTACAAAATTTGACTTCTCAAACTTAAGTATTTTTTTTTCTTTAAGATGCTGCCAAAATACCTGACGTTCCTCCAGAAAACAATTTTATTGTTGATAGGAAATCAGAGAATTTGCCGATAATATTATAAAAATAAGTTTACTGTTCTACCGCAAACAGTAAACGTAAACACGCTTATTCATTTGTTTGACCGATTCACGCATAAGTCGAACCTTATGTATAGAAAATAAGCCCTGTGAAATTTTGTAGTGTATGAAATACGCCTCTACCTGATCGGGATTAGAATTTGGAACTTATCAGTTGAAAGCATTACAGTTCGGGTGAAAGATAGACGCTGCAGCTTTCGCGTGAAGATCTGGAGACCTTATAAATTTCAAAATTTTTTTCATTATCAACAAGATCATTAAAAATAAAGTGTATTTTCAAAGGGGTTGAACTTGTATTTTAGTAAACTCGGCCATGAAATTATTCATAATTTTATTCATAATTTAATAATAATGAATAATTTTATTCATAATTTTAACGGTTCATATTATTGAACCATTAAAAATCTTCCCACAGATTTATATGAAATACAGTTAAAAGATTTTATTTTACAGAAGCAATATTATTCTATCGATGAATTTTTTAGTAAAACTGTTTAAAAACTTTCTGCATCCCGTTAAATTGTACATACATGTGTGTCAAAAATAATTTTTCAACGCCTTCTGAATTAATATTATTTCATGTGTGTATATTTTAAATAATTATAAAACTTGAATCATATCTGTTTCATATTTTATAATTAATTATGTATTTTGGAATGTTGCTCCTGTCATGGCATTACCACGATTATCTTGATAAGCGGATAAAACTAAAACGTTTTAAGGGGATAGTTTTTGTATCTGTGGAATAGTATATCTACCCGAACCAGACGCGGGCTATTTAATACTATGTAATATTATGTACCGATCAGAATAGAAGATTTATTTATTCATCCGATTGGCTTCCGGTTTATTTCAAAATCATCAGAGCAGTCCACGACATCACAGCGATGATACGCCGATGTGACTGGCAGTTCTAAACCTTGTTTTATGAGACCGTGCAGTAGATATAAATTCAGTACGTATGAGTAATATGTCAGTATGTAGGCTGTCATTCCCACGTGCTATTACAATTATTGCCTTGTGCATATAATAATGTATTGTAAGCTATCACTTGTCTGGCGCTATGGCATGCCGATGATAAGCAATTAAAAATTTCGTTGAGTCTTTTTTATTGATCTTTAATAACGATAACATCATTTGTAATGCTTCAAACCAATATTTAGTTCAGTAAAAGAGAAGAAAATAGGTGTTTTTTTTTTAGTCTATAAAATTTATCATATCGTGCTACTCTGTACGATATGATAGCGTTTTATAGTTTATTTATATAAGTTTTATTCAGTGTTTTTCATTAATTTTAATTTTCTCTGTTTTTGTGCCAATCAGGTTTTAACAATGAGTAATTTTTTCTTAAGACATAAACTAGGTAAATTCTTAAGTAGAGGTTTACGTTTAGTTTAAAAAAGTAATCAGCAACGTGTTCAAACAAGATAACCATATAAGTTTTACGGTTAGTCAGAGTCGTTGCTTAGAAAGCAAGTAGTGCAACAGACGTTAGTGAAATAACGATTGTTAATATAATAAAAAAACACTAAATTGATAGAAAATGTGTTAGTCCTAAAAAGACCCGAAGGGTGTGAAAACGATTAAAAATTGGACGATTTTATTAAAATCGCTGTCAGAAAAAAGTTCATTCGTTTTATTTCAATAACGAGCTTCCTAACTTGAATAAAATACTATATGACGTGAATGCCGATTCTGAAGTGCCAAAGTTTTCTAAAGGTACATTATGATATCGTGTTTTAAAATCAGTGAATTCTCGTTTTATGTCCAGAAAAAATAGCTGTTTTATCGATTGAAGAGGATAAGACAATTTATTAGCTAGATGAAACTTGGGTTATTGCGGGACATGTACCGGCAAAGGTATGGGTGAATAAAGAAATAAAACGCGTAAAAGACACTTTTATGAAAGGTTTGTCAACGTGGTGAAAACCCTAGCTGTAAAAAGGTAAACGATTAGTAATAACTAACAAAGGAAGTTAAAATGGATTTTTTCACGGTGATTTATGGGTATTTGAATCCAGATTTTCGTAAGAGTATCACGATGAAATAAATGGTGAAATTTTATGCAGTGTTTAAAAAAATTGGCAAAATTGTTACTGAAGGATCCGTCATAGTAATGGATAATGCATCCCCTATCAATGCTTAAAAAATGAAAAAATTCCAAACGCTTCGACAAGAAAATCAGTAATTTTCGCATGTTTAAAACGTAAAAAATCGCGTACATCTAACACATGTGAAAAGTACAATTTTTGAAAAAAATACTCGTATTTTGATTATCAGTTAGATGAAATCCCAAAATCAGAAAATTGTTCGTATTGCGTATTCCTTCCTCCATACCTTTGCAATTTTAACCCGATAGAATTAATATGAACACAAATCATTGGGAGTAATAATGCAACATTTAAGTTAAGTGATGTAAAACATTTATTGATAGAAGTTGTTAATAGATGCAAATCGCTCGGAAAAATTGTTTTCAACAAGTAATTAAAAAAGGAAAAAGCATGTGAAGCGGACTGTTTGTATGAAAATATTATTCAAGATATGATAAATTTGAGAAACGATGACAATAATTTAACAGACAGCAGCTTATCTGGTAATGAAGAAATATATTGAGGGAACAAATACTTCTTTTTTGTTTTACTTGATGAAATTTTAATATAGCGGTAACGTACTCAAAAAATATTTGAAGTGAGTTGGCTCAAGGTAGGAATGCTTTTATATAAAAAAGAGAATTAAGAACGATAAACGAATTAAAAGAAATTAAAGAGAATTACGAGAAACAATTACGAGAAAAGAAAACAGTGAAAAAGAACATTTGAACAATCGTTAAGATAATAATCTTGTAATATATTTTTATTCTTTTCTTCATTAGACGCTCTATACACAACCTCTTCAATAACTGCTCCACTACGAAATACTAAAACAACTAAGTTTAGCAAACACTGCTATTTCAAAACTGTCTATTTTTCATTATCCCCAGAAACATTCGTCAAATCCTAAGGACTTTTTGGAACGGCTGTTTTTATTTCTTGGACGTGTAAATATTTTACACATTTTTTAGTATCATGGAAATTATGATTTCCATGTTAAATTTTTATTTTTTTCTCTTATCCAAGTTGAAGCCTTTTATACTCCTCTCGGAGTTTCTTTAGAGTTATTTTATTTTGATATTTATATTTTTATTTTAGTTTTATATTTATATAGTTTTTCTTCTGTGTTGATAGCTATAATTTATTTTTATTATGTTAGCTGTGATAGTAGATGTACGTTTGTGTTCAATATTTTGTGTTTTGATTTTCATATTTTAGTTTTAGGTTTCAATTTCGTTTTTAATTTCTAGTCTAAATTTTTATTATTTTTTTTAATATTTTAGTTTTAATTTTGTTTTTAAATTTCTAGTTTATTACTTTTTTTGTTTTAATTTTTGTTGTTTAGATTTTATATTTTTGTTTCTCGGGTGATGATAACGTTGAAAGTTTTTCGCCCCCACCCACAAAAAACCAACAAAAAAAAGTTCCAGTATCGCACCACTCCTTGATGTAGTATACTACAGACATATTTCAAACTTACTGTAAAAGGCATTAATGATCATTTTGGTTAGATTTATAATCTGAAATTTTTTACGTCAAAATTTACCCTCGCTACTTTGCTCTGAAATCGTTGTATAATTTCCACATTACTAGTACTAGCCGTTTCCCACAATTATACACCGTACGTCCAGATTGGGCGCAGGATAGCCTTTTTTTTTCCTTTTTTTCTTCCTACTTCCCCGGGCCGGGTATCCATTCAAGTATGCGCAGCCCGGGAAAGTGTCCTTTAAACTCAAAGGAGGCCTCCCCACCCGCCGGCTGTACGTCCGGCACAGCAGGTCAGCTCCCCGGTTGGATCTTTTGTTTTAATGTGCCTGCCTCAAGCCCCCCCCCCCCCCCCCGACAGAGAACCAGGCTCGACAAAGCCGTCCCTAGCCCCCGCCGAGGGAACCGGGTCTCGGTCTTTTCATTACCCAGTTGTTATGATCCCCAAACGAAGGAATGATCTTCTCCTCATAGCTGCTTGCCTTAACGAAAATATTAAACTACTAAGTTACCACGGGGCCTCAATGGCCTCTTAAAAGGGCTACATCATCTTTAGCCTTTAGCACTATCTTGGTAAACTCCTCCATTTTGTTCCAATTGTCAGTGGATCGCAGGAGAAAAAGAAGCAGATTCTCCGGATTTAATTCTTGCAGCCCTGCACGTCGTCTATGTATAGTCCATCTAGGATAGCCTTATAAATTAAGATCTTGTTGGATAACGTGAGGCCTGAGTTCCTCCGTAGCAGCCAGTGAAGTTCCCTGTACCTTGCGTTTAGCTGTTTCCTCTTCATCATCACGTGACACTTCCAGGTCAAATGCCGATCCAGGTGAAGTCCCAGATACCGCACAGTCTCCGTTTGCGGGATCAAAACACCATCGAAGTACACACCGGGACAGTCACCTTTTCACGCGGAATGATAAGATTCACGATTATCTGGAGCTCCCATCGGTTCGTGAGATTGCACACCAGCGCAATATCAAATACCTGCAGAGGCTTGAGAACCATGTAAACCACTTTGCAATTAATCTACTCGATAACAGCAGAGACGTCCGACGGTTGAAACGAGCCCATGTACTCGACTTAGGGTCTGTGTAACGGTTTGGAATCTAACAACGTCAAGTTTCTTTCTTTTTCTTTTTTATTTGTTATTAATGTTTGTTTTGTGGACTATATGGTGCTGAAATTAATGGCTTGTGATTTATGACTGTGCTTGAAATATCATATTTGACTTTCAAGTTTGCTTGCAACTATTTATTGTGTATTATTTATTTTGGGGGTTCCTTAAGGACCTTCTTATCGCGTGCTTTTGTCAGGAAGCTTACTTATGGCTCCGCAGGAGAGCGGATTATAATTATAATTGTTATTGAGAAAAAAAAAATTTTTTTTCTTCTAAATGCCCTTTAAAAAGATGTGCCATAAGCCTATTCGTTCCCGTGGGGCTTGTGGTTGTGGTGTTCCTTACCGAATAAAAAATAGTTTCACGGTAGGAGCATTAACTATATTTAATTTTTTTATGTTTAACTGTTGCAATGTTATGTAAGGGTTCGCGTATTCGATTAACAATTTATATGTGAAATTAGGAAAAGGATTAATTTTATTAAAAAATTATTTATTTTGTATACGGAACTTCTTTTCATGACTTTTTTTGGAAGGAGGTATGAAAATAATTTTAACACATCAATTATAATTCGCGTAAGTAAAAACAATTATTGAGTTTCAGTTTTTATTAATAAGGGCACAAAAACCGTATGTAGTAAATAACCATTAATACATCTCTGTCTAAAACTTTACAATTCACCTGAAACAAAAGCGTAACATGAATCGGTAACATAAAATTTATATCTAATTTCTTATTAAATTATTTTGATAAACTTCATTCGGTACGATTAAATATATATATATTATACTTTATTTCGTCGAGGAGCCATGTTTCCCATGTCGAAAGAAATATAGATGGTGAATATGGTCTTGTGTCTTTTTATAAAACTAGATTTAAATATCTTTATTGAAACAATAACCTGTTACACTCACCCGAGTATAATATTTTTTCTATCTTTAAATTCTAAACAAAATTTTTAAAAGATATTAATTTTAAATGATTAAAAACAATTTTTTATTACTTATTTTAATCTTTATCCCCATTTTTTACATAATCTTTAAGTATTTATTTTTTCAACTTACAAAATCGATTCATTTTAAATTAAATTACAATATTCACTTTTAAAATTATAAATTTTTTTAAATTAATAAAAATATTTTAATTTTTTTTTAAATTAACGAAACTTGTTCCCTCCAAAGAGATTTATCAACAACTTATTCAGTGAAGTTTCCGCTAGCGAAATTTATTCAGCGATGTACCGTAATTAATGCCGCCTGTTTAAAAATGTAAGAGATCAAATATGTAATCGAATAATACATTTCAATTACATTCTGTTTTCCCTTCAAAATGCTATTTTTTAGAATTCTGAAATTAATTTTTTTGTCGAAAGAACGATCACGACGAAATTTTTTCTCAACCGCTTAAATACAGGGTTCATTTACAACCTCGCAACGGAAACTACACCGAACCAGTTGCTGACAATCGGCTACGAAAGGCCGCCAAAAGAACGAGTTTCATAAATTTGAAAACTTGTATATACTATTTAATAAATTTGGAGCGATATCACGCTTTGTTACGTTTAGGAGAAACTGTTTTCTTGTTTTCCAACTTATTTCAATAATCGATTAGCGTAGCTCTTTGTTTTAATCCGACTTTAAGACCGTAATTTACTTTATTTTTTCTTTTCTTTTTTTAAAAATATTAACATCGTTTGTTTCAGGGGCGTTCAACAGAAGATAAATTATCGTGAAAAAGAGAAACAGGTGCTGGACCAAATTTTAGGCCCTGGTAGCTACGATGCCAGAATTAGACCTTCGGGCGTCAACGGCACAGGTCAGGGCCCTTTGTTGCCAAAATTATATTCATTATAATAAATATCTATATCTGTAAATAAAATAAATTATACGTAGCTATAATTTTAGACATAAGCTTACACATAAATTATAATTTTAACATTTCTTATAATTAATATAATTTAGTATTAACAATAATAACACGTGTTAGGGTATTTATATTTCTATTTAACACACAGGTAAATTATGGGGTATCCCTTTAACAACTTAAAATAATTTAAACATCCTCATCATTAGAAATATCCTACGTAAGCAACTTTTTTCCTACTTTTTCAATTAGATGCTATGAATTTGGTTTTTGAGAATACAATAATAATAATACGATCAGAGAATATGAGGAGAAATATTTTTGACAGCTGAATTTTTGTGGATTTTCTTTTAATATCAAGTCGATTATATAATACATAATTTTCCTTAAAAAAATCACATTGATTTTTCTTGAGTGTTTATACAAGTATTTAAAGCGTGCCCTAGCCTTAAAAAATTGTTAATAGATATTTTTTTAACTGTTCGTTTTGAAAAATATCCTACCAAAAATAAAGCCTTATTATAGGGAGAAAAACAAAACGGTTTATTAAAGATGTTTACGAGCTATTTTTTAATTTAAAAATCTATTATTATTTTTACGTTTTACCACTTATAATCTTTAGTTCGTTAAAATTGGCTTTTCTAGAAAACGGTTGAAAAATTAAGAACCTTCCTCGAATGTTTGAAAGAAAATCCAATTTTCATAATCTATACCCGTATTTATTACTAGTTTGTCTTGTGTACATATAAACTCTATGTTTCAACCTCATCTTCAGCCAAACAATTAAAATAAATACATTTGAAGTTATAAAATAGTTTCTTTCACGTTCTAAACCGACAACTACGATTTAAATTACACGAACAACAAAGATTCTTCAAAAGGCTAATCTTATCACCGGCATTGTATCCGAAAATACTAAAAAACTCAGCGCTCCTAGTGGCAGTGATTTAGAATGAAACCTTGTTCTTATAAGAAAATTTTAAAACTTTTCTATTATATTAGTCTCTTTAACATCAGATAACAGATCAAAATAACTTTTTTTGCTCGTTTTAGATCAACAATAACTTTGTTGCTAGTTTTGTTTTACGAAAACAAAAACTAATATTTATTCTAGGAATTGTGAAAAATGTTGTTTCTTAACTTTCTATGTATGTTTAAAATTGTTTGCCTGATGATAGAGTTGAGGACTGCGAAAGCGTCTTTTTTCTATAAAATGTTAAATGCTTTGACTCGTTGTCATGAAACATCGATGGTGGTTTCAATTATAAAAAAACTACTTATTTCAAAATTTTATGGAGATGTAATTCGCTTTAAATAACAAATTATTTTGATTTTATTAATTTTTTTTTTTAATTTTTATTAAAAAACTAATAAAAATTTTTATCTAATTCTAATGACTCTTCATGAGAAATAAATACATCTTTAAATATTTTCAAAATACTACTAGGCTTGCTTTCCATTGAAATCTGTACATCGTACATTCGGAATAGACCACTTTAATCAAGTATTCGTAGTAAAATACTTTAAGATTTTGTAGTATTCTATTTTAATCAAACATAATGGTAGCTGCTTTTCCGTGTTCCATGTTCCAAAAACTTATTATACTACCATTTGTAAATAAATAAACATATAAATTATAATTATTAATATTGTAAATAATACGGTACCGAAAATAATTTTTTTCTCCATAATTTATATTCAAACCGAGTATTTTTAAACATTCCAGTTTTTTTTTTATATAAGAAAATCCGATTTACTTTTGGTGTATTTTTTAATTAATTTTGAATTTATGACGGTTGAACTTTTTTAAACTTTAATGGTAATTGTTGTTTTAAAAAAAAGTCATTAGGCTAAATAAAAACAACTTTTTTAACATAATAAAAACGATCTTCTCTTATTGAAATACTTTTTTTACTTTCAGCGACAAAAATTATAAAAGAAATGATTTTACTGGCAATTTTTTGGCAAAGACATCGGCATTCCAAATTCTTGGAAACATTATGTTAGTGAATAATGAGTACGATACTTCTAATAAAATATCGTTAATTATATTTCAGCTTTCGAAAATATTTTTCCTTATAATTTTAGATAAATCGACTTATTAATAACAAATTGCCCAACATTTTTAACATTAAAATGAAACGTTACTGTAAAATGTTGAGAATGAGTGAGTGTTTGTGTATGCACGTGCGTGCTTGTTGAAAACATGTGGCTGTGTGTGGTTATTATTATTATCTATATACTATAGGGTCGACTAAAGAACGTGTAACTTGTTACCTCATTGCTACTTCTTTACTGTCTCCCGTAAAAAGCCATCCACCACAGCGAAATAGTTGACAGAAGTCAGAATGAACACTGGTAAAAGATTGCTTGACGTATACTCCCTCCATTTTCTTTTATTCCTTAATGTGCTCATTACAAGTAGTAATGTTACGGCTTGTCTACTAATTTCATATATTTTTATTCGTTTATTTTTATCGGCAATCTCTTGGTTAATAACTATAAAATGAGATGTTATAATACTATCGACACTGTAAAAATCGATCTATAAAATCTGCTGGCAATATTTTTTATAACAATATTTTTGTATTATATAATGCACTAGATTCACATAATGACTGCAGTAAAAGTTTATCGTATAAATTTAAAAAATATATTACTGATAAAAAATGTAATTTAAAAATATTCTGTCAACCCTTTTAGACTGTCGTACTTTCTTTTATATTGAAAAATATTCTATCGCGTAATCAGAAAATTGTATGTTGTACACAATACTAATAGATGTTAGTACTGAAATTTGTTCACATTTCTTTTTCCATTTAGATGTCATGTTCGGCAACGTTTTACCCTACCGATAAAAAAATATCAGTACGTAATTAATTATAAAATCGATCTATGAAATTAAATACACTTATAAATCATAAAATTAATTAATTAACCGATGAGATTATTTTTAAACTTATGAACTTTTGCATTTTAGTTCTATGTACAATATCGAATATCCCCATTTAATTTCTATTTATATGTACTCGTAGAAGAACCAGCGATAAAGATTTGGGAAAAACAATTTTGTAAGTGCAGTAATAACAGAAAGATTTGTCGATGATATCTTATTTTTGATGTAACTAAAATAATTCTGAAAAAATACCGAATCGGTAAGAAATTTAATTTTAAAATAAAAATGAGTAAAACAAAAGCAATAAAAAGTGACAAAAAGAAGGTGATGATCGATTAAATATTAAAGTGTGATAAGAGTATGTAACAGAATTTTTTTCGCTAAGGTAGTAAAATTACAAAGGAGAATGAGGTAAAAAGAATATTACTTAGCTCAAGGAAGAATGCCTTTATGCAGAAAAGAAAAAACAATCATCAAATTTAGATTCTAAAAAAGAAAAAAGACCTTTTTTTTAATATTTGTATAAAGTATGAAACATTCTGCTAAAGAAATAGAGACCCTAAATAGCTTTGTACAAATATAGGCCCGAATTTACTTTATGAATATTATTAATATAGCAAAACCAAATTTGAAATGCGGTTTAATTGAAGAATTTTTATAATAAGATTATTTGACAAGGAATTATACAGGGAAATAAATTGATAAAATTCAAAATGAAGAATATATTTTTTTAAAGACGTCTTTGAGGAAAAAATCAATAGAAAATTTTTTATTTAACTCGTTTATTAGGTCTTTTCTTATAGTGTCCATTGTTATATATAATGTAGATAAGAATTAAATTTAGGGAAATATAAGATTATAATACATTAAACATGAAATTACGGTGTAGAATGTAAAAAGGTATACCAAAATTAAAAGATTAGTGGAAAACAGAAATGAATTGAGAAGTTTCAAAAACCGGTGTACTTTTTGCAGTTTCTTACTGTGTTATAAAATCACGATCTGAACGGTCTAGTTTTAGAGATTAGAGAGCAAACACTATTATTACACCGCTGCTTTTCCGTATTTTACTTTACAAATAAGAATGTTTTGTCTTTTACCCATCTCTATGTAATTATCCACCCTTTCCATCCTTTCTGCTGTAATTGTAATCCATTTATTAGTTCCTAAAATTTGTAAGTTTCACGCTTTCAATTTAATCTTTGTCTTCACGTACAGTCTTTACTCTTTTCTTTCTCTTTATTATGGAATTCTCTGGTCCGGGTTATTTCAATAAATAAGTTTATATGGATTAACTTTTTCTTTTAACAGAAAGTTCTCTAATCCTTAATCCTTTTTAAATCACTTCATTTTGTGTCATCAACCGTCCTAATTTTCAAAAATTTTCGGTAACAGCGCTTCAAAGTTGCAATTTTTTCCTTTTTGATTTTGCTATCGTTCATATTTCGCTATTAAAAACCACTTAACTCGCAGTATTATTTAAAAAATATCTTTACCGTTAAAGATTTTTATGAAAAAGACTTCTTTATGACTAAGCAATCTCCCTATCTGCCTCGTCTACTTTTGTGCTATCTTAACTTTGTTCATTCTTTATTACATTTATACTTACCGAAAAATTTGTAATTTCAACCGAAAAAAAGATTTTGAAGAAATTAAGAATTTCATTTACAATTTCTGGGAATATCGATCATCTGATACCAAAGAATGCAATCGTTTCATACTACGAACGGAAAAAGCAGTACTTATCTCATACCAGTCTGAAAAAGTATTTCGCATTAAGTGGCTGTAGTCTTTATTAACAGACGGTCGAGATTCCAGAAAGTTTAAAACGAAAATTCTTCTTTCCTTCACACTAGTTTTTTCATCTCGCTGTTAAATGAAATTGTGAAACTATGGATATACGGTAATAATATTGTTAGAACGCTTCAGCGTGAACCACCATTTTCTGAGCGTACCGAGTTTATAAAAAAATTGTTTAGTAGTTGTTGGAAATTGAGGGGCAGAAAGAACAGATTCTACTCAAATAGAAAACTACTACAAATTTAGTTGACAAAGAATTCTATTTAAAATTAAATCAAGAATTAAATAAACGATGTTGTACTACTTAGTTTTTTGAAACTTACTAAATAAATGTTTGGTAATCGCCGCGTCAAGAAACGCGACTTTACAAGTAAAACAAATATACAGTTTATTGGTACCTTGGCGATTAAATTTGTGAATACGATTAACGGCACACAGCTGTTAACGTCTCGTTAACGGTTGTTAATTATTATTACAAGATTGACATTCAGTGACCGAATGAAATCCGTTATCCTTTTAAAAGCGAAATCAGATTCCGTTGAAATTCTGGCTCTACTAACTCTCTTAGAGGAAGACACTCGCCTTGTGACGATCCCGGTCGTCACACCACCCCTTCGTTTCCTAACCCTGACGGGTTTTACCGGTGGTCGTCTTTTAGAGCCTCTAAACCTGATAACGCAACACAGTCATCAGTTTGGTCTCTATCAGGATGTCACTAATGCAATCCACCGGGTTGGTCTAGTGGTTAAACTCGTCATCGAAAATCAGCTGATTTCGAAGTCGAGAGTTTTATGGTTCAAATCCTAGTAAAGGCAGTTACTTTTATACGGATTTGAATACTAGATCGTGGATACCGGTGTTCTTTGGTGGTTGGGTTTCAATTAACCTCACATCTCAGGAATGGCCGACCTGAAACTGTACAAGATACATTTCATTTACATTCATACATATCATTTATCCTCTGAAGTACCTTACGGTGGTTCCGGAGGCTAAGCAGAAAAAGAAAGGATGCCCCTGATGCCCCAGACATTTTCATCAGTGTATGATCTTTTCCAACCACGACCACCTACCATAATTTACAACCTTCAAGTATAAAACTAACTGATTCGCGAAAGTACAATACCTGCGTCCTCCTCTAACGCAGGAGGTTTCACAAAAAACTTTTCCTATATCTAACTTCAATTAGAATATACACTCAGATCATTACTTGATTGAGTCTTCTGGTTCTCCTCTTTAGCTTGTAGGTCGGTCGAGTTTCCTGCTTTGTTACATTTTCAGCATTCAAAATATTGTTTTCATTTGAAAACTGAAAGTCATTTATAGAAAGTGATATTTAAGCGTGTAATTTTCCTAAATTTTAAAATCATGCAAAATTTATAAAATTCAATACACTAATTTCAATTGTTAATCGCTTTTAAATACTGACAACGTACAAACTAAAATATTTTTCAATTAAGTTTTTCAAAACTATTTCTAAATAATGAATTTTCGTTTATTAATATTTTTAACATTAATTTAACGACGTTAGTTTACGTTATATCTAAAAGTGTTTGTTTTGCCCAAAATTATTTGTGTTTTACAATAATCTTTTCAAAAAATAATAGAGATATACAGTTCTGGGATCTATTTTATTCAATTTTTCAATTCTAAAACCATACGAAACATCAAGTTTACGTTCCAAAAATTTCATCATGGCTTCAGTTTATTCTCGTACAAAAACAGCTATAATTTTCTATTGCTTTCAGCTGGGCAGTATTCAAAAGATACAGTGATGTTAACATGGCCGTTTAAGTCCTCCTGACCTACGCCTTTAACAACTACTGAAAGAACTGCTGCTCTCTTCCAGGAATAATTTCTTAGTCTGACTCTCAACTTTCGATATGGTTGGAGTTACCTCTCCGATATGGTTGCACCTTCGGTCCATCTACTCTGTATCACTGGGCACTCAAGCCCCCTCACCATCGGCAAGGTCTCATTGTTCATAGAGGGAGTAAATATATATATGTGTATGTATATATATATATACATACCTAAAATATAAGGACGTTAACGCTAATATTTTTTATGTTTCGTAATAAATTATAGGGAGTTTAAATGGCATTAACACAAAAGTAGTTGAAAACTGGGTACTTTTAATGCATAGCTTCTACATACAAGTTTCCTTCAAACAAATTCAAATTAGCGACAATAACACAGGAAAAAATCTTTAATATGGTACAATAAGTTTTTTCCAACTGTCTTATTTAACTCATATCTTCGAAGATAAGCTTTTTACTACTTGAGTAGTATAGTTCGAATTTGTACCTGTATACTAAAAATTCCTACGACAACCCACAGAAATTCAGTCACGTACATTGTTTGAAAAAAATTTACGGTTTTATTTTCATTTTTAATTAATTAATGTAAGTTCAGTTAGATGAAGCTATCTTTAATTTTTAAATATCTTTGATGTTTCATCTTTAATGTTGAAATTAATGTTGATGGCTAAATGCATCTGGAAATATTATTCCGTTTGATTTTTTAAACTTTTACTATACAAAGTACAGAGAATGCATGACTAACGGTAATAAATAATAAAATTATCCCGAGCGTTCTTCATTAGTATATCCATTTTACTGTAACGAAAAGTAGTTCAGATTATCACCATCTCAATAGAGGAGATAAAAGCAGGTTACGGATTATCTAAGTATGTGTAGTTTGATACGTTATGGCAAGTATAAGGAATATTTTGAATAGTGAAAATTATGAGTCGATGAAGGCAGGACGATGAATATAGTGTCCATTTAACAATATTGATTTTCACTTCAGAGATCGAATGATATAACGGACATATATATTTATAAGATCTTAATCTTATTATAGTTTCTGATAAATTGATAGTTAGGTACAACTTCGACTAAAATCTCTGTTTGCAAATTATTACGCAATTTCCGAATCCTATGTCCTACATCTTCGCTTATATTTCTCAGCTGGTTCAATTTTTATCTTTTTCTACAGCCAAAATAAAGAGCTGGAAAATAAGATTATGCTGAAAACCATTTGAAGATTTCTTTAACTTAAATTCAAAAACTAGATAGTCATATTTATCTTTAAACCATCATCAGTAACAGTCACTGAAGAAAAGCTTTATAAAAGAATATAAGTAGATAAACAAGAGAAAAAAGAGAAGAAATAATAATAGAATTTTAAACGACAACTAAACCTAAAGCTAGTATTTTATATGCAGAAATCTCATTGTAGTACGATAATGGTAGACCTATATGTAATACATCACTATTGAATTTTAAATTTATTAATTATCTTCCCTTTCCTTAAATTTTGGAACTATCTCTTCACCCAGTTTAAGGTACCTGTTACCCTTTTGTTTCATAATAAGTTTTATCTATCCGATCTGTATAAGAGATGTGCATTAAAGTCTTGGCGAGCGAAGGTTTCATAGTTTGGATATTTCTAAAATAAATTTACGCTGTTTATTGATATCGCCTAAAATGAAAGCAGATGTTTGTAGTTTTCTTGTTGTAAAAACACTTATAAAAAAAATCGTTTTGAGTGTTTCATAAGAACTGTTTATTTTTAGATTAATATTTCTTATTTTCTCTTTTGTTTACTTAATTTATTTACGTATTCTTATTTTCCCCCGGTGTCTACCGATGATGGCTGTTTAACGATCGAGATTGACATCTATCTAGTTTTAGATTTTAGGTAAGAATATTTTTAAACGGTTTTTGTGTTAGTTTTGTTTAAAATTTATTTTCTGTATATTTTTCTTACACAGATTTTTTTATTACAGAATCGGCTAAATTTTACGTAACAATACACTGTCTTTTACTGGTTTTTTATATGAATGCAAATTAGCTTGACAGACGAGACTCTGCCCATTTGACAACCGGTAGTATCGGACCCCTAACAATACACTGTCTATCGACGTAATAAGTCACTTTACAAGATTTTGTCACAAATTTTTCTCCTCCCTTAATCGCCTTTAGATGTCTTTATTTCGACCTACCTAAATTTATATTAATATATTTTGCGATATGGGTTTTGGTGGTGAAATTTTGTATTTGTTATAGCTTCACTTTTTTCTTTCGGTCCACTAGCGATATACTACTTATAATTTCACAAATTTTGTGAAGGAAAAGATAGAATTTTATAGAAAATCGCATAATTTTTTTCAGTTTAAAATTTCAAAAAAAGACCGTAAACTCCAAAATTAAATTTAAATAAATATTATAAAGATTATTTAAAATTAATACTCTTATTTTTTTAATTATAAAAATAATATTTAACGTTTTAATGTTTTCTGTTTTCAAATAACTCATAATTTTGTGTGGTGTAATGAAAGAAAAAACGATATCTTTTTGTATTTGTATATAGATTACTGACGGTGAGAGTCGTGTGAAAAAAGATTACTGTTGTACAAATTTTAGCAATCTTTATTAAAAGTTGATACTAGACACCGAGAAAGTTGTTATGTGGGAAATTTAGGCGTCACTTTGTAAACGTATCTATTCGCTGTTGAGTTCTGCACGGAACGGTCTTGTCACATCTACATTAGACTTCTCGATGTCCTCAAAAAAGAAAAAAAAAAAACAGATTTATTATTAACGTGTAGAAATTTATTCTATGGATAAATTCGATTCATTCGGTCTTCGTATAAGTTTTAGAATGTATTATATCGACATAAATTGTTAAACGTTTTACTGTAATCGCTAGAATATATACTTAAATTACTTTCGTGTTTATAAGAGATTCGTAAACTAATTAATAATAAAAAATAGACTAATTACTGGCCCGGATAGATTATCGACAATTATGTTTATCTTTATACAACTACATTTCTACAGGTAGATGAAAATGCAAAGTAAAAAAGCAAAGTAATTCATAAAAAAAAAAATTAATCGTACCTTTTTCAAAATTGTTCGCTGTTCCGATTTTCTTTCAGTTATATTTTCATTTTCTTTCTACTGTATCAAAGTTACGATAGTAACTTTTATCGCACGATAACCGTTTAGTAAAAAGTATTACTAAACGTTCGTAAATTACGTACCTATTGAGATCTAACCTACTCGAATATCTTTAAAAATTCTAAGCGCTAACCTAAAGGATGCACTAAAAGTAATAGAAATAATAATAATTTTCTTTTTTGGGGGAAGGAAGTGGTAATACATTTACGCACGGAGTGCTGGACTCCCATTGGTGATTTTATCAAACCGCTATCAATAGACTACCTGCTAAACCGTCCCCTTTTCTAACATGATTCGGTCCGGAACCGTTTTATCATTACTTTGGGCTGAGTCCTCCCATCTTAGATTGAGAAGGCTGTCATCAAATTTGCACTTGGCTCAAGACTATCCAGGTCGTCTTTCATGACTCCCGACGAATCGGGTCACACTCCCAGCTGCTCAGATCTCGGAGCATCATCGCAACCACATTATTGGGGGCCCAGTGCTCCGATATCGCCTAGTGTCCCTCAATTTGCCACCCATCGAACACAATCGAAAAAGGTGTTACTTTCGTGTACGTCCCGTACACCGAAGTAACAGTGGCAGTCGGAGGGAGCTTATCTTCATACCCTATGGTATGTATGCGAATGTACACGTAACCCGTTAAAAGCCGGGTCACGTAATACTACTCCACCTCCTCATATCCCCGCTCTTTTCACGGTCTGACCAGAGGGTTAAAACTTGCGGTCCATGTCCTCTGATTTCGTGATCCCAGGTCTTTTGCCAGGCGAGGAAGGTGCGACTTTGTTCCTTCCCGATGATGGTCTCCCGCTCCTCGCCTGCCCGTCGCCTCTGTAGGCCGCCTGGTGCTTCCTTAGAAAAAGAGCAACGGGTATGACGCTGGCGACCAGCAGAACGGCAGACTAGAAAATCGTCCGATACGCGGAAGCGACTCGAAAGATAGCGAGGCGTTACAGCCACTTCCAGTTTCTCTCAAATCTTAACGCCTGGGCCGTCACTTTCGCTCCATTATTACAGGACGGATTGCACCGTCGACATCAGCAGTCATCGTCTGCAAGCCCTCGGTCCATAGAAATTTGCCATGAGCCGGCTAAGAGCGGTTATGGCCCTTGCCGTATTGTCGGTGACTCTCCTTAACTGCACAGCAAAGCTGAGTTTCCGGTCGTTTACCATACCGAGGTATTTTGCGGCCGGTTTGGTCTCGTCAACTTCATTCCCGACCCGCAAGAGGAGGATGGGGTCAATACGCTTCTTCACATTAAAACAACCACTATCTCCGTCTTGCTGAGGACTAGAGACAGCTCACGGTCGTCCAGCCAGGCGCTGACCCTGTTGCATCGCTCGGCGCTAGAAATGGTTGTGGTTCTCTGCTTGCCTCAACAACCTGATGAATTCCATCTAGGGTCGACCGACCCTACCGGAAAGTAATTCATTTTAATCTGCTATTTTTTTTAAATCTTACTGTTTTTAAACTACCCGATTCATGGCCGATAACTAGTCTCTCTTTTAATATCTTTTCTAATACCTTCCCAGCTGCGTCAAACATATACAGAGGCGGTTGGAGAACGATGACTCTGGGTTTCCTTTGCCCTTGGAGATCAGCATAAGACGCGTGGTCTTCCATAATAATAAAAGTAGCATAATAATAATAAAAGTAATAATAATAACAATAATAATAAATAAACGATATTATTTTTCAGAAATTATTTCGGCAATTTAACAGTAAGTTTTCATAAAATTTAATATAATAACGAGCAAATGTTTCACGTGAACACTTCACAAAAAGGATGATTTTTTCAGCGGTGAAACGAAGGAAGTAGGGAGAATATAAATATTACGCAGGATTGATCAATTGCATATAACAAAATATCTAAAATATAAATAAAAGAATAATAAAATAAATTAGTAAGAATAAACTGTGAATTGTCGGTGTAAAATCAGCGGTGTTATACGATCAGTTGGATCAACGGACTACAGTGTAAAGGGGTGAAGAACGGGCGTTCTTTGAACGTGGACCGGGGAGCTTAGAAGCGGGCGACGGCTGTAGCTTTCGCTTATTTATAGCTGCAAAAATTAGATTTCAATAACACGGCCTATAATTTTTTTAATTCCTCTTGTACAATCATAATTAAGAAATCTTTAATTATATTTTCCGTATTTTACTGCCGTGAATCGCCATATTTATTATAGGTATTTTAAGAAATTTAATTTCTTTAATTAATTTCTATTCTTTTTTGCATGAAAATTCATCTTTCTTGCTCGGATTTACTTCGGATATCTTTCTTACTTTTATATCCTTTATAATTTTAATACCTAAAGAACAAAATTCTGCGCTATAGTATATTGCGTTCCCCGATCTTAATATTTGACTCATTATCTTTCCGTTCTGTCTCGGTTCATTATAATTTTTTTTTTATAACTATTGTTTATATTTAGATTGGATTTTTCCCCCGGCGATGAATGCATACCATTCATTACTTCTTCTGACTTATTCCTAGTTTCATTTTAAAGAACGGTACAGTTACAATGAATCTAAATATTTCTTTTTTTTATTATTATTTCCGTAAAAATACTAAAGTCAGAGATTTATTCCGATTCCCTAATCGCTTGCTCCTACCTCCATCCTAAATAATCGTATCGAAATGAGGTTTTTGTAATTGTAATAAACAGTTCTACAAGAAAAAAATAAAAGTATTCGACTGTGAATCTGTAATCTTATCTATTAAGAAAATAGAAAAGATTGAACAATTATTTTTTTAAATAAATTATGAGGTTTGTTGTGCTGGAGAGAAACAAGTGCAAATATTCTAGACTGCTCTTAAAAATAAATGATTTTCGTTCGGAATAGTTCATATAAGAAAGAGGTAACTGTTTCACATAAGTCAGTATTGTGGATTATCGGGCAATTTTTAAAATAATTAATGTTTTCATATAATTTTCTCTTTCTTAGTAATTATTAAACTAAATTTACAGACGAATACATTTTTTAATTTCTGTTTTAAAACTTTCCTTTTTTTTAAAGTGGAAATTTTTTTAATTAGGAACACTTAATTTAATTAATTAATTGTTCATGTTCACTTAGGAACATAGTTAATAATTTTTATTTGAAAAATATTCAATTACCAAAATAATGAATGAAACAACCTGAAATTTAAATAAAAGTTAAAAGTTCATATTTCAATTCATGAACTATTTTGAAATTGTTTTATTGATATTACAGACCTTAGAAACCACGTAGTATATATCAAATCATGTTTGTGGTTAAATGTAAAAGACACTTTTTGTTAATTAAATGAGTTTTTAATAAAATAATATATTTTCAATGGCTAGTTTTAGTTCTACTATAATGTGATTTTTTTAACATATTTTTTTTACAAAATTTTAACAGCTTAATTTCAGATGTTATCTTTCATTACTAAAACTTTAATACATATTATCTATAATGTTTAGTTTTTATATATAAAAAACTAGTTACCAGTAAAATACTGAACTCCAGCCGTAAAGAAGATTGATGAAAAAAAGGGCTGATATTATATAATTATTATTTACTCCTGTCGTACCGTAATTTTGCCTTTTGTTTCAGAATATTTATTATTGTAGATGTATATATTGATTGTAATATGTTAAACCATATCGGTTATTCCTGATGAGGCTATACATACTTTGTATGTGTACTTTGTGCTAGAGAAAAATAGTCTTATAAAGAGTGGTACAATCGCTTTTACTGCATGTATGCGATTAGTTTATGCTTTAACCGTTATTATATGACACATTACCAAAATAATTTTAAAAATATTAAAATGCAATTCCTCATGTAATTGAAATGATATATTTGCTTAACTGACATATTATTTTTTTTCTCGAATCGATAATTAGTGAATTTTTTTAACTGGGTGTGGTTTTATAAAAATAAACGTACGCGATAGTTTTACATATGTGTAACAGAACAATTTTAAAACGATACTATAAAAATGAAGCTTACAAATTAAAAGATTTTATTTATTTTTTATATATATTAATTTTATATATAATAGTAATAATAATAATAACATTAAAATGTAATAATCTAAATATATGTAATTAATTTGCAGCGTTTCTGAAATAACAGTAAACACTATTACATAATAAATAGTTAAATTTCAATTGACAGAATAGTACTGAAAAACACCGTGTACATAAAAGTTCTGTATCGGCCTATTTATTTATCTAATGTATCTATGTATTTATTTAAAAAAGAAATTCTCTTAGTATCGTTAAATTGAGTTCACCGAACTAAAGTCTTTCGATCGGTTTTCCCACCACGTGTTTATAAATCATACATAAGAAATGAAACGTTCTTTTAAATAACTAAAAGAATAAAAATTTTGCGAATGTATTTTTTGAATTTAATACATCGAACGAAAGTTGCATACAAAGAAAATTGAGACAAGATAAATCGTAAATCGTAATTTTTTTAAAAATTTAATATCGATTAGGGAAGGAAATTATGAGAAAACTGAAACATATTTTTGGAAATTTAAAAACTGCGCTGTGATTTAGAACTGACAAATCTAGATTAACCCCAGTTTAATGTTATGTTTTACAAGTTTTTAATTTTATATCGATGTAATCTACCGTTTCAGCATTACAATTGCATTAAAAGAGGTCGATAAAAATGTTTGTTACTCGTATTGTAATCATATTTCTGATTTTAAAAATGACGTGAAATATTTTAAATCAAATCTATTTCTAAATTACATTTTATGTACTGATGATCAATAACGTAAATTTCCTTTTTTCTGTTATCGGATTAAAAAACATACACTTTTAAATCAAAATAATAATAATAAAAATAATAATAATAATAATAATAATAATAATAATAATAATAATAATAATAATAATAAATAAATAAAGATTTATCTACGTATTAATTTATTCAATAAATAAATATTACATTCTTTTAATAAAAAAAAGTTTAAAAATTTAATATAACTTTTATTATATATAAAAAAGTGGATTATACTCAAACGCAGCCATCAAATAAAAATTTGGAATACATTCTAAAGAACACCAAACGAACGCGACGGGTAGCAATATATCTTGTATTTTTCCTATCTTATGATCGTTATGTACTGTTTAATATGAAGTTGTATTTATTTTATTATTTTATTTTATAAAAAAAAAATATATAAATTCGTAATATAGTAATGTTATCTTCATCTCTACTGAGTATGTATTTGTATATTTGTGTTGTGTGTGTGTATGTTTGTGAATAGTGATGTATTTATATATAATTAAGTTAAACATTAATTTTTATTAATCCTCTGTAGATGGTCCAGCAATTGTACGGGTTAACCTATTTGTGAGAAGCATCGCCACGATTAGCGACATCAAAATGGTAAGTAAGCGGATGAAGGATTATAAAACTACACTATCGAGAAAATGACTTGTCATTAAAAAAAAAAAAAAAATATTGCGTTTCGCCTGGGAAGTAAATACATATGATACGATAGGCCTAAAGTAGGTATTTTGTTTGGGTAATATCTAGAGAAGATTCTCGGACATAAGGTTCCGGATAATGAGTTTATCGATTAGGGTAGACGTTATCGATGTGTGATCGATTGGTGGAAACGGTTGCTGCAGATACGAATGTCGTTAGATCACAGCGAAGTTGTTTTCACCCGAGCATCATCGGTTATTCGATCGGTAGTCGGCTTGCTGATAAATATGACTACCGATGAACTGACGGCATGCGTTTCAGTAGCGACAGTCTCGCCTGCCGTTTCGCTCTGCCGGATCGATTTCTCCGGGATTCTTCTCTAGATATATGAATTTAGGCCGATCGTAAATATATTTTTCGCTCGCCTTAGATCTTTGCTCTAAACTACAGTGCTGATCGAATCGACCGGTGGAAGTAAATAATTAGAGGTAAGTGTAATGGAATGAATAGTTTTGTCAATGATTATGTAAAATTATTAATTACGCCTGCTGATTCTGTTTGATTGACTGTGATCGATTGATATAAAATAGCCTTAAAGCCTATTTTAATTATTACTAAAAAAAATAATAATTAAAATTATTTATAATAGTACACAACGATCGAGCGAGCGTATAGTTTCTGTAGAGAGCATCGCATTGTTAGTTCTATGTTTTTATTTTCTATATTCTGTTTTGATCGCTTTATGTTTTTTGACCGTACATTATAAGATTATAAAAAACAAAATTATTTATTTGTCGATATGCATTCATTAAAACATTCATATTTTGTATCGCGAACTGTATTCTATGTTAACATTACAAATAAAAAAAATATTATTTCGATTTATTAGTTAATCGATAGGTAATCGTTTCATTTTATGACAGCCTTTCTCTTAAAAGGTGCATAGCCTTTTGCAGTCCTATATTCACTCAGATTATTGACGGCGCAAAGGTGCTTTCACAGTCGTATCTATATCGTTTAAGTTTTATTTCTATAAATAAAACACGAAGTTGATGATTCGGCCCGAATTGTTACGGTTAAATGAAAGACCATAATGAAACTCACGTATTCGTATCCTGATACGTTGATACGCAACGGGAAGAAGAGACCTACTGTATGTAATATACGTCTATAGCTAAATATAGCTGATTAATATGAATGTACCTAGATCTTCCGTACCAAATGATATCGTCGTGGCGCCTACGCCACGACCGGGCGGTAGCAATGGAAAAGTTCCCATTAATGTATTTTCAGTGTGTGTTGAGGTGTCTGCGTTAATTCGAAGATATGACCTAACAAAACGTAAAAGTTAAATGATCAGATAAAATCAAACCGATCTTTTAATAGGATTCGCTTCGGCTTGACCTGAAGAACGCCGTTAAATGAACGAATTCATTCATTAACCCATTCGGTTGTTCAACGTTAAAGTCTACTTTATTTAACCGATAATTTTTCTATCGTCGGTCCTAACCGGTTTGATGAGACTTATTTGTTCCGATCTATTTTTTTAATCTGTTTATTTTTACGCAGTCGTAAATTTTTGAATTTTTTTTCTTTACTTATGTATTTTAACCTTTATTTTCCGAACAACTTTTACTTTCCGTTTGTAAATTAACTGATCCAGATATCATAACGTATGATTTACAGACCCGGCTCATCTTCTAGGATAAATTCATCCCGGTGTTCTTTTTTCATCGATTGTGAAATTCCTTGTTTCTAATTTTAAAGAGCCACCTTTTCAGTATTTTATTATATTACGTTTCAATAGCGTTTAATATTCGTCTTTCTGCCATAATATATGTTACATTGCCGTAAAGCTAGCGCTACACTTTTTATACATATATATATTGTGTTTAATTTTTAAATTTGTATTTTACATTAGTACATTACTTTTCTGTGTACAGGCCCTTTGTTTTTTCGATCCAGTTTTAATATGTTCTTTGTTGTTTTTCAACCTTTGTAATTTTTCTGCGTAAATAAAAGTTTTTTTTTTTTAATTTCTGGTATATAACATTTAATATACAGTAATCTTACTTTTACCCCATTTCATAACTATCATTTTACTTTTTTATTTTAAAATTAAAGTTTACTTTTTACACGAATCCATACCATAAAGCATTTCTAATTATAAAATTTGTCTAGAAACGAAATCCCCGAACATCTCTGATGTGTTCCCTTAATTCTTACTACGCTTTCAAATCTTGTATCGTTCTTCTATATACCGTCGTAAAGTAAATGACAAGACGACATCCGTTTGTTTTCCGTTTTGGAGCTTTCCTTTGTCGGTATTCCACAATAGTTGAAGCCATCTATATTTTACAGATCTATATTTGCTAAAATATTATTATGTTCCACAAATATATATTCTTATTATCTACAAACGGCATAGAAGTAGCTTTACTTTTATTAATTCCGTCTTCCAAGATTAATCTTAAGAGTTACAACGTGAGCTCGAAACGGTCTCCTTTTGCTGCATTCATTAATTCGTGTCTTGCTAATTTATAAGTATTTATTATTTACGCCGGACGATATATCAAACCGATCTCGTATAGTTCTCATCCGAATCCATTAGTCTTCTTTAAGTTAACAAATAATTTAATTTTTATAAAATCCGTAGTCACATCTACATTTTCATATATTTTGCATAAGAACTTGTATTTTATATTTTTAATATATGTACGTAGTTTTAACATGCACGTTGTAACTTTTCACAAAGTTTATTATTATTATTTTTTTTTTTTTTAATATTATTAATTGTTTTTTCGTTATATATATCTTGAGTAAATTTTCTTAAAACAGAGATAATATTCAAACTTCATGAGTTTCTATGTTCTAATCGGTAAAAGTCAGCTTGATTTATTTTTCATATTAATCGGTATTTTCTTAAATATATATCTCTTCTTAAACTGCTGAAGTTAAAATAAAGACTATCAATTTAGGGTGAATAGAAAAATTTACCTATTATTTTTACTTTATTTCTTTTTTCCAGCACCCTTCATGAATTACTTTATCGTCATGTACGCTAATTTAAAATAAAATCTTAACTTAATCATTTAATACAGTTCGTGATATATAACACAATTTTTTCGTCATTTTTGTTGTAACTTAGGATCGTTTGATCTAGTCTACAATTTTTAAAAGGACTTTCTTTAATAATTTTAATAAAAATTTTATCCGAGTATAATCGCAACCTGTTATTAAAAGAATTACTAATTATGTTCATTGCTCGTTGATTTTGCTCGTTTGATTTTTTCCAGTAAATGCGTGCGCTTTAAATTTTTGTTTGTCATTTAATATTATTATAATTATTAGTTTTTTTGCATTTTGCATTTTTATATTATGGCATTTATAACAGTTAAATTAATAATATTCTTATCTAAGTAAATTATTTATTTTTGTTTTATTTTTACTATTAATTGATATTGTACTCAAATATTATTTTTAATCGTGTAAAAAAATAATGTTGGTATGCAAAATTAGCTAAAAAACAAATATAGAAATAGTATTATAAACAGAAAGGTTAAATATAAGTCGTCATGTACGATAAATTAACTATACGTGAATAGGAAATTGAAAAAAAAAATTAACTTTCAAAAACGTATTTAAAAAAAAAACCAAATTGTAGTCGATAATTTATAAAAATGGTGGAATAAAAGTCGATAGACATCATTGTAGTTACGGATTATAAAAATTTTTGTTGATATTCAAATTTTTAAAGTTGTATTTAGAAAAGGCGTATACTTTTTTTATCAAAGATTTTTACGCCAATTCGGTTTTTCTTTGTAGGCAATGCCTGTTTTCATTTCAATTATAAATCTTCTTTTTCTTTACATACTAGCAAGTAGTTATAATTTCTTGAAAATTAATATATTCATTCAAGAGGCTTTTTCTCGGCTGAAAAGAGCCTTGCTTAAATTTTTAACATAATTTCAGTGTCCTAGTTTATAGAACAATTAAAATCTTTCATTAAAAACGCGCTAGAGAAATATTTTTCGCTAACAACGATTTTTATTGATGAAATTTCGATTTTTTCCGGTCAAAAATCTATTGTAACGTAAATTTAATAATAAATTTTAATTTCTTTTTGTTATTTTTTCGAAGCACGCTATAAAAAATTCATTATGGTTTTCGTTAGCGGTACATAGTCAACAGTTACTGTGAAAATAAGTAAATTACCCACCAAAAACGGTGTACAGAAAATATTTCGTAAAATTACAATATTGTCGCCACTTCGATCGTTAAACGATCAATAATTGTTGAAACTACTACCCATCGATAGTCTCTGCTGACGATGATCGTTAACAGTCGATATGACCATCTATGTAAGATTTTAATTAAACAATTTCTGAACTTAAATCTTATTTTATAATTGAATTAATTGTTTTGGTAAACTGCCCGATCAGATAACTATAGTATGCTATCATGAAAGATTTGTTTAAACAAAAAATACTTTTTTGAACTTTGTACTAAATAAAAAAATATTTTTATACGATAAGAATTTTTTTATTTTCCGATGTATGAAATTCAAGAAAAACCGGAAAGATTTAAGTAAGTTTCCGTAATTTCGATTTGTAAAATCTTATGAAAGAAAAACTCCGGAAAGAATTTTGAAGGAAAGTAGAATTCCATTAAAACCGGTGGAAATCACGACAGTTATTAGAAAAAAGTTACAGAAACGCATCGGAATAGATTATTATTAGGTCTAACCGTGTTCTGCGTTTATACAAAGCGCTTGTACCAAAATATTGGCCTAAGCCAACGGTCGTTTCTCTCAAATTTCCTATTCCATAAACCCGTTAAAATCGAACAAAAGTTTTTGTCAACCGTTTGATTTCGCGGAAAGAATGACACTCTTTCGGTTAAAATGTAATCGATCTTGGTGTCGGAGCCGTTCAATCGAGATTTATTTAGGTTCGACAAATTATTTTCACAGCCGCTGTGACAACGATCTACCGTCCTCACTCTCGTCGAATCAGCTGTTAGAAATATTATATTTTAAAAGGTTTTAGTCTTGTAATTTATTGAAAACTTCTGACCGACCGCAACATGATTTTATCGTTGTTTTTTTGTTCGGCAGTAGGGACAAAATTTTCCACAATCCAATCAGTATTCAGCTTTTCAGTCGAAATCAAATGTTACAAACGGTTTTTTCTATTTCCCAATTTTTTTAAAACTTCAATTCAAATCGTTAACCGACGATTTTTTCTGATTATAATATGGACATTGTCGACATATAGCTTGACGATCATTGACGAGCATTGGACATTATAGCTTGACGATCGACATAAAGGTATTTCTCATCGTTAAACATTCTAATTTGAAGTAATTAAACGTTTATAACATCTTATACGGTTCACATATTACTCCAGATAACTTTTTAAATGTTTCTAAAGCCTCAGTGAAAGTTTTCCAGAATTTAATTAATAAACACGCCCACCTTAGTTTAAAATTCATATTTTTTTCGTTAAAAAAAAGATCCACGAACGCCGTTCAAACCACCGTAAAACTAAATAACGTATCATATATATTACGAGATATTTTCTAAAATCTCCTTAAAGTAATACAAAAAATCGTGGATAGGTTTCGCTTCGGATGCTTTTTGCAAATCCAAGCGAATGCTCTCTCATTCGAGTTCATTACTATTTATCACAGAAAAATTTTATATATTTGAGATACTGTTTTGGGTTTATTATAATTAGATAATTAGAAATAGGGAGTACTGACCGAACAGATACAACTTCCCACTGCCGCTTAATTTTAATAATGTAAAAATAAAATAAAAATAGATTCCTAATCGGTAATTACTAAACTTTTACTTTTTACAAAGAAGAAAAACCGTATCCACCCGACTCAATTCACATACTGTTTTATATTTATTAAAAATACTGTAATATTTGCTTTAAAAATTGGTAATAATTATAAATTAAGTATTTTTGTTTATAATTGTATTTTTTTATCATAAAATATATAAACGTATACTACACAGTCTTTAAAGTTACACAGTCTGAATAGTTAAAAAGTAATTTCTCATATTTAAATTATTAGAAAGCTAGAGGTGCATAATATAGTATTTTGACAAAAAAAAAATAGTTTATTAGTATGTATGCAGCTATATTTAGATTAAAATGTAGGTATAGCATTTAAAAGTATGGCGATTTATTTTAAGGTTTGGTGATAGCGGCATGAATAATAAATTGCCTGTCTGGAATGAACTTTTTTATGTTATTAACAGCATCTACTAAATTGACGACGATGACTCGTTTATAAAAATTGAATAAAAAGTTGAAGGATATCAAAAAAAATGTTTTTTCTGAGTAGTTTTAATATACGGTAGAAATAGCGACAAAAATATTACCGAGATATCTATCATTCGTTAAAAAATAAAATCAGTTGTCATTAAATTGACTATTAAATCTCATTCTAAATGTAAAACCTTTATATTTGTTTTAAATTATTGCTAAATTTTGTTAAAATAATGTAAATATTAAGTTTCAGAAAATCTTATTTTTATTACATTTTGTTATTTTTATTTCTACCGGGGAATTAAAATAAAATACTCCGTTGTTTTTTTAATAAATTTTAAGCTATGTTCGGTAAAAATAAAAACGTATATTGGAAGTTTTATAGAAATATTACGTTTCAGTTATTTTATGTACATATACATTTATATTAATTTTTTTAAATATCATCTATAACAATGAAGGAAAGCTAATTAAAAAATGACGTAAACAATTTTTTTTTTACATAGAAATAATATATAAGAATTTTAATAATGTTGTTGAAACTAAGGATAAATTGGTTATGCGATTAATAAAAATTTAACTCTTATTATTGACAATTAACACCAATTAAATTTTAATTTAAAATTTGCAGTTCCTTACTTATACAACGTTCGTATTTATTAAGAGGTTATAATACACTTTATTTGAATAATGATACGTTTTGTTCTTAACCTTATAAAATGAACAATTCAAATAGTTATAGTTTCTGTAAAAATATATATGACTTCGAAATAACCGAATAATAATAATGTTATAGAGGTAGATTTAAAAAAAAGTAATTAACGTTTACTTTCCCGATAGTCTTCTAAAGCGATAGAGTCGCTTTTATTGTAGTGTACTTCAATTCATCTTCAAATCATCGACGATGATTTGAAGTTTCTACTTTCTAATAATAGTAAAAAAAAAATCGCGATTAGTCTTGTATTTTTTTCTCTTATCAGCTGGGATTTTATTTGACTACTGAGGATTTTGTTCTAAAAATTAAAAAAAAAATTAAAGACACGTACCCGTTTTAGGTTCCTTAACCTTTCGTGAAACAAGAAAAAAGTAACTATCTTTTTTATTGTCCTCGATGAATTCTTGGGAGATAGGTTTTCAATATTTCGGCTGTTTTCTAATATCTGTTTTAGTAAAAAAATTATTTTAATTAATAACAAAAAATAAATATTAAAAAACACGACTGCAAAAAAAAAATTGTGTTTAATACAGGAAATTAAAGACGTGTGGATGACAATTTTGTATATGTATAATTTTTTTCTAATTCTTTACATTTATATACATATAGCCTAATTCCCGCTCTTTAGTATAGTGTAATTACTACTTAGAGCCTACTCTCGGGCGCATTTAAAAATTTTCATCAAAGGACACAATTTTCTTATCTATGTAAAACCAGGTGAGAACTTAATCATTAGACAATCTTAAATGTCTGTTGTTTCTACAGGATGAAAAATATATTTAAACAAACTAAAACTGTGTGAAAGTTGATTGGTCACCCATTATTTTATTTAATTAAATACTGCTTTCACATTAATTTCTAGTAATAGCTGTTGCTTTGTATACAATACACTCGTATGCTATGCAGCTTTAAATAAGGTCCATTTCTGAGTATATCGATTAATTTTTGTTCTGGTTTGGTTCCATCGTGATTTTGTATCATACTAAGAAGTAACTCCTTTGAATTTTGAAAATAGGAAGATTAGTTGTGAAGATATAACATTTCCGAATAACCGTGATCTGTTAAATCGACAGTGTACCTGATGCATGCAAAATTTAGCCTTTTCATCTACTACGAATATCCCGTTTGAGTTTTGAAAATCGGACGAGTGTTCGCAATTATAAGATTGTAAGAGTTTAATGGGGTGCTATTAGAAGATTATAAGAGTAACCCATTACACCTCCCAAAACAGCGCCCCGAGGGCACCCCGTTTGTTACCAGTTGGTGATGATCGGTATATCCTCGCACGAGTTGCTCGCGTCACCTCACCACTCCACTCTCACACGGAGACCCCACGGTAAGCCTGTTATTATTAAACATACTTTTTTTAAATTTATTAAATTTTTTTAAATTATTTAACGTAAATTTAATTCTATCATTTTTGTAATATTATTCATTCGAATCATTCAGTTCAAACACGTTTCACGCAGTGATAGAGGCTCACAGTTCATTAATTCAGTTCATTAAAGTTTGTTCTTTCCACAATCTCCAACATACACAATCTCCACAATTACATATATATATATATATATATATATATATATAGAGCCTATGACACTCCCAGTAACATAAGGATTCCAAACGCGAGGTTAAACATCTAAACGGTTGAGCTGCTACGGTGGAACAAACATACATACACCATAAATACAGT